>NC_082696.1:74510698-75173053 GCF_949987515.2 Delphinus delphis | reverse complement strand
GTGAAGTAATCAGCATTCTGCAGGTGTATCTGAGTTACACGCTTCTTCATTGGATGCATGTTCAGAAAACGGCAGTGTTAGCATGAGCTGAGGGTGGGGTTTTTGCATCTCTGACATCAGAAGGTCATCCACTGGACGCTTGCACAGGCCCAGTTGAATGGTTGGTGGTCTGACCGGTTTGATCTGGGCAAGACTAGCTCCGTGTTTCCGAAAAACAATTTAAGCAACCGTCCCTATAGCGTCTATAAATCAGAAGTGTTATCTCTACGGGGTGGTTAAAGGAGTCTTGTGATATATTGTCTAAGCTACATGAAGCTGGGAGGGTGTGCAATGTGCAAGCACAATTAAGGCGAGCTTGATTGGTGAAGGAAGGTTACAGAATATTATTTATTAAGCAAGTTATGGTTTAAGGGATCTAACTGATGACTGCCCTCGGCCTCCCTCTCTTGAAGTCATCTATCATCTGATATGTCTACCTCAGCAGTGAGCTCAAAGTGTGTCACCTTGAGGAAACACTTTAATGTTTTCTTGAGTTCTGATGTTTTACTCTGTAGAATGGAGATAATCGTGCTGCATATCTCATAGGATTATTGTCTAGCAAATGAGGCAAAGAGTGCGAACCTGTGTGGTGAGATTCTGAAGCCGCAAGAATAATGCCTGATAAGTGAAGTCAGGTAACGTGGGGCAGACAAGCGTGCTCTTTGCAAGGCCACAGTATTAATGAGCAGGTGCACAAGGTCGAGCCTTGGATCTCTGAAAGGCAGACACGGGAATGGTTGGGGAATCAAAGTCGACATAGCTCACAGAGAAACAGAATACAGAAGTAAAAATAATTAACATATTGGAGCTGGGAAAGGAAAATCAAAATAGACTTGGTTGCTAAGAGAGAGCGCTGTAAAATGGAGCTGGTAGGCCATTAAGGAAGTGGGACTTACACACGTCCTCAGCCTGGATGGAATCAGAACTTTTGACCACTTACTATCTTAACACAGGCACCCAGAACATCTGCACAGTGTTCCAGAAGCTCAAGATACTTATCGGCCCCTTACCCTAAGTAACTGGTGAGAGCCTCCCTTAAGGGCGAATACATATTTGCATCAGAGCAATTACAATGCTTGCAAGACAGTTTTAACAACCTTGTGGCTTTTGCCTTTACAAGCCCTGACTCTCTTCCCCGGAACACTTTTTTCCGGTTTTACCCGAATCTCTGTCTACCAAATTGCAACTCCCTAGACCCCAAATAAAGCACCTTGTTCCTTGCAGCCTAAATACTAATCATTGTTCAGCAGAGCAAATAGGAGAATTTTCCCAATTTTTGTCCCCAATCCAAGCTCCCTCCAGCATATGATTTCCCCTCATCTTTCCAATTATGTGAAATGTGTGACAGGAGGAATAGTTGAATGCTGTCTTAAGAAGACCCAGGCTCCCTAGGGGAGGGAAAAACAGTGAGACATTACGGCTTCCCACAGGGGAGAGGGCAGAGGGAAGGGTTGGTCACAGACCAAGATGTCTAGATAAACTGGCATCATCTTCCTTTGCCCCATTTGAATCCTCATCCACCCCTCCCTATAAGGGAAATGCATTCAGGAATCTGCTGAAGGGCCCTACCAAAACTGGGCACTAGACACAGTAATTAATCAAACTGGTCTAATATTTATTAGACAGAATTAGTTAAGTTTCTATAGAACGAGGATGGGGCTGGCTGTTGACAGGCATTTATTCGGGATTCAAAGGTCAAGTTCAAAGTAGGGGCTGCTCTGCGCTGGTCAGGAGAAGTTTTCTAGTCCAGTGAATCTCAGCCTTACTCTCCACCTATCTTATTTGGGGAACTTGCTAGGATACAGATTCCCGGGGCGGGGGGCCGAAATTGTATATTTCAACAAGCTCCCAGGTGATGCCACTGTTGCTGCTCTGAGGATCATACTTTGTGGAACGAGGTCTAGACCTCAGAGAGAAAGGGTTCAGACAGTGGGTGACCTCAATCTGAGACATTTTATAAGAGGTACAAGCTCATTTATTATTTTGCTATATCTCTTTGGAGCTCTCCAAACATTGAAAGGGTTTGCCCAGGTTTGGCCTCTAGGGAGTAGGTAAATTATTATCATTCCTTCAAGAAGTTGTGTGCTGGAATATAAAATGTTTGGCTTTCCCGAAGATTTTTCTGAGTGTCCTGCCCACTTAAGGCTCAAGAGCTCTTTAGGGCGTGTCCTCCAGACATATTAGATTCCTGAGGGATCCTGCCACTCTTTTAGAGGTCAGAGGTGTCAGATCAGCTCCAGTGGTCCCTGTGGTGTTCCAAGGACAATGGTGCTTCAAGGACAAAGGTCAACCCCGCCTAAAAAAGTTTCAGCGTTACACACCCTACCGGACTCTCATCGCCCTCCCTGCCATGTTGCGATGGGTACAAAACTCCTGGGCCCACCAGGGCCATGGGACCTGTTCCTCTCTCGTCCCACATAAGGAAAGGCCTCTGCCCTGTCCCACTCCCACCTATAGAAGGAAGGTATATGTGCCTCAGCCAATCAGAAAACGACTCTCCCAGACTAATAGGAAGTTGGCCCGCTGTTCTGGCAACGACCATTCCCTGTAATAAATCCCATCTTCTTTACATTCTGCCTTGTGTCTGGAAATCCTCTTCCAACCCACGTTCAGACCATGACAGTCCCATCATCCACTGGGTTGGAGCCAAAATACCCAGGTGTCACATAATGGGTGTGACTGAATAATCTCTAAGGACTCACTGTGCTCTAAGGAGACCTGACTCCAGGTTCTGGTTTCTCTCATCAAAGTATGGGGGATTTTTTTGTTTTAGTTAATGTTTGTTTTAATCAGATTGAATGCACACTCCTCAGAACAAAAGGGGGGATGTCAATACAACACGCTCATCCAGCAGTGGAGGAGATGGTGCCCCTTCTGAGACATTGACGATGGTAATTAAAATGAGGCATGTGGTTAACCGAGGGGAAAACAACCTCCAGCAAAATCTGTTTTAGACATTTCTGCACAAACAGGCATCTGAGCTCATACATTTTCTATGACATAGACATAATTAACTTTTCCTTTTTACCCTGAACACTGGTGTTTGATCCTTCTGAACGAAAAAGATATGTCTAAATATACCCAACGGCTCATCCTCACTTCCTCCAAGTGTTCACTCTCCTTTCTCTTTTTCCAGTAGCATCTTCTAACATCATAACAGACTATCTAATTTAGGGGTTTCTTATGTTTATACTTTGTTGCCTATCACCATGCTAGAAGGGTCTCCACCCAACAGGAGCAGGGATCTTTTTTCTGGTTGTTTACTGAAAAACTTAGAATAGTGTTTGGTATATAGAAAAAAAAAAACCCTAAACCATCTAAAATCTTCTATATCCAAACCCCTGATTCTAGTCTCATGGGAAGTAAGAATGTAAGATGAATAAGAAAAGGAAAAAAAGAGACACATTTGTGCATATAGATTAAATGTCTGCATTCTGCATGACACCTGCTGGATGATTCAAAGTCCTCAGGGCTTTAGAATAAGCTTTACTAGAAATAGTCCTATTAACTAATGTCAGTTGTTTCAGTGGAAAGATGTTTAGAATTCAAACAGAAGAAATAGCAATGTTTGCAGCAAAGCCATTTATTATAATTCATTTAATGATAGAGGAGCAAAGGCAGATGAGGGCAGACCTTTTATTTTCTTTGTATTAACTACAGATGTCTGCCTTATTGTTTGTCAGCATTTCTCCATCTCTGAAGACAAGAGAATTTCAATAACCTACCAAATGCTGACAAAGCAAAGGCCAGTATCATCAGGGTCCACAAAGAGACAATGGGGGAGGAAAAAGTAGAAGACGTTCAGGTCACCTGCACCGGGAAGAACCAAGCAGGACCATCCCGTCTCTGTTGGCTTCTCCAATCCATGAAACCTAAGTACCAGCCTCCCTGTCCCAGGCTTGTTTCAATTCCCACTACGCAGCCCTTCATTCAGTCATCTTTCATGTATTAGTGCCTTGAAACAATTGCCTTTCATGCAGAATGCACCAGTTTAGTTAGCTGAAGAAATGTTCTTTTTATCACTGCATTCATCTCCCAATAAGGCATTTAATAACAATTATAATAGTATCTAGAATTTAAACAGTGCCTTTACCACTACTTTCTCTCAGTCGATTACTATTTCTTTGATGGTTTTCCTCTTGATGCTTACGTATAAAATGGAGAGATGTAGAGGACAGAATTCTTGAATTATAAATATTACTTTATAGGATCATTTAGTCAAATATGATGATGCCCAGAATAAATTACTGCAGACTGTGTAGTGATTTATGTGCCAAACTGCTCACGAAATCCAGGCTGAATAAAAGCCAGAGGTCTTTGAGAAGGGATCACCCGCTACAACCACAGGCCATCAAGAGAATGCAAGGCACACATTCTCCATGTGGCTGCCTGGCATGGAAAAAGAGTCTTAACTTCAGAGTCAGAAAGATCAAAGTGAAATTGAAATTCTGGCTCTATCCTTATTAGCTTTGTGACCTTGAGCAAATTTCTTAACTTCTTTAAAAGTTAGTTTCGTCTACAGAAAGTTGGAGTGCAGATTAAATTAGATAATATAAACATACAGTTGGCATGCAATAAAAAGTAGTTGGCATTTTTACTCTTCTCTAAATCTCAAAGATATCTGCTTTACAAGCTTCTATGGTATACTACTATTATGAAAAATAGTGATTAGCATTAATAAACATTTATTGAGCATTTAGTGTAAGTTGTTATTTTTCACAAAAATAAACTATATATTAGATAAGATATATTATTACCCCATCTTAGAGATAAGGAGACCACGAATCACAATCTTTCAGAGTCCTGCCTTAAAGCCTCCAGAGGTTCCCCATAGCACCTGGAATCAAATCCTGCCCACTCACTCTGGCTTGCCAAGCCCAGCAAGAGCTGGCCCTTTCCCTCCTCTGTGACTCATGTACCATCCTCATACTTTACCAGCACCCACGCCCCAGGTTTCCCAAATTCAACAAGCTTGTTCTCTCTGGGTAGAGTCCCTGCACTGAGGTCCCCTCACCCCCTCCCCCCAACCCCCATTTTTGCAGAGCTATCTCCTTGTCATGCAGACCTCAGAATAAATGTCAGTTCCAAAGAGGCCTTTCTCAGCCAGTCAACAGTAGCCACTGGGTCATTCTCTGTGACGTTGCCTGTTGTTACTTTTCTGCAGAGTTCTTATTATTCTCTGATTATTGCTCTTGTTTAGCTATGCATTTTTTTGTTGCCTACACACACACACACACACACACACACACACACACACACACCAGCCTTGGGACCCTCAGGAATTTTGACAGCTGTGTTCACTTCTGCATCCCCTGTTCTTAGAACACTTCCTGGCACATTTTGGATGTTCATAAATATTGTTGACTGAATGAATGAATAAATGAACAAGTGACCTTATCATTTTGATGTACAGAGGCTTTCCTTGTGTCTAGGCAAAATTTAAACATTTCCTCTGGTTTGCTTGTCTGTAGACACAGAGAACAAGCACTGCAGCTCATGCATCAAGCATCCTTCCATCCTCTTGGCTATTCTCTGAAGTATTTACAGTGTGTTCATGCAGCTTTTATAATCTCGTTTCCAAAATTGAATGCCATGCTCCAAGTGTGGTCTGAACATAATACTGTTAGAACAGATAGCAGAGGGAATATCATGTCACCATTCTAGACACTACATTTCTTTTAATGTAGCCTAAAATGGCTGTGTTTAGCAATAAAGCAAACAGAGAAGGGATAGAGTGACTTCTTGATGTCGGTGCTATAATTCTGATGAATATTAAAAGAAAATGGATTCTGTTATGCTTCTGTCTTCTCTAACAAGGAAAATGATCTCCTGAAAGAAAATTTTAAAAGAGAAAATGGCTTCATCTCTTTTGTTGGACAAACCATATTATTAACTCATATTGAACTTTCAATTTCAACTAGAAAAATCTCCCCTTCATATGCGATGCTGCTAAATCCCCTCCCTTATTTATTCATGAAGTTTGTATTTGGATCCAAGTTTAGAATCTTACATTTAATTTCATACCAGTAAATTTCCGTAAATAATATTTTCTAGATTTTCAAGATTAACACCGAACTCCCAAGTCTAGAGTTATGAACTTGCCATTTTCATGTTTTTAGAAAAAGGTTCCTCTCCTCTAGCACCTCCTACTGTTGTTTACATTTTCATACATATTCAGCTTCATTTATAGCCACTTTCTTCAATGTTTCTTCTCACTAAGATGAATGTACCACTTCAAGAGGGCTATAAATGAGGCCATCAGTAGACTTGCTCGAACATAGGCTAGATATGTTATTAAGAATTCTCTTTCACTTTGATAGAAAAGACAGAAGCAAAATATCTAGCTTCTTTATTATTAATCAAAGTTTTACCATTGACATCAAGTAGCCCATCTATTCTTTTTCTGTTTGTTCTATTGTCAATATAAGAAACTTGAGTCTCTTTTGGCGTTCTTCCCAATTTTTCTGAGCCTCAGTTTCTGAACTCCAGTCAAGGTCATGTTTTACCCAAGATGTTTTGGGAGACGTGAACATGGTTGAACCCTGAGCTTGGAACATTGTTCAAAATAAGGAAAAAGTGGTCTAAGAAACTAAACAAATCTAAACTTCCAGGACTGCACAGATATACTGAAAAACTGGCTTCGTCTTCACCTACTATCGTATATAAACTTAAAGTTTTGCACTACTTTACCAGAAATTCATTAGAAGCCCTAGGGCAAAGAATTAGAATAAAGAGCTTTATCAATAGTAAAAATTTTTAAATCCAGAAAGCTTTGAAATGCATAATAATATTCTGGATTTCTCTGCAACTCCATACACACACACACACACACACACACACATAAATATCAGACAACAACATCTATTACAAAATGCAGTGACTCCGATACGAAATCACCATCTACTTTCTATTCGTCTCTGTCCTATACTTTTAAAAAGCAACTTGAGGCCCATCAATAGTTAAAGTTTTGTTGAACAAACCTGTCATTTCTATAATGTCTTTCTTAAAGTTAACTGTTTAGTATCCTGTCTTGCCTTCCCAATAACCTGTAATCTATTGCAGACAGCAATGGCATCTGGTCTTCCATATGTGCCCACAAGCAACTAAGAAGAATAGGTAAAATTTGCTGAACTGGGCCCTCCACAGACAGCTGTGCCTATAATATACGTTTGAAAGATTAAGTGATTTTATGCACCAGTGTTTTGGCTTTGTGGTAATAATCTGTCGACTTTAGCAAACAGTATTTTTTCTGATTTGTTTCTGTTCCATTTGCTGTCCCTGATAGCCTTTTAATTAGGTTGCTTGTTTGTCAAAGGCCAGTTTGCTATGCTTGTTCTCCTTCATGGATTCAAAAATAATCAGGGCAGGTGTTGTATAAGTTGCAATAGGATGACATGCTGTCATGATCAATTGCTAATTAATTTCAGATTCTTTCTGCTTCTGTGATGTGGGTGTACTCTCTCAAATGAAAAACAATAAACAATCATTACCCATTTTGTGTTTGTTAAAGCACTTCATAATTAATAACCGAGATGGGATTAATTTATAAGCAAGTGTGTTCATCCAAGTGTTAGCAAAGAGTCTGTTGGCTAGAAACTATTGTTGATTATATTTTTTGCTCTAAAAAGCCAGTGACTGTTACTAGGCAACATATGAATATATGGGGGGAAATCTATCTTGGATAGAACTCCAATATACTATTAAAGGTGAAACATTTTAAAAAGCAGTCAATAAATGTAAAGGCCCTTCATATTTTTAGCAACATAAATAGCATCCAACAACTACTGAGCTCTTTCTATGTACCAGGTACTTAACATGTATGATGCCATTTAACCTTTATATCAACTAAATGGTGTTGGTACTACCATGATATAGATGAGGAATCTCTTATCTCAGGTACAAGATGAGTTCTGAAAAATCACACAGCACTGGCTAAGCAACAGGCTTTATTGGGTAAAGGGGAAAAAGTCAAAGGCCAGAGTCAGCATCCGGAAGGCATGGGCTCCCACCTGCTCGTTACCTCATAGTGACATATGCTGGGCAGGATACTTGGCTGAACTCTCACTGGGATTCCATATTCTTTACCTTTAACAGGGTATGTAGAATATAGCAGTTGTGTCAGAGGGAAATAATCAGACTATATTTGGGTACAGTCTGGTTTGGGTTGCCAGCAGTTTATAGAAGTTGTCTGGAAAGCCAGCTCCCAGATCCCAGAAACCATGAAGCCCAGGGGATATCCCAGCCTCTTGTATCATAGAAACTGACACAGTCCCAGGAGTACCTGCTCCCACTGACAGAAGGAAGACCTGGGTCTCAGCAAGCTCTTTGTCCAGATGACCCAGACCGACAGTGCATAGTTATGCTTGCATTATTTTGTTCATTGAACTGCAGAAATAAAGTATTAGAGAGATTAAAGAATTTACTCAGGATCAGAAGACAGCTGAATGATGTTATTGGAATGCCAAGAGAATCAGTTGACCTAAAATCGTGAATCTGCCAAACTAATTTTTGGAATAAGATGGTCAAAAACTAAGAGTATTTGCTATCAACAGATCTACATAAAGACCTAGCAAGCTGTACTCCAAGTAGAAGGAAAATGACAGCAAAAATATTATGAGATGCAAGAGGAAATGATGAGCAAAATAATTGGCAAATATGTAGATAATTCTCAATAAACATCATCTGAATTAAGAAATAAAAGGAAAATATCCAATTTGTGGGATTAATAGAATAACAATGGACAGTAATAACATAAGTCAGGAGAAGGTGATTAGAGTCTCTATAGTCTATGGTTCATGTTTCTTTGGAGAAGAATTTTGATACAATATTCAGACTCAGATATATATTATAATATATCTGAAGCAGAAGAAGGAGGATGAAATAAGAAAGCAAAGATAGCCTATCAAAAGATTAAAAAGGCAAGAATAGAGAAAAAAGAAAGAAAGAAGTGGAATAAAATGGATATCAAAAGGAATATGATAGAGACATGTACAAATATGTCAGTAATCAAAATAAATGGAAAAAAAAACCCTTGCCAAGTAAAATACAGAGAATTTCAAACATTTTTTAATTCAGTTATATGCAGTGTACAAGAGGCACACTGTCTCAGTCAGCTCAGGGTGCTATAACAGAATACCACAGACTGGCTGGTTTAAACAACAGACATTTAAATCTCACAGTTCTGGAGGCTAAGTCTAAGATTAAGGCACTGGCAGAATCAATTCCTGGTGAAGGCTCTCTTCCTGGCTTGTAGATGGCCACCTGCTCACTATCCTCACATGGCAGAGAGAGAGAGAGAGAGCTCTAGTCTCACTTCCTCTTCTCATGAGAATGGAGAACACTAACTCCATCATGTGAGCCCCACCCTCATGACCTCATTTAAACCTAATTACCTTTCAAAGGCTCATCTCCAAAAACCAACACATTGGGGGTTAAACCTTCAACAAATGGATTTTAGGGAAACCCAAACATTTAGTCCATAACACACCCACAATACATAAGGATATGGAAAAGCTGAATATAAAAGGATCGAAGATTTTCTTTTATATATCAGGCCAGCACTGGGTACAATAAAGCTGTGGTCACTATTTAAATGTCGGCTAATATAGATGTTGACACAGAGAGCATCATTAGGAATTGATAGGGACATTATGACAAGAGGTCCAGTTCAACAAGAAGATATTACAACTCTAAGCTCCTACTGGTCCAATAAAATATATAAAGCAAAAATGGATAAATATACAGAAAGAAAAGGGCAAATTCACCATTATAGTGAGTGGTTCTATCACTTCTCTGACAAGTTTTAACACAGGCATACTTCCTTGTTCACAGATTATCTACGGCTCTGGGGCTTACAATGGCAGTGTTGAGTGGTTGAGACAGAGCTGATGTGGTCAATAAGTCTAAAATATTTAGTATTTGGTCCTTTACAGAAAAGGTTAACCAACATTTGCCCTAGAGGAAGATCCTAAGACAAATATTTTAGTAAGTAGTTTATTTGCAAAGTGCAGGAAACCTTGGTAGAGAAGTAAGGAAAGATGACAGAGAAAAGAAGGCAGTCACCAAAGTGTGGGTCAGCCAGCTACAACTGCAGGCACCTGATGTTTCGTTCTACGGGGTAACTCTGGGAACTAGTGTAGAGCATATACCTCAGGGGAAGTCAGGATTAGGACATCTACCAAGACAGGCAAGAGAGATTGACAAGGGCCCCAGCTTCAGCCCTAACACATCCAGCGCCATGCACTGAGAAGGGAAGAAAAGCATAAGGGCAAAGCAAAAGAGCAGACCCCCATCCTAATCCTACCCCCTCAAAGTGCACCTTTCTGGGCCAAGTGCAGTTCTGAACTGAGGAAGTGGGGAGAATTTTTTAAATTGGATAAGAAATCGAAATTTAAGATTTTTGACAACAAAACATAAGACCGTTCTAATACCTAAGTTAGATGGGGAAATCTATGAGATCTGTCCGAGGAATCTCCTGAGACGGAGCAGGAAGAGCCTACAGTGTTTGAGGATTTTGAAGGGATTAAATGAATACTATTTCATAATTTCACCTCACCAAGTCCAGCTCATTTAATTAAACATTAATAAAAGATAGTTCCCAAGATGCTAGTATCTATGAAGGTCACAAAACATCAAATTGTGAGGGAGAGATTGGGGTAAGGAGGGCCATTCATTAGAGTGAAGAGTGAAGGTCTCTCTAAGGAGGAGGCCTGATGCACATCATGGACTGTGCTAGGGACTGAAAACACAGGCATGAAAGACCAAGATTCCACAGGAAGAGAGCAATGGGAAAGACTGTGCCAAAAGACCCACTGTCACAGGAAGTAGTGTCACAAGAATACAAAGCCGGAGTCTAACCAAGCCAGATACATACATACAAACCAAAAAGAAATCGATGGTTGTTGAAGAATTCTAAGGAGCAGAGTGACATAACAGGTCTCTGCTTTCTAAAAACTTACTGTGACAGTAAAATGGAAGGTGGACTGGAGGAGCAAGTGCCAGGGGAAAAAAGTCAGTAACAACAGGATATAAAGAAAGGGAATTAATGAATGGACACAGAGTCAACCCAGTCTGGTCATTGTCTGGGGGTAAATATGTTATTTCTCAATTGAATGATGAGTTCCACGATTGTCCCAGAAAGGGGAGTATACAAAACAAACAATCAAAAAAGAATATTTGGAAAAAAGTTTCCCATAAAAGGCCCACTGAAGTATCTGGAATGGTCATCACGGGAACCTTCCCCTTTACCTATGCTTCAAGGCTCATGCCAGACGCTATTCATGGGAAACAAATTTTTCCTCCCTGCACTTATTGTCTGCATTATTCATGTATTGTTGCTCTGAAGTTTGGGATTTATTTAGTCCCTTTAATATGACCTTAGAAATTTGGGATGAATTGAATCATTTTTACCTTACACAAAGCTAAAGTAGACATGAGACCATAATAGGTACTCAACAAAAATTGAATAAATGAATGAATTAATGCATGACTACTTGTCTCTCCAACTGTGTTTACCAGGGCTGAAGGCTGTAATATGACCCAGTAGTTCCCCAGCTGAGAGTGCTGCTTAATGCAAAGGGAGAAGGAAATCTAACAGACTAAGTGCTTAGACTTAGAACTAAGCACTGAATTGAAACTATAATCAATCCTGCCTCACCACCACTACAGGATACAACATTGAAGTCATAGTGTAAAAGAGAAACAGTACTTTAAATAATAAGACTTAACATTTATTGAGTACCTTCCATTTGCCAACACAATACTAAGTATATTATATCCATTATCTCATTTTATTCATTTGACAAACATCTGCTGAATGAATGGTCCAGGAAATGTTCTAAGCATCAGGGACACAACAGTGAACAAAACAGATATGTTCTCTGCCCTCATGGATATGAGGGTTGTAGGGAATATGGACAGTGAACAAGGTAACCAGTAAATAAATAAACAAAATTCAGATTGTGCAACTGTAATAAAGGAAATAAGTTGGGAGATATAACAGAACTTGGAGGCAGGGAGCACAGGGTAGGTTGAAAGCTCTCTTTGAGAAGATGACATTTAGGCTAAAATCTGGATGAAAAGAGAGATGAGTAAGACATGGATTAGGAAAGGTAAGGAAGGCCAGGCTGTGGAGGGCCTAGTAGACCTGTACAGAAGTTGGTATTACTGAACTTGCAATGGGAAACCACTGAAATGTTTTTAAGCAAGAGAGTAGCATGACTGAAAGAACATTCTCTGGCTGCGTGTTGGAAAATAGATTTGGAGGGTGGTTCAATAATGAACATAGTTGGACCAGTTGGAAGACTCTTCCCCAGTGATGTAGAAAAAGATAAAGAAAAGTAGATGCATGATTGAACACATACTTTGGAGGTAGAACATGAAAATCTCACTGGTCAGTTGGATGTGGGTAATGAAAAGCAGACAGCAAGCATAAAACTTGGTTTTTGGTTTGAGCAACTGAAAACATGATGGTACCATTTACGAATAGAAAATAGAAGGAAGTAACTGTGGATGGAGGGAGGTGGGGGGGAAGAATCAAGACAACTGTTTTGAGCAAGTAAAGCAAGATATATTTCTAACTTTGAACAAGTAAAGTGACATCCATCTAAGTGTATATATCAAGTCAGCAGCCAGATTTATTAATCTGGAGTCAAAGCAAGAGATAAACATTTGGAGCATACCGGGAAATAGATGTTATGTAAAGAATGAAAATGGTTTAGATTACCAAAGATTGACATATTAGAGAGAAGAGGAGAAAGAGGAAAGGGGAGGAGAAGGAAACACAAGAGGGCCCACCTTAGCTTCAGGATACAGACAGAAATAAAGAGGCAAGCGCTGGATAAATGGAAAGAAAATCAGGTGAGTACCGTAAGTCCCCTACATATGAACCTTCGAGTTGTGAACTTTCAAAGACGTGAGCGTACGTTTGCATGTTCAATCACGTAAGCTCGTTCACATGTCTAGCATATATTGTCACATGTCTGCATCCTCTACAAGTGGTTGTGCTTTTGTGTACTTTACTGTACAGTACTGTATAGAGTACAGTAGTACAGTATCTTTATTTCAAGCCCAGGATGTCTGGAAGCAAGTGTAAAAGTAGAGGTGATAATAGCTGGTACTGCTAAGAAGCAGCAGCTGTTGGACTGTACTACTGTACTTTTCAAGGTACTGTACTATAATATTAAATTTTCTTCTTTATTTTTTGTGTTTGTTTGCTTTTTATGTATTATTTGTGTGAAAAGTATTATAAACCTATTACAGTGCAGTTCTATATAGCCGATTGCGTTAGGTACCTAGGCTAACTTTGTGGGACTTACGAACAAACTGGAGTACGAATGCATTCTCAGCATGGAATTCATTCATATTTAGGGGACTTACTGTAGCTTATTGTCAAAGTTAAGGGAAGAAAGTGTTTCAAGGGGGATGTAGTAAACCAAATGCTGTTGAGTGGTTGAGTAATATAAGAATAAAGAAATATCCACAATAAATTTTCACAACGGCCCTGAGGTAATTATTACTACTACCTCTACTATAAAGTTGAGAAAACAAGAGTTTTAGAAAGAAATTGTTTAAAAATTAAGTGCTGGAAATAGAATTCTAATTGAGGCTATCTGACGTTAAAAAAGAAGTTTATCATAAAGAGGTAGATATTGAAAAAGAGCACATAGAAGATCTAATTTGGGAGAGGGAACACTCTAAAGTGATAAGAAATAGCTTATGATTCAGGCGAGTAAAACATTGCTCATTTTACTTCAAATTGAGTGATTCACCAGATACTTCCTGAGTGTCCACTCTGCAGCATACTCTGTTCTAGACTCTGAACATGCAGTGGTTACCAAGATCCTGCCCTCAAGGCGCTTACGTTCCAGTGAGGGAAGCTAACAATAAGCAAGAAAACAAATAAATAATATTATAGATTCAGGCAGTAACTAATGTTAGGAAGAAAAATAAATCATAAGGGGGAAGGTATAATGGAGAAGCAAAGGTTGTTTCCAATGGGTGGTCAGGATAAGCGTCCCAAAGCGGGTAATATTGGAGCACAGACTTCTAGAGTGAGTTGTCCATAGATCAGGAAAGCAAATCCATCAATGTGAAGGGCCAGGAATTGACTAAAGTTCAGTCTATTTGGCAGAAGAGCCAGAAGGTCAGAGTGGCTGGAGAAGAATGAATCAAAAAGGAGTGGCTGGGAAAGAAGCGTGGGCTACGAGAAGGAACCAGATCATATGTGGCCCAATAGGCCATGGCAAGGAGTTTTCATTTTATTCTAACTATAATAATCACTTAGAGGAATTTTGAGCAGGGTGGGGATTTGTTCTGATTTATATTTTCCAAGTTCATTCTATGTGCTGGGTAGGAAATAGACTCTGGGAACAAAAATGAATGCACAAAGTTGCCAGGTGAGCAATTTGATAGAACTTTTCAGGTATAACCCAAAGCTTTAAATTCTCATAGGTGCTAGTTATGCTGAGGGTCAAAATGTTCCTGACCTGTGATAGGCACGTGCTGATTAAGAAAAGAAGTTAAGATTAGAGTGAGGTAAGCTTACCACCAGGAACACAAGCATTTGAACCATAATTAACTGCCACAGTTTTATGAGCATTTATCCAGACCCAATCTGAGGGCTTTATTAGCTCTAATTTAAGTTTCCATAAAATCTAATAGGGTGTTTTACTTTGTTCTTGAAGAGACTTTAATTGTAAAATATTTTGTAAGTTATAAGCATTATTTATATGGCTACTAAGATACAGCATTATTTGCATGTATTAAGGAGAAAAGAGAAATATTGTGAACCATTTAAATATTTTCATATAACAATTGCATTTCAGTATTAAAGGAAAAAATAAGTATTAAGACATATGGAATAAGCAAACATATGTTAAAGAATAACCCAATAAAAATCAAATGTATTTCTAAAACTAGGATCTAATCAATTCTTTTTATTAGTTTTCTAAGGAAGCATAACAGCCTTTAAGAACAACAGAAAAAAACAGCTAGATATAAACAAGCTTCCTTACAGAAAATTGGAACATGCTTGTGTGTCTGTGTGCCTAGGACTAAGCAGTATTAATACTCCAAGTAACTTAACTAAAACTAATCTTATCTTACCTTAAATTCTATTTTTCCTTAGGGATGCTGAAATAAATTTTAGTAAAGAGGATTATTTCTAAATAGGACTATAGTGATATATTATTATTGATATAGCAATGTTCTTTAAGTTTATACAATTGTTCCCTGCTTAAGCTGATTGAACATAGTTTCAAAAGGCTCAAATGAGTTTAAGGGAATAGCATAGATTATTTTCAGTGTCCTTTTCACAGAGGATGGGTTCAGAGATGGAGAAAAATTAAATCCCTGTAGGCTGTACTCTCAGTGAATTGAAAAATAAAAGTTGAGAAAAGCCCGAGGAAACATCTGCACATTTACCAGGGAGTATAGATTCCAGGCCTTCTAGTTTCGGAAAAACTGAATACAGCTCAAAGGTCATGGGACATATTCCACTAAGTGTTTTTCCCCAGAACGTACAATTCTTTTTTATTAGCTTGAGAGTTAGGATTTGAATTTAATCCTCTCCCCAAAACACACTTGGCTTCCTTATATTTCAGACACTGCTTTGACAGAGCTTCCCACTCAATCATGGGCAGAGGGAGAGCTCCCAAATTAAGACAATGGGAGGTTAGCTACTCTCAGTTGGGGTAGGTGGAATTTGCAGTATTTTCAAGCAAACTAACCTTAAAGTATTCTAATATAGCAAAGGCCTGAAACTAAGCTATTTTCAAATTTCTCGGATAACTTGATTTATTCAATAAAATGTTTGTATTAACATAATTCTATGAAAAAAAGAAAACTGTATGTCTAAATTAATTTAAATATACCTTGAACAATCTTTTTCTACACTATTAATTTAGAAAGTTGGCATTTTATACACATATAGTGCAAAGAAGCAACATAATAAAGACAACAGATACCTGCCTTGGGAGGCCTGTGGGTTTCTGTAAAATATTAACATTCTGAGCCTCAGTGTTTACATCTGATAAAGGGGGAATAGTGATGCCTAATTCATTATATTTTTGTGAAATCTAAGTGAAATAAGGTTAAACAAAGCATAACTCTTGGTGTTATAGTAGAACACATATGTGAGTTCTTCCACTATCCTGTCCAATCACTGAAAAAACATAAATCCACAAGAAGTATAATCTCAATTAATGAAGTATTGTTTTGCATAAAATGTTATTGACAAAAATTGAGTTCATGTTTGCATAAAAGCAACAAAAATATGTTTGTCTATGTTATAAACAGATGAAATAAATATGCTGAAGGTGTAGACTGTGGGAAGGCAGGAAATCAAATTAATGGAAGAAAAATCTAAGGTACAGGAAGTGAGGAAAACTGGAGGGGGAATGAATTCCAGATAGCAGAAATGGTTCCCATCGTAACTGCCTAGAGACTTGAGGAAGGAGAAACTGGAGGATATACCAGATACAGCAAAGGGATACGTTTTAAAATATAAAGAACTCTTGTAGATAAACATAAAAAACATTAAATCTCCATGGAAAATGTGACAAAGACATGCACAGACAGCTTAAAGGAAAAGAAATATATGTGGGCATTAAACATATGAAGAATTGTTCTGCCTTTATAGGAATAAAGTAACCTAAGTGTCATTTGTTGACTATCAAAGTAGCAAATTTTTTAAATGATGAAAAAAAGAACCACTAAAACCCATGCTCTTACCAACTGCTGATGTGAATGTAAATATGTACACCCTTTGTTGAAATCAATTTGGAAATATCTATGGAAGGCTATTAAAAAGACCTGGTATTCTCTAAATAATTCTACTTCTAAGAAAATAATCAGGTGCAGGGAATTCCCTGGTGGTCCAGTGGTTAGGACTCGGTGCTTTCAGTGCCATGGCCCGGGTTCAATCCCTGATCAGGGAGCTAAGATTCCCACAAGCTGAGGCGCGGCCAAAAAACTAATAATGATAATCAGATGCAAAAATTATATGTAAGGATTTTATTTTCAACATTGATTTATAACACTGAAATTATCCAAATATCCCAACAATAGAGTGGATAGAGAAATGGTGAATAAGCTATGATTATCTCTATGGTGGACTATTAGAGAACCAATAAATATGTCTTTGAATCTTTGAGAAACAAGCATTGCTTTCCCTATCCATGAAAACACACTAAAAGTGTAATACACAGACATAGCTCAGGAAATGTAGAATCTTGAATAGATACTACACCGTCTTGTTATAAGTTTGGTAAGAAAAGACTATTTACTTAAGCCTAGATTATTAACATAGGAATAGAGATCGAGGAAAATGCATCTCTGTGTCAAGAAAAAGCACTCCTGAGTTAAAGCTGTCATTTAAATATTCATACCAGATCAATATGTCAGGCTATTTTTTTAAACTTAAATTGGAATTTTTCATTCATAAAATATATTGAGAAGCAATGTAACCCTTGAACTAAGAATATGAGCTTTGAGGGCTTCCCTGGTGGCGCAGTCATTGAGAGTCCGCCTGCCGATGCAGGGGACACGGGTTCGTGCCCCGGTCCGGGAGGATCCCACATACCGCGGAGCGGCTGGGCTCGTGAGCCATGGCCGCTGAGCCTGCGCGTCCGGAGCCTGTGCTCCGCAACGGGAGAGGCCACAACAGTGAGAGGCCCGCATACCGCAAAAAAAAAAAAAAAAAAGAATATGAGCTTTGAGTTCACGGAGTGCTAGGATGAGGGTCTATTCTATTTTCTGATAGTTGATGACTTGGGATAAATTATTTAACTCTTCTAAGCCTCTGTTTTCCACTGTAAATGAAAGACCATCAGGACCTCCCTGGAGGTCCAATGGTTAAGACTCTGCCTTTCCACTGCTGGGGACGTGGGCTCAATCCCTGATCAGGGAACTAAGATCCCACATGCTGCGCAGCGCAGCCAAAAAATTAAAAAGAAAAAAAAAAACCATCATACTTGATGAATAGTATTAGGATGAGATTTGAATTAAAGTCAGATTGTATGTAAAGTATGTTGCCTAGGTCTCAAAAGATGGTCCTGACTACCAGTATAGTTCCATGGCATTCATTATTCCTAAGCCCCCAAAGCACTTTTATTTAAAGGCCTTTGATTTACCAATTCCATCCACAATTCCTAAAGCCCACCATCTGTCAGGAACTCTGTGCTCAGCTCCACGGGTATAAAGATAAATGAGTTAGCCGTTGTTTGCTGCATTAGCTCTATCTGATAATGCACTAGACTGTAGGGCAAAGTTTGCTACCATGACCCCTGCCCTTATAACCCCATATCCAGAAGAGTATACGATTATAATAAAATATAAAAAGTGCCATTAAAGCACGACGTGAAAACCGCTTTAGAGGTGCAAAGCAAGAAAGGAATAATCACCTTGACAGTGAACAAAATCTTCAAGGATTGAAAGCAAGGCTTGAACTAGAATATTCACTAGCATAGACTTTTGCATTCCTCCCTGTGACTGAAAATAGCATGTTCTCACTTTTCAAAAGAAAAAAAAAATATGTTAAGATGAGATAATTGGTTTCTTTTGGAGGTGTAAAGAAAATAGCAATGGCATTTGGAATCGTGCCATGCCCATGAACAAGGAAACAGCTGACATTCAGGGATTGTAAGCAACCCTAAACAAACTTCCACTGAAATTACCAAATATATATAAAAGCAGAAGTCAGCGAAAAGGAATAAGAAGAACTTGCCCAGGTTTGACAAGCATCTGAAGCGCTATTGTTGCAATAGGGTCGTATACACAATTTCATCTGCATCATTCAGCAAGTTCTCCTGCAACTATCCAGACAGAAAAGCTGCTGGGGAGGGAAGTAGGGAGATATTTCAGTGCTCTATTCTGTTCCTGCAATTACTTTGCCAGAGACAGGGCCCTAGTTTCAAGCAGGGGTGGTGGAAGAAGAGATGAGTTAGCATTAAAGGTATAGTGAAGGAGAACTTTTAACAACAAAGAAAACTTTCAAGTTACAGGAAGTTGATTTAAGTATCCTTTTAAACCAAATGTCCTTTGCAAGCTAAGAGAACTTGAGCTTCATCTTGGTGAGTACAGATACCCACGAGTTCTGACTGGAGGGTGAAGCCCAGCAGCAAGGCCAGGAGAAAGGGGAGTGGCGAGAGGGGAACTGACCTCTGGTTTAAAGCAGGACTTCAGGTGGTAGCCATGGTGGAAGGAACCACGATGCGGACTGGCTGTGGGTACAAAAGTGGAGCTCAGCCCATGGAGAGAAATAGTTGGCCAGAAATGGCAAATTTCTCAGACACAAACACGTGGGATGTCATATAGAGTAAGGATTCTTAGGCCTAGTCCACTACTGGAAGTTGCCTATTTAATTCAGAAACGATTATGTAATGAGGGTGCTGGTGACCACTGTTCCAGTTCAGGGTCCCCCTATGGAGCTTCTCGCTTCTGAGCTCATTAGTTTTCTAAACTTTTCTGTGCTTGTGAGTGTCCTGGGGTGTTACAGCGGGCTGGGTGATGAATGGGGAGTGGAAGGGATAAATGTGCTTGCTGGGATTGCAGAAATCGTAAATATGAGTCAGAGCATATGGTGTAGGAAGGGTAAAAAGAAAACTGAGGCTGGGGCGTGGTTAGAAAGGCCTGGTAAGTCACCCTCAAGAATAGACTTCAACTGTTCTGTAGGCCATGGTGAGCTACTGAAAGTATTCCAAGAGAGTAATATGCTTCAGCCAGGCATTTTTAAATGAGTAACCATGGAGGGTATTTTGAAAAACAAAAAAGCATTTAAGACAGGGAAGCCAGTTAGAAGACAACAATAATAAAGAAAAAATAAAAGTGTTGAACCAAGACCGGGCAGTAGTAATGGGAGGGAGAAAGAAAATGAGAGAAAAGTTTGAGAAAGAGAGCCTTAAATGTGAGCAAGGGGACCAAGGAGAAAGTGACAATGACTGATGATTTTAATCTAGGCAAATACGAAGCTAGTAATACCATCCACGCAGGATGAGGGAAGGAACTTGAAAAAAAAAGGTAATGAATTTGGATTGAGGCATGCTGAGTATGAAGTAGCAAACAACCAGTAATGTAAAACAAGAAACAAAACTTACATTTAAGGCCATTTTTAATTCCTGTCAAGTAGACGACTAAAGGAAATCTCAACGTTTTGAGACCCAAAAACTAGAAGGTGATTTCTCACAATACAAAAGCATTCTGTACTCTGCATAAAATGGTTCCACTAGATTCTTTCACATCATGACTTTGCCCAATGCATCAAAACCATGATTAATTTTTAAATATTTAGGTCTAGAGATAAATAAAAAGGAATCGCTTTGTGACAGGATAGTGTGAATGCAAACAAAAATTCTCTAGAGTAGAGTTAAAGTGAGGAGATGAAGAGAGGAACAGAGGGAAAGGAGTAGGCAAAAGGGAGGAGAAAGGCAGAGAAAGTCACGAAGGAAAAGGAGAGCATGAATCTAAGGGCAAGAGCAGTCGGTGCAGGAAGCGCAAGAGGGTGAAGCTTCTACACTTTGTAGAAGGGCAGAGGATCAGACGTAAGGATAAAAAGAAACACTCTGATATGAAAGATCAAGGAGAGCATCTCTTTCTGAAAGTCCAATACTCAGTTTGCCTGGTGTGCTCTTGAGGGTTACAGGAAAGGTCCTCCTTAAGGGAGGAACTTTGAAATATCCTTGCAATCTCTAAAGGCTGAAATTCTGCCTCTTATTAGCATTATGACCTTAGGCTGTTTGACCATGGCCTCAAGGTCTGTAAGTGTGAAATACAGATAACAACTAAATGATTGATGTAAAAATTAAATGAGATAATGTACTTGGTAAATAGAAAGCATTAAATAAATGTCTGTTTTTATTATGAACAAGAAGAAAACTCATACATGAGTTCCAAATAATTTAATATTCTACCATTAGGTATTAATTCTTCACCCTTTCCATCTGTCTTTTATTAAATGAGAAGTTCCAGTCACTAACACTATAGTGTGGGGTCCTTAAACCAATCCCATCTTCCAAGCAGAAGGAGGGATTTAGGTAGCATGGTTTCAAAATAGCATATGGAATACTAAAAATCGACTATGGGAGAAATGAAGAAAAATGCCATCTTAGAATCTGGCATGGCTTCCCCCAACATCTTAATAAAAACACTGTGTGTAAGAGACACAATTTTTCAAAGAAGGTGTTAAAAATAAGCACAGAGTAAAAAGACTATAAACTTAGCAAGAAGCAACAAAGTAGAAGATGTGAGTTTGAAATGAAAATTTGACATGGCTTTAAGGGTTCTCACTGGTGAGCAAAGATGTTGGTGGTGAGTTCAGGTGAAAGTCCCCAGAAAAAGGCTGGGTCTAGACACCATGGGGCAAAGAAGCAAAGGACTCAAGATTAGAAAGAGGGTAGAGTTTAATGAAGAGACCAACCTTCAGTAAAGAGGGATACCTGTTGGATTTCCCATCTAGTACTGCATTGCTTTGTTTACATTTATTATACAGCAAACTTGTCCCTCAATATTGAGTCATGAGATTCTGTAAATTATTTTTGGTAATGCTACCACATTAATAATTCTTCCTCAAATCCCACCATAGTGAAAATAGATATTACATTTCCTTTTTTAAAAATCAACCTTTTTAAAGAGAAGGTAATTTTAAACATGAAGAAAATAAAAATTATAAAAATAAAATGCTATCATAAGTTTCTTAGGCAAGAGATGCCCATTTCTCACTTTAGAGGTGATTGATTTATGAATTTGTGGAAAAAAGAAATCAAGAACATGATGCCATGTACTATACCCTTCCTATTGTTACGGTGTCACATTTTTCTTTACAGATAAATACATCTCAAACACAATTCTGAATTATATTTTCTCATATATATACTCTGTGGTACACTGATTGCACTGCCAGCCCAATTCTTTCTCTCTCACGGTGGGTGAAGTGTTGACTCTGAGCATGTTTATGACTTGCTTTGGCTAATGGACTATTAGCAGATGTGATACCAGTCAGAGGCTTGGAAAACCCTTGCACGTTTCCCCTTGCCTGCCCTAGCATCTCCATTCTTGCACCTTTGTTCTCATAACCATGAGAACCTATCTGGTCTACCCTTTTTGAGAATGAGATATGGGAAGAAGAGCTGCATCTTCCTTCATCCTATCTGACGCATTCCCAGTTCCAGCCCTCAGTTAATCCATGGCTGCCTACAGATACATGAGTGAGTCCAGCCAAGATCAGCAGAACCTCCAGTCACTCTATATAGATTAGTGTGTAATACTGAATAATAAGTGCATGTTTCTTCACACCACTAGCTTTGGTGTGGTTTATTACTTAGTATCATCATTCTAGTAGCTCATTGATTCACGCACACACACACACACGCACACACTTATTTGGCTATCTCGACAGTACTATTATCTCATACTTCTTAGTTTCCACCTTAGCACTCTATACTCTGAACATAGTTAACAGGTTTTTAAAATGTTGATTGATAGATGGATTACAGAGAACTGTGTTCATCAAATTTTTAATCTAGTCAAATGTTCTAGCAGTGATTGTTTTTTGTTTCAGGCCTCTTTTTCAGTTTCAAATATTTTTGAGGACCCTAAAGAGCTATTGTTTACGTAAATTATATCTATTGATATCTACGGTATAAGAAATTAAAAACTGAGAAATGTTTTAAGTGCAAGAATCACAAGCACACATTGCATTAGCCATCAGAGAGCTGATGTCATCACAAGTCGTGTGGCCTCTGGGAAACTCCTCTATATGTTCTCTCAAGAGAATGACGGGAAAAAGGCAGATGAACTAATATTTGCAAAAGACTTAAAATGAGTACCTGACAAATAGTGATATATGATGTCAAATAAATAAAAATATGACATAGCTATCCTGTGTCTGTGTTTGTTTTCTGAATATCACTACTGTATAGTCTTTAAAATTATCACATATGAGATGACTTACAATAATATGCCTGCCAAGGAAGATATTTAATTGTTTTAAGTAGGAAGTATTACAGTATCCACATTTCTGCATAATGAAGTATTCTTTCCAATACCAATTTAGTTAGGATGTTACTCTTCCACCGAAAAGCAAATCAGTTAAAAATCCTTACGTTTCAGAGGCAAAACACAAAGGCAGCTGAGTGAAAAACACACAAACACTGCTCAGAGCCACAGCATGACACAAATAAAGAAGTAAGCTTTTGGTTATAATAACTGATTAGCAGCCTGCATTTTTCAGATTACGTGGAGGGATACAAAGCCTGTTGGTTCCCACTCAACATCCATTACTTCATTCCCCCTTAATTATAAAACCCTCATTTAACTCAGAGTGGCAATGTTCTCTTTTTTAATTGCCTGCTGCTGGAGATGCAGATGTGACCCCAAAGCTATCTCAGACCACGAGGTAACCTGAAGCATGAAAGCCAGAAGCTGAAGATGAAGACCATGACAAGGAACTTGTATTTCTGATGAAAAGGAGGAGGCATCAGATAATGGTGAATTGCCCGCTTCCAGACTTGAGGAAGAATCTTCTTTCTTGTTTAAGCTATTATTTGGGGGTATTCTCTTAGTCACTGTGGTGCAGCCAACTTAAACTACACAATATATATGATAATAAATGTTTTTAAATTGAATTCTAAAAAATCATGGAAGTAAAGACTTGCAATTTTAAAAGAAAGGAAAAACCAAACATTTGACCAGAAGTTTTCAATAATTTCAATTTAGATTAGCTCGGAATTAATAACAAAATTAACTGTGTATCATCTGGAGTGAAGTGTTAATAACTATGCTATATGTTACCATAGATTATATGTATTTGTCAGTTCAGAATTTATTTTGAATTAGCCTAAATTAGTTTTTTGTTGTCTCCATAAAGGTTGAGTACTTATGGAGACAACTTTTTGTGTTTTTGTGTGATGTTTACAATAAGATTTGAGTCAAATAAAATAACCTGTTAATAACTCTCAATTCTGAGTATTTCTTGGCAGGCGTGTGTGTGTGTGTGTGTGTGTGTGTGTGTGTGTGTGTGCACGTGCACCTGTGTGTATATGTATGTATGTTTGCTATATTTAACAGGCTTTATTCAAACTTTTAAAACTTTCAGAAGCATAGATGTGTTGAATGTTTGGATACTTGCAGCAAAGTAACACTCAGAATCAAAGAGTTAGACTCAACTCTGAGAATGTTACTTTATCAAGGATGTTTTCTGTCTTGGTATGTTACATCTTCACTAACTCTAAGTTATATCAATAAAAATGTCTCAAACACCCTTCTCACCACTAATCATAATCCTCTCTCTGATCAAGTCCTAAAAATTACAAAATTATACAACAGGGACGGTGGGGGAACTAGACACTCCTAGGATTGTGTGACTTTAATAAAGTATCATTTCCCCAACCCTAAACATTCATGCAGTTTTCAGTTTTGTTCATCAATTTTATTATAGATTACACAGTTGTGATGCTTAATTTTATGTCAATTCAACTGGACTAAGGGATGCCCAGATAGCTGGTAAAACATTATTTCTGGATGTGTCTGTGAGGGTGTTTCCAGAAGAGATTAACATTTGAATCCGTAGACTGAGTAAAGAAGATTTTCCCCACCAATGTGGCATGCATCCATCCAGTCTGCTGAGGGCCTGGATAGAACAAAAAGGCAAAGGAAGGATGAATTTGCTCTTTGCTTTGGCTACGACATCCATCTTCCCCTGTGCTTAGACGTCAGTTCCCCTGGTTCTTAGGCCTTTGGACTTAGCTTGAATTATATCACCAGCTTCCTTAGTTCTCCAGCTTGCAGACGGCAGACTGGGACTTCTCGGTCTCCATGATCACGTGAGCCAATTTTTATAATAAATCTCCCCAAAAAGATAGATAGATACAGATATAGAGAGATATAGAGAGATAGATATAGATATAGATATCTCCAATTGATTCTATTTCTCTGGAGAACTTTACTAATACAACAGCAATAAACATATTTATTTATGCTACTCTTCCATTTTGTTATTTCTAAAGGAAAGTTGTCAAAGCTGTCAAAGTTTTTTATAGTGGAAAACAATGGCTGAAATAGAAAAATATAACCCCTAAATATTTTTTATTTGTATTTTCCCGATGAATTATCTGCAAAATATATGGAGGCAGAGAAGAATATTTGAGGGAAAAAAATACATGCTGAGAAAAAACCTTGAACCTAATGAGTAGACACTAAGAGGTACAGAGATACGAAGTTGCTATGTATTTCTTTCCTCAAACTAAATTTCTTCATCTTTAATTTTTTTATCTGAAAGTTGCAAGCGATAATACAAGCTACTGTGTCTTGCCCCAGATGAATGATACTTGATGAAAGTACATAGAGAACATTTGAGCTCTGTTCATAGATATTTGCACTGAACAGAAATGTTAATTGATTTTCTGAAAACAGCCTATACAGAAAGTGGCATAAAGGGAAATATTATATGGAGTAGGATTTAAGTAGATTAACTCTAGAAAGAAGTCCTCCAATATTGTTATGCCATGAAACTTCAAAACTTCTAGGATTGGGCTTCCCTGGTGTCGCAGTGGTTGAGAGTCCGCCTACCAATGCAGGGGACACGGGTTCGTGTCCCGGTCCGGGAGGATCCCACATGCTGCGGAGCGGCTGGGCCCGTGAGCCATGGCCGCTGAGCCTGCGCGTCCAGAGCCTGTGCTCCGCAACGGGAGAGGCCACAACAGTGAGATCCCCGCGTACCACAAACTTCTAGGATTTAAAAGAATCAACGATTGTTTGCCTGCAACGTTGGTTCATGAAGAGTTTTGCTTTGAGAGGACGTGGGGTAAAAGATGCTCAGATTATAATTGATGATATTACTAAGGAAAGAGCAAGGCCATGACATAGAAACAAAGAAAAGCACAAAATGTTCTCCAGGAAATTGTAGGATTTCAAGTGTTTGGGGGTGGGGGGGCATGATGTTAATATTTCTAGTTATTGATAAAATCCTTACCATTTTTTTATACAATCTTCCTAAACTTCCATGCTTGCCTAGATACTAATATATAAGGAGGACAGTGAAGAAAATGGCTATAAAACTTGTCAAAATATCAAGGGAGCTAGAGTTAATATCACGACAATGATTAAAAATGACATAATCATATGAAGTTGCTATTATTTATCCACTTTAAAGATGAGTAAACTAAGGCTTGCAGGCATTAGGTAATCGGGCCTTCAACATGCTTCAATTAATTTGAACCGAGCTTTCTGGGAATCCAAATATTGGTCTGTCTGTTATGCCAAACACTGAGCATAGTGTCTTTGCCCTCAAGGAACAAGAGCAAAGCCTGGGGGAAAGAAAACACTATGTGCAAACACAATGTGACAGGTGGCATAAGTGCAAATCTAATAAGATATAGGCATAGATGGGGAGGGGGTAGAAAAAGAAACTACTGAGGCGGAGGGGGTGACTCTAGAAAGACTTCACAGTGAAGAGAGCATCTGAGTAGCCTCTTGAAGGACCAATTGTGAGAGGCAGAAATGGGAGATATTCCAGGTCAATCTGACAGTATGAATGAGCAGAGGTAAAACATAATAAATGACCTTTATATAACACTCTCCTTATGCCAACCACTGTCCTAAGTGCTTTACATCTACCAGCTCATTCATTTAGTTCTCAGAATAACCCTAGGAGATAGCTACTATAATTATCCCTATTATAAAGAAGAAACTGAGGCACAGAGAGGTTAAGTAACCTGCTTAAAGTCACACAGCTGGGAATAAGCAGAACCAGGATTTGAACCTTGGGCATCTGGCTAGAAAGTCTGCACTCTTTACCCCTCTCAGTAGCAAACATAAGATTTCTTTAGGATTGAAAAATAGTCAGGGTGGTGGAGTGTAGAATGAATGAAAGGGTGAAAATGCTAAAAAGGTAGATGGGGCTAGAGGATGGGGGCCTTGAATGTCACTCTAAGGATCTTCTTTTTCATTCTGTAAGCAGTGCATGAAGTCCTCTGAAAGAAAGGCACCATATTCAGGATTGAGTTTAAGAAAAGTTTCTCAGATGGTTCTGTGAAAAAAATAGATGGCAAGCAAAATAGACTTCTGAGGCAGAAGTCTCAGAAAAATCATTGGAAAGCTTCTTCGACAGTTCAATGAAAAATGGAGAGCTTGAGCCTATCTCAGTTGGAAGAAGAAGCTGGTATAAAACAAGAAGCATCATACTCAAGACTTCTCGGTGAAGTCGCACCTCCCTTTGGGATCTGGAAAAGTACTCGAAAGAAGAAAACAGTCTTGTCAGCATTTTCCACAGCATCTGACTTTTATAGCTATAGGTTCAATTCTGGATCTATGGTCATTTCATTAGAGGTTTTCAGAAAGAAAGCCAAACAAAATAATCTCCACCAATAAAATTAGAAAAGGACCTAACTCTAATAATATAGTTGGCTTTTCTCATGAAGAAGAGCATGGGTATAATAAGATGACTTAACAATGAATTGTTCTAAAGATTGAATGAAATAATATATGGAAAGTGTTTTGGATAAGGTCTGGCACAAAATAGGCACTTAACAATTACTACCTGCCGTATTATTGCTATTATTATTAAAGCTTCACCTGGGTCTTGTTTCTTCAGCCCTAACTCTTCCCTAAGGAGTGCTGTGTCTCTCACCAGTCACTGCAGAGGAGGGTGTCACTCAGGGGACTTAAAATCATGGTGACACGTTGTAGTACTTCCTCCTCTTGAGGTGTTTCAGGTGTTTGTGCTGCTGTTTCTACCAGAAAGTAGGGCAGTCACTCACCCCTGTGATCCAGAATACGTAAGGTACTCAATAAGTGCAAAATCCTCTCCCAAATGGAAGAGTGAGGGTATGTCCCTTCTACTCACCTACCAGGTAAACAGGTAGAAGAAAAGGTGAAAGAAACAGAAGAGGAATCTGGAAAAAACAATTTTATTTTAAAAAGAGACTATTATAACCTATATGCAGCTGTACTGATCTGCATGAGAAAATAACGCAAACTGAGGCAGTTCTTTGTGGAAGAAAGTCTGTGAAATAATAGAAAATCTATATATTGGTTTCTACCCCTGGTTCCTGGCACAGAGCTCCTAAAACCCTTGTAGTTTCTTTCTTTTTTCTTTTTTTTAAACCCTTGTAGTATCTTAAGTAATAAGGGCATTAGGAGCATTCTTTGTTCTAATATTTGGTCTTGGACCTCAGTCTCTGACACAGAGTTCCTAAACCCCTTGAAATTTCATGGGCGATAGGAGTGTCTTTTGAGGCAATTCTTGATGGGCTCCTGGGTGGTTTTAGGATGGGGCAGGTCATAAGACCAAGAGCTGCCTCCAGTAATGAGAGAGGGGCTGGAGAGTCACGATTTCGTGATAATGATCAATCATGCCCCTACGTGATGAAGCCTCCATAAAAATCCCAAAAGGGTTTGGAGAGCTCTGGGTTGGTGAACACATCCACAGGCCCAGAGCGTGGTGCACCTAACTCCACAGGGACAGAAGCTCCCGCACCCAGGACCTTCCAGGACCTCGCCCTATGCACCTCTTCATCTGACTGTTTATCCGTATCCTTTATTATATCCTTCATAATAAACCAGTTAACTTAGGTGTTTTCCCGAGTTCTGTGAGCCATCCTAGCAAATTATTGAATCCGAGGAGGGGATTATGGGAACCCTGATTTATAGCCTATTGATCAGAAGCCCAGGTAACAACCTGAACTTGCCACTGGCATCTGAATCACTGAAGTGAGGGACAGTCTTGTAGGACTGAGCCCTTAACCTGTCGGTCTGCACTAACTCTGGTTAGTGTTAGAATTGAAATGAGTGGTAGGACACCCATGTGGTGTCAGAAAATAGCTTCCTGCGACACATGTGGTCACAAAAGTGTTCTGTGTGAGCAGTATAGGAGAAACACAGGAGTATTTTTCCTTTTAAATGAGACCTCATCCGAAAAGGGAAATATGGTTATATATGTGTTGGTCTAGGTAGGATTCGTCAAAAAAAAAAAAAAAAAAAAAAAAAAGGAGACATTCTTACTAAGCCCTTGTGCAAAGCAGATGCAATGAATTACCTTCAGTCTACGCCTAGACCCTTAGTGGGGTTTGCAGAGAAGTGTAGTAAGTGCAATATACACAGCTGTTGTACAAGGGATTGAAAAAACATCATTTCACTAAAGATCTTATGTTTTACCCAATATTCTACAGATAAAAACAACAAATAAGAGTAACTTGTATAATACAAACTATGTTTTTTAATGCTTTAACACTATGAAAAATCTATTCAAGAATTACATTCCACCTGAGAATCTAGTCATACTTGGTTATCAAGGAGAGTACCCTATCCAAATTCAATAGTACTGGAAAATGTCTAGCCTCAAATATCAAGTTGATTAATTATTAAAGAAAAATTCTAAATTTGAAGGGAAAAACCAGAGTGCTATAATTTTTTGGAAGGCCAGTATAATTGCTTCTTGCATTATGCATTGAGTCTCTTACAGCCAGCTTATATTTGGATTACATTTCCCCAATTATAATTTTCTCCATAACTGACCAAGGAGTTTATCTGAGTCTCTCATTCTCAAGTTTTGTTATGATTCATTAGTGATTGCATAATATCTAATTAAGATAATTGTTTAAAATGTTAATATAATCTAACTCATAAGTGTGAGTTCAACATTACAGGCAATAAATAATGTTACAGGCAATAAAACAAGACAACAAAAAAGATCAAGTTAACATTGCCTTAAGACTGAGCTATTCAATTATACATCCAAAGACTTTAGGTAATTCTCCTCAGCTTTGCAGGGCCATGGGCTTTGTTAGGCCTGAAAGCAAACTTGTGCCAATTAGACCATAAAATTAAGACATCCCCTACATAAGTTCTAATGATATAAATAAATATCATCTTGAAGGTTGAACCATTTGTCACAGAGCTTCTGTTTTCATAGTCCAAACCTTTTCTCTAAAATTTTAAAGTATTTAATAGATTTTAAAATATCTGACAAAATTGCATAGATATGCAAATGCAAAAGCTTTAGTGGCAAGCAAAATCTATAACTACCAAACTTTAATACTAAAAGAGCCAATAAATCAACTAGTACTTACTAAGGTCTTACCCTGCCTACAATGCTAGGAGGAAAGATGTTTCAACACATAATATCTATATTAATTTGCAATCCAGTTGTGATGGTTGGTGATAGACAATATTACCACTGACCTAAAAATGTAAAGTATCTGGAGTCTTATGGTTTAAGAAATGAGCAGAGAAAGAGGAAACAGTGAAAGTTCAGGAGGAAAATTGGGAAAATGTGGGATTTAGACAGCATCTTGAGAACAGATACTGGATCTTTTTATCTCTATAGCAGAGTGCTTGTCATGCAGCATTTGTTTAATAAACATTTGTGGAACTAAATTCAGTTGCTAGTCACAGGGAAAGACATTTCGCTTTAGCGCAGTACACCATGCACAATGGCCGGAAGAGTGGGGGTAAGAAGATCATGTGCAGAGAATGCTATAACTCAGGGAGGCAGGCGGCAGTTTGGAGGAGTGATAGGCAAGGTTGGAGACGTCAACTTCTGATCATTTCCTCCTCCTTTAATGTTCTTGGCTGCCCACACCAAAGTTTTCTGATGTTTCTTTCCTGAGTGGCTCTATTGAACCAGTCCTGGGCCAGTCCTGACTAAGGCAAGAGGTACATCAACAACCCCAGCCCTGCTACTTGATGTAACTTAAAATTAAGTCATCCTCAAAAATAGACCTAAAAATCCAGTGACTTTTCATGAGCACTAGAATCCCACGTTACTGCTGCTCTGTCTCTATCAGATTCCGGAGCCACCCTCCAGATGGAACCCAGCACCTGGTCTGTCCTTTACTTCCTTTGGGAGCATGACTTGCCTCTTCTTACTCTGATCAGCTACTTCTCCACTATGTCTTCTGTAGACTAGAACCTGCTATTGTTCACAAACTACTAGTGTGAACCAGTTCTCATGCCTCACCTCAGGTTGTCTGGTGCTGGGCATCTCCTGAGGATGACTGGCTACCCCACCGCCAGAGCAATCCCTTAGTGCAGGCTCTGTCTCCCACTCTCCCCTGGCCTGCTGTGTGAATCCTGATACATGTCACAACTCTCTCCAATCACTGACTGCTGTGATGTGTGACTACAAGCAAACATTTTTGTTTTGTCCCTAGGTGGTGAGGCTTGGCAGGAAAGCTAAGTTGGAACTAGGTTTCAGAAAGGCTTGAATGCCACATTAAAGGAATCTGGATATGTCCAATAATCAGAGGAGAGTCTTTGCATAATTTTCAGTGGAGACATGGCACAGAGAACTAGGATTTTCGCATGGTTAATCTGGAAACTAATTACAGTTTTAAAAAATACCATCTGCAATTGGTATACACAGCCTAGTTGAGCAAGATGAATCCACTTTGCTTCCTGTGACATATGCCATTGTAATGATGGCCATCTTTTTGTGTACTTAATTAAAAGTTTAAAAATATTTAGAATTAGCTGTGACAAGTTGCTGAATTATTATGGAGAAATTTCAAATAAAATACTACTATTTTGGTTGAAATAAGAAATAGCTATATGTGGAGGGATTAATCACTAATGAAAACTATGGAAGAATTTGAGAATGAAGTTCATCTGGAATATTTTCTGAAATAAAGTAGAATATTTTTAGAAGGATAGATCAATCGGGCTTCGTCATGAGGAAGTGTACCATATTAAGTAATATAATTCTGCAGCAAGGTTTTAGAATAGATCCACCGTATTCTACTTCCGGTTGTCATAAGGTACTGTACACTTAAAAGTTGGTTGAGGGTGGATTTCATGTGTGTGTTTTTTATCACAATATAAAAAAATCAAGCTGTCTCTTGTGCTTTGGGATGAAGTGTGTTAATGGTTTTTTCCATGAATAAGAAAAATACAACCTGTATCAGAGAATGCTTTTTCTAATCATATTATGTAACACTATTTTCTTCTGAAATAGCCTTATTTTGATTTCAAACTAAGAAACATTTTCAGTACATACCTAGTATTTCTTAACATTATGAGCAAAAATCTAAAACACTAAATTATCAATTTTCTGTTTAATCAAATCATGTCACAGATTTTTAGATTATTTTAACTGAATATTGGAGTTTATTTGTCTTGTTTTAAAAAACATAATTTTAAATATAGTCATAGAAACTTACAATACTTCAAGAAACAATGGCAATCCTGCTTTTCTGTTTCTTTCTATTGGCCTGATAGACTTTTGTCTAATTGCATTACTATTATTATTATTATTACTATTATTATTTTAGCCTTTCTGAATCACTTTAAATGTGTCATTTGTATACCACACAGAGCTGGATTTTTTTCTTGGGGCAAATTTGAAAATCTTCTTTTAGTAGACTTCCCTGAGAAGACCTTGAAGATGGCGGAGAAGTAAGACGTGGAGATCACCTTCCTCCCCACAAACACATCAGAAACAATCTACATGTGGAACAATTCGTACAGAACACCTACTGAATGGTGGCAGAAGACCTCAGACCTCCCAAAAGGCAAGAAAGTCCCCATGTATCTGGGTAGGGCAAAAGAAAAAGAGAAAAAACAGAGACAAAAGAATAGGGACGGGACCTGCACCAGTGTGAGGAAGCTGTGACAGAACACCTACTGAATGGTGGCAGAAGACCTCAGACCTCCCAAAAGGCAAGAAAGTCCCCATGTATCTGGGTAGGGCAAAAGAAAAAGAGAAAAAACAGAGACAAAAGAATAGGGACGGGACCTGCACCAGTGTGAGGTAGCTGTGAAGGAGGAAAGGTTTCCACACACTAGAAGCCCCTTTGCGGGCAGAGACTGCGGGTGGCAGAGGCAGGGAGCTTCGGAGCCGCAGAGGAGAGCACAGCCACAGGGGTGCCAAGGGCAAAGGGGAGAGATTCCTGCACAGAGGGTTAGTGCCGACCGGCACTCACCAGCCCGAGAGGCTTGTCTGCTCACCCGCCGGGGCAGGCGGGGCTGGGAGCTGAGGCTCCGGCTTCGGTCGGAGCGCAGGGAGAGGACTGAGGTTGGCGGCGTGAACACAGCCTGAAGGGGGCTAGTGCTCCACAGATAGCTGGGAGGGAGTCCAGGGAAAAGTCTGGACCTGTTGAAGAGGCAAGAGACCATTGTTGTGGGGTACGCGAGGAGAGGGGATTCAGAGCACTGCCTAAACGAGCTCCAGAGACGGGCACGAGCCACGGCTATCAGCGCAGACACCAGAGACGGGCATGAGATGCTAAGGCTGCTGCTTCCGCCACCAGGAAGCCTGTGTGCAAGCGCAGGTCACTATCCACACCTCCCCTCCCGGAAGCCTGTGCAGCCCGCCACTGCCAGGGTCCCAGGATCCAGGGACAACTTCCCCGGGAGAACGCACGGCACGCCTCAGGCTCGTGCAACGTCATGCTGGCCTCTGCCGCTGCAGGCTCGCCCCGCACTCCGCACCCCTCCCTCCCCCAGGCCTGAGTGAGCCAGAGCCCCCTAATCAGCTGCTCCTTTAACCCTGTCGTGTCTAAGCAAAGAACAGATGACCTCGGTGACCTACATGCAGAGGCATGGTCAAATCCAAAGCTGAACCCCAGGAGCTGTAAGAGCAAAGACGAGAAAGGGAAATCTCTCCCAGCAGGCTCAGGAGCAGCGGATTAAATATCTACAATCAACTTGATGTACCCTGCATCTTGGAATAGCTGAATAGACAATGAATCATCCGAAACTTGAGGCGGTGGACTCTGGGAGCAACTGTAGAGTTGGGGTTTGCTTTCTGCAGCTAATTTGTTTCTCGTTTTATGTTTATAAAAACATATAAATGTTTAGTGTTCAGAGTTTATTATCATTGGTAGATTTGTTTATTGATTTGGTTGCTCTTCTCCTTTTTTTAATATATATAGATTTTGTTTTTCCCTTTTTGTTATTTTGTGACTCAGTATATGTATGCTTCTTTGCGTGATTTTGTCTGTATAGCTTTGCTTTAACAATTAGTCCTAGGGTCCTGTCCGTTTTTTGTTTTATTTTTGGTATAATTTTTAGGGCTTCTTATCAATGGTGGATTTGTTTTTTGGTTGGGTTGCTCTCTTCTGTCTTTCTATTTTTTTATTACTTTTTAATTTTTTTAATTTTTACTAATTTTTTTATTTTAATAGCTTTATTTTATTTATTTATTTATTCTTTCTTTCTTTCCTTTTTTTACCTTTTCTTCTGAGCTGTGTGCTGACGGGGTCTTGGTGCTCCGGACGGGTGTCAGGCCTGTGCCTCTGAGGTGGGAGAGCAGAGTTCATGACGTTGGTCCACCAGAGACCTCCCAGCTCCACATAATATCAAACAGCAAAAGCTCTCCCAGAGATCTCCATCTCAACCCTAAGACCCAGCTCCACTCAACAAACAGCAAGCTACAGTGCTTGACACCCTATGCCAAACAACTAGCAAGACAGGAACAAAACAACACCCATAAGCAGAGAGGCTGCCTAAAATCATAATAAGGTCACAGACACCCCAAAACACACCACCAGACATGGTTCTGCACACCACAAAGACACGATCCAGCCTCATCCACCAGAACACAAGCACCAATCCCCTCCACCAGGAACCTCAAGAACCCACTAAACCAACCTTAGACACTGGGTGCAGACACCAAAAACAATGGGAACTACGAACCTGCAGCCTGCGATAAGGAGACCCCTAACACAGTAAATTAAGCTAAATAAGAAGACAGAGAAACACAGAGCAGATGGAGGAGCAAGGCAAAAATCCACCAGACCTAACAAATGAAGAGGAAATAGGCAGCTACCTGAAAAAGAATTCAGAGTAATGATAGAAAAGATGATCCAAAATTTTGGAAACAGAATGGAGAAAATATAAGAAACATTTAAAAAGGACATAGAAGAACTAAAGACCAAACAAACAATGATGAACAACACAATAAATGATATTAAAAATTCTCTTGAAGGAATAAATAACAGAATAACTGAGGCAGAAGAACAGATAAGTGACCTGGAAGAAAAAAACAGTGGAAATAACTACCAAAGAGCAGAATAAATAAAAAATAATGAAAAGAATTGAGGACAGTCTCAGAGACCTCCGGGACAACATTAAACACACCAACATTCGAATTATATGGGTCTGAGAAGAAGAAGAGAAAAAAAAAAGGGACTGAGAAAATATCTGAAGGGATTATAGTTGAAAACGTCCCTAATATGGGAAAGGAAATAATCAAGTCTAGGAAGCACAGAGATTCCCATACAGGATAAATCCAAGGAGAAACACGCTAAGACACATATTAATCAAACTATGAAAAATTAAATACAAAAAAAAAATTAAAAGCAGCAAGGGAAAAACAACAAATAATATACAGGGAATCCCCATAAGGTTAAGAGCTGATCTTTCAGCAGAAACTCTGCAAGCCAGAAGGGAGTGGCAGGACATATTTAAAGTGAGAAAAAGGAAAAAACTACAACCAAGATTACTCTACCCAGCAAGGATCTCATCCAGAATCGACAGAGAACTTAAAACCTTTACAGACAAGCAAATCTAAGAGAATTCAGCACCACCAAACTGGCTTTACAACAAATGCTAAGGGAACATTTCTAGGCAGGAAACACAAGAGAAGCAAAAGATCTACAAAAACAAACCCAAAACAATTAAGAAAATGGTAATAGGAACATACATATCAATAACTACCATAAATGTAAATGGATTAAATGTTCCAACCAAAAAACATAGACTGGCTGAATGGATACAAAAACAAGACCCGTACATATGTTGTCTAAAGAGAGCCACTTCAGACCTAGAGACACATAGAGATGGAAATTGAGGGACTGGAAAAAGGTATGCCATGCAAAAGATATCAAAAGAAAGCTGGAGTAGCAATTCTCGTATCAGACAAAATAGACTTTCAAATAAAGACTATTACAAGAGAGAAAGAAAAACACTACATAATTATCAAGGGATCAATCCAAGAAGAAGATATAACAATTGTAAACATTTATGAACCCAACACAGGAGCACCTCAATACATAAGGCAAATGATAACACCGATAAAAGCGGAAATCGACAGTAACACAATCATAGTAGGGGACTTTAATACCCCATTTTCAGAAATGGACAGATCATCCAAAATGAAAATAAATAAGGAAACACAAGCTTTAAATGATACATTAAACAACATGGACTTAATTGATATTTATAGGACATTCCATCCAAAAACAACAGAATACACTTTCTTCTCAAGTGCTCATAGAACATTCTCCAGATAGACCATACCTTGGGTCATAAATCAAATGTTGGTAAATTTAAGAAAATTGAAATCGTATCAAGTGTCTTATTCGATAATGATGCTGTGAGACTAGATATCAATTACAGGAAAAAATCTGAAAAAATACAAACACATGGAGGCTAAACAATACACTACTAAATAACCAAGAGATCACTGAAGAAATCAAAGAGGAAATTAAAAAATACCTAGAAACAAAGGACAATGAAAGCAGGATGACTCCAAACCTACGGGATGCAGCAAAAGCAGTTCTAAGAGGGAAGTTTATAGCAATACAATCCTACCTCAAGAAACATCTCAAATAAACAAGTTCAAGTTACACATAAAACAATTAGAGAAAGAAGAACAAAAAAGCTCCAAAGTTAACAGAAGGAAAGAAATCAAAAAGATCAGATCAGAAATAAATGAAAAAGAAGGAAACAATAGCAAGATCAATAAAACTAAAAGCTGGTTCCTTGAGACGATAAACAAAATTGATAAAACATTAGCCAGACTTAACAAGAAAAAAAGGGAGAATACTCAAATCAATAGAATTAGAAATGAAAAAGGAGAAGTAACAACTGATACTGCAGAAATACAAAAGATCATGAGAGATTACTACAAGCAACTCTATGCCCATAAATTGGACAACCTGGAAGAAATGGACAAATTCTTAGAAAAGGACAACCTTCCAAGACTGAACCAGGAAGAAGTAGAAAATATGAACAGACCAATCACAAGCTCTGTAATTGAGACTGTAATTAAAATTCTTCCAACCAATAAAAGCCCAGGACCAGATGGCTTCACAGGTGAATTCTATCAAATATTTAGAGAAGAGCTAATGCCTATCCTTCTCAAACTCTTCCAAAATACAGCAGAAGGAGGAACACTCCCAAACTCATTCTACAAGGCTACCATCACCCTGATACCGAAACCAGACAAAGATGTCACAAAGAAAGAAAACTACACACCAATATCACTGATGATCATAGATGCAAAAATCCTTAACAAAATACAAGCAAACAGAATCCAACAGCACATTAAATGGATCATACAGCATGATCAAGTGGGGTTTATCCCAGGAATGCAAGGATTCTTCAATATACGCAAATAAAACATGATACACCATATTAACAAATTGAAGGAGAAAAATGATATGATCATCTCAATAGATGCAGAAAAAGCTTTCTACAAAATTCAACACCAATTTATGATAAAAACCCTCCAGAAAGTAGGCATAAAGGGAACTATCCTCAACATAATAAAGGCCATATATGACAAACCCACAGTCAACATCATTCTCAATGGTGAAAAACTGAAACCACTTCCACTAAGATCAGAAACAAGACAAGGATTTTACTCACCACTATTATTCAAATAGTTTTGGAAGTTTTAGCCACAGCAATCAGAGAAGAAAAAGAAATAAAAGGAATCTAAATTGGAAAAGAAGAAGTAAAGCTGTCACTCTTTGCAGATGACATGATACTATATATAGAGAATCATAAAGATGCTACCAGGAAACTACTAGAGCTAATCAATGAATCTGGTAAAGTAGTAGGTTACAAAACTAATGCACAGAAATCTCTTGCATTCCTATACACTAGTGATGAAAAATGTGAAAGAGATATTAGAGAAACACTTCCATTTACCATTGCAACAAAAATAACAAAATACCTAGGAATAAACTTACCTGAGGAGACAAGAGACCTGTATGCAGAAAACTATAATACACTGATGAAAGAAATTAAAATGATACAAAGAGATGGAGAGATATACCATGTTCCTGGATTGGAAGAATCAACATTGTAAAAATGACTATACTACCCACAGCAATCTACAGATTCAATGCAATCCCTATGAAACCACTAATGGCATTTTTCACAGAACTAGAACAAAAAATTTCACAATTTGTATGGAAACACAAAAGACCACGAATAGCCAAAGCAATTTTGAGAACGAAAAACGGAGCTGGAGGAATCAGGCTCCTGGACTTCAGACTATACTACAAAGCTACAGTAATCAGGACAGTATGGTACTCACACAAAAACAGAAATATAGACCAATGGAACAGGATAGAAAGCTCAGAGATAAACCCATGCACATATGGTCACCTTATCTTTGAAAAAAGAGGCAAGAATATACACTGGAGAAAAGACAGCCTCTTCAATTAGTGGTGCTGGGAAAACTGGACAGCTACATGTAAAAGAATGAAATTAGAACACTCCCTAACACCATACACAAAAATAAACTCAAAATGGATTAAAGACCTAAATGTAAGGCCAGACACTATAAAACTCTTAGAGGAAAACATATGAAGAACATGCTATGATATTAATCACAGCAAGATCCTTTTGACCCACCTCCTAGAGAAATGGAAATAAAAACAAAAATAAACAAATGGGACCTAATGAAACTTAAAATCTTTTGTACAGCAAAGGAAACCATAAACAAGATGAAAGGACAACCTTCAGAATGGGAGGAAATATTTGCAAATGAAGCAACTGACAAAGGATTAAACTCCAAAATTTACAAGCAGCTCAATATCAAGAAAACAAACAACCCAATTCAAAAATGGGCAGAAGACCTAAATAGACATTTCTCCAAAGAAGATATACAGATTGCCAACAAACACATGAAAGAATGCTCAGCGTCACTAATCATTAAAGAAATGCAAATCAAAACTACAATGAGGTATCACCTCATACCAGTCAGAATAACCATCATCAAAAAATCTACAAACAATAAATGCTGCAGAGGGTGTGGAGAAAAGGGAACCCTTTTGCACTGTTGGTGGGAATGTAAATTTATACAGTCACTATGGAGAACAGTATGGAGTTTCCTTACAAAGCTAAAAATAGAACTACCATATGACCCAGCAATCCCACTACTGGGCATATACCCTGAGAAAACCATAATTCAAAAAGACTCATGTACCACAATGTTCACTGCAGTTCTATTTACAATAGCCAGGGCATGGAAACAACCAAAGTGTCTATCGACAGATGAATGGATAAAGAAGATGTGGCACATATAAATGATGGAATATTACCCAGCCATAAAAAGAAATGAAATTGAGTTATTTGTAGTGAGGTGGATGGACCTAGAGTTTGTCATACAGAGTGAAGTAACTCAGAAAGAGAAAAACTAATACTGTATGCTAACACATATATATGGAATCCAAAAAAAAAAAAGAAAATGGTTCTGAAGAACCTAGAGGCAGGACAGGAATAAAGACGCAGATATAGAGAATGGACTTGAGGACACAAGGATGGGAAAGATAAGCTGGGACGAAGTGAGAGAGTGGCATGGACATATATACACTACCAAATGTAAAATAGATAGCTAGTGGGAAGCAGCCACATAGCGCAGGGAGATCAGCTCAGTGCTTTTTGACCACCTAGAGGGGTGAGATGGGGAGGGTGGGAGGGAGATGCAAGAGGGAGGGGATATGGGGATATATGTATACGTATAGCTGATCCACTTTGTTATAAAGTAGAAACTAACACACCAATGTAAAGCAATTATACTCCAATAAAGATGTTAAAAAGGGCTTCCCTGGTGGCGCAGTGGTTGAGAGTCCGCCTGCCGATGCAGGGGACACGGGTTCGTGTCCGGTAAGATCCCACGTGCCGCGGAGCGGCTGGGCCCGTGAGCCGTGGCCGCTGAGTCTGTGCGTTCCGAGCCTGTGCTCCGCAACGGGAGAGGCCACAACAGCGAGAGGCCCGCATACCACAAAAAAAAAGAAAAGATGTTTAAAAAAAAATTTTTAAATAAGAAAAAATAGAAAAAAAATCAATGGTGCTAGAGGCTAGAGGCAGAAAAACCTAATATGTCTGATTCTTAAACAGCTGAGTTTGTAACTGGTTCATTATTTCAATTCTCTAATGAAAATTGATCCGCATTAGCTATGTTGCTAATTATTAGTAGAAGTGAAAAATGCCTTCATCTTTTTCCTAGATTTATTTAGTCTAGGATTTGAGTACTAAATTTGAGTACAGATTCCACATAATTATATACCCTAGAAAATGCAGTATAATTTATGTGAAGGTTAGAGCTTAGGGAATTCATGCTAAATGGATTTTTCTCAAAACCCCATGTCCTTATTATTTGGGAGTGTTAAATAAGTTTAAAGCAAGACTATTTGTCTGATCTTCTTTCCTTAAATGGAAGACCAGGGGACCACCTTCCCAGCATGGTCCTGTAGAAGTGGGCTGGTGGGGAAATGCTTCTCTCTCCTGCAGCTGTGAATTACCAAAACCAAACAAGAACAAAAGCCATGAGCCAGGATGGGAAGATCTAGAAAGGTAAGGAGTAAGACCACTTGCTCTAGGAACCATAAAGGCAGTTACAAACATCATTTGGGTTCACCTGCTTCATTCATTGCTCCTCACCTGTGCTTAAAGTGCCAGGATCCGTGTTTCATCCATCTTTGTAAACCAAGTTTCTAATACAGTGCCTCAAATACAGTAGATGCTCAACACATTAATTAGTTACCTGAACAATGTCTCCTGTTTCTTTATATAATTTAAAATGTATAGACTCAAAACTGTGTGTTAATCGTCAGTTCCTCCTCAATAGAGAGCAAATATCTTAACCAGGAGTTTTTGAGACTAATGCTGATCTGGACCCTCTTCTTTTGTCTTTTTATTTTTATTATCTTCTGATCTCTTTTTCTCTATCCATCCCATTTTGGTCTATACTGTTCCAGTATATTCCTGACATCAATGCTAATGCTTCTATAGCTACGCTGCTGTCTATTTTTGTCCCTTTTTGCTACTGCAAAAATCTATACAATGAAGAAAATTCTAGAAGTGCAAATTTCCTCCAATAAAATGACTATAGCCTCTCTGCCTCTCCAGCTGACTTCAAAACAACCATTACCTTGTTCTTCATATTCTAGTAATAACAAATTGTAATTACCTGCACATCTTGTGCTAATTTCACATTTCCATGCTTTTGTACAGCACTTGCTGGCTAAACCACCGTTTCAATCGTTATTCAGCTGACCCACTCCTATTTATCCTTCAACTATAACCTCAAAAGTCCTCCTTAATGAGCTGTTGTTAAACTCAGAAATTATCACTATTTTTCCTGCATAATTCTTTTTTTTTTTTTTGCGGTACGCGGGCCTCTCACTGTTGTGGTCTCTCCCATTACGGAGCACAGGCTCCGGACGCCCAGGCTCAGCGGCCATGGCTCACGGCCCAGCCGCTCCGTGGCACGTGGGATCTTCCCGGACCGGGGCACGAACCCGCGTCCCCTGCATCGGCAGGTGGACTCTCAACCACTGCGCCACCAGGGAAGCCCTCTGCATAATTCTGATATTGTCTTGAGAGATAGATAGATAGATATGTATCAAGATAAACAGATTTTATGTCTGAAAATTATTTAAGTGTATTTATTGATGGTTATAACCATCAATGAAATTACTGTATGGCACAGAGAACTATATTCAATATCTTGTAATAACCTATAATGGAAAAGAATCTGCAAAAGAATATATATATATACATACATACATACACACACACACACACACACACACACACACACACATATATATATACAAGAATAACTGAGTCACTTTGCTATACACCTGAAACTAACATTGTAAATCAACCATACTACTTCAATGAAATCTTGTTTGTTTTGAAAAAAAGAATTACTTCCATGGGAAACAAGGTCTGATCTTTTATTTTATCATTCCCTATCTTGACAAATAGAAGATTACATCATTTTTTTACCTCACTGAAATCTCTATTGATGTTCTTCTTTATCTTTGGCTTTGGATGGAATGCCTAGAATACAGTAGGTGCTAAATAATCATTGATTGATTAACTAAACAGAACTAACATTTTTGAGTGCCTCCATGTATTCAGTTTGTCAAACGACAACGTAGTTTATATAAGCTTGGATTTTGGAGTGAGAGATTAGGATTTCATTCCAGGCTCAACGACTTGCTAGCCATGTGTTCTTGGGCTAATTACTTTCATTTCCCCTCCTGTCAAATGAAGATAATATATTGAGGTTACTGAAGACTGTGTTAGATAAAATAAGAAAAGCATTTAACATGGTGCCCAGTAGATGTGTGAATGAATGAATCCCCCTCAAAGCTCTATGAGAGTAGTGTAGGCTGGCAAGGAAACTAAGGGTCAGAAAAGTTGAACAAGTTGCAAAGAATATAAGCAGCAGAGCTGGGATCCACATCCAGCTGAGTGCGCCTGCGATCTGAAGGAAGTTTCCACTGTTGCTGCAAGAAACATCAGTGGCATTTTCCACTCCAGTGTTTCCTTAAAGGACATATGCTGGTGAACTCCTGTTCATTTGTCAGATTCTGTCTCCCCGGAAACCTCTTTAGAGTTAGCATCATTCATTAACATTTCACACCCTGCCCAGTATGTTTATAATTGGATGGTCTGATAAATGATCCTGCATGAGCCAGTACACCAACATCTTTGACCTTCCTCTGTCATTTTCTATGCAGAATTCCTTTTAAGTGCCTCATAATACTGTTTGATGTGCCCTCTTTTAAAGCAGATATGCGTTGATCCAGACATCCTTATTGTCTAAGCTACCACTTGACTATAAATTAGCACTTTTAGAACCTATTCTTTCATCATTTTACCAATGTCACTCTAAAACAGGTAACACATTTTAATCTAATTATTCGTTTGCTTCTTTTTAATACCTGTCTTTTTAGCTTGATTGGGAGCTCTCCTAGATGGGAAAATCTTTCTCGTCTTTTTATATGTAGCATATAGCCTGGTGCTTGGCACATAGTTGATACTCACTGAGTACCTAAATCAACACCACTATAACAGCCTCTAAGAGTTATGTTTTCATTATTCTTTGTTAAGAACCTCAGAGAGTGATAATTATCTATACTTTTATGATCCTGTCAATTTTATAATCTCTCACCTAGAAATTTTGTTTCCCCATCTCATTACGGAAATATTCAGAATTCCCAAGCAGTTATTGCAGAAATTGTTTGGAGTTTAAGCCACATTTCCTGTACAAATTCCCTGTAAAGTCTCAATCGTTATAAAACGTAATGCTTAGTCAAGAATGCCTCTTTTGGAACTCTTAGTCTTGATGGAATGAGGCAGGGCAGGTTGGGGCAAGCAGGGTATATGTGCTCAGGAAGAGAGAGACACATTTCTAGTTATATGATAAATAATTTCGGGGGCTGTAATATACAACAGGGTGACTATAGTTAACAATACCATACTGTATATTTGAAAGTTGCTGAGATTCAAAGTTCTCATCACAAGAAAAAAGTTGTAAGTGAAATGATGAATGTTAAACTAAACATATTGTGGTAACTATTTCATAATATATACATATATCAATATTATTATGTTGCACACCTTAATCTAATCCAATGTTATACTCACTTATATCTCAATAAAAATGGAAAAAAGAAGAAGTGGGATGAGGAGGAGAGAGACGAAGGCCTGCTAGCAGTCTTTGGGAACTATGGTGGGGGCTTCCCTGGTGGCGCGGTGGTTGAGAGTCCGCCTGCCGATGCAGGGGACACGGGTCTGAGCCCCGGTCCGGGAAGATGCCGCGGAGCGGCTGGGCCCATGAGCCATGGCTGCTGAGCCTGCGCGTCCGGAGCCTGTGCTCCGCAACGGGAGAGGCCACAACAGTGAGAGGCCCACGTACAGCAAAAAAAAAAAAAAAAAAAAAAAAGGGAACTATGGTGAGCGGTGGATGGAACACTTCCCAGCTTTTCTTGGATGTCTTTTCTTATGTTCCTTGGGTAATTTTGATCACACAGTAAGTCTACATGTTTTGTTACTTCCCCTGACTATAAAAGAATAATTTCCTTAATTGAAGGAAGGCGTGTTACTGAACATCTTTTTTTTAAAGAAAAAAGAAAAAAATTGAAGAGTAAATGGAAACACTTTACCAAAAAGAAGGGTCCAGACTACAAATAAGTAATTTATTAAAGGGGCCTTCTATTTTATTATGCTAGGCTTTATTTACTTAACAAATATTGCCTAGGAAAACTGTCCCTCTGAGTCCTGTAAAGGGAAATGTACTAAATTAGCTATAAACTCTAAAGTCTAAGCATATATAAAGCTAAATATTCTAATCAAATAAAACAGAATAAAATTAATGATACCTATTTCTTCTGGTAATTGAGAATTAATAATAAAATATAGAGATTTCCTATATGAATGTCAAAAAGATCCAGCTGTTATAGGACTCAATATACCTAAATATCTCTCCCAATTGCCTCAAACTATACAGATTAAAGACTACTTGAGTCTTCCGGACTGTAGCCTCCAAAAAAGGCAGGGAACCACATGTTTCAATCACCAGCATGCCTGGCATTTGGTACTCATATGATTGCACTGAACCAGAGCAAACAGCCCTGTGCCTTCCATTCCCCACCATACGTATTTTAATCCTTTAGTAGAAATTCAGTTTAGTCAGATTACATTGCTGATGCATGACATTAATGAAAAAATGGGTATGAGGTGCGGTTTTCTGTTTGTTTTAGACTCTCTCTTGAGTGTGGGTGCGTAATGCATGTAACTGAACCAGGTTCTGTGCCCTTCCATGCGTTTGCCTGCCCCACCCTCCTCCAGCCCAGGAGAGCACTCAGTCTACTGTTCTCTGTCCCCTTCATCCTTTCAGTCTCCCCCCATCCTTGCTCCTGGAAGATAGGTCTTCATGTATAAGAATGCATCAAAACTACGCTGGGAGAGAGATCAATATTAGTAAGAGAAGAATCGGTTTATGTTATGCATCTCCCACTCCAAGGAAATTTAAAGATTCCGGGTAACTTAGAAGTAAGCGGGCTTTGGCTCCAAGGGGACAGAATTTAGGTGGGGAGAGGCGAAGAAAAGGTGAGAGACAGGAGGGCTTCCAGTGCCCACAAGAAGTGAAACTGGCTCTAAGAAGTGACCCTGAGGGGACACATGAGAATTGTTTGCAGTGTTCTGGACTCTCCATGTATTTCTAAGCAGCTGCACACAAGATCGGGTCTATTCTAGGAACAGACTGAGTCGGTAACTTTTTCTAGCTATTGCCAATATATATAATCAGCACAATTTCACACATGTAACTCTATGGGTCAGGGTGTTACTTGCCCACAACAGCTAATAAAAGGGGCAAAGTCAAGATTTGAACTTATGGTCTGTCTGAATTCCAAGTTTGCAATATTTTCTCTATATATCTTGCTGAAAGTTTTATTTAGGAGGTTGGAGAAAGGCAGAAGCAGAGAAAAGAAGGGCCAAAAAGAGGGGGTAAAACAAGTAAGAACTAATTTGAGCTTTTCCCAAAGGAGCAGATCTGGGTAGAGTTCAAAGTTAGCGTTGTTTGAGATGGGAGAAGGGAAATTGGTAGAAAGCCAAAGATCAGAATGAAAACCCTATAGTCTAAGAGAGGGGAGATAGCACAAAGTAGCTTCTGAATTTTCCCTGAAGTTGGAGCTGTCCCTTAGTGCCCCTTCCACATCCGGTAGAATTTATCCTATGTAACTACCCTAATTCAGCCCAGCCCACTCCAGCTCCTCTCAGATCCCTTCCTCGACTCTGCCTAAGGAAAGGTTTTCAGCAAGATAGGTGTAACTCCCCCCCAACAGTAGTGATGATCTGATACAGAGGTGATTGATTGAGATTGTACCCTTCAGGGTAGTAAAGAATTCAGCAATTAGGCTGGTTTATGATAATACAAATACAAATGCCTTCCATGCAAGGCATTTCTCCCAGAAGCATATATTACTATAAACTTTCAGAGTGTCTGTTGCAAAAAGCAAGTTTGATCAGTCCTATTTCAATTGTATTTATTTATTGTCTTCCAACTTAAGAGGCTTACAGAGTCTTGTGGAGTCAATAAGCAAAAAAAAAAAAAAAAAGTCTGTCAATCATTGATGAACATGACAAGGCAAAGAGATGTATACATAATCCAAAAAGAAATTACTCCCCAAAAAAGAGGATTTTGGAGATTTTCTTGCTCTTCTAGAAAAAAAAATTTTTAATTTAGAAGAGGAGGGATTTGGTATTAATTCACAGATTTTCAGACACCCCATTGTAGAGGTCCTTCTCTCATCTTTCACTGGAAACAAGTCTGCACCATCTACTATCGGTTATTCATTGTAAATATTTATTGAATATTGGCAGAATGACATCATATTGAGAGATCTGGCAAACAAAATAAATAAGATAAAGAGATGTAGTAATGAGTAGTAGTCAAGCGATAACTCAAAATCACCATTAAAAAATAAAGCCATAGTCGGGCTTCCCTTGTGGCGCAGTGGTTGAGAGTCCGCCTGCCGATGCAGGGGACGCGGGTTCATGCCCCCGTCCGGGAAGATCCCACATGCCGCGGAGCGGCTGGGCCTGTGAGCCATGGCCGCTGAGCCTGAACGTCCGGAGCCTGTGCTCCGCAACGGGAGAGGCCACAGCAGTGACAGGCCCGCATACCGCAAAAAAAAAAAAAAAAAAAAAAAAAAAAAGATAATGGACTTTTTGTTTAGAACTTATTTCCTATGAATTTTCATATCAATAGGTTAACATTAACAGTTACTACTTTAGGGACACCTACTCTGTGCCATGCACCTCAGTGAATTTCAAATGTTCACTCGGAAGTATAAGAATATTTGTGAGAGCTTGTTAAAAATGAAGATTCCTAGACCCAACCCCTGGGAATCTGACTTGGTAGAAAGGGTTAGGCCAGGAAGCATCCCCAAAGCCTCCAGATAATTCTATGCAGCACACTTACAGAAATCCCGACAATTATGATCTAAATGTGGTGTAAAGGGGTTTTATAAGTAGAAGAGTGCTTCCAAGCTGAGGCAGACAGAGGTCAAATAGAAGATTTATAGTAATAGTGTATTAAGAGAGTGAATTGGTTAAATTTTGGCTCAAGCCCAAGGACTCAGCCTTGGGATGAGATTCAGTTTTCTGAAGAAGCTCTGGGGAAATCACAGGCTTCTCTGTTGAACTTGGCGTGAATCCCCTTTTGTCTGTAGAGAGGAGCTGAGCAGGGAGACAGGCAGTCCCTGAGAGCACTGGATACTTTTCACTGTGTGGGTCAATGACCACAACTGCTGCAGCAGCACTTTCAGAGACAGAAAAAGCCGGTGGGAAAGCAATTCCATAGGCGGCACCATAGGCTCACCTTGCGTTATTGACCTGAGGCCTGGCTGCTCCGGATCAAAGGGCAGCAGGCCTGGTGGCTCCTGAAAAAGCAGGGCGACAGCAGTCCAGCCACAGACCAAGGAAAGTGACGTCCACAGCCAATGTGGAGCAAGCAAAACCCAACCGCCTGGGCTTCCCTGGTGGCGCAGTGGCTGAGAGTCTGCCTGCCGATGCAGGGGACATGGGTTCGTGCCCCGGTCCGGGAAGATCCCACATGCTGCAGAGCGGCTGGGCCCGTAAGCCATGGCCGCTGATCCTGTGCTCCGCAACGGGAGAGGCCACAACAGTGACAGGCCCGCGCACCGCAAAAAAAAAAAAAAAAAAAAACCAACCGCCTGCAGTTGAGCCAAAGTTCTGCCTTCTACTTAATCAAAACTAAATATCAGATCACAAATGGGGACCAACCTCATGGTCTGTGCATGAGGACAAACTTGTTTGTTCCCAGAATCCTTCCTACTCAGTCCTTGGGGGAAAGGGAGGAGGTGGATACTGTCTCTTTTCAAATCATGTTATTCACAGCATTCTGTGCTTCATTAATAACATCAGCTGTGAGCTCTCCACTGTCATCACTAATGCTATTCAGGTTATCAACGTGTTTGTTAAGGGCATTTGAAAAATAAAACTAGCAACCAATGTTGTGAAGTTACCAGAGTGGAAGAAACACCAAAAGAGTTTGCCAACTGTTTACCTACAAGCAATCTTGTTTGGCCAGTTACATGCTTCACAAGCTAAGCCTCTGTTTCATTAAAATCACTCTTTCTTGAACTTCTGCAGTAAAATGTGCATCAGTGTCCAGCCTCACCCCCAGTAACCTGTTGTGGCCCAGCACTTTCTTCAACCAGACCCACAGCAAACCCAGGACCACCGTCCATTTTACTGAAGTGGGAGCCCTGCCGCACCTGCGATCTGTCCAGTAAAGTGCTGACTTCCAGTGCACATTGAAAAGCATTTCGATGGGCTAACAGACGGAGGAGAGCTCTTTTCTCTCCTGAGGAGCAAACCTAGTCTCCCCGGCATGCCACCAAGCGTGGCCACGCTGCAGGCCTTGGCTCTCAGACCTGTCATTTAACTAACAGAGATCTAGTCAAGAAAACCAGGAAGTTCTCAACTGGGGTTCATAGGTTTTGAAGCACTGAAATTGTTCTATTCTCTGGGGAGTTCAGTGTTCTAGATGCATCCCTTCAGGGTCAGTCCAGCCCTCCAAGAAGAAAGAGCACAAACAGGAAAAAGGAGACAAATATTTAGAGACATTTCCCTTTAAAATGAACTTCGTTGGAGACCCATGTATTTAGCAAATAGCTGCTGAGGATGTACCATGTTTCAGATGCCATGGTGGCACTGGATTTACAGTGATGTGGGTGTGGGTATGCATGGTCCCTGTCTTTGTGCAACAAACAAGCAATGAACATCCAATAAAGATGTTAAAAAAAAGAATAAAGGAATGAATATGTTGTACCTATAAAAAAAAAGCAATGAACAACCAATAAAGATGTTAAAAAAAAGAATAAATGAATGAATATGTTGTACCTATAAAAAAAAACAAGCAATGAAAAATAAACATATATTTATGAATGCCGATAAACTCTCTGCTGATAGGAAAGCGTATAATGTTGTAAGTAATGAGGCCAACCTAACTCAGATGGGGTGAAGGGCGGCTCTGGGATTGAAACAACAGGCCAGCAGGGCCGGAACAAAATGCGCAGGTAGGAGAGAGGCAGTAGCTAATTTTGGGGGATGGAAAAGGGACAGACCACCCAGGGCTTGTAGGACTTGCGGTTTCATTTGAGCCGCAAGGGGAGCCGTTGCAGGATTTTAGGAAGAGGAATGACATAAGCTGAGCTGCATTTTTAAAAGGCCACAGGCTGACTGTGCAGAGGAAGCAGGAAGAGAAGCAAGGAGACAAATACTGAAGGCATGTAAATATGGCAAGTGATGTGGTAGGACAGAAATGGAGAGAGAGAGAGAGGTAGATAGGTAGACGGATAAATAAATGTAATTAAAAACAAAATCTCCCAACCCAGAGATCCGCACCACAAAGGTAGTGGAGAAGGAAAACACGTTTATTACTGAATAAACATGAAACCAGAATGTGATATGCATCACAGGCAATCTGCTAAGAGATGCAAAGACAGAAAGAAATCCCACCCTTTATACTACCATAGATACACCCCATTCCAGACATGTTCTCAAGATAAATAGTGACTAGACTTAGGCAAGAAGACTTGACAACTTCATTTGTCACACGCAGTTCACCCTAGATTCACCTGGTAACTGGGGTAGCCATCTGTGTTTGCTAATCGGCTTTATACAAAAAAAAAAAAAAAAGAATAAACTTCTCATATCTTTAAGGAGATAGTTTTACAAGTTGCAATGAGGCACCCGCCAAGTCAGACTCCTACCCTCACACAGAGACTAGGAGACAGGAGTGCTATCTCCCTCCCTAGATATTTATATTTCAAAGAGGTGGCTCCCAAGTCTTAGTGAAAGGCATTTCCGGGTCATAAAGCTGTGAAGAGAATATTTAGCTTTTAAAAAGATTTATATACATTTCAAATAGCCACAGAAAGAACTTACAAGTTTTCTAAAGTAAATGCTCTAGGAAAAGAGAGGAAGGGGGCAAGTCTCTTCCCTTATTTTCAGAAGAGAGAATTAAACCTCTTATTTTTATATGTGGAACCTAGAAAAATGGTACAGATGAACCCGTTTGCAGGCCAGAAATAGAGACACAGATGTAGAGAACAAATGTATGGGCACCAAGGGGGGAAAGCAGCGGGGGCGGTGGTGGTGGTGGGATGAATTGGGAGATTGGGATTGACATGTATACACTAATATGTATAAAATTGACAACTAATAAGAACCTGCTGTATAAAAAAATAAAATTCAAACAAACAAACAAAAACTCTTATTTTTAAATTGTATTTGCCCTTACAATACATAGATAGATTTAAGATTAATGTAATTGGATTAGATGTGAGGATTGGAGAAAAAAGAGGAGAAGCTAAAATGATGACCAGGAGTTTATGTCAACTTACTGAAAAGAAAAAGGCTCTCTGTTCTAAAAGACGGGAAATGCCTGTCTGCAGGCTGAAGTGGCTGTCCCATTTGAATGTGGTGAAAATTATGTTAAGTATACGCGGCATCTCCAGGGAGCTAATTTCACGAAGTTGTCCCCCAATTGCATCAACAGCAAAAAGGCAGCCATGCCCAGCTCAGCAATTACACAGGCAGCCAGTCTCCATGAGGAGTAGCCCCGCATTTGCAGAGATCTGGGTACATCTAGGTGCCTATCCCCGAAGCAGGCAAATGACTTCTTCTGGTTGAGAAACAATTTTCTCTCAGCAACAGACCCACTCCTGCACACTGGGCAGTAGGCTCCTGCTAGGCCGTGCTAAGGACTAAAGGAGACGGAAGGCTGGAGGAGAAAAAACAGACCTGCACCCCTCTCGCTTTGCTTCTCGTTTCTCACAAATTGCTGCAGCACTGACCCTTTGCCCTGGTAGGGGCAGTTAGTTCCCATCTCCAGCTTTTTTCCCATCTTCTCAATCTCACTGTGCCCTTGCAAGGTACCAGCAGCCGCAGGATAGCGACCCTCCTCAGAGGTCTGAGTCCCAGGACCATGGGGCCCTACCTCTTAGCTTCTAGATTCTGACAACCCAAGCCCTTCCCTTTGTTCCCCCAGCCCAAGGGGTGGGAGCTGCTGCTTTCAGTTATTATCTCCATTCCCTCTACTCCTCTCTTTGCTTTTTTTAGCTCTCCAACACTTAATGAATTTCCTACCTTAACTTGTCTCTGTCAAAATCCCTAGCATGGGTTTTGTTTCCCTATATAGGTTATTACAAAATATTGAGTATACTTCCCCGTGCTACAGAGTAAGGAAACAAACTTATGGTTTCCAAAGGGGAAAGCTGGGGGGGAAGGGATAAATTAGGAATTTGGGAGTAACATAAGCATGCTCCTCTTTGAGAGACAGTCTTACCTTTCCTTGAGCTCAGCCTCAGCTCTAATGACAATAATTATAATAGTAATAATACCGGTTAACATTTAGTGACTGCATATTATGCTGTAAACACCACAGAGATTAGCTCACGTAATCCTGACAATGCAATGAGTAAGGAACCCTTTTCGCAGATGAGAAAAGTGAGGCATTGAGAGGTTATGTAGTTAGTATGCAGACAGGATGTAAAGTCAAGTCTACTTCTGGTAGACCTCGTCTGAGCCTCTTTAGTTTTCCTGCCCCTGATCTCATCAAACAGCTCCTCTCCTGCCTGGGGAATTTCTCTAGATGCTGCTCCCGTGTGCCCCATGGAGTTTCCCTGTCTCCCCGGAAGAATGAAGCCTGCATGGATAGAAACAGCATCTTGTTCACCGTGGTCTCCCCTAAGCCTAGGACTATACCTGGCATATAACAGACAATAAATATTTGATGAATGAATAAATTATACATTTTTAAATGCTGCCTCCATAGTTACTTATCTTACCATTTTATTAGTCCCCCATGTTATGTAACTATGGCTAATTCAAACTTCAAAAGAGTTATTTAGAACTCTGTGATACCTGAGTTCTCTCTCCAGGTAGGGGAAAGGCACTACAGGAAGCTAAACAAGACTTAAAAATCACGTTTAAGATATCACCTGCCGGGAGGGAGGGAGATGCAAGAGGGAAGAGATATGGGGACATATGTATATGTGTAACTGATTCACTTTGTTACAGGGCAGAAACTAACACACCACTGTAAAGCAATTATACTCCAATAAAGATGTTAAAAATATATATATATCACCTGCCATGTTGCATTTAGGGAAATACCATGCCTTTAGCTTTCCCAGGTAGTTTCCTGGCCTCCCCTGAGGCCACCCTGCGTGCAGTGGAGAGGTAGCTGCAGAGCACAAGGCAGCCACCAAACCAGTCCACTGGCTGAAGAAAGTTTGCTGGGAAGGAGAAGTCAGGTAGAGCAGTAGCTAGAAGAAGCAGGTAAAAGAGTTCTTTCTTTTGTTGCTGCTGTTGTTTTAATACAAGAAAGATTAAATTTAAATGCTTCTATGAGAACAGCTTAATGAGGAAGAAGTTGAAGAAAGAATGAGAAGTGACGACAGTGGGGGGAGGTTCCTAAGGTGTTTGGAGGGGAAGGGACCCAGAGCCCAGGTCGGGATCACTTTAGTTACAGGCTCAGGGACATCTGGTAGAAGTGGCAATGGAGAGGGCCTTGAGAGCCAAGGGGGAGGGAGACAGAGTCACCTACAACCACATCTGGTGAGGACACTCAACCGCGACACACTATTAATGGTTCTTGATAGATCTGACATCTTCTAGTGTGTCTGCATATTGCTCATTCTTCAATTCACAGCCAGAAAGCCAAGTTCAATAAATCATTTCATGTTTAACCTCCTCCGATCAAGGCATAAAGTTTATTTGATGGAACCAAAAATACAATTTTCTAGAATCAGAAAGTTAGAAACAGACAGATAATGATTAATTCACTAATTTTAGAGAATTTGGTCTTTATTCAAAACATACGTTTCTTGACTGTGATTAGCAGGGACAATTGTATTCATTTCAAAAATGAAAATCATACAGTGACAAGAAGAGCAGGGAAGACTTTAAGCATTATTACCACACAATGAATCATCACAGCACATCCAACCTTAAAACAGCTTCAGAATTTTAAGAACCTAGGTTACTTGCTTGAGATCAAAGAGCAAATTCAATTTTATCTGTTACTGTAACTCAGAATCGAAATGTTATGTTATCATGTCAAATGTAGACCCCATGTTTTGGATTGTATTTTCCGGACTTTTTTTTTTGGTGGTGGGGCAGGGGGCCTGCAGTTTGGCTCAAAATTGCATGAATCAGTCTCTTATGGAACTGCAGTTGAAAGTATAGGCCCTTCACCCACACAGAGAAAATCAGCCATTGTGCCATCGGGAGGTATTTTGTCACTTAACAACCTACAGTAGAAGTAAACAAGAAAGTAAATTTTTCATGTCTTTTTTTTCTTTTAAGTCTTTCACAGAGACCTACAAACCATTATATTGTAAATATATCCTTTGGCACATAACCAATATATTTCTTTTCTGTCTCTAGCTCCAGTAACTTCTGTCTTTGTTGAGAGGACAGCATGCTACCAGTGCCTTCTGGGGTCTATAATTTATCTATATGACATTTTGTGGTGCAGAGAATTTTCTATCGGTCTTTCCTCCAACTGATTTAGAGCAAAATAAGGGGTGTATGCAATGTGAATTTTAACACCGTTATTACAAAGGGAAGAGAAATGAACACAAAAGCCTGTAATTTTTTAAAATAAGACATTGAATTTATCTCAAAGTAGAGAAAGGAAGTTAAGAGTCGTCAACCCAGCATCTTAAAAGCAATGCAAAAGCAATGATAATCTAAGACAACATTTGTAACTGTTGTTTTATCAACTTTTAGCTTCAGAAGGAAACTGTTGGAGAGAGCACAGGATTCTGCAAAATGAAGTAGTACCTCCCTAAAAGGGCTGTTGAGCGGATTCAATGAGATTACATTTCTAAAGCACATATCCTGACACAAGGAAAACACAGGATACATAGCAGCTGAGAGAAGTAGTGGCAACAGTAGTCAAAAGATCAGGATCTCAGTGCATTGTCTTTACCTACTATTGGCCTTGAGCATGTCACGTAACATGTCTGATCCTCATAGATAGAAAAAAATTATAAGCCCTACTCAAGAGACCTTCCTCACATTGTTATGAAATCAAATGAGAAAATCAACATCACACGCAATAGAGAAATCATTTCTAAAGAATCTCTGGAACATAGTCATTCAGATTATGATTGAATGTCAGAATGATTAATAACTCACTACTTACAGTTCCAGCCAGCTCAAGGCAGGCAGGGACACACACACCCACAGACATCGAAGCATTTGTAATTTCCGCCTTTTGTCAGTAACCCAGGACCCATCTTAGTGGGTGGTCAATGGTAGCTTGAATTAGAAAAAAGGGCATGGGAATGCATCGCAAAGCCTTTCATTCTTCTGAGTCTATTCACAGACTACAATGTATGTAGTTTAAACATATGATTAAAAATAAAGTACATGAGAGTTAAAGGGAGGAGAAGTCTGTGAGCTATTACTGTCTTCCAAGTCTTGACTTCACAGGCAAGAATATCTGGGGGAGTTTGTTTGAGTCAGGAAATAATTGATGTTCCATTAAAATTTCTTATTTATTTGGTTAGTGCATGCTAGCTGACCCTAATGAAAATAATTTACTTTCTCTTTCAGGTATGTGTACCTTTTGTTAAAGTTGAATACACAATAGTGGTATAAAATTAGATAATCAGATAGATTATAAAGCCATAGAGAGACAGAGAGAAAGAAAAAAGAGATAATATTTGCAAGTGCTTTTAGAGTATGCTAATATTGACCGATCTCTGAAAGTTAGTTAAGACAACAGGAAACTGAGAAACTAAACCAACTCTTCATTTTCTTTCAAGTCAAAATGGCATATGGATCTGTGAATTGGGTTATAGGTTTAAAAGGAGACACACACTGATTAAGACTGTGACAGTGGAATAATTGTTCTTCTGTGCTCCATTATGGAGCTGTTTATACATGAAAGTAAGTGCCGCTCTTCACCTTAAACATAAATAATTACACTCTACCAGATAATCAAGAGGTACATACCAGTGTACTGCTACTGTGTTATTAAAACAGCCACTTAAATGTTGTACTATTTGACAGTTATATGGCATAATTACATGCTAGATGAGAACATTCATTTTACAAAGTGTCTGTATAAAAAAATTTTAAGTATTTTTAAAAACATCAAACATTTTAATAATGCCCGAGTCAAACGAAAAACTGCAAATAGCAATAAAACCATGACAAGACTGATCATATACTCAAGGCTAAAATGACGATGTGCCTGTGAATTAACATCTCTACAAGACTAAACTTAGAACGACATCTACATTGATCTGATCCAAAAATGTTCCTAGCATCAGACTGGGTGTGTGATAGACAATCATGGAAGAATCTAAGACATTTTAGACAAAACATAAAAGGATCATTATTAAATATTTCTGCTTTATTATTCAGACTCAAGCAAGATATTAATGGAATTCACAGTTGAACTAAATGTGAAACAAACTGGAAAGTTTAATTGATGTTGATGTTAGAAAGAGTTGACCAGAGTTTTGAGAGAAACTTTTAAAATCATCATCGTCAAGTAAAAATGACACATGTATTGGTTTGAGGAAACCCCAGTATGCCCTCCAATAAAGCCTATCCCTACATATAACCTTGTTTAGAAAATGGCATTTACTAGAATTGAAATGTGGCTGATGAATAAAACATTTTGGAATACAGAAAATTAAAACCAACCTATTTGCTTTCCAGCTAACCTGGTTGGTGAGTAATAGCCTCAGATTAAAACACAAAAATGTAGCTTTCAATATAAAATGGTATGTATTTTTAACAACAAGGTTTATTGTAGAAGGAAATGAATGAAAACAGAAGTTCAAAATCACTAAAATTATATGACTTTTCCATTTGAATAAGTTAGGTATGTTCAAATAATTAATTTATTTCAAAATTGCCTGAAAGGAAACAAAGTTGGGTTTAGCAATCTGACTGCTACTCTCTCTTTTTCAAATCTGGAAGGTATCACTGTTTTCCATCTGCAGCTGGGGGCCTAAGCGGTATATCACCACATATATTCAATATAAACACATGATAAAATCCTGCATATGAAGGAGGCCTGAGAGTTCCTTACTATGGCCTGAGGAATAGTTCAGCAGACTACAAAAGATCACATTATCCAAGAAAGGTGACTGCAGGACCTTGGTAATCATTAGAGCATTTTCCTACTCCAGCCCATGTCAGAGGTCTTTGTTGTGCCTGATCTTGCTAACACCTGGGCTTATTCTCCCTCATTGGAAAAGTCCAATGACAGGCAGAAGTCAGTAGTAGAACTGAAAAGATTTAGAAATATATGACCAAGCTTTCCATTCTCTCTGGGCTCCACCTAAATTAATAATGTAATATTTGACTTTCAGAGTCAAAAATTAATAGAGAAGCTTTTATCTCTAGAAGCAGGAAAAAGTTGCCTTTAGATTCATATTCCTCATGCTCATTTGTCACTGGTCAACTTCATAGTAGAGTTGGTTGCATATTTTGGGGGAGAAATGGAATATTGTAATTAGTAGAATGAAAGCATGAAGTGTTATAACTTTTAAAGAAAGTTAAATCAATCATTTATGTGCAAGATTAAAGTTCCATGTTAATAAGATACTACACTGTATTGCGTTTATAAGCACCTCATCTTTTCCTCCCGAAGTGAGTATACACACAGACACACATGCATGTGTATGTTGGAAGAGAAGGAGGGAAGATAAATTGGGGTTTTGGGGGAAAAAAACATAATCCATAAAAATTAAAAATCTATACCATTCTATGGAATTCGTATCTTATGGGGTGGGGGGTAGCATATATTTCATAGAAGAGGGATCAGTGACTGAAAAACTAAACTCAAAGGCAGGTGAGACGGTGAAAGAACTGGGATTAGAAAAATTAGAGTTTGAATCTTGTAAGTGTAACCAAGTTCCCTTTATACTAGATTAGGTCCTCTTTGGAAAGCATTATTTCAAGTTAACAGGACAGCATCACTCCCGTTATTTAAAAAAAGTGATGCCCTCTAGTGGCTGCCTTTAAAATAGCATTAAATTAAATTTACAAGGTCATCTTTACTCCAAATGGTGAACACCAAAAAAGTCTATTTGGATACAGTGGGACAAGAATTATTGAACGACAAGAATCTAATACACCACCCCATTTAAAGCAATAGTGTTATCTGGAGGGAAGAACATTGGTGTGGAAGCCTCAGTCCTTGCCCTGATCTATAGTCGTCATTGAGCCATACTGAGTACATTCCTGCCATGAAATTCAAGAAGTAACTATTCAGATCGACAATAAGTAAAATCCATTAGACATTTATTCAAAAATCCATTGTCTATACTTTTTCACTAATCAATCTTCAATGCTTTTGCCAGTCCTCTTTTCTCTTATTGATAATAAATCTAATACTCTCTTTATTCCTTTTCACCTTCTTTCTGGAACATTTGATCATATTAACAATTCTTTCTTTTTATAAACTCTCCCCAAATAAACTCTGTGGTGTGTCCTCTTGCCTCTCTCCCTTCATACCAAAACCAAATGGCATTTCTCCTCTGTGTACCTAAAGCACTTCCATCTCTGAATATCCAAAGTCTACATGTCATTCAGGACTTATTCTAATGTCATCCTCATGAGGTTTTCATTGCCCCTCCTAGGCAGTACTTTCTCAATTCATTGGAACTTCCATAGCACTCTATACATGCCTCTTTTAGAATATCTACAATTTCCTGCGAGCATGCACTTGCCGCCAGAAGAGTTTTGTATATGACCACCACCACCAGCACTAACTGTTTCCGAGTATCCTGGAATAAAAATGTAGCCACCTAGCACATCATACCTCCTTGCTGGCCCTAATGTACACTGTTCCTCCTTTGTACCACTGCTTCTATTCTGCCTTCCACTAATTATCACCTGAATCCACTTTGGGACCCTTGAAGTACCTGCTGCCCGACAGTCCACCTCCAACTGAGAGAGAATTCTTCCAGCCCCTTTCGTATCACACTCAAATACAGGGCCATCAAATTAGTTCTGAGGCCCCAATATCTTACCTAAAAAGCACCACACGTCGTGTCCCCATATGGCTTATCTATGGACATGAGTACATGGTGGTCTGAGCCAGAAACGAATCTGACACATTGAAATCTCTCCTCCCACTGAATAACTAAGGCCTCATTACTAGGTTAGGTTGTCTTCCACATAAAATGAGTTCATTTCCAAAAAGCCCCACAGTCCCTATTAAAATAGACTTAGAGCACACTCACTAGTTTGTCACATAAGGCTGTATGTATTTACAGTGTAGACTGAAACTGGATTTTGTTCTCCCATCCCCGCTCCACCTGTGCTAATTCCCAACTGCACTGTGGTCAGTGTGAAGGGCAGGCTCCGCGTCTATATCACCATTATTTCTCCAATCAACTTCAGCACAGTGCTTCTCATATAGTAGGAAGAATTAATGATAAAATGCAAATCCAAATTCCATTTTTATCTATTTCTCATGAATTAATATACTGTTATATGAGAAATATCACACTCTACAACTGATTTCTATTAAAATCAGAATACATTTAAAGGAAAATGGAGAGCCAGGGGTTTTTGCTTTCCAAAGTCTTGTTCGATTTTAAATAAGTGAGAAGTTTAAATTTTTGTAAATAAATGCGTACAAAATATTTACATTGAGGTAAATTTTCATTTCTTATGCTTTGAAGCCTCTATTTTTAGTCTCTGTAAGATGAGACTAAGGTAGAAAATGGTATATTTTCTAAGAGTTTTGCTTTGGGTGAGATTTTTCTTGGTTCCACAGAGGGGTAATATTCTTCTGGTAGATGTTTCCATATTAAATATCATTCACTAACATTAAAACAAAGTACTCAAAAAGTCCAAGTTTGGGGAACAAATACAAGACACAGTGAGGAAAACAAGAAATAAATGTTTATGAGCTAAGATTATTGGATTCTTTTCTCAATTAAACAAAATTGATAGGGGAAAAATCTGGTGTCTTCTGTGCAAGAGACTAACTTAAGAGACTTGTTTTGTCTTATAGCTGTTTTCTTCATCACAAACTGAAAATACAATAAAGACAATCAAAATAGACTTCATTATAATTAGTGGAAATATACCATGCATTTCATTACTCCCATGAAGTGTATTTGGACACCCAATAACTGATTATTATGGCCGGTAGTATCTCTAGTTGGGAATCATCATTATATTAACATTTTCATCCTACATCTAAAAATCTGCAGTAAATCAAGTTATTTTTGCAGGTATGGAAGAGTCTGCTAGATATTTTCCAATATGCACTTTCATTTTCTTTCTTAGTTGTACCTTAATTTTATTTCAAGATATTGCTACCTGACATAAAAACTATCCTTTCCACTTCTTTGGAGCTAGGTGGCCATATCTTGTTCTATTTCTGTATGCTAAATTTATCACAGTTCAAAATTATATTTTTCCAAACCTTCAGACTTTTTCTCCTTGACTATTTGGTTAAAATACTATACTACATCCTGGCCTCTTGGAGTTTCCAGTCCAAGTTTCCAAAACATCTCTGGTGTGGGATATTGAAGCCAGAAAATTTTTCAGTGTTTCATATTTTGTTTGTATTTAACGTTGTCTGGTTCTTTACTTTTCTGTTTCACTTTCTTTCTTTGTGGCAATTTGGAAGTTCACTAGTTTCATGAATAGGAAAGCCTCAGTATAGAATGGGACATATGTCCCATGAATGAATTCTTCTGTGGGGGTGAGACAGGTAGAAGGTTTTTTTTTTTTCCAACTTTATTGAGATTGGCATATCATGTGAGTTTAATGTGTACAATGTAATGAGTTGATATATGTATATACATTGAGAATGATTACCACAATAAAGTTAGTTAGCACATCCATTGCTCATAGTTATCTTTTTTTGTGTGGTGAGAACTTTTAATATCTACTCTCCTAGCAACTTCCAAGCGTACACTACAGTATTGTTAACTACAGTAACCCTAGATGCCCCAGGACTTATTTATCTTATAACTGGAAGTTTGTACCCTTTGACCACCTTCACCCATTTCCCCCATGCTCCTGCCCCTGGCAACCACCAGTCTACTCTGTTTCTATGAGTCTGGCTTTTAGATTCCACAAATAAGTGAGATCATACAGTATTTGTCGTTCTCTGTCTGACTTATTTTACTTAGCATAATGTCCTCAAGTTTCAATCCATGTTGTCACAAATGGCTTTTGTATGGCTGAATAATATTTTTATATACATATGTATTTCATATTTTCTTTATCCAATCATCCATCAATGGACACTTAGGATGTTTCCATGTCTTGACTACTGTAAATAATGCTGCAATAAACATGGCGGTGAGACATTTCTTTGAGATAGTGATTTCATTTCCTTCAGATACATCCCCAGATGTGGGATTGCTGTATCATATGGTAGTTTTATTTTTAATTTTTTTGGAGAATCTCCATACTGTTTTCCGTCGTGGCTGCACCAATTTACAACACCAACACTGTACAAAGTTTCCCTTTTCTTCACATCCTTGTCATCTTTTGTCTTTTTTATAATAGTCATTCTAACAGGTGTGAAATTATATCTCATTGTAGTTTTGATTCACATTTCCCTGATGACTAGTGATTTTGAGTATTTTTTCATATACCTATGGGTCATTTGTATATCTTCTTTGGAAAAAATGTCTATTCAGGTCCTTTGCCCATTTTTCAATCAGATTATTTGTGGTTTTGTTATTGAGTTATATGAGTTCCTTATATATTTTTATATTAACCCTTTATCAGATATATGATTTGCAAATATTTTCTCCCATTCCATAGGTCACCTTTTCATTTTGTTGATTTTTTTTTCTTTTTGCTGTGCATAAGCTTTTTAATTTGATATAGCCCCACCTATTGTTTTTTTTACTTTGTTTGTGCTTTTGGTGTCATATCCAAAAAGTCTATCTCAAGACTGATGTCAAGGAGTTTTTTACCTATGTTTTCTCCTAGGAGTTTTAGTTTCAGGACTTATGTTTAAGTCTTTGTCCAGTTCAAGTTCATTTTTGTGTGTACTGTAAGATAGGGGTCCAAATTCATTTTTCTATACATTGTTATCCAATTTTCCCAAAACCATTTATTGAATAAGAAATATCCTTTCCCCACAGAGTTCTGGCTCCCTTGTAAAATACTGGTTGACCATTTAATGCAGGGGGTTATTTCAGAGCTCTCAATTCTGTTCCATTAGTCTATGTGTCTGTTTTTATTCTAGCACCATACTCTTTTGTTTATTATAGCTTTGTAGTATAGTTTGAGATCAGAAAGTATAACGCTTCCAGTTGTATTCTTCTTTCTCAAGATTGCTTTGGCTACTCAGTAACATTTGTGATTCCCTACAAATTTTAGGATTTTTTTTCTGTAAAATTGCCATTGGAATTTTGATAGGGATTGCACTGATTCTATAGATGGCATTGGGTAGTATGGACATTTTAACAATATTAATTCTTCTGATATGTGAACATGATATATCTTTCCATTTCTTTGTGTCTTCTTCAGTTTCTTTCATCAGTGTCTTCTAGTTTTCTCATTTCCTTGGTTAAATTTATTCCTAAGTATTGTATTTTTCTGGATAATATTGTCAATGGATTGTTTTTCTTTATTTCTCTTACAGATAGTTTGTTGTTAGTGTATAGAAATGCAATTGAATTTTGTATGTTGATTTTGTATCCTGCAAATTTACTGAATTTGTTTAATAGTTCTAATAGTTTTTTGGTGGTGTCTTTAGAGTTTTCTATGAATAGTATCATGTCATCTACAAACAGTGACAGTTTCACTTCTTCCTTTCCAATTTGGATGCCCTTTTTTTTTCTTGTCTGATTGGCTAGGACTTCCAATACTATGTTGAATAAAAGTGGCGAGAGTGGGTATACTTGTCTTGTTCCTATTCCTAAAGGAAGAGCTTTCAAACTTTCACCATTGAGCATAATGTTGACTGTGGGTTTGTCATATATGGTCTTTTTTTTTTTTTTTTTTTTTTTTTGCGGTACATGGGGCTCTCACTGTTGTGGCCTCTCCTGTTGCAGAGCACAGGCTCCGGACGCGCAGGCTCAGCGGCCATGGCTTACGGGCCCAGCCGCTCCACGGCATGTGGGATCTTCCCAGACCGGGGCACGAACCCATGTCCCCTGCATCGGCAGGCGGACTCTCAACCACTGTGCCATCAGGGAAGCCACTGTCATATATGGTCTTTTCATTATGTTGAGGTATATTCCCTCTATACCCACTTTGTTGATATTTTAAATTATAAATGGATGTTGAGTTTTGTCAAAAGCTTTTTCTGCATCTATTGAGATAATATAGTTCTATCTTTCATTCTATTTATGTGATGTATCATATTTATTGTTTGCATGTGTTGAACCATCCTGGCATACCAGGGATGAATCTCACTTGATCATGGTGTATGATCCTTATAATATTCTGTTGAATTCAGTTTGCTAGTATTTTGCACCTTTTTTCATCAGGGATACTGATCTGTAGTGTTATTTTCTTGTAGTTTCCTTGTCTGGCCTTGGTATCAGTGTAATGCTGGCCTCATAAAATGAGTTTGGGAGTGTCCCATCCTCTCCTATTTTTGAAGACTTTCAGTTGGATTGGGATTAATTCTTCTATAAGTATTCGGTAGAATTCACCAGTAAAGTTATAAGGCCCTGAACTTTTCTTTGTTTGATGGTTTTTGATTATTGATCCAATCTCCTTAGTCATCATTGGTCTGTTCAGATTTTATATTTCTTTGTAATTCAGTATTGGTATTCTTATATTTCTAGGAATTTATTCATTTCTTCTAGTTTGTCCAATTTGTTGGCATATAATTGTGCATAGTAGTTTCTTATGCTCTTTTGTATTTCTTTGGTATCAGCTGTAATGTCTTCTTTGTCTACAATTTCATTTATACTTTTACTCCCCCCACCCATTTTAGGTTACTGATGTTACAATTTATATTTTTATATTGTGCTTCCAGTAACAAATTATTGTAGTTATAGTTATTCCATACATTTAGTTTTTAACTTTTAAACTAGAATTGTAAGTGATTATGCACAACCATTACCGTATTAGAGAATATGAATGTGACTATGAATTTACCTTTATTGGTGAATTTTATACATTCATATGTGTATGTGGGCAGGGCTGCAGATTGTGCTCTGCAATCATTCCTGGTCAAGTGAGCTCTCAGGTTTATGCTTCCTGACCAGATGGTGCCACTTGCTGGACTTCATGTTCAGGTGGAGCTGCATGCTGTGTTCTGAAGTTGGGCAAGGCCACAGGCTGGGCTCTGCAATTGTGTAGGCTGTTGGTTGGGCTCTACTGTTGGGGGAGGTCACTGGCCGGGATCTCTGGTCAGCAGGACTTCCTGCTATACCATGCAGTTGGGTGGGGCTGAAGACTGTGGTCTTGGTTGGGTTGGGATGCTACCTGGGATCCCTGGTCAGGTGGGGCTGCAGGCTATGCTCCACAATTGGATGTGATCACTCATTGGGCTCCTTTCCTGGGCCAGGCCATAGGCTGTGTTCGGCAATCAGGCAGGGCCTTAGACTGCGCTCTGCTGCTGGGTGGAGTGGTAGGCTGGGCTCCATGATGGCAGGACTATATGCTGGGCTCTAAGGTTGCTCAGGGTCACTGTTCAGTTTCCCTGGTTACATGCAGCCAGAGGCTATACTTATCATTTGGATAGGGCTTCTCACTTGGCTCCCTGCCCAGGGATGTGTTCCACAGCTGCCAGGCATCCTGCCCAGGTTTCTCAGAGGGGCAAGACTGAAGGCTATGCTCAACAGTTGAGACTAGGAATCAATTACAGGAAGACAACTGAGAAAATACAAATGTGTGAAGACTAAACAACATGCCACTGAACAACCAATAAATCAATAAAGAAATCAAAGAGAAAATCAAAAATACCTTGAGACAAATGAAAATTAAAACACAATGATACAAAATCTACTGGAAGCAGTAAAAGCAGTTCTAAGAGGGAAGTTTATACTGTTATAAGCCTACCTCAGGAAATGAGAAAAATCTCAATCTAACCATACACCTAAAGGTATTAGAAAAAGAAGCTGAAATAAAACCGAAAGTTAATAGAAAGAAGAAAATCATAAAGATCAAAGCAGAAATAAATGAAGTAGGGCCTTAAAAAAAAGAAATAGAAAAGATCAATGAAACTAAGAGCTGGTTCTTTGAAAAGATAAATAAAATTGATAAACCTTTATCTAGATGATCAGGGAAAAAAACAGAGACAGCCCAAATAAATAAAATCAGAAATGAAAATGAAAAGGAGAATTTAAACCTGGCACCACAGACATACAGAGGATCATAAGAAATTACTACAAGCAATTATATGCCAATGAAATGTATGACCTAGAAGAAATAGATAAATTTCTAGAAATGTACAATCTCCTAAGACTAAATCAGGAAGAAATAGAAAATATGAACAAATCGATTATCCTTCTCAAACTGTTCCAAAAACTTAGAGAAGAAGAAACACTCCAAATCCATTATATGAGGCTAGCATAACCCTGATAGCAAAACCACATAATGACAACACAAAAAAAGAAAATTACAGACCAATGTCATCGATGAACTTAAATGCAAAAATCTCCAACTAAATATTGACAAATTCAACAATACAGTAAAAGGATTATACATCATGATCAAGTGAGATGTAGCCCAGGGATGCAATCTTTTTCTACATCTATTGAGATTTCTGCATCTATCAAAATTCAACATCCATTTATGATAAAAACTCTCAACAGAGTGGATATAGACAGAACATACCTCAACATAATAAAGGCTGTATATAATAAATATACACAATATCATACTCAACAGTGAAAAGCTGAAAGCATTCAGGAAAAAGACAAGGATGCTCACTCTCACCACTTGTATTCAACATGGTACTGGAAGTCCTAGCCACTGCAATCAGAGAAGAAAAAGAAATAAAAGGAATCCAAATTAAAAGGGAAGAAATCAAACTGTTTGCAGATGGCATGATACTATATATACAAAGTGCTAAAGACACCACCAAAAATCTACCAGTACTAGTAATAAATTCAGTAAAGTTGCAGGCCACAAAATTAATATACAGAAATCTGATGCATTTCTAACACTAATAATGAACTATCAGAAAGAGAATTTAAGAAAACAATCCCATTTACAGTTGCATCAAAAAGAATAAAATATTTAGGAATAAATTTAACCAAAGAGGTAAAACACTTGTACTCAGAAACCTATAGGACATTGATGAAAGAAACTAAAGGTGACACAACAAATGGAAAGTTTTACTATGCTCATGGATTACAAGAATTAATATTGTTAAAATGACCATACTGGGCTTCCCTGGTGGCGCAGTGGTTGAGAGTCCACCTGCTGATGCAGAGGACACGGGTTCATGCCCCGGTCGGGGAAGATCCCACATGCTGCAGAGCTGCTGGGCCCGTGAGCCATGGCTGCTGAGCCTGCGCATCCGGAGCCTGTGCTCCGCAACGGGAGAGGCCACAGCAGTGAGAAGCCCGCGTACCGCAAAAAAAAAAAAAAAAAAAAAAAGACCATACTACCCAACCAAGGAAATCTACAGACTTGGTGCTATTCTTATCAAAATTACAATGGCATTTTTCACATAACTAGAAGAAAGAATTCTAAAATTTGTATGTAACCACAAAAGACCCCGAATAGTCAAAGAAATCTTGAGAAAGAAGAACAAAACTAGAGGTATTATGCTCCTTGGTTCCAAAGTATACTATACTATAAGTATTCAAAACAACATGGCACTGGCACAAAAACAGACACAGATCAATGGAACTGAATAGAGAGTCCAGAAATAAATCCACACAGACATGGTCAATTAATCTATGACAAAAAAGGCAAGAATATACAATGAGGAAAAGATAGCCTCTTCAATAAAAGGTATTGGAGAAACTGGACAGCTACATGCAAAATAATTTTTTTTCTTTCTTACACCATATACAAAAATAAACTCAAAATCTATCAAAGACTTAAATGTACAACCTGAAACCATAAAACTCCTAGAAGAAAACATAGACAGTATGCTCTTTGACATCTGTCTTGACAATACTGTTTTTTTGGAACTGTCTCCTCAGGCAAGGGCAACAAAAGCATAAAATAAACAAATAGCACTACATCAAACTACAAAGCTTTTGCACAGTGAAGGAAATTATCAACAAAACAAACAGGTGGCCTACTGAGTGGGAGAAGATATTTGCAAACAATATATCTGATAAGAGGTCAATATCCAAAATATACAAATAACTCATGCAACTCAACATCAAAAGAACAAACAACCCAATTAAAAAACGGTCAGATAACCTGAATAGACATTTTTCCAAAGAAGACATACAGATGGAAAACAGATATATGAAAAGATGCTCAACATCTCTAAAATATAAATCAAAATCACAATGAGCTACCACTTCACACATGTCAGAATGACTATCACCAAAAAGGCAACAAATAACAAGTGTTGGTGAGAATGTAGAGAAAAGTGAAGCTTCATGCATTGTTTTTGGGACTGTAAGTTGGTAGAGCTACTATGGAAAACAGTATGGAGTTTCCCAAAATAATTAAAAGTAGAACTACCATATGACCCAGCAATTCCACTTCACGGCATTTATCCAAAGAAATAATCACTAATTTGAAATATATATGCAATTTTCATTGCAGCATTATTTATAATAGCCAAGATATGGAAGCAACCTAAGTGCTGACTGATAGATGAATGGATTAAGAAGATGTTATATGCACAGACACACACATACACACACACATAGAATGTTTCTCAGCTATTAAAAAAATGAAATCTTGCCAACTGTGACAAATAGATGGTTCTAGAGGGTACTATGCTAAGTGAAATAAGTCAGACAGAGAAAGACAAATATTGCATGATCTCCCCTATACACGGAATCTAGAAAATAAAACAAATGAACAAAACAAAATGAAATTTGATTCACAGATGCAGACAACAAACACGTAGTTGCCAGAGGGCAGGTTTTGGGAGGAGCAAAAAACAGATGTATGGGATTAAGAGGTACAAACCTCTTAATAAATATTATTTATATAATAAATAAGTCATGGGGATGGAATATTCAGCATAAGGAATATGGTCAATAATATTGTAATAACTTTGAATGGGGACAGATTGTTACTAAACTTATCATGGTGATCATTTCATAATATATGCAAATGTCAAATCATTGTATCATTCACCTGAAACTAACTACGTCAACTATACTTCAGTATAATTTTTTATTAGAAATAAATAAATAAATAACATCCTAATACAGTACCAGTGCACTACCTTTTAAACATTAGAGATTCAAAGATGTTTGCCCTGAAAGATCTCACTGCCTACTGGGGATTCAAATATTAAACAAATAATTGAAGTGCAGTTCAGGAAGTGCTAAACCAGGACATATAAAATGATCAGGGAAAGAAAAGTCAACTTTTGTTAGGGTGGGTAGATTATGGAAATCAGAAAAACAGGTACAGAGGAGAAAATACTTGAACCATGCTTTGAAAGATATATAGCAATTTTCCATGCAGAAACTGTAGAGAATATCATCTCAAGTAGAGAGACCAACATCTCTATAAAATAGAATTTTGTTTTTAGAAACTACAAGGAATTTGTCAAGGAGATATTTGGTTGAAGAAGTAGGCAAATTCATATTCCTAAACTTGAGTCATATTTGAAAAACCTATGAGAAACAGGATTATTGGCCAAATTAGACAGAGATTATATACCATCTGTGTTAGCATCATACAAAATGAGGAAAGCAAAACAGCAATGATTCCATTTCCCTAAAAGAGTGAGAGTCTGAAACATAGAATAAAATGTAACATGAAATTCAAAGAGAACTGGGAAAGTTTTAGGAGATAATTTACATTGTAGGAATGTAATTTCCTACGTGTGGCAAATTTCAATTTCTCTTTTGGATAATGAATGGAGAAGTGAGTTGGAAACATGGGTACTTGACAGGAAGAGAAGGAATTTTGACTTTAGAAAAAGAACATAGATTTCACGGAGGAGTGGTATTCCCAATCTGCCTGACAAACTACAAATTTCCACAGCATAAGCCTGAATACCTTTGGAAGCTCAACCAACAAAATGCCTGGCACAGAGATTGGCATGGTACACAGCTAGAGATGGACAAAAAATAACATAAAAAAGATGCTTTGGAAATCACAGATAAGCTAAAGGCCAGCTGACTCCTGGTAAACAGCTGGTTATTAGTGTACTAAGCATTTTATATTTCGTGATGACAAGGATTCTAGTAAAGGCTGCTATGGGAAAGATCTAGAAACATTAAAAGTATACTTTATGTTCATAATTTTCTGATTATGCCTTAATTTTAAAAATACGTTTCCACTCCTATTCCACTGATTTTTCTCCCGGTAACCTTTCTACCTCTCTCTAACTAACTCTAAAGCAACGGTCCCCAGACTTTCTGGCACCAGGGACTGGTTTCGTGGGAGACAATTTTTCCTCAGACTGGGGGTTGGAGGGGTGATGGCTCAGGCGGTAATGAGAGCAGTGGGGAGCAGCAGATGAAGCTTCCCTCGCTCGCCTGCCGCTCACCTCCTGCTGTGCGGCCCGGTTCCTAACAGGCCCGGGGGTTGGGGACCCCTGCTCTAAAACATCCACTGCTTGATTTTTCCAAGTTCGTTTCCTCTTCTCAGTGTTATGGCTCTGTAACAGTGACTGCATGGAGGTGACAAAGGCTCTCAGCTATGACACCTCAACCTTCCTTTTTACCTATAGACGTCTTTATATCTCTATCAATTTTGTCTTCTTCCTCTTCTGTCTTAAGAGATGAAATGTCCTTGGTCCTTTCCAAGGCTGACCTTTCAATCTATCACTTCTGAGCCCATTTGACTCCCAGAACTTTCCTCATAACTTTGCTCTTTCTTCATCACCATCTCTCGTATCTTCCCCGTTGGCTTCTTTCTTCATCTACAAACATGATAAAGGCTTTCTGATGCTAAATAAGTTGCTCCTCACCTCTACCTTCCCACGTTTTTCTTTTCATGCCTGTGAACACCCACAGAAGTAACTCTCCCTCAATTTCTCCTCCTTCTATTGTTCAATTCCACCTTAACTTCTAGTCTGGTTTCTATCTACACCATTTCAATGAAACTCTTTCTTAAAAATCATGAGGGGGAACCTTCAGGATGGCAGAGGACTAAGATGTGCAGATCACCTTCCTCCAAACAAACACATTAAAAATACATCTACACGTGGAACAACTCCTACAGAACACCTACTGAACGCTGGCAGGAGACCTCAGACCTCCCAAAAGGCAAGAAACTTCCCACGTACCTGGGTAGGGCAGAAGAAAAAAGAAAAAACAGAGACAAAAGAATGGGGACGGGACCCGCACATCTGCGAGGGAGCTGTGAAGGAGGAAAGGTTTCCACACACTAGAAGTCCCTTCACTGGTGGAGACAGGAGGTGGGGGGGGGGAAGCTTCAGAGCCACGAAGGAGAGCACAGCCACGGGGGTGCGGAGGGCAAAGCGGAGAGATTCCCGCACAGAGGATCGGTGCCGACCAGCACTCATCAGCCTGAGAGGCTTATCTGCTCACCCGCCGAGGCGGGCGGGACTGGGAGCTGAGGCTCGGGCTTCGGAGGTCAGACCCCAGGGAGAGGACTGGGGTTGGCGGCGTGAACACAGCCTGAAGGGGGCTAGTGCACCACGGCTAGCCAGGAGGGAGTCCAGGAAAAACTCTGGAGCTGCCTAAGAGGCAAGAGACCATTGTTGCAGGGTGCATGAGGAGAGGGGATTCACAGAACCACCTAAACGAGCTCCAGAGATGGGCATGAAACGCTAAGACTGCTGCTGCAGCCACCAAGAAGCCTGTGTGCAAGCACAGGTCACTATCCACACCTCCCCTCCCGGGAGTCTGTGCAACCCGCCACTGCCAGGGTCCCAGGATCCAGGGACAACTTCCCCAGGAGAACACATGGCGCGCCTCAGGCTGCTGCAACATCACGCTGGCCTCTGCCACCGCAGGCTCGCCCTGCATTCTGTACCCCTTCCTCCCCCTGGCCTGAGTGAGCCAGAGCCCCCTAATAGCTGCTCCTTTAACCCCGTCCTGTCTGGGCAAAGAGCAGACACCCTCTGGCGACCTACACACAGAGGTGGCACCCAATCCAAAGCTGAGGCCCGGGAGCTGTGCGAACAAAGAAGAGAAAGGGAAATCTCTCCTACCAGCCTCAGAAGCAGTGGATTAAATCCCCGCAATCAACTTGATGTACCTGCATCTCTGGAATAGGTGATAGACAATGAATCATCCCAAAATTGAGGCGGTGGACTTTAGGAGCAACTGTAGACTTGGGGTTTGCTTTCAGCATCTAATTTGTTTCTGGTTTTATGTTTATCTTAGTTTAGTATTTAGAGCTTATTATAATTGGTAGATTTGTTTATTGATTTAGTTGCTCTCTTCCTTTTTTTATATATATTTTTTCCTTTTTCTCTTTTTGTGACTGTGTATGTATATGCTTCTTTGTGTGATTTTGCCTGTATAGCTTTGCTTTTACTATTTGCCCTAGAGTTGTGTCTGTCTATTTTTGTTTTTGTTTTTGTTTTACAGTTTTTAGTGCTTGTTATCATTGGTGGATTTGTTTTCTGGTGTGGTTGCTCTCTTCTTGCCTTTTTTTATATTGCTTTTTTATTTTTAATAATTTTTTTTACTTTAATAAATTTAATTATTTATTTATTTATTTTTCCTTCTTTCTTTTTCTCCTTTCTCTTCTGAGCCTGACAGGGGCTTGGTGCTCTGGCCGGGTGTCAGGCCTGTGCCTCTGAGGTGGGAGAGCCGAGTTCAGAATATTGGTCCACAAGAGAACTCCTGGCCCCATGTAATATCAAATGACAAAAGCTCTCCCAGAGATCTCCATCTCAACACTAAGATCCAGCTCCACTCAACAACCAGCAAGCTACAGTGCTGGACGCCCTATGACAGAAAACTGGCAACACAGGAACACAACCCCACCCATTACCAGAGAGGCTGTTAAAAATCATACGAAGTTCACAGACACCCCAAACACCCCATTGGACACAGTCCTGCCCACCAGAAAGACAAGATCCAGCCTCACCCACCAGAACACAGGCACCAGTCCCCTCCACCAGGAAGCCTACACAACCTACTGAACCAACCTTAGCCACTGGGGGCAGACACCAAAAACAATGGGAACTATGAACCTGCAGGCTGTGAAAAGGAGACTGCAAACACAGTAAGTTAAGCAAAATGAAAGACAGAGAAACACACAGCAGATGAAGGAGCAAGGTAAAAACCCACCACACCTAACAAATGAAGAGGAAATAGGCAGTCTACGTGAAAAAGGAATCAAAGTAATGATAGTAAAGATGATCCAAAATCTTGGAAATAGAATGGAGAAAATACAAGAAACGTTTAACAAGGACCTATAAGAACTAAAGAGCAAACAAACAATAATGAACAACACAATAAATGAAATTAAATGTTCTCTAGAAGGAATCAATACCAGAATAACTGAGGCAGAAGAATGGATAAGTGACCTGGAAGATAAAATAGTGGAAATAACTACCACAGAGCAGAATAAAGAAAAAATAATGAAAAGAATTGAAGACAGTCTCAGAGACCTCTGGGACAACATTAAACTCACCAACATTCGAATCATAGGGATCCCAGTATAAGAAGAGAAATAAAAAAGGGACTGAGAAAATATTTGAAGAGATTATAGTTGAAAACGTCCCTTATATGGGAAAGGAAATAGTAAATCAAGTCCAGAAAGCACAGAGAGTCCCATACAGGATAAATCCAAGGAGAACCGCTCTAAGACACATATTAATCAAACTATCAAAAATTAAATACAAAGAAAATATATTGAAAGCAGCAAGGGAAAAGCAACAAATAACACACAAGGGAATCCCCATAAGGTAAACAGCTGATCTTTCAGCAGAAACTCTGTAAGTAAGAAGCAAATGGCAGGCCATATTTAAAGTGATGAAGGGGAAAAATCTACAAACAGGATTACTCTACCCAGCAAGGATCTCATTCAGATTCGACAGAGAAATTGAAACCTTTACAGAGAAGCAAAAGCTAAGAGAATTCAGCACCACCAAACCAGCTTTACAACAAATGCTAAAGGAACTCTCTAGTCAAGAAACACAAGAGAAGAAAAAGACCTACCAAAACTAACTGAAAACAATTAAGAAAATGGTAATAGGAACATACATATGGATAACTACCTTAAATGTATATGGATTAAATGGGACCTCATGAAACTTAAAAGCTTTTGCACAGCAAAGGATAACATAAAAAAGACAAAGAGACAACCCTCAGAATAGGAGAAAATATTTGCAGATGAACTGACAAAGGATTAATCTCCAAAATTTACAAGGAGCTCATGCAGTTCAATATCAAAAAAAGCAAACAACCCAATCCAAAAATGGGCAGAAGACCTAAATAGACATTTCTCCAAAGAAGATATACAGCTTGCAAACAAACACATGAAAGGATGCTCAACATCACTAATCATTAGAGAAATGCAAATCAAAACTACAATGAGGTATCACCTCACACCAGTCAGAATGGTCATCATCAAAAAATCTACAAACAATAAATGGTGGAGAGGTTGTGAAGAAAAGGGAACCCTCTTGCACTGTTGGTGGGAATATAAATTGATACAACCACTATGGAGACCAGTATGGAGGTTCCTTGAAAAACTAAAAATAGAACTACCATATAACCCAGCAATCCCAATCCTGGGCATATACCCTAAGAAAACCATAATTCTAAAAGAGTCATGAACCACAATATTCATTGTAGCACTATTTACAATAGCCAGGACATGGAAACAACCCCTAAGTGTCCATCGACAGATGAATGGATAAAGAAGTTGTCGCACATATATACAATGGAATATTGCTCAGCCATAAAAAAGAAAGGAAATTGAGTTATTTGTAGTGAGGTGGATGGACCTAGAGACTGTTATAGAGTGAAGTAAGTCAGAAAGAGAAAAACAAATACTGTATGCTAACACATATATATGGAATCTAAAAAAAAAAAAATAGTTCTGAAGAACCTAGGGGCTTGACAGGAATAAAGACGCAGACGTAGAGAATGGACTTGAGGACATGCAGAGGGGGAAGGGTAAGCTGGGATGAAGTGAGCAAGTGGCATGGACATTATGCACTACTAAACGTAAAACAGATAGTGGGAAGCAGCCACATAGCACAGGGAGATCAGCTCGGTTCTTTGTGTCCACCTAGAGGGGTGGGATAGGGAGGGTGGGAGGGAGGGAGAAGCAATAGGGAGGAGATATGGGGACATATGTATATGTATAACTGATTCACTTTGTTATAAAGCAGAAACTAACACACCACTGTAATGCAATTATACTCCAATAATGATGTTAAAAAAAAAAGAATGTAAAGGAGAAAAAAAAATTACTTAACCTCTCTATATCTCATTTTCTTTATCTGTGAAATGGACCTAAATAAATAAAAAAGAAATCAGACTGTTGAAGTTAATCATGTACTGGGAATATGTTTTAAATGACATGTACCCATTAAATATTAGCTTTATAGTATTATCATATAGATACATGTGATGTTGAGCTTGAAGTCAATAGATTCTTGACTGTAAAATCTAAAAGAAGCTTGAAATATTTACCAAGGAGAATTCTAAGTAGAAAAGTCTTAGCTATAAGAAAAGAAAAGCAAACATACATTTTATTAAACACATATTATTTTCCAGACATTGTGTTAGCCACTCACATGTTATCTCCTTTGATTCTCAAATCAACCCTGCATAGGTTGCATGTATCATGACTACACAGGAAAGAAAACAAACTTGAGACTTTCTGACATTTTCACAGGACTACCCAGCTTATTTGAGGCAAAGATGACTTCCTAACACAGGCAGATCCACCCTCCAAATTCACATGCTTTCATCAAACCACGATGCCTTCACAATATATTCAGTGAACACTTCCCACCACTAATTGTGTCAGTTCCAATGAATCAATATGCCCAGTGTGAAAACAAATCAGCTTAAGTTATTATGAAGCATTTGTAACAATTGCAGTAATTTCAACAAAGAGAATATACAACAATTAACATACCTAACCACCAGGGAGTAAAGATAAAGAGTTTACTCATTTTAACTGTTATTAGACCCATCAGCTGTCATTCTGACCTTTACTACTTAGAAAAATACCCTTTGCAGGATAACGCAAAAGGAACATTAAAGACGCCAACCTTTGTAAAACGCTTTTTTTCACAAGGAGGAAACTTTATTGGTCTCAACAGATGCAGTGATGTGCCTTCAGGTACGTGAAAACCCTGCTTGCCAGCTGCTGTTCTGAGGTTAATATTTTACTATTATATAGCAACTTTTCCCTTCTGAGGGTTTCTAAGAGCTTTATAACTTTACAAACAATCTAACATCTCTGCAGTCAGTATTCTTCGTTTCCTAAATGAATATAAATTCTGCTCAAATTCATCAGGGAAAAAGCACAATGACCACTCCATTGCTTCATTAGCACTGGCTATGCCAGCCACTGGACTGGAGCTGCACTTTTTAATATAACTGCTATAGCTCTTGCCACATTGTCACATAATTATTAATTCATACTCCTGTCTCATCAAATAGCCAGTGGGCGGGCTTCCCTCGCGGCGCAGTGGTTGAGAGTCCGCCTACCGATGCAGGGGACGCGGGTCCGTGCCCTGGTCCGGGAAGATCCCTCCTGCCGCGGAGCGGCTGGGCCCATGAGCCATGGCCGCTGAGCCTGCGCGTCCGGAGCCTGTGCTCCACAACGGGAGAGGCCACAACAGTGAGAGGCCCGCGTACCGCAAAAAAAAAAAAAAGAAAAAGAAAAAAAGAATATGGCTCTCTACAACTAGGAAATCAAACCAGGATTGTGGAAGAACAGAGCAGTGAATCAGAACTTGGGCTCTTCGCTGCCACAGTCTCCTGCCTCACCTCAAAATACATTCGTAAAACTAAATTAAAAGAGTAGTTATCAAGTGCTTGTAAGACAGGAAAATCCTGCCCTGAATATTCTGGTCAGGAAGAGAACACATGCAAGACATTTCTTTCTCAGTTAAGGAAAGGCCTCTCTTGTTTATTATCTCATCAATAGGCCTGAAGATGAGATTTGTTATCCACAGGAAAGAGAAACTTTCTCTTACAAAGAACATTCAAGCTCAGTGCCAGCTAGTTATCTGCCTGATAAGAATAAGCACAGAGAAAATGCCAGCAAATCAGAAGCAATACTAAGATACAATTAGCCCTAGATTCCATTAAGGCTCTTAAGTAAGGCTCTACCTGGAACTCAGTGCTCAAGACATTTTTTAAATGAACGAAAGAATGAAAGAATGTATGTATAAGCTGTTCCTGTGTATGCAAAGGCCAGTTCTGAGCAGCTCCACAGCCCTGAATATTAATAGCCTATAAGGAAATTAACATTAATTGTGCTATTTAAACTCTCACACATATTCCTGAAAGTAATATTTTATTTTCGCTTGCTTATAGGAGAGGAAACCAAGATTAAGAAATGTGTTCAAGATCGCATAATAATGGCAAAATTGGGATCAAACCCAGTTCTGACTGCTCGTATACTCTACCATGATGCTTCTATGATTTCCCAGTAGCTAAGCATGATTTAATGCTGACCTTGGAATGTTATTTCCTCTCTGACTCAAGATTCCAAGCAGATAGCCATTTGATTACACTACAGGACACAAGGCCTGAGCATCCTCGGAGACGGTGTGGGGCTGCCATCAAGGAGGTCTTCCAGGTAGGTAAATTAAACCAATTCTTTAAAATGAGTATGATGGTTTTGTGCTGCAACATAATCGGGCATGATTTATGAGCAAGTGACTTTAATGACTGGAAATTATTAATATTTTCACACACTCTCACCAAGTATCTAAGCGGTTAATTATTGGAAGGAAAGAGGAAAATGAAACAGGAATAAAGCTGCTCTGACTCCCTTCTAAAGACCTACCTGGATTGAGGCATCTGATCTCATCAATTCTCCATCTGTGTCACTCCCTGCCCAGCTGACAGCTAGAAGGAAATACCCAGGGCTACCCAGGTTTCTTTCCCCTTGCCTGTCCCTAGAGCCCATACATGTAGACTTCTGAGTGCCCAGTCACAAATTATCACCCCCGTTTTGGCTGAAATCACAACATGCAGTAATTAGTTTTGTTTAGTAAGCAAGTGTCCCTGGTAGATAGGAGGTACCAGGCATTTACAACTTAGAATCAATTTATTAAAGCAGCTCCCTCCTAATTCCGTGTTGGAATGAATATACTATAAATGTGGTAGTTCTAATAGATGGAGAAGAATGGATAAAAATTTTGGAGAGAAGGGTAAAGCAGAAGGGATTGTCACAGGGGAGGTAGCCAGAGGGCAATGAGAAATTCAGAAATCCTAGGTTCTTTCTCCAATCTTGACAATGGCATCAGTCTTACAAGCGTGCTAAGGCAGGAATATATTGGGTATAAGAAGCAAGTACAATGGCACTGCCTAGGGAAGAAGATACACATATTGGGTTACAGCTAAGCTTCCCAATCAATGTGCTACCAATACTAAAGCCCTCAGGTCTCACCCTCAGGGAGAGCAATTGGGGGTATGGATTGTTGCTGGGGCAGCTGGAGCCCTGATGTGAAGGATGTTGGAATACACTGAGTTAGAGCATGGGCTTTACAGTCAGGAAAATACAGCTTTACTAGTTTACCTGCTGTGTGATCTCAGGTAGGCGAGTTACCATCTCCGAATGTTCCAGTTCCATGCATGTAAAAAGAGAATGCTTGTCTAGGGTCACAGGTATTGTGAAGTTAAATATGTAAAAGGCTTAGCAGAGTTTCAGACTCATATAGGTATTTATGGAGGAATAATTGGCTAATTCAAACTATTACATTTACTATAATACATCCATGAAATGTAAGACTATTCTAGCTGTTCATACATTTGTTGACTTTTTACCATGTAAAATTCTAAGGCAGATCTGGAAATTACACCGAGAGATAACCTAGAGTGCTGTGAACAGAAAACAAAGATTTAATGGCTAATAATCTCCAGAGAAAAATGGTTGCCATGCTGTGTAGATGTGAAGAACAGTGTACGTGTCAGACATGCTCCTAGAGCTGCTGTTCCTGGGAGGGACAGGATGTAACTATTCCTTTCCTTGATATTACTTAACATCTGGAATGTCTACCAAAGCAGGGAGCCCATAAATGCTCTTGCTGATGGCTACCTTAAAATCCTTGCCAGCAGGCCTTGGGGGGACCTAAGTTCCATCCAACAGGAGTTAATTGAAGGGATGCAAAAGGTAAAAAGGCAGTTCGAATTGTATTCTGGTCAGTACAACAATCTCATTAAAGGTTGAAAAATGTGTCTGTCATCTAAATAAAACATGTATGTGTACTAATCATTGCTTCTGTTGCAGAGGTTCAACTCTTTCCCTTTTTCTGATTTTAATATCAAAAACCAGAATTCTGATTGGTTTCCTGTAATAGATTCGGAAGATAGTTCTCTAAGCTCTGGTCAGCATTAGTGGCCTAAGGAAGTTGGGAGGTAGCTTTCATCATTCCTTCCATGCCTTTTATCCTCAAGCCCTACTCATACTGTGCTTGTGGGGTTAGAAGTGCAATTTTACCCAATTATAGAGGTGCTGGAAGGAGAATGGGAAAGTTGAACTAGTTCTCTTTTAAGGGAGGCATAATAAAATCTTAATTTGAAAACTGCCTAAGAAAAGCCTTCTCAGTCAATGTAAGGAGAAGAAAATTCATCTAACTATGCAAAACAGTATGAAGAATTCACAAGTATTGTCCTTATTTTAGATATATCATTTCAGCCCTCAGGAAAATTCCACTGTCATCCATGGTTATCAAAATGATTTTGTTTCTAGAAGCTGATATTAACTATTCCAAATCTTGGAAGAGTTTTCCTATGCCAGATTTGTATACAAATTCTTAGAAAATCTCAAAATAAACCAAAATATTCCCCAGCAACATTTCCTGGAGTGCTTACTGCTCCATGAGGTTTAGAAGAGACCCTCTAGAAAGCCTAAATTCTGTCTTAAAGAGTATTTGTACTAGGTAGTTCCCTATCAAGTACAAGGAGCTGCTGTTGCTTCCATAGAAAGTACATTTGTTAAAAATGGACACCGTATTTATAAATTCCTAATGGGTTAGTCAAAACTCTTTCAGTGAGTGCAAGGATATAATTTTAGTTTGTCACATATTTTGTGGATGAAAACAAGTGCTATTCTCAGTTTTAATTCTGGAGAGAGTAGATGAGGGGGTAACTTTTAAACAGCTGTACAGTGGGCAGGAACAAAAGATGTGCAAAGGAGTAAAACTTCTTTCCGTTTTTCCAAGTGATATAATAAAGAAGCATATTTTAGGCCAGACCAATATTTTTCTTCACAAAGTAAGCTGATAAGAATGTTGGAAAACTTCAAAGCACGAGGCCACATAAATCAGAAGGTGTTTAACTGCGGACAAAATTTCAATTTCTTTAGTGTAACTCCCTAAACCCCAGCTAGAAATATGACTTGAATACTCTAATGGAAGACCAAAGGATTACAAAAACTTAATCCAGAGTTTCTCCTTTAGCTGAACACTGGGAGACAGGCAAAGCCCTGAGCCACAGGAAAAGCACTCATTCAAAAGGACTAATTCAAAAGTGTATTAGCATTATGGATGTGTCTAATAGCCATTTAATAAAGAGAGCCTCTTGGGAATGAAAAATAATTCATCCAGTTATTAAGGTGCACCAAAATACAATATATTATAAATTCATTCCCCCGAAGCTGTGACAGTTGGCTAATTCTGTTCCTTGCATAAGAAGGATATTGAACAACTGGAGACATAGCACAATCTATGAAAAATGAAGAGCTTTCAAAATGTGAAAAAATAAAAGAATGAATATTAAAGACTAGGATTTCTCTGGTTTTCCTCCCAAACATCAAAGCTGGACTGCCTCCAAACTTAACCAGACTGCCTTTAAGATGTACTTGAGGGCTTCCCTGGTGGTGCAGTGGTTGAGAATCCACCTGCCGATGCAGGGGACACGGGTTCGTGCCCCGGTTCAGGAAGATCCCACGTGCCGCGGAGCAGCTGAGCCCGTGAGCCATGGCCGCTGAGCCTGCGCGTCCGGAGCCTGTGCTCCGCAACAGGAGAGGCCACAACAGTGAGAGGCCCGCAAAAAAAAAGAAAAGAAAAGAAAAAAAAAAAAAGATGTACTTGAAATTTAATCTATTTAAAGGTGTTGAGGGGGAGGGGTCCCAGAAAACAGGAGATATAATGGATTGTGATCTGAATGACAGCAGGAAAGACTAACTTCACCCAATTTGCCTCTAAAACCATCCTGGCATAGAAGCTAAAACACTCATTCACAGCGTCATTTCTTTGATTTAAGGTTTGGTCTCCGAAAGCCATCTAATGAAATATAATTCCTTGAAACAGAATACACAATAAAATCTACTGATAGAATAACTTGTAAGTCCATGTCTCCACTAGCAAAGACATGAGTTGACTAATGGAACAGGGAAAAGAGTATTTCAGGGGTTAAGGACCATAGCCTTAAACACATGAACTGAGGATAGTTGAGAACAAGGGGATAGACCATGACACATGGAAAGTCAGACCTTGAGACGAGGGTTGAAGAGGGGCAGACAAATGAGAAAAGAAAGTCTTAGACAATTTTTTCCCTTTTCACCTTTTTTTCCTAGGGATGGTCCTAGGTAGTGAGAGTCAGAGTTCTCTCCCTAACTTTCTCTCCAGCTCCACAGTGCAACTTTGTCTTCTCTCTTCTTTTCTCTCTTCGCTTTCCTGTTACTATCGCCCTACCCCAAACAGGCAGTTTTATATAATAATCTATTTCCTACACTGAGTTCTTGCTTTGTGCCAGGAATTGCTCTAAGTGTTTTTCATGTTATATATTATTTAATGCTCATATGAACCCTCAGAAATTATCATTTTTAAAAATTAGGTAATAGTATGATATTATTTGACAGATGAAGAAATTGAGGATATCCCATATCTCACAGGTTTCTTAGGCAGATTAAATAAGATGACACACTAAGAAAGGTGCTCAATCAATACCATGCCCCTCTGTTTACCTCGCCCTCACTTGTGGCTTGGGTCTCGCCTTCGGTGACTGGGAAATCCATTGTCCAGCTGCTTATCAAGTCAGGCTAACTCCTGGAGAGCATAGATTTTTCTATGTCCATCACCTTCCATTATCCTCTTCAGTTAACAATCACTTCAGACCCTCAGCTTCACCTTTTGGTGACTATGTGTGCCGCTGCTAGAAAATCGCTTACTCTCGGAGACAAAATCTGAAAGCAACTTTAGCCGTCCCCCCTCCCTCCATTATAAAACATCCCTGACTCATTTTGTGTCCCAGGGTGCTCTTTGGAATATGAAATGATATTACAGACGGCCTATCACGAGAAAGACCCACCATCATGGAGCCCCAGTCGCCCAGTGTTTAGTAGGCATGCAACAAAGATTTTTGAGTGAATAAAGGAATTAAAGAACCCCATTACATTTTTAAATCAAAGAAAATAGTTTAACGTTCTTTGTGCTGATAACTCTGTTCAAAATCGTACATTACGTAAGGTTCAGAGGCAAATATGGCTAGTTTCATGTCCTCCATCTGTCATATTCATTTTCTGAAGAAGAATTTTTAGAGCACTGGGAAATCTCAGGGAAGACATTTTAATTAAGTGAGTTATAACGATGCCTTATTTGAAGTTCACTACTCGGTGGAAGATAATTTAGCTAAATCAGAGCCTTGAAGGATTGCTCTCAGTGATATGGGCCTTCTTCCAGTCCATTCATTCCTTCATTGGGCAGAATAAAGACACCCCAGCACTAAAGTGAGTTGATTGTGCAAAGGCTTCTCTCATTTTACATTCATAGGAGACTGGAAATAAATCTAGAACTTGCTGACTAATTCTCCTGGCAGATATCAGCTTTTAACATGTATGAGATATTCCCACTGTCATTTGTCTGAAGGGCATCAGAGGAAGAGAGGGAAATGTACTTCCTCAGAGTGAGCTTAGTCTAAGTTCTCACACAATAAATATTATTACATTTTTCTTGGATTCCAGGCACAAGGAATTGTGACACATAACTAATAAAAAAGAAAAAATTTGTCACTATTTCATCATCACATCTCAGTAAACATCAAAGTGGAACAGCTCAGATGCAGTCAGCAATTTCTTGTACTAGGATTCAATGGCTTCAATGACTAGACACCTTCTGATTGGATAGACTCAGCTGGACAGTTTTGGTGTATCCTAGTCCTCTAAGTATAGCATCTTCTTGCTGATATAAGCACCTATGACCATGACAGGACTTGAACTGCTCACCATTACTCACCATTTACAAAGGGAAACTAGAGCCATTGCTTATGTTCATTGGTTGTCTCATTAATTACCAACAACAAATCCAAGTCATTTGTTTTCTCTCTAAATTAACTTAACCTAATAGGTAGCCCACTCCAGTTGTTAGAAAAGCATAAGGCAAGGTAAGAGATACATTTTTTAAAAAAAATTCTGAATGAGTTAGCACTACCTAACAGAACATAAAAATACTTACTAAAAAAGAAGTGGGGGCAGTGATGAGAAGGTATACATCAGAGTCTCCAAAATTTCAATACTGATAAGTTACCAAAACAATCTCAATAACAGCACACTCTGCAAGTAGAAGAGCCTTTCAGCTTTACAAAGAAAAGTAATTTCATTTCATTACTCTGTGTGACCAGCATGAAAATGAGCGATAAGCATACAGAAACTGGAAGAAGCAGAGAGAAAACAAAAAGAACATAAATGAGAAAAAGACAGAGCCAGAGAGAATAAAAAATTAGCAGAGGAAGACAGACGGGAAAGAGACACAGCAAAAAAATTAGCAGAGGAAGACAGACGGGAAAGAGAGCAAGAAAGAAGTATGTACTGAGCAGAAGATGACATGGTATAAACAAATCTTGGTTTGTACCTTCTTCCCCCCAATCCTATGGCCTGTGAATGTTAACACTCATCTCAGGACCTGTGCAAATGGTGGGGCTTGCGGGGAGTAAGAGGCTTCATTGATCCCAACTTTGAATGTCTCCAAAAGAAAGCTGAAGCCACCCCAACATTTTACCCCTTTTAGGTAACAATCTTTTTGCTCAAACATCCTACATTTCTTCCTCTATCTTTGAAGTTCTATGAGAAGTAAGAATTAATCCATGGAAGACCAATCCCCTGCAGGTTGGCCCCCGAAAAAAGTGTTGCCCTTCTACAAAACTCCTTGGAATTCAGCCACAAACAGTGCTATGGAAATCAGTCCTGGTCAACTTCAAGGCTGGGGGCACAGTGTCCTGATCACACCAGAGTAAAAGCTGAGGTAATGAATTTTGCTACTAGTTCATTATGTCACAGGCGCAATTGCAAGGCTTGACTCCAAATCCCATATTACATCAGAGGTACATAGGGGGCTCCCCTAACCATGAATGCTAATCTGGCAGATTAAGGTGGGAGCCAAGATTTTGCCACAGTGAAAGACTGTTGATCTTGATCAGTCAGAAGGCAACCAGTGCTTCCTTAACCATACAATTTATAGGCTTCCCTGTTCAAGGGTTCGAATCCCAACCCTGGAATCTGACATTTAGTCCTGCCACATCTCTGTGCACTGACTCAGAACATAATCATTTCTCCTGTCTCCCTGAGTTTCCTACCAATAAACATCACTCCATAAGCCTAACAGGCATGCTGCAGGGTTATGTGACATTGTTTGTATAATAGCTAGTGGTTTTATAAAGTGTATCTTATTATGGAAATTTTACCCAGATTTTAACATGACGGACTACAAAGTCTATGAAACTATTTGAATTTAATACTACCTACACTGCTACTCTATTCCCCACCTCCAAAAATATATATATTTTTTATCACTAGGACATGTAATTAATGGGATTAGAACCAACCCAAACCTTAGTTTGAAGCACAGAGCCTCTTCACTCCTGCCTCACCGTGTCTTGCGTAAGAAGCTAGTCCATTCCTCTCTGAATGACTGCCCTGTGCACTCTGATTCTGAAGTACTTCTCATGGCAACACAGAGAGATGGTTAGAGGAGTGTCAGGAGAGGCAGTTATTCATTTCATCTCCAGGTGCAAGGTAGTTGTGATCGCTTCCAGACACTAGGTTGCTATTTTTACTGCAGTCAGCCACAGGTGACACAAGTAAAAGAATAAGAAAAAACTGACACAACCTAGTAACCCTACAGAAAAAGAAAAAAAAAAGAATGCATGCTGGTAATATTGGGTAATCAGCATATATAATCTTTCTACAGAGCAATCAAAATGCCAGCATCACTGTTTGGGATTAAGGGATATACTGAGCAACAAAATGGGTTTCCCATGCTAAGGGAGGAATATGAGTTCTGCTTGAGGAAGAAAACACCGATTTCCACAATTATAACCCATAACTCTCATAGCCTCCCGTCCTCTAGTTAGACAGGAGTCTCTCTGGTTGTGATAACGCATCAGCACATTAGCAATCTCTTTGTATTTGAACAATTTAAGGAAAATAATAAGAGACTGGCTTAAACAGCATTGAGGACCTTCTTAGTCTCCGAAAAATATAACCTCATATAAAAGTGGATACCTGGCTAATTTCAAAATGGAATTGAAAATTCATTTCGGTGTTACTTTAAAATTTTTGATAGTCCTTTGAAATTGCATTTTTAAACTACTTCTTGTTCTGTTCTCAAAAGACTTTTTTCCTCCTATTTCTCTCTGAAAATTTTCCCTCAAACAAAAATTTTATCTGAAGTTCTGAAAAACATGCTGCTCTGTTCTCTTTTTTATTTTGAATTACTTCTCCCTCACTCCCAGCTTGTTTTTTTCTCTTCTGATTTGAAAGCAGAGTTGGAAATTCTATGAGACATGGAAACTTTGAAAAGTAAAAAAGGCTTGTGTAGCCTTCTCTCCATCAGTTAATAAAAATAAAACCTTTTTTCTAGGTGCTTTTTGCTTGTGGAGGCTCACTTACACTGAATTAGGTTTTTTCTTTCACTGAGCAAACAAAAAAATCTGTCAGCAGGCATTTCTCAGTGTAAGAGGTCTCAAAAAGGCAACAGCAAATCTACTTTCTTTGCTGGAGATATTTCTGATGTTGATTCTTAGCCTATTCCAAGAAGTAGGTGCCCCAGGGGACTGATTATAAGCTGGTGTATCTTTCGTGACTAAATAGTCAGCTTGAATTTGACGCATCTTGGCACCAAACCTATATCCATGCCAGCTGAAGACCTCTTACAATCTTCTCTCCCAGGCGACACTACTAAGAGGCTGTGTGCTAGAGGTTAGAGTACAGGCTTGGGGATCCTAGCTCTACCCCTTATCAGCTGGACAAGTTTCTTAATGTCCCACTGCCTTCATGTCCCCATTTGTACATGGAAATGATGCTGATGAAAGCACCTAATTCACCTTAGGAGAGTCCTTGGCACAAAGAAAGCACTCAAAAGCATCAGTGATTGCTCTGAAAATCACATGTTCAGAGGGCAATGAATTAAGCTGTCTTACCACAGTTCCTACAACTTCATTTTTATGAATCTCTTTCTGATATTAATTACTGCACAGAATCACTCCTCTATAATGTTTTGATAGAAAAATCAGTTATGGAGTGAGAGCAGGTTCCAGAGACGCTCTGGAAGGCTCTCGTTCCCCTTCATCTGACAACAGCTCTTTTCAGAGAACTGAGAAACCAGCTCTATGAGGCTATGGATTCAAGAGCTCTTGATTCAAAAGGGCCAGTTTCAGAAATTTCCCAGAGTCAGAAGTCTAGAGCCTGACCCTATTCAAGTGAGCAATTCCCTCAGGGTACCTCAGCAATGACAGGTACGTTCCCTAGACTAAGTTTCACGCTCCCACCCAGTATACTAACCCAGGCATGTCTAAGTTATCTCATCCACAACCTCAATCCCTGATTCAACTAAAAAATACAACCTATATAGATAAGTCTCCCAGCAAGCCAGGCACATGGCAGTCCGCATATGTTTGCTTAGAGTTTCATGACTCTGTTTTAGGATCCTTCTCTACCCTGTGAGACTTTGGGCAAACTGCTCACCCTCCCTCAGTCTCAGCTTTTATGTACAAAAGGATGGGGATAAGAAGAGCCACCCTACAGCATTTACCATGGGAATTCAAGATAAAATACTTAAAGCTTCCAATACGGTCCTTAACAAAGAACAGATTTAAAATACATGGGTATTTTATTATTGCTATTATATTCTGATAAAAAAAATATAGTATATATGACTTCCTTATGCATAAGGAACTCTTGGATGGATCTGATCTTAGTGAAGCTGGGGAGCAGGAGAAGGAAAATAAGAGGGAAAGTGATCAGAGTAAAAGCTGAGAGAGAAATTAGAGAGGACAGACCTATGGACTTGTCTTTTATGTAGCTTTACATCAGAGGCCATAGACCTGAATTAGGTGCTTTCATACAGCACCTGTATGAGAATCTGATAAAACCTAAGGATCCTATCCCTAGAAAAACAAATCCATAAATTTTATGGCCCCAAGAGCTCCAGGATATGAACTATGAGAGTCTAAACCAGTATTTTCCAAACTGTACATCACAATCCACTGTGGGTAAAATCTAATCAGTCTGACCAGCTTATTTTAAAGAAATACATTTCCTATCTATGTCCATAGAAAATAATATAAGAACATATTGGGAGGTATCACATATAATAGTATTATTACATAAAATCTTTGTTTCAGCTGCGTACATGTGTGTGTCTGTGTGTGTGTGTGTGTGTGTGTGTGTGTGAATTCATAGGTACACCAGATCACAGGGTTAAATACATTTCTTCCATATTTTATGGTCAAAACGTTTGCGATACACTGCTTAGCTAGAGTGATCAATACAACTAATTACCTCTAATACAAATTTCTCTAACAAGAACCCACCCTAATTTGAACTCACCTGTGATGAACTGCTTAAGAAATATCCAAACCTTCTTCTCAAACCTTAAACATAGTAAGAATACAAACTCAAAGGTAACCATGCCTGTTATTAAATAGTAGGCATGTTATCAATACAATAAGAAATATAGTATTGTTTCAGTGAATAATATAGAGCTACAACTTGAGGACATCAGGGTAACAGAAATTATTTTTAAAATTCAAAAGAAGCTCCAAATAATGTGCTGAACACAATGCAATTGCTGTGTTACAACAAAAAACTTTTGAAATTTAACATACACCCTTCTGTTTCATGTGAGGAGCAAACAAGTTAGCACATAAGTAATCTAGATCGTTACCTAGAAGTAATGTAGATTCTATCTTTGAGAAGAGCCTGAGGGAGAAGAGGCATTGAGCTCTTTTCAAACATGTGTGAAATGTGAAATCACTCTAGCAAGGGGAGCCTCTCATCTGTATGAAAATGAAGAACAAACAGGCAGAGAGAACACTTCTCTTCAAGTAAGTACCAAGAATCAACAGGTAAGGCTGGATACTAGGAGGCATGTTATGGAAATACACAACACAAGAGGAACCATTGTATTAAGAATGGGCCACCAATAATCAGAGCTGCTTTCACTTTTACATAATAACATAAGAATCCACCCAGGACAAAAGTCTGCCACCCTTTCCCTTATTCCCCAGACCTTTAAGAGAATCTCACCTATGTTCATGCCCCTCTCCATCAGTCATTTAAAACTCAGCACACTCATCCTCACTACAGAGCCTCACTCTTAAGATGCATATCATGTACTCTTAACAGCAAAAATGTTATGGAATAGGGATTGTGGATAAGAAAAATCTTTAGTCTCGATGCTTGTCCTAATACTGTTACTGAAACAATGAAAAATATATATTCCTTCAGAATTCCATATTTGTGTTTCAGGGACAATTTGCAGAGAAATAGGAGAAGATGGGATGAGAAATGGCCTGACCTATTTTGAAATTCCACTATCAAACCCATGATGTATAAGGGAAAAGTTAAAAGAGGAAATGACAGGGCACTTTGCAGTGTGGGAGTTTGAGGGGAAGGGATCCCAAGGTGGTAGCAACTTCTCAAGAGACCTGCAGTGACAGAGCATTTTTTCCAATAAGCAGAGGCAACAAGTCTCCTCACGCTTCTGATTATCTTCATCAATGTCTTCTCAATAGAGTAACAATGAAAAAAATCTACATCACTTTTAAGAACTTTAGACAATGTAAATTATCCTAACTCTTTAATGTGATTAGTCTTTTTTATTACTCCACTTGAGTCAGCATTTTATGGTTGATACAAACCTAAAAAACTAGTATTGCAGATGGTGGAGAGAATATTATTAGCTCAAAATCTGGGGTAGAGTATGGTCATAGTTACTCTAAAAGTGGCAGCTCTTCTAAACCTAAGGGGCACTCAAAGATGGAATACTGGCAAGAGCCACCACACCAGTTAATAAATGCATTCTGAATCAACAAACAGCACACAACGTCACCAACTTACAAAACACCAAGAAGTAATACCCAGGCTCTGCCCAGGAGAACTCAAAGAATGTTTTTTCAAAATGAAATGACAAACTCAAATCCGGCAAAATAGAAACACCTCCAAATACAAATTGGCTCAAATAATCACAATTTTAAAATAGGATAAAGGTTCTTCATAACATCAATGTATTAAAATATTAAAGTAACGACAGAATAAAAAACAATCAACACTTCCAACAATAGAATAACATGAGTAAAAATCATGGCGTCACACCCCACCACCAGCCTAATGAACATAAAATAACTAGTAACAGATATATATTGCTAGGAGAAGGGCAAGATCATGATAAATGGCCCTCTCTGAGGCACGATGCAAAGGGAAAACCTAAAGATAAACATGGAGCAGGCATTTAGAACAATCCCCTGGAAAGAGAGCCCCCGGCAAACAGAAGGTAATACTGAAGGATATTGAAACCCACAGATCACTGAGAGTAATGAAGGAACAACAAATCCCAAACCCAGCTCAGTCCCGGACGAGATTGACTCAAAACCCCACACTGAAGTCCTGGTCGAAAGACAGGAGTGCCCATATACGGGCACAAAAACTACTCACTTCAATCTCTACTATTCCACACAAGATGCACGTCTTTCAACAGTAAATTAAGAAACACACAAAAACGAAGAGAAAAACAAACAAACAAACAAAAAGCACACCATCAAGAGACAAAGCAATCAATATAACTAGACTAAGATATGACACAGATGTTGGAACTACCAGATTATGAAATAATTATAATATGTTAAAGGCTTTAATGGAAGAGACAGACTCCATGCATTTGTCAAAATTCATGGAACAGCACAGTAAAAAAAAAAAAAAAAGTGCATTTTACTGTATGTAAATTAAAGGACATATAAATATTTTTAATATGGGTTCAAAGAATTTTAATACTGTGGAAGAAAATGTTTTAAAGCCAAACCTGAGAAACCTCTTTCATGGGCCCAATTTTATAATTATAAAAATATTACATTGAGTGAAGCTCCCAACAACCTAAATGGGAGAATTTGAAAAAGAATAGATATGTGTGTATGTATAACTGAATCACTTTGCTATACACCTGAAACTAACACAACATTGTTAATCAACTATACGCCAATATAAAATAAAAAGTTAAAAAGTATACATGTGTATGTACATAATTCAAAGAATAAAAACTGGGTAAAAGTACAACAAAATACTAATGGTTGTCTACATGGGGCAAAATTATACAATATATTTTCTTCTTTATATTTTTCTGTGATTATCAAGATAAGTATATACTAACAGGAAGAATATTCAAAATGTGTCATGGTTTCAGACTATTATAGCATATTATATATGTTATATTATATATACCATTATAAAACAAGAAAACAAGGTTTGCCCTGTAAGTTTTACAAGGTTCAATTTGGATGGTTACACTTTAAAATCTTAGTTTTTAAATGTATATTAGAAAATCAACCTTAGTTTCTACACCTTTTAAAACACAATAATATCCCCAAGTAACATTCTCTGGGTACTTAATTCGAAAAAGTTATTCAATAACTACATTTATTTCACACTGAAAAAATAAATAAGCCTCTCTAAGGCTTTCTACTCACCATGGACCTTTTGGATCACAAAGCACCCAACAGTGCTTCATATCCTCATTTCATCAATAAAACATTTTACATTTGTATGGTGCTTCTCATATTTTAGAACACATTTTTACATGTTGTAATCTATTTCTCTTCACTCCACATATTTTCGATCTCACGATATCTTATCCTAGGAACCTATTGACCATCAAAACCCCAGTTCACTCTTACTGGTAAAGTGAATAAATATGCATAATTGTTATTTAACTTTAAGAATAGTCTCTCACAATCAAGTTCTGAAGGATCTATTCCAACTAATATGTAGTTATAAAAGTCAAGGAGGGGACTTCCCTGGTGGCGCAGTGGTTGGGAATCCGTCTGCCAATGCAGGGGAAACGGGTTTGAGCCTTGGTCTGGGAAGATCCCACATGCTGCGGAGCAACTAAGCCCATGCACCATAACTACTGAGCCTGCGCTCTAGAACCCATGAGCCACAACCACTGAGTCCACGTGCTATAATTCTGAAGACCGCATGCCCAGAGCCCACGCTCCACAACAAGAGAAGCCACCACAATGAGAAGCCCGCGCACCGCAATGAAGAGTAGCCCCCGCTCACCGCAACAACTAGGGAAAACCCACGCACAGCAGTGAAAACCCACGCACAGCAGTGAAGTAAATAAAATAAATAAATTTATTTAAATAAATAAATAAAAGTCAAGGAGGGTGAAATGGAGTAATGTAGAAAGACATGAAAATGCATTGCTTTGATTTTTTAATTAAATAAGCCATTTGAAATACCCCACATTTACTTTCTTCTTCCAAAAGGGAAAATTTTACTTAATAGCTAGACAAAAAAACCAATTGATATACTACTACTATATCAGAGTAATTTGGAACAAATTTTTCAAGCTATAATACTAACTTTATTAGTAAGTAGATATATTCTCCACATGACATAACCCTAACATTTGCTATGTACGTGTGAGATCATTATCTTTCTCATATAAGTTTGCCAACAACTAAATTGATACAAAGTATTAAAGAAAATTGACTAAGAATTTAGGAGAGCATATTAAAAGATGATTGCAGAGAACAATCTATTCAAAGAAATCCAAATGAATGCTTTTTATAAGAAGGTATTGCTGATCATGACTAAGACAGGACTACCTCATATTATTGAGAAATGTATCTTACAATAAATGAATAAACAACTGACAGTAGGAAAAACAAGTAGAGCATTATCTTTACTTAATAAGTTCATATATAGAGACAAGGGTTGGTCTGACAGTTCAACAATATCAAGATACGCATATTTTCCATCCATCTTATCAACCATCATCAACATGTTAGCATTTTTACATGATTTCAGGTATCATGACCACGTTCAGAAGCAGGAGGAAATTGGTAGCCTGGCTACTCTCTCCTTTTTTTTTTTTTTTTTGCGGTACGCGGGCCTCTCACTGTTGTGGCCTCTCCCGTTGCGGAGCACAGGCTCCGGACGCGCAGGCTCAGCGGCCATGGCTCACGGGCCCAGCCGCTCCGCGGCATGTGGGATCTTCCCGGACCGGGCCACGAACCCGTGTCCCCTGTGTCGGCAGGCGGACTCTCAACCACTGCGCCACCAGGGAAGCCCTTCTCTCCTTTTCTAACTTACTCTGACAGCACAGTGAATTCCCTTTGTGTAGCACTGGGTAGAACTTGGTCAGATAACCCTCCTAACAAAAAAGGAGCCTGGGAGATTGAGTCTGTGGCAAAGAACATTACTGTCATGATTGGCTTAGACAATGGCATGCTGCTTCACAACAAATTCAGGATTATATAAGAAGGGAAGAAATTGTTGTTGCTTAGTGTCTGCCACACATATGTAATTATACAGCCAGTCATACATTGAAGCAACAGAAAGCTGGATGTGATATTTCTACAAAATTCCCTGCCTGCTAAAAATATAATTTTACAGATTTTTGTCCTTACCTATAATCAATGCCTTCAAGGTTACGTTGTCAATATGGTCTGGGCTATGTATATAGCATTTCCTGCATTCTGCCTGATTATATAATTTCAGTTTTACTGATATTGATAATTCCCTCAGAAACATGCAGGCGAACAAGTAACTAAAACTCCCTTTCAGGTCTTAGCAAAGTAAGAGAGGTTGCTTTTACTAACACTCTCTTCAATAACCTTATATGAAAGGACAACTCCAAGATGGAGATTAGACCACAACTGTGTGGCATGCAGACCATAGCAATGGTGCTAACAGAAGCTAAGCTGATCCTAAGCCTTTTCAGAACTAAAGATCAGTTGTTCCTGCTGCCTCCAGACTAGAGAAAGTTCTTAGAAATCCCAGCAGCACTCAGGGGGATACAAGCTAATCTAGGTAGTAGCCCCAAAGGCTGAACAGGATAGCAGTCCTTGGGCAGTCTCCTTGAAGTCTATGGGACTTCTCCAAGACTCTGAAGGGTCCCAGAAAGTACTAGGACATCTTTAGGTTCCCATCCTCCCATCCTTCCTTGAAGAGTCACTGGTTTAAAAGGAACCAATCCTTCTCCCATAATCTGGACGTGCTCCTCCAGAAAGAAGGAGAAGAAGTAATGGGGTAGGAGAAATGAGAATGTAGGGCAACAGAGGCAAGAGGTAACTCAAAGTGGAAGAGGTCATCAACACTGTGAAATATTACAGGGTGATGGGAAAGGGAGATGCCAAAGAAAAAGCTGTTTAACATTTCAAACTTTTAGAGAGAAATTTCTATATAGTAGTAGAAGTTGACACCGGGACCTAAGAATAGAATGGGAAATGAAGAAAGGAGAGAGCTTGTGAAGACTACTTTTTCTAACTCTTCTGCTCAAGACCAGAGAAAATAGAGTGGAAGTTCAAGTGGATATCACTGGCAAAAAAAGTTACATGGAATGGATATTTTCCTGGACTCCAGATCACAGACAGCTCAGCCAGGCATCTGATTCTCTTCTAAATATTTTAAACATATAAATTACCATCAAATGTTCATTCTTAATAACAATCATCTGGTAAAATACTTCATAGACAGTTGAACACTATGGAAATGGTCTTTTCCTAAAAGTTTACATTCCTTCTTAGTTTCTTAAAGGAAAAAAAAAATGTGTATGTGAGGCAAAAGTAAAGAGAAGCAAACAGACAGCGATTCCCTAGAGGAAATTAATGGTTCAAAAGTAAGATGACTATATCGGGAGTGATGCTGACCTAAGAGGTGAACAAGAAAACTCCATTAGTGTGGTTTTCCTTTCCTCTGAGCTGTAGTGCTCTATCCCTTGAGAATGTTAAGGGAATTTTTACAACATAAGGGCTTCTCATTTATTGTGGTGATTCTCCAGAGTTGCAGAGCTTTTTCAGATAAAGACCCTTCTGCTGTCTGTCATGGCATAGTTCAAATGATTCAGTGTTTCTTACCCAGGTTTAAAGCCAAAGTCTCTCAGGTTACTGCAGGGGCCTGTAGTATTTCACCTGCTGTTAAGCTCACCTTCAGCTCAGGCAGTGGGTTCAGAGAGCCGGGGCTGCATGGGTTACCTGCAGGGTACTTAAGTCTTAAGTAGCGTGTCCAAGTGAGATTCCTCTTCGTTTTCCAGCTTTCTGGACTAACCCTTTTTCCTTGGTCTCCAAAAGTCTGGAGAAACTACATGCAATCATGCAGATATGACACAGCCTTTCTTTCTTAGAAGAGCCAAGCCACTAAATATTACTGAAAAAAAAATACATTTTTACAATCCCTGGCATAGCAAATGCTCAAGTAATAAGTAATTGCTAAAATAAAACTGCACTGTCAAAGAACAAATCTGCAAAGACAGCTTCTTCTATGAGCATGTTTCGCTGGATACTCAAAAAGCCTATTGCTGTCTGTATCATTTTTATTAAGTCTTATTTGGTAGCAAAACTCTGATATAGATCTGCAAATAGGATATCCAGGTATAACTAGTAACAGCTACCAAAACTGCCATGCAAAATCTTAAGCTTTTGGCAAGACATTGCATAACCATCTTTTCCTAGCTTGGCAGGTGATGGTTATATATTTACTGGAGGCTAGCAGGTGGTTGAAAGAGCAAGCTCTGATTCAAGCTGCCTGAATTTGTATCACATCTCCACCACTTACGAACTATGTGACCTTGAGCAAACTACTTAACGTTTATTAGCCCCAGTTTCCTCATCTGTGAGAGGGGATAATACCTTCCTTAGAAGAATGTTGTAAAAATTAGATAAGGTCTTAAGGGAATACCCAGCACATAGTAAAGTTTTCAAACTGTTGTTTACTTATTAGTAGTAGGAAAATACTTTTCTCCCATTATTTTAGTAATTTCATTCTTGGCACCTTCCTTTCAGAACTTAGTCTTTACACTCTCAGTCCCAGTTTGCACTTGCCCTTGAAGGAAATGCTAAAAGTCAAATTTGGCCTCCCTCAACAACAAAAACTAATAAAAGGACGAATTATCAAAGAATGTACCTTTTTTTGGTGGGGCACAGTTTTTCTTTAAGCCAACAAAAAAGTGAAACATTCAGTCCGTATATCTTGGATTACAATACCCTGGATTTGGTCACCTCTGGGTTACAATAGCAGCAGCAAGTTAGAAACTGGGTGAAAGGAAACAGTAAAACAAGAGAGTATTTCCTCTTTTCTAAATGCCACTCATGGTGATTCAACATTCAGGTCTCCTATGAATTCTGATTTGCACAGTAGTTTGGCACTTTAAAAGCACTTAATTATGCAAGATCTCATTTTTTTTTTTTAATATCCACAACAATCCCTGTGATAAAGAAAAATAAACTATCACATATCTTTTCCTAGATAAGCAACTTGAGGCCTCTGGAGGACAAGTTTTCATCCATGCTCACACTGTTAGTGGTTGGAGAACTGAGGCTTTCTGTCTCTATTACTGATGCCTTTTGTTTTTTGGGTTTTGTTTTTTAAACATCTTTATTGGAGTATAATTGTTTTACAATGGTGTGTTAGTTTCTGCTGTATAACAAAGTGAATCACTTATACATATACATATATCCCAATATCTCCTCCCTCTTGAATCTCCCTCCCACCCTCCCTTACTGATGCCCTTTGAAATATTCCAAGCTTCCTCCAAAATACAATGATTACCAATAATAATAACAGATTCACTAATCCTCTAAGTAAAATTTTTAGAAACACTGAGACAAACAGTAGTGACCAAATCAACAGATGCTTTTGGAGCATTCTAGGTCATTTACTGAAGGAGCCTTGAGTCAGTTCCTTGTTCTCTGTGTTTACTGAGTTCTCAGAAAAGGGAATTAATGAGCAGGTCCTTTAAGTGTTTAAAAAGTGCTTCTAGGAGCACAAAGAAATATGAAAGACTATATAGCTTTTAAATCTACCACATGCACTCAGTAATCACTCTCACACCCTCACCCAGAGCCTGTAGGTAGGGCAGGTGGCTTTACTATATCAAAAATTCCATCATCCAAAATACATTACAACTATGCCTGAAGGATCAACTGGTCCAATTAATAATATTAAGGTCTGAGATCATTTCAGATCAAGCAATAACTAAGAAATAAGAATTTACTTGGGTTGGAGTATACTGACACTGGTTTTCTGAAGGAAACTCATATTACATATTGATCCTATCTGTTTAAAAGTTCGTATTTTAATTTACTTTGTTTGGTTACTGGCTAAGGATGCCAGGGTAGAATGTACCATCCTCATCCACTCTGAAGAGGCAAAACGATGTCAAAGAAATAGTCTGAGGTTTGGAGACAGAGAGCCTAGGCCTATATCCCAGATCTGCTATTTACCAGCTTAGAGCTTTGAAAAGTTTCTACTATATTTCAGACCCTGCATTGTCCAGAAAAGGGCAATAATGATGACATTTTACCAGCTAGTTGTGAAGATTAAAATAGATCATTTATGTAAAGGGCTTATAGTGTTTATTATTATATTTTCTGATTATCCAGCACTTTTTGAACACCTTTCCAAAGTTTCGGAAATTTCCAGCCTTATGGCCCCTTCTCCTGAAACTAGAAGCCAAGAACCTCAACCGTCCTTACGTCTAGAGTGCAGACATGTGACCTAGGCTTCCTTGCCAGTCACACGCCCCTCCCAGTGGGCACACCCAGTATTGGCAGTATGGATTGGAACCTGTACCCTGCAACATAGCGAACAGGATTATCCTGGAACAATCTGGCAATGTGATTTCAGCTAATATCACTTCATAAACCAATGTAACTTAATAACTTTTTTGAAAGACTAACTGGAGTGTTTTTTTTTTTTTTAGCAACAAAGAAACCCTGATTAAAGCAGCAACAATTCTAGAATATGACAGGAAGTACACACTCAACAGATGCCAACCATCCTTCTGTGTAGAGTCCACTATATTAAAGACCACAACCTAATAGTTAAATTTTGTGAGTACTTACTATGAGCCAGAAAAACACAAAAACTAAAGCAGAAGGATTGTATCAATTTGCGAAGTTCAAAGGGCTAGTAAAAACAACAGAACCTGACTGGATCATCGTCGTCTTCATAAATAAAAATGAATTTTATAGATAAGAACTCCCCAAGGTCACAGAGCTCAGAAGCTAAGCAGCCAGGGTTTCATATGGTACTACTACATTTTCCTCTATTTTCAATCAGAGCAACAGGTCTTATCCTTTTTTTTTTTTAACATCTTTATTGGGGTATAATTGCTTTACAATGGTGTGTTAGTTTCTGCTTTATAACAAAGTGAATCAGTTATACTATACATATGTTCCCATATCTCTCCCCTCTTGCGCTCCCTCCCTCCCACGCTCCCTATCCCACCCCTCCAGGCAGTCACAAAGCACCGAGCTGACAACCCTGTGCTATGTGGCTGCTTCCCACTAGCTATCTACCTTACGTTTGATAGTGTACATATGTCCATGCCTCTTTCTCGCTTTGTCACAGCTTACCCTTCCCCCTCCCCATATCCTCAAATCCATTCTCCAGTAGGTCCGTGTCTTTATTCCTGTCTTACCTCTAGGTTCTTCATGACTTATTTTTTCTTAAATTCCTTATATATGTGTTAGCATACGGTATTTGTCTTTCTCTTTCTGACTTACTTCACTCTGTATGACAGACTCTATGTCTATCCACCTCATTACAAAGAGCTCAATTTCGTTTCTTTTTATGGCTGAGTAATATTCCATTGTATATATGTGCCACATCTTCTTTACCCATTCATCCGATGATGGGCACTTAGGCTGTCTCCATCTCCGGGCTATCGCAAATAGAGCTGCAATGAACATTTTGGTACGTGACTCTTTTTGAATTATGGTTTTCTCAGGGTATATGCCCAGTAGTGGGATTGCTGGGTCATATGGTAGTTCTATTTGTAGTTTTTTAAGGAACCTCCATACTGTTCTCCATAGTGGCTGTACCAATTCACATTCCCACCAGCAGTGCAGGAGTGTTCCTTTTCTCCACACCCTCTCCAGCATTTATTGTTTCTAGATTTTTTGACGATGGCCATTCTGACTGGTGTGAGATGATATCTCATTGTAGTTTTGATTTACATTTCTCTAATGATTAATGATGTTGAGCATTCCTTCATGTGTTTGTTGGCAGTCTGTATATCTTCTTTGGAGAAATGTCTATTTAGATCTTCTGCCCATTTTTGGATTGGGTTGTTTGTTTTTTTGTTATTGAGCTGCATGAGCTGCTTGTAAATTTTGGAAATTGATCCTTTGTCAGTTGCTTCATTTGCAAATATTTTCTCCCATTCTGAGGGTTGTCTTTTGGTCTTGTTTATGGTTTCCTTTGCGTGCAAAAGCTTTGAAGTTTCATTAGGTCCCATTTGTTTATTTTTGTTTTTATTTCCATTTCTCTGGGAGGTGGGTCAAAAAAGATCTTGCTGTGATTTATGTCATAGAGTGTTCTGCCTATGTTTTCCTCTAAGAGTTTGATAGTTTCTGGCCTTACATTTAGGTCTTTAATCCATTTTGAACTTATTTTTGTGTATGGTGTTAGGGAGTGATCTAATCTCATACTTTTACATGTAGCTGTCCAGTTTTTCCAGCACCACTTATCGAAGAGGCTGTCCTTTCTCCACTGTACATTCCTGCCTCCTTTATCAAAGATAAGGTGACCATATGTGCATGGGTTTATCTCTGGGCTTTCTATCCTGTTCCATTGACCTATCTTTCTGTTTTTGTGCCAGTACCATACTGTCTTGATTATTGTAGCTTTGTAGTATAGTCTGAAGTCAGGGAGCCTGATCTCCGTTTTTCGTTCTCAAGATTGCTTTGGCTTCGGGGTCTTTTGTGTTTCCATACAAATTGTGACATTTTTTGTTCTAGTTCTGTGAAAGATGCCAGTGGTAGTTTGACAGGGATTGCATTGAATCTGTAGATTGCTTTGGGTAGTACAGTCATTTTCACAATGTTGATTCTTCCAATCCAAGAACATGGTATATCTCTCCATCTATTTGTATCATCTTTAATTTCTTTCATCAGTGTCTTATAATTTTCTGCATACAGGTCTTTTGTCTCCTTAGGTAGGTTTATTCCTAGATATTTTATTCTTTTCGTTGCAATGGTAAATGGGAGTGTTTTCTTGATTTCACTTTCAGATTTTTCATCATTAGTGTATAGGAATGCAAGAGATTTCTGTGCATTAATTTTGTATCCTGCAACTTTACCAAATTCATTGATTAGCTCTAGTAGTTTTCTGGTAGTATCTTTAGGATTCTCTATGTATAGTATCATATCATCTGCAAACAGTGACAGCTTTACTTCTTCTTTTCCGATTTGGATTCCTTTTATTTCCTTTTCTTCTCTGATTGCTGTGGCTAAAACTTCCAAAACTATATTGAATAAGAGTGGTGAGAGTGGGCAACCTTGTCTTGTTCCTGATCTTAGTGGAAATGGTTTCAGTTTTTCACCATTGAGGATGATGTTGGCTGTGGGTTTGTCATATATGGCCTTTATTATGTTGAGGAAAGTTCCCTCTATGGCTACTTTGTGCAGGGTTTTTATCATAAATGGGTGTTGAATTTTGTCAAAAGCTTTCTCTGCATCTATTGAGATGATCATATGGTTTTTCTCCTTCAATTTGTTAATATACTGTATCACATTGATTGATTTGCTTATATTGAAGAATCCTTGCATTCCTGGGATAAACCCCACTTGATCATGCTGTATGATCCTTTTAATGTGCTGTTGGATTCTGTTTGCTAGTGTTTTGTTGAGGATTATTGCATCTACGTTCATCAGTGATATTGGTCTCTAGTTTTCTTTCTTTGTGACATCTTTGTCTGGTTTTGGTAAAAGGGTGATGGTGGCCTTGTAGAATGAGTTTGGGAGTGTTCTTCCCTCCGCTATATTTTGGAAGAGTTTGAGAATCATAGGTGTTAGCTCTTCTCTAAATGTTTGATAGAATTAGCCTGTGAAGCCATCTGGTCCTGGTCTTTTGTTGGTTGGAAGATTTTTATTCACAGTTTCAATTTCAGTGCTTGTGATTGGTCTGTTCATATTTTCTATTTCTTCCTGGTTCAGTCTTGGAAGGTTGTGCATTTCTAGGAACTTTTCCATTTCTTCCAGGTTGTCCATTTTATTGGCATATAGTTGCTTGTAGTAATCTTTCAGGATCCTTTGTATTTCTGCAGTGTCAGTTGTTACTTCTCCTTTTTCATTTCTAATTCTATTGATCTGCGGCTTCTCCCTTTTTCTCTTGATGAGTCTGGCTAATGGTTTATCAATTTTGTTTATCTTCTCAAAGAACTAGCTTTAAGTTTTATTGATCTTTGCTATCGTGTCCTTCATTTCTTTTTCATTTATTTCTCAGCTGATCCTTATGATTTCTTTCCTCCTGCTAACTTTGGGTTATTTTGTTCTTCTTTTCTAATTACTTTAGGTGTAAGGTTGCTTGTTTATTTGAGATGTATGTTTCTTAAGGTAGGATTGTATTGCTATAAACTTCCCTCTTAGAACTGCTTTTGCTGCATCCCATAGGTTGTGGGTCATCGTGTTTTCATTGTCATATGTTTCTAGGTATTTTTTGATTTCCTCTTTGATTTCTTCAATGATCTCTTGGTTATTAAGTATTGTATTGTTTAGCCTCCATGTGTTTGTATTTTTTACAGATTTTTTTTCCTGTAATTGATATCTAGTAACATAGCATTGCGGTCAGAAAAGATACTTGATATGATTTCAATTTTCTTAAATTTACCAAGGCTTGATTTGTGACCCAATATATGATCTATTCAGGAGAATGTTCCATGAGCACTTGGGAAGAACATGTATTCTGGTTTTTTTTTGGATGGAATGTCCTATAAATATCAATTAAGTCTATCTTATTTAATGTATCATTTAAAGCTTGTGTTTCCTTATTTATTTTCATTTTGGATGATCTGTCCATTGGTGACAGTGGGGTGTTGAAGTCCCCTACTATGGTTGTGTTACTGTTGATTTCCCTTTTTATGGCTGTTAGTATCTGCCTTATGTATTGAGGTCCTCCTATGTTGGGTGCATAAATATTTACAATTGTTGTATCTTCTTCTTAGATTGATCCCATGATCATTATGCAGTGTCCTATTTTGTCTCTTGTAATAGTCTTTAAGTCTATTTTCTCTGATATGAGAATTGCTACTCCAGATTTCTTTTGATTTCCATTTGCATGGAGTATCTTTTTCCATTCCCTCACTTTCACTCTGTATGTGTCCCTAGGTCTGAAGTGGGTCTCTTGTAGACAGCATATATACAGGTCTTGTTTTTGTATCTATTCATGCAGTCTATGTTTTTTGGTTAGAGCACTTAATCCATTTACATTTAAGTTAATTATCGATATGTATGCTCCTATTACCATTTTCTTAATTGTTTTGCATTTGTTATTGTAGGTCTTTTCCTTCTCTTGTGTTCCTGCCTAGAGAAGTTCCTTCAGCATTTGTTGTAAAGCTGGTTTGGTGGTGCTGAATTCTCTTAGCTTTTGCTTGTCTGTAAAGGTTTTAATTTCTCCGTTGAATCTGAATGAGATCCTTACTGGGTAATCTTGGTTGTAGGTTTTTCCCTTTCATCACTTTAAATATGTCTTGCCACACGCTTCTGGCTTGTAGTTTCTGCTGAAAGATCAGCTGTTAACCTTATGGGAATTCCCTTGTATGTTATTTGTTGTTTTTCCCTTGCTGCCTTTAAAATTTTTTCTTTGTATTTAATTTTTGGTAGTTTGATTAATATGTTCCTTGGCATGTTTCTCCTTGGATTTATCCTGTATGGGAATCTCTGTGCTTCCTGGACTTGATTAACTATTTCCTTTACCATATTAGGGACGTTTTCAACTATAATCTCTTCAATTATTTTCTCAGTCCCTGTCTTTTTCTCTTCTTCTTCTGGAAACCCTATAATTCAAATCTCAGTGCGTTTAATGTTGTCCCAGAGGTCTCTGAGACTGTCCTCAATTCTTTTCATGATTTATTCTTTATTCTGCTCTGCAGTAGTTATTTCCACTATTTTATATTCCAGGTGACTTATCCGTTCTTCTGCCTCAGTTATTCTGCTATTGATCCCTTCTAGAGAATTTTTAATTTCATTTGTTGTGTTCTTCATCGTTTGTTTGCTCTTTAGTTCTTCTAGGTCCTTCTTAAACGTTTCTTGTATTTTCTCCATTCTATTTCCAAGATTTTGGATATCTTTACTATCATTATTCTGAATTCTTTTTCAGGTAGTTTCCTATTTCCTTTTCATTTATTAGGTCTGGTGGGTTTTTACCTTGCTCCTTCATCTGCTGTGTGTTTCTCTGTCTTCTCATTTAGCTTAACTTACTGTGCTTGGGGTCTCTCCTCTTCACAGGCTGCAGGTTCGTAGTTCCTGTTGTTTTTGGTGTCTGTCCCCAGTGGCTAAGATTGGTTCAGTGGGTTGTGTAGGCTTCCTGGTGGAGGAGACTAGTGCTTGTGTTCTGGTGGATGAGGCTGGATCTTGTCTTTCTGGTGGGCAGATCCACGTCTGGTGGAGTGTTTTGGGGTGTCTGTGACATTATGATTTTCGGCAGCCTCTCTGCTAATGGGTGGGGTTGTGTTCCTGTCTTACTTGTTGCTTGGCATAGGGTGTCGAGCACTGTAGCTTGCTGAGTGGGAGCAATTGGGTGGGAGCTGGGTCTTGGCGCTGAGATGGAGATCTCTGGGAGATTTTCACCATCTGGTATTACATGGAGCTTGGAGGTCTCTGGTGGACCAGTGTCCTGAACTTGGCTCTACCACCTCAGAGGCACAGCCCTGATGCCTGGCTGGAGCACCAAGAGCCTGTCATCCACACAGCTCAGAAAAAAAGGGAGAAGAAAAGAAAGACCGAATGAATGAATGAACGTAAGAGAGAAAGAAAGAAAGAGAGAAAGAAAGAAAGAAAGAAAGAGATAAAATAAAATAAATTTATTAAAATAAAAAATTATTTTAAAAATATTTTAAAAGTAATATAAAAAGAAAGAGCAACCAAACCAAAAACAAATCCACCAATGATAACAAGTGCTAAAAACTATACTAAAAAAAGAAAGAAAAAAAAACAGACAGAACTCTAGGACAAATGGTAAAAGCAAATCTATACAGAGAAAATCACACACAGAAGCATACACATACACACTCACAAAAAGAGAAAAAGGGAAAAAAATATATATATATATCTTTGCTCCCAAAGTGCGCCTCCTCAATTTGGGATGATTCATTGTCTCTTCAGGTATTCCACAGATGCAGGGTACATCAAGTTGATTGTGGAGATTTAATACGCTGCTTCTGAGGCTGCTGGGAGGGATTTCCCTTTCTCTTTGTTTGCACAGCTCCTCGGGCTCAGCTTTGGTTTTGGACCAGCCTCTGCGTGTAGGTCGCCTGAGGGCGTCTGTTCTTCGCTCAGACAGGATGGGGTTAAAGGGGCAGCTGATTCGGAGGCTCTGGCTCACTCAAGCCGTGGGGGAGGGAGGGGCATGATGCGGGGTTAGCCTGCGGCAGCAGAGGCCAGAGTGATGTTGCACCAGCCTGAGGTGCGCCGTGCATTCTCCCAGGGAAGTTGCCCCTGGATCCCAGGACCCTGGCAGTGGCGGGCTGCACAGGCTCCGAGAGGGGAGGTGTGGACAGTGACCTGTGCTTGCACACAGGCTTCTTGGTGGCGGCAGCAGCAGCCTTAGCGTCTCATGTCCGTCTCTGGGGTCCGCACTGATAGCCGTGGCTCACGCCCGTCTCTGGAGCTCCTTTAAGCAGCGCTCTTAATCCCCTCTCCTCGCGCACCAGGAAACAAAGAGGCAAGAAAAAGTCTCTTGTCTCTTTGGCAGCTCCAGACCTTTACCCGGACTCCCTCCCGGCTAGCCGAGGCGCACTAACCCCCTGCAGGCTGTGTTCACGCCGCCAACCCCCGTCCTCTCCCTGTGCTCCGACCCAAGCCCGAGCCTCAGCTCCCAGCCCCGTCCGCCTCGGCTGGTGAGCAGACGAGCGTCTCAGGCCGGTGAGTGTTGGTCGGCGCTGATCCTCTGTGCGGGAATCTCTCCGCTTTGCCCTCCGCACCCCTGTTACTGTGCTCTCGTCCGTGGCTCCGAAGCTTCCCCCCCTCCACCACCTGCAGTCTCCGCCCGCGAAGGGGCTCCCTAGTGTGGAAACCTTTCCTCCTTCACAGCTCCCTCCCAGAGGTGCAGGTCCCGTCCCTATTCTTTTGTCTCCGTTGTTTCTTTTTTCTTTTGCCCTACCTAGGTACGTGGGGAGTTTCTTGCCTTTTGGGAGGTCTGAGGTCTTCCGCCAGCGTTCAGTGTGTGTTCTGTAGGGGTTGTTCCACACGTAGATGTATTTCTGATGTATTTGTGGGGAGGAAGGTGATCTCTACGTCTTATTCTTCCGCCATCTTGAAGCTCCCCCCACCTTGTCAGTTTCTTAACTTTGTGCTTGTCTCATTCCCGGAAATACAATAAACAGAAAACAAAAGAACCAGAGACACAGAAGCAAAAGCTGTTCAGTGTTCCTATTCACACTAGAAACAGGAAACCATAAAACCTAAGAAAATATTCTTAGTCTCATTTCAACCCTAACCAGATCTGAATGATCTGAGGGATGATTTGACTACACACGAACACTTGATGCTCAGCTGAGACATCAGATTTCTTTTGACATCTCCAAGACAGGAGTGACACAGCTGTGCCCACAGTTTTGAAAATGAAAACCTAGGCAATAATCTCAATGTTTGAGAAAAAGAGGTTAGACTCAGTTTTTTACTGCATCCATTTGATCACTTGTTTTGGCCTCATTGCTCTGCAACACTTTTTTTAGTTTAAGAACAAAAGGAAGCATCAAAAAGGCAGCATATCTCTTGGAGTCATGTTGGGACAAAAGAAGTACATAACTGAAGATTGTCAAGTCGGGAGAGGGGGCATTTCAGGCAGTGAGCAGCAAGCGTCAAACTGAGGGAATACAGGGCTTCTGCATCTCCTAGAGAAAACACAGCTCTAGGCCTGCTGTCCCTTGGCTTGTAACAGCAGAGACTGATCCTTGAAGTCTGAAGGCAAGCGTGCACGTGACTGTATTACACTACCAGAGGTGCCCAATACTAAGGAAAGGGAGACAAGGAGCCCGAGCAACAAGGCTGGGAACACAGCATGGGATCTTGGGGAACAAAAAGATACCGGAGGCGCATGAAAATGCCAACCAAAAGGGAACTTTGTTTCCTTGGCTCTGTGTGTGATCACCCACGGCTAATCATGCTAAACACCAGAGATCTAACATCTTCTCTGCAGACCCATTAGAGAGATGTCAGAGAAAACACTGGTAGGATGTCTGTAAGGCTGAATCTCCAAAGTAGCCTCAAAGGGAATTGTAAGTAAGATGTGAGAACATCAGGGGAAATCAGTGCTGCATGCACAAAGGAAATGTTCAGCTGTACCTAGATATCTGTTCTTTCGTATACTTGTTCCAACACGAGATTCATCAAAGCTTAATTGAAACTTACACAGTTACATAAGAGAACATGTTTCATGAAAGAGTAGACAACCAGGATTTAGATAGGATGTCCCAGTGTTCCTTGGTCAGTGACAACTTGATCTTAGTAAAAGGAATTTAAAGTCTGCTTATTCCCCTGCTTTTCCTCCTTCCTCCTAATTATTAAACCAAACTCCCAGGTACTAAGGTAACATTATTTTGATTAATTTGGTATTAAACAGGAAGTAATAAACTTCTCAAAGGAAATTTTTCCCCCATAAACACTCTTGTTAACGAAGATCAATCACCAATGGATAGACAACTCTCCCTTCACTCTCCTAACAGCAGGCATTTCAGACTAGAGGGACTTTTTGTCAGCAATCTTCAAAATATACCTCGGAGCTGACTACTTGTGACTAAGCCTAACACTAGCTGTGATCAGTACATTGGATTTACACCCTGAATTCCCTCTGGTGCTAATTAATATTTGCAAAATGGAAATTTTTGATAAAATTTTTGTCACTAAAGTACAGTAAGAACCAACATTTGTAAAAGATTTTGAACTTTGCTGAAAAATAAATGAGGTTAAATATACCTTTTTATCACCATGTAAAATTTAGGGAAGTTTCTAGTCTAATGTAATCACATATTTTTGTAAAATATGTAAAATTAAAGTTTTAATAACTAAAATCAAATAAAAATGCACATATCAAGGATTCTTTTTTTTAAAATACTAAAAATAAAGTCTATAATATTGCATCTTTGTATGTACAATATTTCATCCATCTCCCCTTGGAAAGCTAATTTTAAGAATAATAGAAGCTTATAAATATTAAATTTATATCATAACTATTTAACTCTATAAATATGTTCACTGAACAATTTAGACAACTTTAAAATGCCCAACTCAGAATGATACAAGAAATATTACAAGATAAATGAATACCAAAAGAGAACTCAACCTAGTATATTTTAGATACTCATTTTTAAGTAATAGAAATCTTTAAATAATCTCAAAAGGTGAGAAATTTTATATTGTATATTGAGCCAAGAGCTAGGATAATAATCAGGGATCTACTAAGTTATAGTTCTAGTCATCATTTCCTGTAACAAGTGTAATTTTTTTTGTCAACATAACTGGACCACTAGGTACCCAGATGCTTGATTCAAACATATTCTCAGTGTGCCTGTGAGGCATTTCTAGATGAGATTAACATTTGAATTGGTAGACTGAGTAAAGCAGATGACCCTCCCTAATGTGGGTGGACCTTGTTCAGTCAGTTGAAGGTCTCAATAGAACAAAAAAACTGATCCTCCCTCCAATAAGAGGGAATTTCTCCTGCCTGCCAGATCTCAAACATTGGTCTCCTCTGTCCTTTGTCTTAGACTAAAACATCAGCTCTTCTTGAGTTTCAAGTCTGCTGGCTTCTAGACTGGACCTACACATTGGCTTTCCTGGGTCTCTAGCTTGCTGATTACAGATTTGTGGACTTCTCAGCCTCCATAATCACCTGAGCCAATTCCTTATTATATATTTTATAGGATATAGATATAGATATATCCTATTGGTTCTGTTTCTCTAGACAACCTTGACTAACACACTAAGTGTAGCAGACAATGTTGTGATAAAAGAAACTCACTAACCCTGCAGGTGACCCAAGCTTCCCTTTTCTGAATAACTTCAAGGAAGTTAATATTTGTTAAAAACAGAATGGACTACACTTCCTAATGATCAAATGAAACTATTTTTTAAACACTGAAAACAAAATATGCGTACAAGACCAAAAAAATTCTTGAAACTTTCTTAATGGGTCAACAGATTCAAAACAAACATGAGAAATTTACAAACAAGCTAACAAGATTTGAAATTCAGTCAATGATTTCTTATATTTAAAGAAAAAAGCTTATTAGGTATTTTATCAAAGAATACAGTATCATAGTGTTCATTTAAAAGAAAAAAAAAGAAAGAAAGCTGGACTAGAAAGAGAACCCAAAAGAAGAAGAAAGTCATCAAAAAAAAAAATCTAAAAGAAAGGACAGAAATTCCCCTTTGTCTATTTACCATGATCTAAAGGAAAAAAAAAGAAGAAGAAAAGAAAAGAAAAGGGAAAAGGGAGCGAAGTTTGACCAAAAGCAACTCAATGGCTTTTCAATAAGAAGAGTAAGCTTTCAATATTTGAGGTGCTTACAGAAAACTGGAGTATTTTCTTCTCATTAAATTCATATCAACTTCTCTTAAATCACCACTTACTCCAAATTTCCAATAGATTTTTTCAATTCAAAATATCCTAGACATGTTTAGTCAAGTGAAGATTTGGTAACAAATCTTCAACAGAATTTGTTATAAACCAATTTATCAAATATTTAGATGGAATAATAAATTCATTTAAAGGTTCCTCACTACTGGGGAAAAAGACATACTATTCAGTAAAGAGACTTGCCATATTTGAAGGGAAAATATAGTAAATATCTGCATCTCACACCAAATATACAATAAACTTCAGATACACTAAAGAGCTAAATACAGGGGTAAAAACATAAAAGTGCTAGAAGAAAATATAGAATATCTTTTTATAGTCTTCTGGTGGACTAGGTAAGACCCCAAACTGAGAAGTCATAAAGAAAAAGACTACTAGGTTATAGATGGGTGGGATAGGGAGGGTGGGAGGGAGGCTCAAGAGGGAGGGGATATGGGGATATATGTATACATATAGCTGATTCACTTTGTTGCACAGCAGAAACTAACACAACATTGTAATGCAATTATACTGCAATAAAAATACAAAAGAAAAAAAAGAAAAAGACTACTAGGTTAGATTATATAAAATGCTAAATATCTGTGAGGCAAAAATACTTATTTACTGTAATAATAAGCCACAATCTTCAGTCCACATTCCCATCCTAGTTAATTAACATTGACTCTTCGTAGGAGATGTTATCATTGGCAACATGCTCGAAAATTTCTCACTCAGTACAAGATTCAAGCAGTAACATCCATCCCCACCCCACCTTCCCAGCCAGTCACTTCTTGCCTTGTTACTTGTTACTACAGGAGCAGATTCAGATTCTGTGGGCCTCACAGTATGTATAAATTTATATATAAAACTTCATGAAAACTAATATCATATTAAAAATATAAAATTAGATACACAAGTTAATCTCTATTGAAAATGAGAAAATAAATCACCTTTAAAATTTTAAAAATTGATATGCAACATAAAAATTATAAAATCTAGAAAAATAACAGTATTCTTATTAACTGTACAATACTATACATTTTCTACACTTTTGCCGCCTATTCTTCGATCCACTTTTATGATAATTGTGTACTACTATTTTCTAGAGAGGGTAAAATGATAATTCAGTCTTTCTTCTACAAAAGTTGATGGAAATTTATTTTGTTAACAGATTTACAAATATTTTTTCTAGCTTCACAACAGTAAGCACCAGAGAACACATTCACGTTCACTTTGATCGTGAATCTGGATGAAGTAGTACCTTTCCTGGAAGCCATTCCTACACCAGATGGCCTAACAATAGTTTAACTATATATAGAAGTGACTTGAGAGTCATCTACAGCCTACTAAATCCAGACTAAATGACGATCCATCTCATTTTCTCCTTAGCCAGATCCCAAAAATATCCACAATAATTCCGAATCCACCTGACAAGAGAAGAAATGGGACGGAGGGGAAACGTGATGGAAAAAAGAGAAAAGTTTTAACTGATGGTGATTAAAGTGACTTACTTTGCAAATTTTACAAACATATATAGCCATATAAAAGCATTACTAGATTCCCTCCCAGAGCCTTCAAAGGTGCCCTTGCCAGTGAGGGGCTGTGAAACTTAAGCTGTATTAGATTAACAGTAAATCCATCTCTAGTTTCTTCCCATGACAGGCAAGTGAAAAGGAGCTGGAAGGATGAGAGGCAAATGAATAGAGAAAGCAGTGATATTAAGAAGTCCATAATCACAAGTCAGCATACAACCTGGCCAATTCTAGGCAGGTGGTGAGTGGGGAGGGGGCAGTTGTTGGTGTGAAGTAGAGAAGGGAATACAATCAAAGTGAAATGCATTAGAATGTATCACTCAGTCAGAGCAGGAGCCATGTGAGCACTGAATGTACTATATCATGCTGCAGATTCACATGTACAGAACATACATGCAACGGAGGAGGTCTACTGATAGGGAGCAAAGAGAGAGGAGGAGACTGGCACTGGCTAAATACTTCACAGACATGATTTCATTTAACTCTCACAACAATCCTAGAGAGTGGGTATTATTATGCTCATGCTCTGAAATTAAACATCAAAGATTATATAATCTTCTCAAGGTCACAAGCTAAAAATTACTAACCCTGACCCCCACTACCATTGTGCCCTACTGCCCACCCTCACTGGCAGTAAAGAATCTTTCACGCAACTCGGAAAATAAATGCCAAAACATAGGGACTTTTCGGTACAAGGTCACAGCCATTCATACGGGCCTGTGAAAGTGACTAAATTCGTAGTTAGAGAAAACAAAGCAAGTGATTTAGTCTGTGGTCAATCTTGTGTAAAGTCGTTGAAGACAATTGAGAACGGACTTCCCAGCAGATGGCAGTTCAATAACGAGGCTGTTTTGCAGCTTTCCATCAGACTTTCTACTTAAATGCTATTGTAGGTATCTGTACTTCCTCCTGTAAACTGAGATGACTGGAGATTATGAGCTTGAGTCAAGAGGGCATTGAATGAGAGGTGTCCATTTGCCTGACAGGGGCTTTGCCAGCAGTGTCTCATGAAATACAGGTTCCAAGCTGGGAAAATTCAAAGTGTGACTGGCATGGAAAAATTGTCAATATAAATAAGAAGTGGGCTACATATATGAGAACTGGACAGACAGTACACATATAGATATATAGATCAGAAAGGAGAGTTCTGTGAGGTGAGTTTGGGGGGTTAAGATGTCAGTATTTGGAAATCACAAAATTAGTGTGTTCTTCATCGTTAGAAAATAGAGGCAGGATTAAACAATGACTCATTTACATCTTAGATAACTTAGGCCTATTTTCTCCTTTATTGAAATAATACTTTCAGTGATATAATCTCCAGAAAGTGAGATATACACATGTGTACATATATTTTTTTCCAAAACATATTCTTTTGTACATTACCAGTACATGGTGATATTGTAAAAGAGCTAAGAGAAAATATTTTAAAGGCAGCTGATGAAGGGGGGAAATTAATCCTCAATAGAATTTTCAAAAATCAGTGAAAGTAGAAGTAAATGATAAGTGAAATTGTATATTTCAATTGAAATTGTATGTGTATAGGCACATAAAAGAAGATAACTTTTGAAAGACTGAATTTCCCTCTTCATTCTGGAGAGAAAAAAGTGAAGGTTTTATTTTACATAGATGTTATAGAGTGGAGCATTTGCTGTCCCAAGCATTTGGAAGTGTAACAGATCTCAAGATTGGGCTGCAGAACCTCCTTTAAAGGGTATCATATGTATGAAATCCATATAGTCACATGGAATGAAAGCTAACACCTTGGTTTTCATGGATACAACTAGTCCTTTAAATAACTTCTCAGATTAGGGTTACACTAAGGAAAATGAGAATCTGCCTAGAAAACTACCCCATTTAGAAACACAATTAACAAATTCCATCCCAGCTCAGGTTTTTTTCTCCAGCAAATTAAAAGCTAGTGAAAGTTAAATATTTTGAGTCTTTTTCTTTCTTTTTTAAATAGACTGCATTTTTTAGAACAATTTTAGGTTCACAGCAAAATTGAGAGGAAGGTACAAAGATTTCCCATATACTTTTTACCTCCACTCATTACCAACTTCTTCACCAGAGTGGTACATTTGTTACAACTGATGAACCTACTTTGATACCTCATTATCACCAAAAGGCCATAATTTACATTAGAGTTCACTGGGTGTTGTACATTCTATGGGTTTGGGCAAATGTGTGGTGACACACATCACACATGTAACGTATCCACCCATATAGGAAATACTTTGAGATTTTTTAAATGTCACTTACTCATATTTTAACTAAAACTATGGGATGTGTTTTCTCCAAATCATCTTTTCTTTTTCCCACACATCATAATCTTTAAACATGATAGTGGTTTTGTTCTGTATGGTATTTAGATATAGGTCAAGGTACTTTGGTTAGGTAATCTGTCTATTAAAGAGAGAATCACTGTATTTATGATAATAACTAGAACATAATAAAGTATAACTAAATATAAAACCGCATGAGACATAATTGAATACTTTTATTGTAATTGTAATTTGGGCATGAGGAAATCATCATAAACCCCAGTTACCTCTCTGCAGGGTAGCTATGGCAGTAACTGAGACACCTTATTGACAGAGACCTTGTTCTCACATTAACTTCAATGAGCCGAGTTGACTAATCAGATAGCTAAGCAAGTGTAGGGTACTTGTCTCTAAACTCCCAAGGACAGATTTTCAATTGATTTGTAACTACTAAAAACTGGTGTATTATTAGAAGAAATGCTTGTATAAGTGAAAATGGAGGTAGGAGGAGTCAAGGAAGGCTCAGGGAGCTGTCAATCTCTATGCAAATCTGAGGCAAGTTTGAGGGGTAGCATCCTGGAACGCTGTGCTATCTAAGCAAGGACATCAGGGAGGCCTCAAGCCACAGCTGACTGTCAGAGGACTTCTTTATCCTACATGGAACTAAGTATCCTGCCATACTCAGTCACTGACTCCAAGTAGCCCTGGGGAAGAGCAGCCTCAGTGCTTCACATAATATATCCGTTCCAGGATGTTCACTTCCCTCAGCCTCTGTCTTCCCACCTATACAGTCTGCCAGGGCAACCTGGGCGGTTCTGTTTTACTGAGAAGTCGTCATATTTCCATGTTTCCATTAGCCACCTCAATAGCAAGTTTGCCCCAGCTTCTGGGGTCTTTGCTAGGGTATAAAGTCTTGTGACCCAAGAAAGTGCTCCCAGGTCAAAAAGACCTAATAAGACCATTAAAACTCCCATTGAGTCCCCATTTCCTGGCCTCAAGTGCACCCAGCCTAACTATTGCAACTATCATATGATGCTTAGAGGAGACAGAAGCAGGTAAGCAGGGCCTATTACAGAAACAACAAGGGCTCATTGGCAAAATTAACATTCCTAATTAAGCATCATCCTCAATACCATACTGAATATACCACTGGATCCCAAACTTGGCTGTCCATCAAAACAACCTGGGAAGATTTTTTTTTTTTTTTTTTTGCGGTACGCGGGCCTCTCACTGTTGTGGCCTCTCCCGTTGCGGAGCACAGGCTCCGGACGCGCAGGCTCAGCGGCCATGGCTCACGGGCCCAGCCGCTCTGCGGCATGTGGGATCTTCCCGGACCGGGGCACGAATCCGTGTCCCCTGCATCGGCAGGCGGACTCTCAACCACTGAGCCACCAGGGAAGCCCCTGGAAGATTTATTTTTAATACCAATTCTCAGCCCTCCTCTAGAATTTATTGAATTTAGACTCTTCAGAAGTACAGTTCAGTAAGTTGAAAACAAGATACATTGAAATTAATCCTTGTGTGAATTGATTAACTGGCTTTGAGAGAAATTTCAGGGCAATAAAAGGCATCTCAAAAATTTTTTTAGCTACAGCAAAATTTTGAATAATGATTTGACTCTCTTTTACAGTTATATTTTATACTAGTGTTTTGTTTTTTTTTAAATCTCAGTGAGTAAGGAAGAACTTGCTTTCCTGGTAACAGATACCTGAGTAGTCTCTTTCAACTGTAAAAAATAGAGGTTTAACATCCTGACCTCCATGCCAAGAGACAGTCAAGACCACAGCATTAAAATCAAATGCTGGTAAAGTAATAGAATATACAATTAATCTAGTGCCCCCTGATGCAAGGACTTTTAAGGCTTTTACTCAAGTAAGTATAATTACTCTCGTGATTATTCTGCCTTTTGTGAACATACTGACTGCTTGTAGATGTTTTAAAATAGGATAAATGAGAAAAACAGTCCATATAAAATCAAAATCCCAGCAACATAAACATACACATTTTATTTCTCCAGTCACACAAGTGCAAGGATTTACCACAAAGCCCAAAACGATCATTATATTGATATTTCATGATTAAACACACATTTTTCTGAAACAGCTTCAGGAAAATGTGACACAATTTTTAATACATCCCTAGGCGTAGAAATCACCTGTATCTTCATTGAATCACCTCTAAATTCAACAGCAATCTAAATGGAGATTCATACAGACACAAAAAAAGCAAAGAAAATAAGTAGAATTCCAGTAATTCATGAGGTACGTGATGAAGGAAGAAATATGTGTGTATTGGTGATGAGAGAGAACCACATGCCTCATACATGACTTAAGGCCTTTGTAAATAGTCTAGTTTGTGTAAATAATCTGAATGGCTTGTCAGATTTTTGTATTAAATTAGTATCTGTCACTCACTCTTTATTCAACATATGAATGCTGATAGATGGGCAGATGGATGGATGAATGGATAGATGGTGAAAGTAAAATGAAAAAATTAAATGGCATATAATTTCAAAGAAACTATGTGGCATCACAGTTAAAACATGAGCTTGGAGCCAAGCATACAGGGATTAAATCTCATATCTATTTACTAGCTATGCAATCGTAGGAAGTTACTTAGATCATCTGAGCCTCAAAACTTTTTGTCTGTGAATTAGAAGTACTAATATCTACTTTGTATGCTGTCTGGGAGGAGTAAATAAGCTAATCACATACACACACACACACACAAACACACACACAAGTACTACACTTTACATGTAATAAATCTTATTACCAGTCTCCCTCTTTTCTCCTGAGAAGTATAATGCACCTAAGTCTAGCTACAGCAAGTCTTTGGCATTCAGCATTGATCCATAACATAAAAGACTTTTTCCACTAGACCTACGAAATGTATTAACTATTAACTTCTTGGTTTTCACAGAAGTGTGCTTGTATAAAAGAAAAGTAAGTACATGAAGCTGTAGACAGGAATCCTCTAAGTCTAAACACAGGTCTTGAATAACATGAAATGACATATAAGTTGTCAACGTGAGGTTCATATACTAGCAAAAATCTATACTTAAAAACTTTTGCCACCTGCCTGTAAGACAAGTTTTTTAAATACTCCTATCCTTCTTATGGTTTTAAATTATTTTGTTGTTCTTCTTTGCAAACAATTATTATTTCATGTTTTTAATATATTACAGAATATGTAGTATTTAACATCCTTGTAATTGGCAACAGGTTAACCATGAGCTTCCCTAAAGCAATCCTGCAAGGGAAGTAAGATTAAAAGTGCAAGTATGAGAATAATGGAGCCTATATCAGAAACGTGAGGAGATAGCTCTAAGAGGAGGGACCTGAATGACATGATTTGAGAGGCAAAACTAAGGGTCCCCTGCCCAAAAGCTGTCTTCCCACTGCCACTGTCAATATATAAATCTAAATGTTTCATTGTTTTCAGGGAATTTATGTATTTTTTAATAAACCATTTGGTTGAAGTATACATATAGAGAATCACATGGGCAGCATAATGAATTTTGGCAAAATATACCCAGCCATGTAACCATCACCCAGTTCAAGTAATAGGACTTCATGGGCACTCTGAAGCACTGTTCCTCTCCCCCAGGGCTTCGATATCAATATACCTCCTCCTTTCCAGAGTTAGCCATTATCCTGACTTCTATTACCATAGATAAGTTTTTGAACTTCAAACAAATGGAATTATACAGAAATATTCTTTTAACTCTATTAATAAATTTTCTGCTTTCTAAGATTCCTCCATGCTGTGGTATAATTATGACTCATTCATTGTCATTGCCATGTAGAATCTCATAGTATAAATTTACCACAATATAATTATCCATTATACTGTTGACAGACACTTGGATTTTTTCCACTTATGAATTTGTTCATAGTGCCACCATAAAAATTATTGTGCATGTCTTTAGGTGTACGTATGTTATGTGTGTCCACCTAAGAGGAGAATTGCAGGGTCTTTGGATATGCTTACATTTAACCTTAGTAGACATTGTCATTTTCATCCCTGATATTGATTATTTTTAACTTCCTTTTATATTATTTATAAACTTTGAAAATAGCTTATCAATTACATTCATCTTTACAAGGAACAAACATTTGAATTTTCTTTATTATTATTCAATTTTTTATATTTGATAAATTTCTTCCCTTTATCCTTTCCTTCCTTCAATCTTATTTGCATTTAATTTTCTAACTTCTTAAGTTAAATATATAGCTCAGTGTTTTTCTGCCTCTTTTTTTCTAATATATGAATGTAAGATTATCTAAGCTCAGATTTTACCTACACTTCACATATTTGATATATTGTATTATCATTCTTATGTAGACAATATTTTTATACACTACAATAATTTTATAACTTTATTGCAATATATTCTTTGACTATAAGTTATACGCTTGAGGATATCAGTGAAAATCGTGGAGTAAGGAACTCCAAAATTCTGCCCCTCCATAAAAGTGATGGAAAAAACTGTCAGTATCAAATTTTTCAGAACTCCAGAACTTAACCAAAAGCTGCAGTAACCCAGAGAGCATTTATTCAAGAAAAATACACCATTTATTGAAGAGACTGTCCTTTTCCCATTGTATATTCTTGGTTTCTTTGGCCTAAATGATTGACCATGTATGTGTGAGTTCACTTCTGGTCTCTCTATTCTGTTCCATTAATCTGTGTGTCTATTTTTATGACAATACCATGCTGTTTTGATTACTGTAGCTTCTGTAGTATAGTTTAAAATCAGGGCACATGATACCTTCAGCTTTGTTCTCTCTCAAGATTGCTTTGGCTATTCAGGGTCTTTTGTTTACACAAATTTTAGAATTGTTTGTTCTAGTTCTATGGAATAAGCCATTGGAATTTTGATAGAGCTAAAACTGAATCTGTAGATTGCTTTGGGTAGTATAGACATTTTAATAATATTAGTTCTTCCAATCCATGAGCATAGAATATATTCCCATTTATTTGTATCTTCTTCAATTTCTTTTATCAGTGTCTTATAGTTTTCAGTATACAGGCCTTTCACCTCTTTGGTTAAATTTATTCCTTGGTATTTTATTGTTTTGATGTAATTGTAAATGGGATTGATTTCTTAACTTCTCTGATAGTTCATTATCAGTGTATAAAAATGGAATAGATTTCTCTATATTAATTTTGTATCCTACAACTGAATTCATTTATTAGTTCTAATAGTTTTTTGGTATAGCCTAAAGGGTTTTCTATATATAGCCATGTCATCTGTAAATAGGGACAATTTTACTTTTTCCTTTCCACCTTGGATATCTCTTTCTTTTTCTTGCCTAACTGCTGGGGCTGGGATGTCCAATACTTTGTTGAATAAAAGTGGTGAAAGTGGGCATCCTTGTCTTGTTCCAGATGTTAGAGGAAAAGCTAGGTTTTCACGGTTCAGTATGATGTTAGCCATGGGTTTGTCATATATGGCCTTTATTATGTGGAGGTGCATTCCCTCTATACCCACTTTGTCAAGAGTTTTTATTATTAATGGATGTTCAATATTGTCAAATGCTGTTTTGACATCTATTGATATGATTATATGATTTTGTTTATTCATTTTATTAATGTGGTGTATCACATTGGTTGAACTGCAGATGTTGAATCATTCTTGCATCCCTGGAATAAATCTCACTTGATTATGGTGTATGATCCATCTTGATTATAGTGTATCCTTTCTGTACAATATTGACTTAACTTTGCTAATATTTTGTTGAGAATTTTTGAATCTATATTCATCAGGGATATTGGCCTATAATCTCCTTTTTTGTGGTATCTTTATCTAGTTTTGGTATCATGGTAATGCTGGCTTTGTAAAATGAGTTTGGAAGTGTTCTTTCCTCTTCAATTTTTTGGAAGAGTTTGAGAGGTCATATATTAAATTTTCTTTGAATTTTTGGTACAATACACCAGTGAAGCCATTTGACCATAGGCTTTTGGTTGTTGGGAGGTTTTTTTTTTACTGATTCAATCTCCTTACTAGTAATTGGTATATTCAGATTTTTTGTTTTATCATGACTCAATCTTGAAAGACTGTATGTTTCTAGTAATTTATCTATTTCTTCTGATTTATTCAATTGTTGGTGTGTAACTGTTCTTAGTAGTCTCTTATGATCTTTTGTGTTTCTGTGGCATTAGTTGTGACTTCTTTCATTTCTTAGTTTATTCATTTGAGCCCTATCCCTTTTTATCTTGGTGAGTCTAGCTAAAGGTTTATCCACTTTGTTTATCTTTTCAAAAAACCATCTCTTTCATTGATTTTTCTGTTGTTTTTTAGCCCTATCTCTTTTTATCTTGGTGAGTCTAGCTAAAGGTTTATCCACTTTGTTTATCTTTTCAAATAACCATCTCTTTCATTGATTTTTCTGTTGTTTTTTAGTCTCTATCATTTATTTTCATTCGGATCTTTATTCTTGTCTTGCATCTAATAACTTTGGGCTTCATTTGTTCTTCTTTTTCTCTTTCCTCTGGGTGTAAAGGATTTGAGATTTTTCTTGTTTCTTGAGGTAGGCCTGTATTGCTATAAACTTCCTTCTTAGAACTGCTTTTGCCACATCCCACAGATTTTGTAATGTTGTATTTCCAATTTCGTTTGTCTCAATGTATTTATAGATTTCCCATTTGATTTCTTTGTTGACCCATTAGTTGTTTAATATCCATATATTTGTGCTTTTTCCAGTTTTATTCCTGTAACTGATTTCTAATTTCATACTATTTTGGTTGGAAATATGCTTGATATGATTTCTGTCTGCTTAAATTTATTGAGACTTGTTTTGTGGCCTAATATGTGACCTATCCTGGAGAATGTTCCATGTGCACTTGAGAAGAATATATATTCTGCTGCTTTTGGATGGAATGTTCTATACATATGTATTAAGCCTATCTGGTCTAATATGTCATTTAACATTGATGTTTTTCTTATTGAGTTTCTGTCTGGATGATGTATCCATTAATGTAAGTAGGGGAGTAAAGTCCCCTACTATTATCCTATTGTTGTCAATTTCTCCCTTTAGTTCTGTTAATATTTGCTTTACACCTCTAGGTGCTCCTATGTTGGATGCATATATATTTACAAATGTTATATCCTCTTGTTGGATTGGCCCCTTTATCACTATGTAATGCCCTTCTTTTCTTTTATTACAGTCTTTGTTTTAAAGCCTATTTTTGTCTTATATAAGTACAGGCACACCATCTTTCTTTTTGTTTCTGTTTGCATGGAATATCTTTTTCCATCCCTTCACTTTCAGTCTGTGTGTGTCCTTGTATTTGAAATAGGTCTCTTGTAGGCAACATATGAATGAATCTCCCTTTTTTATCCGTTCAGCCATTCTGTGTAATTTGATCAGTGCATTTAGTCCACTTACACTATTCATAGATATGTACTTATTGCCATTTTGTTGGTTGTTTTCTGGTTGTCTTTGTAGTTCTCTGTTTCTTTTTCTCTTTGTCCCTACCCTTGTGGTTTGATGACTTTCTTTAGTGTTATGTTTGGATTCCATTCTCATTGTCTTTTGTATATCTACTATGTTTTTTGGCCTATTGTTACCACGAGATTCACATATAACAACCACCTATATAAATAACAATCTATTTTAGGTTGATAGCAACTTAAGTTTGAACACATTCTAAAAACTACATTTTTACTCCCTCTCTCTCTGTTTTATGTTTTTGATATCATATTTTACATCTTTTTATTTTGTGTAAACCTTAAATAATAATTGTAGTTACAGTTAATTTTAGTCCTTTTGACTTGCAGCCTTCATATTAGCTTTATAAGTGGTTAATCCACTACCTTTATTATATATGTGCCTTTACCAGTGATACTTTTACTTTCATACATTTCCTTGTTGCTAGTTAGTGCCTTTTTTTTTTCAGCTTAAAGAAGTCCCTTTAACATTTCTCATAAGGTCAGTTTAGTGGTGATGAACCTCTTTAGCTTTTGCCTGTCTGGAAAGCTCTTTATCTCTTTCACTTCTGAATGATAACCTTGCAGGTAGGATATTCTTAGTTGGAAGTTTTTTCCTTTCAATACTTTGAATATATTGTGCCACTCCCTACTGGTCTGCAAATTTTCTGCTGAAAAAATCAGGGGATAGTCTTATGGCAGTTCCCTTGTACATAACAAGTTGTTTTTCCCCTGGTGTCTTTAAGATATTCTCTTTATCTTTAACTTTTGACATTTTAATTATAATATGTCTTGGTATGAATCTCTTTGGGGTCATCTTATTTGGAACTCTCTGTGTTTCCTGGACCTGGATGTCTGTTTCCTTCCCCAGGTCTGAGAAGCTTCCAGCCATTTTTCTTCAAACAAGTTTTCTGCCCCTTTCCATTGCTTTTCATTTCTACCTGAATTACCATGTTTCTGTATTGGATTTTTTTCTTTTTACTATTTAGTATTTCTTTTAGTGCAGATCTGCTAGAAACAAGTTTTTTTTTCTGTTTTTCTGTTTTTGTTTGATTGTTTGACTTCAAACATCTTTATTTTATCCTTCAAAATATTTGAATGATATTTTTACTGGGTAAAGAACGCTAGGTTGGAAGATATTTTCTTTTAGAACACTTTTTACTTTTTCATTGCTTTCTGGCTTTGATCACTTCTCTTGAGATGTTAGTTGTCAGAGCTGTCATTGCTCCTTTGACAGTAAATTTGACTTTTTTGTCCCTGACTGCTTTTAGGTGTTTTTCTATTCCTTTTATTTTTTTGGTCTTTGTTTATCAGCAGTTTTATTATAATGCACCTAGGTGTGGTTTTCTTTGTATTCATACTGCTTGGGGTTTGTGATGCTTCTTGTATCTATAGATTGATGTCTTCTAGTTTGCATGAAAAATACTCAATTTCTCATCGACTACTGTATCTGCTCTATTCTCTCGCCTTTCTCCTTCTGGGACTCCAATTACACATACATTAGATGTTTTAACAGTGTTTTATATATCTCTGGTGTTGTTTCTGTGTTTTTCTTTTCCATGCTTCAGTCTGAATATTTTCTGCTGACTCATCCTCCAATTCACTTATTTTTCAGCTGTTTCTAATTTGGTGTTAAATTCATCATGAGTTTTTAGTTTTTTTTTTTAATTTTTCAGTATTTTTTCTATTTTTTTGTTCAAATTCCCTATCTCATCATTTATATTTTGAAAATATTAATAACAGTCATTTTTAAGTCCATGTCTGATTCATCCAGTACCTGGATTGCCTAATGGTTTATTTGTTTTTGTCTATTTTTTCTCTTGGTTTTTCATTTTTTGAGCCTGATCTTTGGTATGCTTAGTAAGGTTTTTTATTCAATACAAGCATTTTGAAGGAACATTGGAGGAATAAACTGAGGCTTTAGATGTTATCTGCTTCCACAGAGTATTTACTTATGCTTCTGTCGGAAAGAATAGAGGCTGATTACCTTAATTCAATCATGATTGATCTATCAATATTTCAAAGCAGTTTCAGTCATTATGATGGTTTCTTTTCCAGTTTGCCATTATTCTTAGAATATAGTCCTTCAGGATTCCCAAATAAAATCCTTCATGATTTATCAAGGCTCTTGCTCTTTAATGGGCATTAAATTTGAACTCCCCAGTGAATAGAAATAACTGAAAGTTCTACTTAGATTTTTAGTCTTTCAATCATAATTTTTGCTCAGTCTCTCAACCTCTCAACTGCTGCTTCCAAATTAGTAAATCACTCAAAGGACAAGCATTGCAGAATACTGGACTAATCTCAACGCATTTATATTTCTTTTGGAAATACTGGCATCAAGCCTTGTTGCTTTGTAGCTCTCCAATATCTTCAAACAAACATTTCCCCCCAAAATGTTTGGGATTTATCCAGCATTTCTAGTTGGTCTCAATGCGGAAGTAGGTCTGATATATTCTACTTTCTTATCTGGAAGAGGAAGTTGGCCTATTTATTTGTAAAAGGACTCTTTCAAGGTATGTTGATACAATAATTGATTACCTAGTTTTTAGAGTAACAATGAAGTGTTAGTTTACTTTTTTCTGGGAAAATATATAACTGTTAATATATTTCACATATACAAATATAATATAGGTTTATGTAGAACTTTGAAAGTTAAAAAAGCATAAAGAAGAAAATAAAATCACCTGTAAGCTTACCACCAGAGATAAATCCTGCTAGACATTTGATATATATTCTTCTGTTGTTTTTACTCCACAGTATTTTTTCCCCAAAATATGATTATAGTATATACACAGTTTTGTAACCTTCTAACTTAAAATATATTGTTAAAAGATATATTATCTTTTATATTTATATCTAATAATATATAGACATATAGTTAAAATATACAAAATGTATTATTAAAAGATATAAAACATCTTTCTATGTCATTGAACATTTTTCTCCTGCATATTTTTGTTTTAGACAGTTATCAAAATTTAATAAATTATCATTATTAGATAGTAGGTTGTTTCTCAATTTGGGATTGTTATAAACAGTATTTAGATAATTATCTTTATATACATTTATGAATTGTCTAAATATAAATTCCTATAAGTGGGATTGCTGTGTCAAAGAGTACAAATACCTAAAGGTTTTTGATACATATATATAGCTAAATTGCCTTCTAGAAAAATTATCAGTTAACTTCCTTCCAAGAGAATATGAGAATGCCCATTTCCCTACACCGTCTATCACTGAATAAAATTCATTTTTATTGCCAAATTGATAGATAAAAATGGATCTTGGGGCTTTCCTGGTGGCGCAGTGGTTGAGAATCTGCCTGCTAATGCGGGGGACACGGGTTCGAGCCCTGGTCTGGGAGGATCCCACATGCTGCGGAGCGACTGGGCCCATGAGCCACAACTACTGAGCCTGCGCGTCTGGAGCCTGTGCTCCGCAACAAGAGAGGCCACAATAGTGAGAGGCCCGTGCACTGCGATGAAGAGTGGCCCCCACTTGCCACAACTAGAGAAAGCCCTCACGCAGAAACAAAGACCCAACACAGCAAAAATAAATAAATAAATTACTAAACTCCTACCCCCAACATCTAAAAAAAAAAAAAAAAAGGATCTTTTTTACTTGCACTTTTGGTTGCTGGGAAATTTTGCTTAATAATTTAATTGTTAATTAGCTGCAAAATTCATTTGCTAACCATACTGGAGAATTTCCTATGGATCTGATAATATAATAAATAAAACACTGCCATGATTTGGAGATTTCTGATTATTTATGTTTGACTACATATGCTATGTAACTGCAACTAAAAGGCCATTTATTCAGTACCATCTCATTATCTTCTCTTCCTAAGAATGCACCACTAACATGCATAAATACAGTTTGCACAAATGCATGAAGGAAGCAGAGGAGACTGGCTAATTATGAGAAGAAGGGCACAGGAAAAGATAACCGAAGTGGCACAAGAATGATAATCTTTAAATAACTTATAACCAAGTAACATCAAATCAACAGATATTTATTAAGATGCTCCATCTTTTACATTCTTGATTCCTGTATTATTCTGCATTTTTGGCAGGTTGCCGACAGGCAATCTTCTCTCAAAAGTATTGTTGGGCTCTAATATGTCTGTAAGAGCTGTCTTCAGACTCTCCTATTGCTGACTGGTATCAATTACACAAACTTATATAAACACCTACTCTATAGAGATGCAACAGGCAAAATCTTCCTGCCTGGCACTTTAATGCAGTCAAATTCAGCACCACGATAGCAGTACTTACCAATTCATTTCTAGTATAGCAGCCAATAAGGAGGCCTTAATTTCTCTCAGAACCTAGGTAGCATGTAATAAATTCTCCATATCTTCACAAATTTTTAAACGAAATATTTTTACTCTTATTCTAACCTTCAAAAATGCACTATAACCAGAACACAAAGACTAAAATCAAATGTAATAACATCATATGACAATAACACTTCATTTTATTTAAAAAAATTTATCAATATAAATTGATATCTAAATTATAAAATTATAACTAAAAGTTGAGAAAGTAACTACCACAGCACAGTGGTACCAGACAACTTGAGTTCTAGCCCTGCACCCACCACGTACTAGATGTGTGGCCTCTGCATATTTCTTAACATCGCTGTGCTTCATTTTATTTGAGTGTAAAATGAGAACACTAGTAAATACTTTATAGGGTAGTTGCAAGGATTATATGGATTCCTACGTGTAAAGCCCCTAATGCCTGACACATAGTAAGCACCATAAATTGTGTTTGTTATTATTGTTATTACTACTATCGTCAAATAATAAAAAAAAGACTATCCACGAGCTTTCAGGGAAAAGAAAGTGATGATCGTCAGGAGCCAAAATGTGTTCACAATGAGTTACCTTTCTTTTATCTTACACAGCTGCCAATGCAAAAGATGTACAAAACTTGCCCATCTTTCTTTTTATGAAGTTTCAGTTTTTATCTGTGGAAAATAAGTAAAAAGAAAGACTACTTCCATAATTAAAGAGATTTTTTTAAAGATATATAGGAAGATAAGTTATTAATTCAACAATTAGGGCTTCCCTGGTGACGCAGGGGTTAAGAATCCACCTGCCAAAGCAGGGGACATGGGTTCAAGCCCTGGTCCAGGAAGAGCCCACATGCTGTGGAGCAACTAAGCCCATGCGCCACAACTACTGAGCCTGTACTCTACAGCCCACGAGCCACAACTACTGAGCCCGCGTGCCACAACTACTGAAGCTTGCATGCCTAGAGTCCATGCTCCACAACAAGAGAAGCCACCACAGTGAGAAGCCCGCGCACCGCAACGAAGAGTAGCCCCCCACTCGCTACAACTAGAATAAGCCATGGAGCAACGAAGACCCAATGCAGCAAAAAATAAATAAATAAATATTTTAAAATAATAAGATATTAGAAAAAAAACAGTTAAGCAGTCTGAAGCCTTTAGCTCTGAAGCACCTTGTTTCTTGCTGACTTACACCATACAAGTTATTAAAACAATCAGACTAGCAAGAAAGTGCCTCCAGAGTTTCATAGAGCGAAGACCCTACAAGGACTCAATACTCTAAGTGAAGACTAAGAACAGGCCAGCAATATTAACACTGTAATAAACGGCAATTGTCAATAAGAAGAAAAAATTAAAAGGAAGTGGCAGCATCTAAAAAAGGCAGTATTTTACTTTCTTGCTTGCTTTATATGTACATCTTGTCTTTTAATGTTTCCTGTAGACTCTGGATTTATCCATATGCCAACCATATCGAAAGCACTGATGTCTGAATAAAGAAGTGTTTGTAGGTGCTTGTGTATGTGTGTATTTTAAACAAAACTGGTTTTCTTTGACTTCTTAATCCTTTTCTTTGGATGCTTAACATAACATTCTTGGAAACAACTCGACTGCACAAACATGCAAACACTGCCACCTAATGGCAGCTACCCATTTTAAGGTAGTCAAACGACACAGACTGCTGTGACATTTGAATGTCTTTCTAAAGGGAAACAAATATAACACAATCAGGCATCATGGCTCAAGTTCTAAAACCATCCATCACCCTTATGGTCTCTTGAGAAATAAGTAATCACAAGAAAAACCTCCCTAAAACTCTTCCCTGAAACTTCCCTTCAGCCTTGCTTACAGGATCCTTAATCTTTCTTGTCTTTCTCCTATCAGTGGCTTTCATCTTGGCTGCTCTCCTCTTTTACAGCATCTTATCTGTAAAAATTATTTTAAATATAACAAACTCTATTTTTAAAAATACAAAAATGGATTTAATTTGACACACTAAGGTCATCAGTTACTCCTTGGTCTTTAATTAGATGATGAACTTCATATGAATTCTTTCTCATGAATTTAAAGGAAAAAGAAAAAGAAAAACAACTCAGCCATTCAATTCAATTTTGTTTCTCCCTTCTTGTCTCCAGCCACCAAGTATCTATCAGCCTAGCGGGACAGTGGCAGAAGCCTGGAGTGATGCTGGATTCTAGATCCTTCTAAGCACATTCACACACAACCTTTCCATAAGGGAGTCAAATAGCCCCCAAAGCTTTCACGTTTGGCATGTCCTCCACACAATCTTGTTTTTTAATTTCTTCTCCTAAAACCACTGAAGCCCAATGAAAGATTTACTGTCTCTTCCCTTTTCCACTTTTCCCATTTAAGCAGGCTTATTTGGCTCTGGACTCACCAATTCAGCAAAAACAGTTAATTACTTAAAGCAAGAGTAGATTGTGCCCTATGATATTGTCTCCATCTGCCATAAAAGAAAATTGCAAACCCAACCTACTAGCTATCATTTTCCAGATTGTGCTGATAAAGAACAGGCTTTAAGGAACTTCCCTGGTGGTCCACTGGTAAAGAATCCGCCTTCCAATGCAGGGGACGCGGATTCAATCCCTAGTCAGGGAACTAAGATCCCACATGCCACGGGGCAACTAAGCCCACGCACCACCATTACTGAGCCCTTGTGCCTCAGCTAGAGAGCCCACGTGCTGCAAATTACAGAGCCCACGCGCTCTGGAACCTGCGCACCACAACTACAGAGCCCACACACCCTGCAGCCTGTGCACCACAACTAGAGAGAGAAAAATCCGCACCCCACAACTAGAGAGAAGTCCGCACACCACAACGAAAGATCCCCCATGCCACAAAGACCAGATGCAGCCAAAAAATTAAAAATAAATAAAAATTTTAAAAAAGAGCAGGCTTTGAAAGTCAGTAAATGTTCTTGTGAGCAGAGCTGACGACAAAATTTGTAAGGTCTAGTGTAAAATGAAAGCACAAGTTCCTTTTTCAAAATACTGGGGATAAAATTGCTGTTGAAGTTACTAAAATGTAAAGCTTTTTCCTTTCTTCCATAGTCTTTCTTTTGACTAGTTACAGTGTTTTTTATTTGCTACTTAATGTCATCTAAGTTAACAAAAATTAAAATTTTAAATTATTATTATAAATTAATAAATTGAATTATTATTTAAATTTTATTTTTTTAATTATTATGAGTTTTACTCTTCATACTTATATTATGCAATAACAGTTTTTAAACACAAGAGGACTTAACTGGTTGCAGAATCACTGAAATTACATAATTCATGTTTCATAGCTCATACATGCATATGTACTTCATTCTAGCAGAGAAGTAGAAACACTGAACAAAACTAACTCAACTGTTTTTATTTCACTTCTTGGTACCAGCACATTCTACCAACACTCTCTACACTTGGTTTACTAGTAAGTGAAGAAGGACTGAAAGAAAAATAACTGTCCATTTCTATATTATCACTTCTAGCATAAGGACTTAGCTAGCAGAGGGCCAGCCAATAGAGGTTTCCACAGACATTTCTATTTCTTAGAATGCCCTTGCCGTTTATTTATTTATTTATTTATTTTGGCCACACCACGTGGCTTGCGGAATCTTGGTTCCCCAACCAGGGATCGAACCCAGCCCCCTGCAGTGGAAGCACAGAGTCCTAGCCACTGAACCACCAGGGAATTCCCAACCATTACCTTCCTTTGGCATTCAAAACAAATTCTAGTTCAAAAAAGGTGTGTTATCAGGACTTCCCTGGTGGTCCAGTGGTAAAGAATCTGCCTTCCAATGCAGGGGACAGAGGTTCAATCCCTGGTGGTGGAACTGAGATCCCACATGCCGCAGGGCAACTAAGCTCGCACACCACAACTACTGAGCCCGCGTGCCTCAACTACAGAGCCTGCGTGCGGCAAAGAACAGAGCCCACCCACTCTGGAGTCTGCATGCCACAACTAGAGAGAGAAAACTCACACGCCACAACTAGAGAGAAGCCCATGCGCCACAACGAAGAGCCCACGTGCCACAACAAAAAGATCCCACATGCCGCAACAAAGACCCAACACAGCCAAAAAATTTAAAAAAAAAAAAAAAAAGTGTGTTCTCAGGGCTGTCGTCACCCCAACTTAGTCATAGACATAAAACTTACCTTATGTTTGTTTGAGTCTCACTAAACTCCCATGCATCATGCATTTGCTGGAATTCTGTGCTCAGAGAGCATTGTGAGCAGTTTATGTGAATGGAGTGGTAAGAAAAGGTGGACAACATATTAAATTTACCTCTTCTGCTCATATACATGCTCCATCGCCCCAGGCTTCACTTACATAACATAAGCTCAAAGATAAAATCATTAATAATTTCAAGACAGGGACAGTAGAGCATTAAACCAAACGTGGGTCCTTCTGAGCACAGAGCCTGGTGTGACTGCACAGGCTAAAACTAGCCCTGCTTACAAGATTTCTTAGGACAGGCTAAAACTAGCCCTGCTTACGAGATTTCTTAGGACAGAAAAGCTTCACTCTTCTTTAATGAGAGGGAAGAACAGGAACTTTGTTTATTGAGTATTTACTTTATGTTGAGCACTAGGTTAAATCCTTCACGTACGCTACCTCATCTAATTATCAAACAACACTTTGGGGTAGGTATTTTTTTTTAATTTTTATTGAAATATAGTTGCTTTACAATGTTGTGTTAGTTTCTGCTGTACAGCAAAGTGAATCGGTTATACGTATACATATAGCCCCTCTTTTTTAAGATTTCCTTCCCATTTAGGTCACCACAGAGGACTGAGTAGAGTTTCCTGTGCTATACAGTAGGTTCTCATTAGTTATCTATTTTATACATAGTAGTGTATACATGTCAATCCCCATCTCCAAGTAGGTATTTTTATCCCCATTTACAAAAGGAGAAATTGGGAGTTTTAGAAGCTAAGTGGTTTGCCCAATATCTCTCAACTAAAAGGTGGTGGAATAGGGATTTTAACTCTGGTTTGATCGATCCCAAGCCCTGTTACATCCCACTACCTCCTTCAGAGCATTTACTTCACATCTTTTAATGATAAAATATTTTTAAACTGTTACCTTCATATATGTCACATATAATAAACATATATATGCTAACATGCCAATAAGAACAAGTATGAATTACTAAAATAGCATGATTCACATGCTATTAAAAAGAAATCTCTAGGCTTCTAGTTTAATATGACAGACTAAGCGTGCACATTTACCTCCTTCCCCTGCTGAAGTTTCATTAAAATGATAATAATGCTTTCTTTAAAAGATATAAACTGTCAACTGCAAAGAACAGAGAATGGAAGCTGTTGGTAAATAAGAATCCCAAAATCAAGAGAAACAATCCATAAAGAAAAACATGCAGTGGAAATCCGTTTATAAAGTTAAAAAACAGGCAAAGCTAAATAATCAATGCTTAGGAATATATACATAGATGATAAAACTATTTTCAAAAGAAAAGGAATGATTAACACAACCTTCAGTGCAGGAACTACCTCTGGAAGGAAGGGAATGTGATTAAAGAAGAGAACACAGGGGCTTCTATAGTGCTGCTGTTTCCTTTCTTACCTGGAGTGATAGGTACATGGGGATTCATTTTGTTATATATTTAAAGTACATAATAATACTCTTGAATGTATAATGTATTTCCCCCGAAAATATTAACTTTTTAAAAAGATACTGCATTCATAAATAACTACAAGACAGTATGTACAAGACAGTATCAGATAACAAGAAAACTTTTGGAAATTAAAATTTGATTCCCAAATAAAAATTCAATAGAAAAGTTAGACAATAAATCTAAAGAACTCTCCCCGATTGCAATACAAGGAGACTGAAACATGGAAGAAAAGATGACAGATTCGAAAGATTATTTCAAGACATTTTACGTCCAAGTAAGAATTCCAGAAAGAGAAAACAAAATTGAGGGAAAAATTATCACAGAAGCACTAATTGATAATTTCCTTGAAGATTAAGTCAATCTTTAGACCAAAAGGACTCATTCTGCACCCAGGATTAGACACGTCCTGGTAAAATGTCATAGCTCTGAGTATAAAGAAATGATCCAAAAAGCTACCCAGGAGAAAAGACAAGGGAGTGAAAATCAAAGATATTAGCCACCTCATCAGAACACAGGATGTGGAAAGGCAATACAGGAAGGCCTTAAAAATTCCCAGGGAAAATGATTTTTACCCCAGACTTCTAAAGCCAACATAATAATCATTCATGAGGTCAGAGTAAGACGTTTTCAAACATGCGAGGACCCAGAAGTTTACCTTAAATGCAATCTTTCTTAGGCATGAAAATGTATTTTAAGAAAATAGGAAAGTATACCATCAAAACAAAGAAAGAAGGCCATGCCCCCCCCCAAATAGTCATTCCCAACTCAAGAGAGCAGTGAAGCAAAGTGATGGCCACACTCTAGCTGTCCTAGAGAGTCCTCATAGAGACGGGAGCCAGGAGACAGAGGGTTGGGATAGAAAGACTCAGGGAAATTTTGAGAATATATAGAATAAATAATATGGATGGGAGTTTGGAAAAACTTGAGGATAAAACAAAGGCACTTGAAGTGTAAAAAGGAGAATCTATTTAACGTGACACGAAGAACATTCTCCATTGAGTGGCGGAGTAGTAATAACTTGTATCCCACAGACAAGGACATGTAATACTGGCTGTTACTTGACTCTACAGTGAATGAACATGTATATGCGCCTGTGTTGGCTCTGGCCCTCCGGGAAACAGTGGTCAAGGCAGAGTTAGAAGGGCAAGAGATGTTTTGGGTGGAGAAGCCTGTGAAAGACAAAGGGGAGAGGGTGTAGGAGTAGGCACAAAAAGCTTTCAGTGTTCAGTGTAGATCTGATGCCTGTGAAAGGAAAGGAAAAAAGAAGGAGGCTTGGATAGGAAGAGCCCAGACTATGGTACCCACTCAAAAAACTCTTAGCCAGCCCCACAGGAAATTACAAAGCAAAAATTGCCCTTTGCATGAGTTTCATGTTGGGCAGCAATGGCCACACCTAGAACCCCACCATGCTCAGTCACTGGCTAGAGTCACCCAGAGAGTGAGGGAGAGCGTGTCCTCTGCTCCAAGAGTTTGGTGGATCTCAAAGGTGCTGCTGTTGACTGCACCTCTTGCTTGAGAAACTCTCTTAAAAGGAGACCTGAGTGGCATAGCATACTTCTTCCAATATATGCAACACACTCACCTAGACCTCAAAGGACACCACCTCAAGGCTGTGTCCAATTACTGCATCAGCTCAAAATCCAGGTTTTGTTGTTTGTTTTTTTTTCAGTGATATGCCCTCCTTTATATCAGGTCCAGATGTGGTCTAGTTATTTACCAAAAAAACAAAACAACAAAAGCAGTTGTCTTACCCAATATACTCAGTGGTAGGGGAGGTACACGATAATCACAATAAAAGCTACCCAATTATCAAATATCTTTGATGACATAAAATACACTTTACATGAAAAACTTCATGAAGTTCACTCATATAGCTTATCTTCTAATTTACGTTTAAATGACATGGTCATGGTGTTAAGTGCCTCTTGGCATCATCAGTGATAACTGAGACTGGTCTTCCTAGTACCCTTGATTTCTTGCCCCTCCTCATGGGGGAAGTTATATTCTGCACTGAGCCTTAGGAGAGGAAACAAAGGCAGGTTCAGGGACTATGATAATGGATAAACTAGATTGAAAACATTACCCATAAGTAATTATGTATCTTAAAAATTATTTAATATGGGGCATATTTTCATGAGATAAAACTTTTATACGATATGTATACTTTAAAAAACAAATCTTAAATTTGAAAAAAAAAGTGAGCCTATATTGTACAAATTCCCAGAGCTCATAAGTGTCTCCATTAGCCAATCTAGAAGGCCTCAGTTCTTCTGTCTGCTTGTCCATTTTTCTCACAGGCCTCTGGTTTGGCCTTCCAGGGGTTTCTTTCTTGTCCGTTATCCTCCTTAGACACTTCTGAAGTGAGGCTACATAGCTTTCACAACCTACTTCCCATCAATGCAGGTTTGAAGATTTGCAAGTTGCTTTAGAGGTTAAAAGAAAATCACAGGCTTTTGCAGCCCTGACATGTGGATAATTTGGTAATAACATTCCCTCAAAAACTTACTAGGATTCCAATCTTTTAGTTTTCAAGGGATGAACTCAGCCAAAGATTTCATCAAAAAATTGCTTCAAGACTTGAGGACTGACATTTCACTTACAACCTCTGTACCCTGCCTAGGGCAGTGGCAGCTACTGGAAGCCAGCTGAGACTTGGGGACAAGGCAACACCGTTAATCTCATCTTCACAGCCAGATTGGTTCCCATAGTCTAACAGGGGTGCTTGAAAATGTTTGTGGCCCTATTCCTATCTCCTGCTAAAACTGACAGTTCTATAATTGCTTGAATTTGTATTACAGAATCAGTTTATTTCTTCAGCCCTGTGAGGCCCCAAATTACCAGAACCCCAGTCATCTGAGATTGCCTCAGGTACCAATTCCTTCATCAAAGTTATATTTCCCTCCATTTCTACTTGCAAACTAGCTAGTTCTAGCCTGAGCTCTCCTCTTTGTTGCCAGGCCTTTTAAAAGAGGTCAGAAGCAGCCAACAGACATTTAATTTTTTTCCCCCATTTCCGCTGGAGTTATTGGCTCACTTGGCCCATAATCTATCCATCCAAGTGTCAGAGGTACATTTGCCACTGTTTTGCCACACCATAAAAAATGTGACCCCCTTTTACATTCTGCAATGTCTGTATCCTTGAAACTATCAAATAAATGCACCTAGTTACGTTTCTGTTACATATAGTACTCTACTTTCACATACCAAATTTTATTAGTTAGGGTATAGGTTCAGCTGCATGAAATACAAACCTGAGCTAACATACCTTTAAAAAGATAGAAGATAGTTTCCCTCTCCCATAGAGCAGCAGCAGGATAGAAGAAGGAGGGATAAACAGTACAGCCCCTTCCCTTAAGGAAATGTCTTTAGAAGTATCACAAATCATTTTCCCTCACAACTTCCAGGCTGGAACATAATGACGTGGCCATGGTTCAGTGGAAAGAAAGCTGGGAAATGGATGGCCATGTGTCCAGCTAAAAAAAATCCCAGGGTTCTCCTGCTATAGAGAGACAGAGACTAGAAATCAGGGACAACCAGTCTCCTCTACTACTCTTCCCCAAGTCTTGCCCCCTATTCAACGGAGAATATTCAAACTAATTCTAAGACAGAATTTCCCCCATAATTTTCCCAGTCAAGACTGATGATGAATAAAATCAGTTCCTCTATGTCCTGACTTTCAAGGCTCCTTAATCACACTTCGTTCAAAGCCAAGCTCAAATCTCATCTCTTTCATAAAATCTCAGGCTGCTCCAACCTGATCTCTCCATTCTCTGCACTCTCAGTGAGACAGTTTAGCACTTGATTGTTCTCTACTTTTTCATATGTGTGTTTTCTCTAAAAAGCTTATTTTGCTACATATATTTTCTTGCGAATATTTGCTATTCTGGGCTCTGTATTTCTCAATACACTCTCAGGGTTTCTTTATCCCTTTCCACTAGCCTTATTTCTTGTTTGTTTGTGTTCTGGACTCGGTGCCTCATTCTGCTATATGCTCCCCTCTTTAGTCGGGAGGCCGGTTGTATATAAATACCTAACTGAGAAAGCAGTAAAATGGTCACAGTAGGTTGAACGTCACAGAGAACATCTCATTAACTACATTATACTTTTGAGAATAACACCATTTCTGCCTAATTGGTTTATTCATGTCTCCTGTGATAAACGTGCCATTGAAAGTTCTTTTTACTGGCACTTTTCGAGGTGTTGCATCTCCCTCTTTCGTAGCAATTAAGGCAGGAACACTGTACCAGCTTACAACAGCAGGGGAAGCTGTTTCCTGGAACTCAGTATTTGTTCTAATGATTTTGGCTCTTCTTTCTATTCTGCCAGCGATCTTCCAAAAAAAACTAAAGCAGAAATTTGAGTGAATAATCCTCTGGGTTTTAGTTTTCCTATCATCATCAACATCATCATCTCTCAGGATTGGCAGATTTATGTGTTAAAATCACTTCTTCGGTAAATGAAACAGGAATTTGTAAAATAAAATTTCCTATCAGGTGGTTAAAATAATGCATTTAAGTGGCAAAGGAGAGAAGTAAAAATGGAAATTGGTATACCATGAAAAGTGCCATCAGTAGTTATGATAGACATCTCCTAAATTACTATTCCAAGGCCATAGATAATAAATGTAGCAGCATAGTAGGAAATTCTTGACCCAACTGATTACCCCAATATATTTCATGAACTGGCCAGAAATACTTACCCTTTACTTGATAATTTAATATTTTTCTCTCTATTCCACACTATAACTAAAATAGAACAAATACAAAATTCAAAAGCAAAGATACAATATTGCTGTTCTGACTGTTGTTGGCCTTCTTTCAGAGCATAAACTTGAAAACTAAAGCTCAAAAGAGATTTACATTTTCTTCCTTTTTACCTTTGAGGTAATAGACTTGTTTAGAAGTTGCATCTTAGTGGACTACTGAATTTGGAAAAGATATCAAGTTATATCTATTTAGTGAATTTTATTTTTGTCTTCTTCTGTTCTAGATTATCATGGATTAGTCTGAAATTTAAAATTCTGACCAGTCTGTTTTCATCTGTTTCCTAGCTTTCAAAATATTTCCATATACAGAATGGCAATTACATGATAATTGTATATTGGTGTTGATAATTAATATTCAGATAATATTTTGTTACACAGTACCCCTTTACTATCTCAAAAGGGGATCAAAAAAGCAAACATTCAAAGTATGCAGTTTTTAGATGTTAGATTAATTAGATTCCTTTATATTTTGAAACAAAAGCAGTGTCGGTACAACACTTAAGTGGTTGAATATAGTTTATTTCTTCCAATGACTGTAAAATTTACCTCATTTATTATTATTAGTCTGGTCATTAAAGCATGTATTATGTAATTATCCTTCTTATGCATGATATGTAAGAATGCCTTGTTTCATTTCTGTTGATGGCTTTTTTGTTTGGGGCTGCTTTTGATTAGTGCAGTTTCCCTATTTAGGGTTTTTACTTTTTATATCTCAAAGTAAAATTAAATTCTCATATGGTAACTACTATATTTAAATAGTCCTGGAAAAACTAAACAGCTTTTTGCTGCTTGCTTAATGGTTGGTAATATCCTCGATTCCTGGATTCTAGGACATAAAGTAAAGTACTCTGTCAGTTTTACCTTCACCCAACACTGTCATGTTGAAAAGTACTTTAGCTGTGGAAGAATCCTTGTATGTTTTTATTGTGAGAGGTCTGATCAGCCTCAAAGCCTGTTTCTACTACATAATGTGGACTGATTATTTTCTCTATCACAGTATTAACAAATTGATTTATTGTAAATACAAAGAAAATATATTAATTAATATACTATTCTTATATCACCTGGCCTTTTGTGTGAAATTATTTATTGTTATTTCTAGCCAGGTTTTCTTCCTTTCTTATTGACCGGAGACTGAGTGATAAAGCTTTTGTTATTTTTACAAACAAACTTAAAACATAGCCTTTTTGGACAAAGCTCACTAAATATTACTGTATAAAATGTAATTGAGTAAATTTTTATCAGACTTTTAAAAATAAGAGTTTGGACTCAGGAGCAGCCTCACTATTTATTCCATTATGTATATATTGTACTTTATTCTCAGAGTATTTTCCCTATCCTTATCATTGATCCTCTCTCCCTTTGATTCTTTTTTCTGTTAGAAAACTGTAGCTGTCACTTAAGGTGGAGTATATTTTCTTCTCCCAAGAGAATAGCCAGTCTTTCCACATTCATCATCATTGACTGTCAAGAAAGAACCTTCAGCAGGCTGTACCCTAAATGCATTTGGTGGCCTATATTCATGGATTCACAGACTTGGCCTGATGCCAGATGTAGATTCAAGTTTCAGCCACATCTTGAAGATAATTACATAGTAATAACCACCAGAAGGCAAATATGTGTAGTGGGGAGGCGAGCAGGCTAACTAGGAAGTTGGCACACTGAGACTGTTCCCCTCTTAGTTAATGGCCTCTCTCTGGAGCTCTATTACTTTGAGTGTAATATTTCTAAGATACTTAATAAATGTAAATTAAAATGTAGGAAGAATAAATTGTACTGAAAAACTTTAAAAATAACGTATTTCTTCTCTTTCTTAATGTTATTGTAAAAAAATAAGGAATAAATAACTAGAAAATATAAATAGGGAAATAAAATTACCTATAATCCCTATAAGAATAGATTACACCTAATAATACTTTAGTGTATATCCGTCAGTGAAAGATATGATTTCAAACACATTTCAATGAGAATTACATGCACTGGGTTCGAATTGTCAGAAACTATTAAGAGTATTGTCTGAAACAGCTTTAATGATCTTTCTTGTTAGTATCTAACAAGACTTCCTCAAGCCTGCTAACATTCTTCCCTCTCTACTACTCTTACCAAGGCATATATTTAAGCTGATTTTATGCTTCCAGGATTTATGATAGACAAATGCTTGGCTTTCAGAGGTATAGTGACATATATCATCTACAGTCATTAAACAAAGCATACAGTATTTTTATGTGTTTCATTTTTCTACCCTATGGGTTACAAGCATCAATATATAAATTTTCAAGAAAAAAAGGGATACCTACACTATAAACATATATTTATATGTTTCAATATATTTTATGGTCTTTACAATTCTTGGTAAGAAACAATAAGATATATTCTCTTGACTTTCAAATAAAATATCCCCAAAATACATTTTCCCTTCAGAATATTAATCATTAAGTTATATCTATCCCTTCTTATCTACATCAGAGAGCTATGATGAAAATAAATGGAGAAATAAATTTGAAAAAATTTTGAGCTCTTGGAAGGAATAGTATCATATAAAGGTGAAATACTATTTTATTTACAAATTCAAAATTATTTTGAAGTAGAAGTCACCCTACCATTGCACTGTATATAGACAGATATTTCTCAGAATCATTACTTTCCATATCAATAAAAGTCAAACCATCGATTGCTTCACTTTTCTCTGTATGGAATTCTCAGATCCAAAGTATTTCATTGAAATGTTCTTTTCCCTATATTGAAAAATAGTGCATCCCACTGAGAATGAATGACCACCCACTTTTTTCAAAGGGGGAAATTATAGACATGAAGATTACTCATGAAAAACTCAGAAAGGAATTCACTCATAATGGGCAAAAGAATTGCAAAATGAATACTAGGTGTAGCATAATATCAAGAAGAGGTACTATCCTGATAAATAGCTCCATTCCTTTATTTTTGACTTATCAAACTATTATTGCTAACTTAATGTTTTCCATATTGGCATTTGGCAGTATTAGAAACCCAGAGAAGGAACTGATCCCTAGGCAATATGTGAATAATTATTAAATCCAGGTGATAAGTACATGGATGTTTGTTTAATCACTCACTTTTCTGTAGTTTTTTAAATTGTCATAATAAAAAGCTGCTTTATCCTAAGGTTTCAATCACTTCCATTTTACCAGCAAATAGCTCCTTGTTGGCCAGAATTAGGCCCAGCAAAGCAATTCACTTTATCACTTTTATACCTTCAAAAATGAATTGTCAAAGTAGTGTCTGATTTTAACTAAATAAGCCAACAAATAGATGTCCAGATAAGGAAAAGATCTGCCTTCATTATCTCTTGCCTCTGTGCAATTTCTGTGATCTATTTCAAGAATACATCACACACATTCATTTGCCCAGGCAGTCTCTGCTACTCTCCAACAGTATCATTTATGTCCAAATCCCAAAAGGATTTCCTGGGTACTTCTGCTTGTAGGTTCATAGATTTTTCTACAAGAATATATCATTTTCATAGGTATCATATTTCTTCTTGCCTTATAATAAGACTTTTTCTTTTGAGAGTCATATTGAAGAAAAACACTGGCAAAATAGAGGTTTTATCAAGTGAGTTCAGTTGACCACTCACGGAGTACGCTACCCCCCAGATTAAACTTGAAAATAATTTTAAGTGACAGCTAATATTTGTTGAGCCCTGTTTTCCTAGCGCAGGGCTAAGCACTTTAGTTGCATCTTTGCATTTAATTCTCATAATAATAATGACATTATGTTTACTATACCTGGAGAGAAAATCCACCTGTTTCTCAGAGAACTGGCATTTGAGATATTACTGTGTTCTTGCAAAATTTAGAAATTTACAGTGGTGTCAGCCTTAGTCACCGGGTCTTATCTGAGGTAACTTTCTTGTACATTCAAAACCTCTTCATTTCCATTTCCCCTTCGAGCCCTGTGTTTACTACACTCTTGTGACCAGGAGCCTTGAGTCCAGCGCTATAGCCTCTGCCTCAGGGTATGAAACCAGGCAGGCCTATGGAATCTATGTCCCCACATTTGTTTAGGCTGTATAATCACCCTCCACAGATTTCTATTGTTTATCTTATCCACTGTGTTCCTCCAACAAATCCTTTTACTAAGACCCTCCACCCTGGGCTGCAGCCATCTACCTTCTATATACATAGTAAGTGAACAGAGACTACAGCCTCACAAGGATTTCTTCATGGGGTTTCATTGTTTTTAGTTCCTTGAATTCATTTTTACCTCTTGATTTTGTAGTTTCTCCAAGGTTGATTTGGGGGAGGGAGCCAACCACCCTGGCTCATTCATCATCTTCTTAAGAACCAGAAACGTTGATGTTACTTATTTCTTTATTACTTAATCCCACACTTACGGATGAAGATACAATTTGTGTTAAATTCTAAAGTAATGATCAGGGCTTATGTAACTAACAAACCCAGAGTCGACTGAGGCCATGTGATAGGAAGAATATCCCCTAGAAGACTGTCAACAAGGCACACACAACACAGTCAGTCTCTCTGCATGATCCTCCCTTGGCCCAGAATGACTTGAAAACAACATAAAGAGGAACAGATTTGAAGTCACCTCTCTTCTCCACCTACCTCAGGCTGCTAGAAATACACATATCAGTGCTCTAAGCCACTCGTGAAACTTAGTTGTAGTTTTAAGTCCTGACCTGTAGACTTTTACAGAACAAGCATCACATAATTTTTCTAGGCCTTAATATCTAAAAGTCCTATATACTGAAAGGGGAAAAAACCTCCTCCTTTGCATCAGCTGCACCTACTTCCTGAACCTTCTGGGGCTTGCTGTCATCTGACAAGGCTCCACTTGGCCCAAACACACTGCTAAAACCACAGCCTCTATAGTTCAAAATTAAGCTGCAACAGCTATACACCACGAGGCCTGAGACTCTATTACTTCCGGTCAGAGGTTAATGAGCCCCCTCCCTCCACCTCATGGCCACCATTCCACCCTCACCCCTTCCCCCGGCCACCCGCTGCCATCACGCTGCTGAGGTCTGCATGGCACATGCCCCTTTCCTCTCACAGACCCCCGGCAACCACTGATCTTTTTACTGCCTCCATAGCTTGGCTTTTTCCAGAATGTCACATAGTCATAATCACAGAAAACACAGCCTATTCAGATTGACTTCTTTCACTCAGCAATATGAATTTACATTTCCTATATGTCTTTGCATGGGTGATAGCTCATTTCTTTGTATTGCTAAATAATGTTCCATTGTATGGATGTACCACAGTTCGTTCATCCATTCATCTGTTGGAGTCTATTTGGCTGCTTTCAGTTTTTGGCAGTTCTAAAGAAAGCTACTGACATGCATGTGCAGGCTTGAGGGTAAACACTTAGAAGCGCAACTGCCGGATCACATGGTAGGCCTGCATTTAGCTTTGCAAAGAACTGCCGAACTGTCTTCCAAAGAGGCTGTACATTTTGCATTCTCACTAGCAATGAATGAGTTTTTCTGTTGCTCCATATCCTTGCCAGTATTTGGTGTTGTCAGTGCTTTGGATTTTATCCAGGAATCTATTTTTAAAAATTAGAACAAATGAATTTAACAAGATTGTTGGATTCAAGGTCAGTATACAACAATAAATTGCATTTATATGTACTAGCAACAAACAATTAGAAAATATTTTAAAATACTATTGACAGTAGCTTTAAAATACTTAAGAATAAATTTAATAACAGATGTGTGAAAGTTCTACACTGAAAACTAAAAACCATTTCCTGAGAATATTTAAGAAAAACCCCAAATAAATGGAGATACATGTTTATATGTTCATAGCATAGCAACATTAGTAAGACACCAATACTTCCCTACATTGATCTGCATATCAAATTCAGGTCCAATCAAAATCTCAGGAGGATTTTTTTAAAGAAATTAACAAACTCGTTCTGAAATTCATATGGAAATTCAAAGAACCTAGAATAGCCAAAACAGTTTCTAAAAACACAAAGTTATGAGATTTACACTCCCAGATTTCAAGGTTTACTATAGAGTTATAGTAGTCATTACAGTGTGATCTTGACCTAAGGGTAAACAAGCAAATCAATGGAACAGAATAGAGTTCAGCCATAAACCCATGTGGATATAGTCAATTAATTCCAACAAAGATACTAAAGCGGGACTTCCCTGGTGGCCCAGTGGTTAAGGCTCCACGCTTGCACTGCAGGAGGCACAGTTTCAATCCCTGGTCGGGGAACTAAGATCCCTCATGCCACATGGCACAGCCAAAACAGACAAACCAAAAAAGCCCAAACAAACAAAGATACTAAAGCAATCCAATGAAGAAAGAAAGGTCATTTTAATAAATGGTATTGGAACAACTGAAAATCCATTTAAAAAAAAACTTTGACCAGTAGCTTATACCATGTTGGAAAAAGGTAGGATAATATCTTCATGACTTTGATACAAAGATTTCTTAGACCAGACCAAAAAAATCACTGGCCAATAAATTTTACTTCACCGAGATAAAAAAAAAACTGTTGTTATCTAAAAACATCATTATGAAAATGGAAAGACAATCAGACTGGGGGGAAAAAAATGTTTCCAAAACATATCTGACTAAGGACTGGTATTAAGAATATATAAAGGGTTCTACATCAATCAGGGCTTAATCTAAGAAACAGAGCCCCTAGGAGATGTGTATCTGTATGTGCGTGTGCGTGTGTTTGTGTGTGTAGACAGAGAGAGAAAGAGAGAAAGATTTTATTATATGAATTTGATTGACCTCACAAAATTATGGGAGACTGTCTCTGTGAAGCTGTTGCCTCTTCACATGATTCTAGAACCTCAGATCGGTAGATAAAGCAGTTTGAACGCAGTAGGCAGAATAATGCTCTCCCGGAGTGTCCACCTTAATCCCCAGAACCTGTGAATATGTCCGTTTACATGGCAAAGGGGAATTAAGATTGCAGAGGGAAGTAAAGTTACTAATTAGCTGATGTAAAAATAGAAAGATTATCCTGGATTACCCATCCAGTTGGACCCAGTGTAATCACAAGGGTCCTTAAAAGGGAAAGAGGGAAGCAAAAGAATGAGGGTCAGAGAAAGAGACTTCATTGTTCTCATTTTACAGATAATAAAACAGGAATCTTAGGGCTCCATGCCAGGGTTCCTTCCACAGTGCCAGACAGCCTTCTCTCTGTGTGAGCAGATTAATGTCAATATGAGACACAAAGAAATTAGAAGCAGTGAGACTCAGACTTGTAACAAGTTGTGGCTTTCTGATAAGGAAGTCATACACATTTTCACTCTCAAAACTCCAAGGATTAGAATTGAAAAAATATAACAACAATATTTTAATTAATCTTGCTTTGTCCAAAGATATGTCCACTATATACCCTACAGACTAAAACCAAAATTTTCCATTTAAAATATTTAATCCAATACCTAGAAGACACTAGAGCCAACCACACATATCAAAAACTTTAAACAATTCTAAATCAATTCATTTTAATAAGCCTCCCCTAACTTAATACGAGGAGTCCCAGTTTGTAAGAAATCAAATAAATGACGCTGACCTTCTTCAAGAATTGAAAAATGGTTTAGAGAACTAAATTGTTCTATTTGGACAGTTAGTCAATTGTCAAAGTTAATATAGCTCTTAGAGAAACTGTTTTAACCCATTAAACTATGAAGCAATCTAGAATGTCCCCTAGGTCTTCTTCTTCTTCTTGACAGATTAAATAAGTAATTTAGAAGTAAATTAATATACGGGAGAGCACAGCAGCTCTACATTTCCCAATGGGGCATTGCTCACGTGAAAGACATGTGAGTAGTGACCCCTAGAATTGAGCATTACTGTGTCCCTGACAGTTCAAGGATAAACAAGATTTTTCAGGACTGCATACTGTTCTGCCTTTCATACTCATAAACTCTGTCCTTGTTCATAGATGGGAAAGGTAGTCAGTTAAGCACTGTGATTTTTGGAAGGAAGACAGGCAATTCAGAAGCCATGAAATTCTACCTCAGATATATTCCTTTGAATGGAGGCTTTTTTTTAACCCCAAATACCTTTTTATTACTTTTATTATTATTAACACTTACACAAACACTACCCATTTATGGTAGAAAAATTTTAAAACACAAAGGAAAAACATCCATAATTCTATCACTTAAAGAGGCCTCTTCGGCCTTCTTTAGATAGTATACACCATCACCCACACTGGATCTCTCTCCCTTAGTAGGTGTGGCTTCTGTATTGGCTGAGGTGAGGAAGACTAGGAGATGCTAAAGAGGCCTCAGAAGGCAGACAGTGACACCAACAGCCAATCTCAAGGGATGTGGTTTTTGACTATGACATACATGTATCTCAAGAAACCACCTCCCACAGAATAATATTTCCCAATCTTCCCAAGTCTTGTCCATACCACCTCCACCCCTATAACTCTGTATTTTATATTATATAACAGGGGTGGGATCTTTATCAGGAGAAATGAAAGAAGTCAGGAAACTTCATCCCCAATTTGAAGATGCTTGTGTTTGACCATCACCTCTATCTTCCTGTGAGCTCTTGGTATCCATTGATGTTTAGCATCTTTCCCAAAACACCAAAGCCAGGCTTTAATGATAACTCAATGCCAAGGAGATACCTGGGATTCCACCCCATGAGCAGGACCAGTACAATGGATATAAACAAGTATTAAATAAAGACCACATATTGAGTTGGAGAAGACGAAAAGCCTTCTTAACAATAAGAAAAGGTAGGGTTTCACTGGGTGACCTACTGATAGAGGGATTGACATCACTTAATACTGGATAACAGGGAGCTTAAAAAATATTTAAACCTGAAAAACTCATGAAGAAATGGAGGAAGACAGCAAAATCTCTCCAATCCCAGCTTTGTAAATATTGTAAAATATATTTTGTTACAAGCACAAGAATTAAAACACATTATGACTATTTTTCCATGTTAATAAATATAATTCTCAAACATGAGCATAAGTAGTCTAATTCATGGATATGCTACAATTTATTCAGCCAGTCCCAACTGTTGGATATTTAAAGCTTTCCCAGTTTTTGTAGACTTGCAATAAACAGACCTGTATGTAAGTCTTCAAACATCCTCATTATTTTATGAATTTCTGAGCTAAGGAGTATATGCACATTGTAAGGGCTTCATTACATATTGCATATATAATTACATATAATATATTTCATACTGACCTCCCAAAGTCAGCACACTCGTGACAGCCTTGCATTAGAGTACTTGCCTCCCCACAGCTTTCCCATAATTAGCTATTATCCTAACTCTGAATTTTTAACTATTTGATAAGTAGACATCCCCTTATTTTGTTCACTGATCAGCGTTTGCCAACCTCTGGTTTAAGGGATTCAGATATAGCACTTGCAGAAAAGAAACTACTAGGCTGAGGAGATGCAAGCAAGGAGGCAATGAAGAACTAAGGACTTTGAAGAGGGTAGAGCTACCACATCACGGGAGAGGAATCTGGTCCGTACAAATGTCCCAGCCAGGTAAGGAGGTAGATACCTGAGGATGTGGCCAGAGTTGCCACAGAAACAGCTATTAGGTGGGAGGCAGGAGCCAGTCCACGAGGGCCCCTGAGGCCAGTCCCACGGGCCATCTACAGGCTGACCCACTGAGTTCCACGATGAATACAATGGATTGAGTACTGGAGCCTGGAAAGAGAGGGTCTTTTTGTCACCATCACTTCAATAGGGTCCTTCCAGCATCTTGTATTGACAGATTAGCATCAAGGCAGCTGTCAAAGGAGAAATGTTTATAGGGTTCAACCACAGTTTCACAAAGCAGGGCACAGAATGGTGGATTGGGCCTAAGAGACAATGTATTTAAAACTGGTGTACAGGTATAATATTTCTGAGTGACCCAACTTGATTCGAAGATAAACCTTAAAAAATACAAAGGAAAAAAAAAAACTTAGCATGTCCTTTTACTCTAAATATTAATAGTCTTGGCAAGACTTTTGATAGACTATTAGTTTAACTGGTAAGTGCCCAAATTAGCAACTGTGGTAAATTGATTGTATAAATGATTTCAATTCTTCACTCTCTTTATCCACATTGTTTGCCATGTGCCTTTACAGTTTTGCTCCCTAAAAAGGAAGATTGAATTTCCTTACCATTTGAATCTAGGCTGGCCTTGCAACTTGCTTGAGCCAATGGGATGTTAACAGACGTGACACAGGCATAAGCGTGAAAAAGTACTTTTATGACTCTGCCCACATCTTTCCTCTGCCATTGCCGTGAAAAAATATCCAGGTTAGTCTACTAGAGGACAGTAGACACGTGGAATCAAGCCAAGTTAGCCACTGGGATAAGAATATCCATACCAACCAGCAGTCTGCCAACGCCCCGTCACGGGGGCAAGACTAACCAAACACAGCAGAGCTGCCTAATTGCCCTGCATAGCTTGCAACAGACACATGAGTAAGCCCTGCGAAGCCCAGCCCAGGCCAGGGAAATCACAGATTCGTGCATTAAATAAATGCTTATTGTTGCAAAATACTGGGATGTTTTGGGTTGCTTGTTATATAGCATTATAGTGATAACAGGTAACTGATATTCTGCCTTTCTATATGTTAACAGAAAAGATCAACATGATTTGTACATCCCACAGGTATATGGATAACTGATGCTTCACTACAAAATTTGAGGTCATTCCCTGTTTTCCCACATTAAAAACATCCAATGTCTGCTTTGAAGTAATGAGTAGGTGTATTGTAAGGCAGGGTGAAAGCTTTTCCCAGGAACCATCTTTGGAGTTGCTAGGCATGAGAGTGAGCAAACTGCTATAGGTTCTGTTGAAGCATAAAAGAAGAACCCAGAATCTGTAGCTAAAGGAGGATTTCCTTTCATCTTTAATCCCTGCAGTTTACAACCACCTACCATATGCATACAGACACCCAAACTCACCTTCTCAATCTGAAAAGGACCTAACATAAAATCCATGTAAAACAGTGAATATAAAAACATTTTTTCTTCACTCCATTCCTACTAGGCCATTTCAGGGATCCCCCTCAACAGGGTACCTCCTTCCACATGTACTCAAGATCCTCATGCCATGCCCAGGCAGCCTCTTGTGGCCTCCCACCCTTCCTCTCTCTCCCACTCCTAGTTTCTCTCCATCTTACCATATATAAAACCTGCTCTCAACTGTAAGCATCTACAAAACTCATACCCATGGAGGTTACAGTGACTGATACCTTAGGGGCAATGGTATCTTACCAGGGAGAGGATATAAGTGCACAAGATAGACTGATGGGCATCATTAGTGAAACAGGGAGAAAGATGAGTAACACTTGGAGGATTAGAACACTTCCCTGGCACCCTGGGCAAGCACAGCCAGAGGAAGGGCTGGCTTCATGGGCATGAGACCTATTCAGTCACACAGAGCCCTGCAGACCTGGTGTCATGCTCTGCTGTAACTCTTCCAAAGGGCTCTGCATTTTTGTTTTGCACAAGGCCCCACACATTAGGTAGCTACGTCCATCCAGAGGTAACAGGTAGGTCTGCTCCTCACCAGATGTGTTCCACCTTGTACAAAACAACAGGTTTTACGTATGGAAATCATTTCATGTACAGTCTTCCGGGTGCTATTGATTTAATAAGCTACCAAAGTCTAATCCTCTGGGATTTTAAACCTCATTTTTTCTGCTTCTCCATAATCATCCATATAACAGCACGTATACTCTTAAAAACAGAGCTGAAATAGAATATTGCTAAAAGTCTGAAAATGATCTCTGATAGGACTGTTTTGATCTCCCGCAAAACAGAAGACATTTATCATAATACTCCAGCACCATGTTAAGTGTACAGCTGGGGCTGCTGTATAAATCCTTGTCTTTCTTGCTTTAGTTTCACGTTCTGTTCTGTGGCAGAGAAAATGAATATCTAAAATGCAATTTTTCCCTAGAGGTAATTATGTACTATTTATTAGACCTACATTGTGTGTTAGGTATCTAAAAGAACACATAAAAATGACCTCATTCTAAAATAGCCTTTTAAAATTACAGGCACACCTCAGAGATATTGCACATTTGGTTCCAGACCACCGTAATAAAGCGAGTCACATAAACTTTTTGGTTTCCCAGTGCATGTAAAAGTTATGTTTACACCACATGATAGTCTATTGAGTGTGCAATGGCATTATGTCTAAAAAAACAATGTACATACCTTAATTTAAAAATACTTTATTGCTAAAAAATGTGAAGCATCATCTGAGCCTTCAGTGAGTGGTAATCTTTTTTGTGGTGGAGGGTCTTGCCTTGATGTTGGTGGCTGCTGACGAAGCATGGTGGTGGTCACCGAAGTGGAATGGCTGCCGCATTTGCCACATCGATGGACTCTTTCTTTGGAGAACAATTTCTCTGTAGCATGCAATGCTTTTTGATAGCATTTTACCCACAGTAGAACTTCTTTCAAAATCGGAGTCAATTCTCTCAAACCCTGCCACTGCTTTATTAACTAAGTTTATATAATATTCTAAATCCTTTTTTGTCATTTCAACAATCTTCACAGCATCTTCACCAGGAACAGATTGTGTCTCAAGAGACCACTTTCTTTGCTCACCCATAAGAAGCAGCTCCTCAACCATTCAAGTTTTATCATGAGACTGCAGAAATTCAGTCACATCCTCAGGCTACACTTTTAATAGTAGTTCTCTTGCTGCTTCCACCACATCTGCAGTTACTTCCTCCACTGAAGGCTTAAACTCTCAAAGTCATCCATGAGGGTTGAAATCAGCTTCTTTAAAATGTCTTTTAAAGTTGGTATTTTGACCTCTTCCCATGAATCATGAATAGTCTTAATGGCATGCAGAATGGTGAATACTTTCCAGAAAGTTTTCAACTTACTTTGCCTGGATCTATCAGAGGAATCACTATCTATGACAGCTATGGCATCAAAAAATGTATTTCTTAAATGACAAGACTTGAAAGTCAGAATTACACCCTGACGCATGGGCTATTAGCAGGCAGGAAAACAACATTAATCTCATTGCACATCTCCTTCAGAGTTCTTGGGTGAACAGGTGCACTGTCAATGAGCAGTAATATTTTGAAAGGAATATTTTTTTTCTGAGCAGCAGATCTCAACATCAGGCTTAAGGTATTCAGTAAACTATGTTGCAAGCAGATGTACTATCATCCAGGCTTTGTTGTTCCACTTATAGAGCACAGGTAGAGTAGATTTAGCATAATTCTTAAGGACCCTAGGATTTGTGGAATGGTAGATGAGCACTGGCTTCAACTTAAAGTCACCAGCTGCATTAGCCCTTAACAACTAATTAAACTTAATAGCATTTTCACAGCAAAGGAAACCATAAACAAAACGAAAAGACAGCGTACAGAACAGGAGAAAATATTTGCAAAAGATGTAACCAACAAGGGATTAATTTCCAAAATATACAAACAGCTCATATAGCTCAATATCAAAAAAACAAACAATGCAATCAAAAAAGGGCAGAAGGGGCTTCCCTGGTGGTGCAGTGGTTGGGAGTCCACCTGCCGATGCAGGGGAAAACGGGTTCATGCCCCGGTCCGGGATGATCCCATATGCCACGGAGTGGCTGGGCCTGTGAGTCATGGCTGCTGAGCCTGCATGTCCGGAGCCTGTGCTCCACAACAGGAGAGGCCACAGCAGTGAGAGGCCCACGTACCGACAAAAAAAAAAAAAAAAAAAAAAGGGCAGAAGACCTAAACAGACATTTCTCCAAAGGAGACATCCATATGGTCAACAGGCACATGAAAAGATGCTCGACATCACTAATTATTAGAGAAATGCAAGTCAAAACTACAATGAGGTATATCACTTCATGCTAATCAGAATGGCCATCATCAAAAAGTCTACAAATAAATGCTGGAGAGGGTGTGGAGAAAAGGGAACCCTCCTACTCTACTGGTGGGAATGTCAATTGGTGCAGCCATTATGGAGAAGAGTATGGAGGTTCCTTAAAAAACTAAAAAATAGAGTTACCATATGATCCAGCAATCCCACTCCTGGACATATATCTAGAGAAAACTCTAACTCAAAAAGATACATACACCCTAATGTTCATAGTAGCACTATTTACAATAGCCAAGACATGGAAGCAACCTAAATGTCTATCGACAGATAAATGGATAAAGAAGATGTGGTATATGTATATACACAATGGAATATTACTCAGCCATAAAAAAGAATGAAATAATGCCATTTGCAGCAACAGAGATGGACCTAGAGATTATCATACTAAGTGAAGTAAGTCAAACAGAGAAAGACAAATATCATATAATATCACTTATATGTGGAATCTAAAAAAAAGATGATACAAATGAACTTATTTACAAAACAGAAACAGACCCACAGACATAGAAAACGAACTTATGGATACCAAAGGGGAAAGGGAGGGGGGTGGGATAAATTTAGAATTTGGTATTAATAGATACAGACTACTATATATAAAATAGATTAACAACAAGGTTCTACCATATAGCACAAGGAACTATACTTGATATCTTATAATAACCTATAATGGAAAATAATCGGAAAAAGAATGGATGTATATATGTATAAATGAATCATTTTGTTGTACACCTGAAACATTGTAAATCAACTATACTTCAATAATTAAAAAATTTTTTAAGAAAACAGAAAAAGAAAAGAGAGCATTGGCTTCAACTTAGTCATCAGCTTCATTTGACCCTAACAAGAGAGCCTGTCCTTTGAAGCTTTGAAGCCAGACATTAACTTCTCCTCTATAGCTATGAAAATTCTATATGACATCTTCTTCCAGTAGAAGACTGTTTCATCTGCATTGAAAATGTTGTTTAGTGTAGCCACATTCATGAATTATCTTAGCTAGATCTTCTGGATAACTTGCTGCAGCTTCTACATTAGCACTTGCTGTGTCACCTTGCACTTTTATGTTAAGGAGATAGCTTCTTTCGTTAAACCTCATGAACCAACCTCTGTTAGCTTCAAACTTTTCTTCTGCAGCTTCTTCACCTCTCTCAGCCTTCACAGAATTGAAGAGAGTTATGGCCTTGCTCTGGATTAGGTTTTGGCTTAAGGAAATGTTGTGGTTGGTTTGATCTTCCATCTAGACCATTAAAACATCCTCCATATCAGCAATATCGCTATTTCACTTTCTTATCATTCATGTGTTCACTGAAGTAGCACTTTTAATTTCCCTTAAGAACTTCTCCTTTGCATTCACAGCTTGGCTAACTCTTTGGGACAAGAGGCCTAGATTTCAGCCTATCCTGGCTTTCAACATGTCCTCCTCACTAGGCTTAATCACTTCTAGCTTTTGATTTAAAGTGAGAGTTGTGAAACTCCTCTTTTCATGTGAACACTTAGAGGCCATTATAGGTTTATAAATTGGCCTAACTTCAATATTGTGTGTCTCAGGGAACAGAGAGGCCCAAGAAGAAAGAGAGATATGGGGGAACAGCTGGTCAATGGAGCAGTCAGAACACATACATTTATCTATTAAGTTCGTCATCTTATATGGGCATGGTTCATGGCACCCCAAAAAAATTACAATAGTAACATCAAAGGTCACTGATCACAGAGGGCCATAACAAATAAAATAATAATGAAAAAGTTTGAAACATTGCGATAATCACCAAAATGTGACACAGAGACACGAAGTGAGCAAGTGCTGTTGGAAAAATTGTGCCAATAGAGTTGCTCAATGAAGGGTTGCCGCATACCTTCAATTTTAAGAAACAGTGTCTGCGAAGTGCAATAAAGCGAAGCACAATAAAATGAGGTATGCCTATAGCTCTTGGTGTAATATTTTTGTCACTCTTCCTGGGGCTATAAAGCCCAAGGAAGGGAATTTCCGGGAAGTGTCATTATTGCTGGTAGGCAACAACAAATATGCTCACTGGGTTTTTTCCCATAGCTTCTCCTTGTACTTGTTTTATTTCCCTCTCTTACGTAAACATTCCCCCACAGTCCATTCACATCCCATCAATATAAGGGAGAAAAATCCAACCCTTGGACTTTGGTTCCTCCTACTTACAAATGGATGTGGCTGACTACCTGCCTGTATAATAAAATGACACACAAACTCCCATTCTTCTCAAAATATTTCTACCGCTAACCTGCTAAAGAGTCTGAAATTCCAACTTCTAGAGTCATACCTTTGTAGTAGGAATTATCATCAGAATGATTGTGAAAGTAAAACTGATACCTGGAAAAGACAATATAATCTATATAATATTGAGCAGGAAACAGTTAAGTAGTAAGATCTCCTCCACTCTTTCCTGAGTTTCTCTTAGATAATCAGAAGAGGTCAATGATGTTAGGGGTGTATCTTCTTGCTGCAAGTTGAGGGATCACGTACTTAATTCACATAACAAACAGGAAGTGACTATTTCCACCAAGAGGGGTTTAAATAATCTTCCCACTGATGCAGCCCCTGCAGGGCTCAATTGTAGCAGACAGTGCAGATTGTGGTAGAACACAGAAAATGCAGCCACTAGTGAGAGAAGGAAGGATCAAGACAAAGATAATGTTACCAAGTCCAAGCTTATACTGCTCGCCACATGACAGGCCAATAAATCAAAAGAAGAGGTGCTGGGCAAGAAATAGCAACTTTATTCAGAAAGCCAGCAGACCAAGAAGATGGTGGACTAATGTCACAAAGAACCATCTTCCCCGAGTTAGAATGCAGGCTTCTTTTATACTAAAAGGGGAGGGGGTGTGACTGATTATTGCAAACTTCTTCATCCCAGCCAAGAAGGTATGTGATAATTCTTTGTTCTTGCAGCTGTCCACTAGGTCTGATCATGATGCTCCTATAAACCTCCAACAAGACAAATGTTATTCTCTGTTATAAGTGTTATACCATTAAAGGTCAAGCCTGGGAGGCAGAGCCTTGAGAAAGTGCTATTATGTATATTTCAGGTTATAGGCAGCATTCTTTTACAAAAGGTACAGAGCCAGCATGACTAAGCACAGGCAACAGAGCACAAAGGTTAGAGCTAAAGGAATAGATCCAATATGGAGTCAGGTTGGTTCTCTATTACAATAAATCTTGGGCTGCAGAGAAAACTGAAGGGCCAAGCAAGCTGTAAAATCTATTTCTACACTAACAGGGAATTTAACTGCCTGAAATTCTCGGACCATATCAAAAAGAAGCAAAGCCTTTTTTTAGCATGAATTTTGATCACTGACAGAATCATAGTCCAAGGGATGACTGCAAACAGTAAGGGATCTAAAATGAGAAAACAAAAACCCAGTGCAAGCATCACAGAGCAAACTTTTATGGAATACACAGAGGATATCAGAATAACTGAGACAACCCAAGATGTGTGTAACCAAGCAGGACCCCATAGAGCCTTCCCGGGACAAACACCTTGCCCATATACTCTGCTTTAGCGTCTCTCTGAAGTACCCAGATAACAGTATCCAATATACATTTCCTGAGTTTTTTTTACAGGTGCTAAAACACCCGCCAAATGGAAGCTGTTAACTACTTGATGACCATGAGCTCATAGCCCCCAGACCTACTGGAGCCTAAGGATTGATAATGTGACACCGCCCTGTTACCTCACCATCAACCAATCAGAGAATTGTGCGTGAGCTGACCACATACCCTGCAACTCCCGCACTTCACCTGGCCTTTAAACATGCTTTGCTTTATCTTTAGCTTTTTAAGGAACATCCATGCTCTTCACCATAGTGGCCATATCAATTTATATTCCCACCAACAGTGTAAAAGGGTTCCCTTTTCTCCACACCCTCTCCAGCATTCATTGCAGCACTATTTACAATAGCCACGACATGGAAGCAACCAAATTGTCCATCAACAGAAGAATGGATAAAGAAGATGTGGTACATATATACAACGGAATATTACTCAGCCATAAAAAGGAATGAAATTGTGCCATTTGCAGAGACATGGATGGACCTAGAGACTGTCATAAGAGTGAAGTAAATCAGAAAGAGAAAATCAGATATCATATAATATCGCTTATATGTGGAATCTAGAAAAATGATACAGATGAACTTATTTGCAAAGAAGAAATAGAGACACAGATGTAGAGAACAAACATATGGGTACCAAGGGGGAAGGTGGGAGCTGGGATGAATTGGGAGATTGGGACTGACATATATACACTATTATGTATAAAATAGATAACTAATGAGAACCTGCTGTATAGCACAGGGAACTCTACTCAGTGCCCTGTGGTGACCTAAATGGGAAGGAAACCCAAAATAGAGGTGATATATGTATATGTATAGCTGATTCACTTTGCCGTATAGCAGAAAGTAACGCAACATTGTAAAGCAACTATACTCCAATAAAAATTAAATAAATAAATAAAAATGCTTTGCTGAAACCTACAGGGGAATTGGGGCTTTTTTAGCACTAACTGTCCTGGACTCCTTGTCTGGTGCCTTACAATAAACGCTGTACTTTCCTTCACCACAACCCAGTTCAGTAGATTGGCTTTACTGCCTGAGGGCAAGTGGACCCAGGTTTGGTTCAGTAACATGTGGACAACAGATCAGAACAGAGACTGTTCCTCGGGTCACATCTATCTAGAATGAACTGAAAGATGATAACACAACTGAATAATATTTGTATTTTTTAAATTAAAGCATGTTAATTAACTCAAATTAATATTTTTACTTGTTCCAGAGACTAAATATAAGACAACAAACTTTGGTTGTCTTCATAAAGTTCTTAGTTTATAAATCCCATTAAATCTTTAGTATTAAAATATCAGCATAAAGACAGACCTGTTTACCAATGGAAGTCATTCCAAGAATGCAAACTCCATCTCCATCTCCAATATGAGAAATGGCTGCTAAGTTCAGCACAAGATAAATTGGAATGTGGGAAGCTTTCAAGAATGTACTTTTATGTCTGTAAATTTCAGAAAGTTGAAAAATCTTGGTAGTTCAAAGTTAGTGGCACACCCAGAGAAGAGCAACAGAGAGTGATGACTGAGGAATCGCATACTCATACAAAGCAGCCTCATGACAAGGCAGGGTAGAAGACATATACTCTATATCATGCGCATATCTGAAGTTACTTGGCTCTGTTGGCTGAAGTAAAATAAAGGTTTATAGAAGGCATAAAACAACACTTGTTGTTTATAGAAGGCATTTTTTAATGCCTTCTATATATATATATAAACTTGTTATATATATATATATAACAAGTTTATATATATATATATATATAACAAGTTTATATATATATAACAAGTTTATATATATAAACTTGTCTTCTATATATATATATATATATATTCTATATATAAACTTGCCTTATATATAAACTTGGCTTCTATATATATATATAAACTTGTTATATATATATATATATAAACTTGTTTATAGAAGGCATTTTTTTAACATCTTTATTGGGGTATAATTGCTTTACAATGGTGTGTTAGTTTCTGCTTTATAACAAAGTGAATCAGTTATACATATACCTATGTTCCCATATCTCTTCCCTCTTGCGTCTCCCTCCCTCCCACCCTCCCTATCCCACCCCTCCAGGCAGTCACAAAGCACCGAGCCGATATCCCTGTGCCATGCGGCTGCTTCCCACTAGCTATCTACCTTATGTTTGTTAGTGTATATATGTCCATGACTCTCTCTCGCCCTGTCACATTCAAAGTTCTTTTATAAGGAAATTAAGTAGAACGTCCTGGTCTGGGGAAAATTCAATTCATCTAAAGGTGTGTAAAAATTAAACGAGAATCAGCATGAGATTCATATAAATATATAATAGAAAAATAGAGGAAAGAAGCATGAAAAACATATGACAGATGAAGAATATTCATATTAATGTTGCCAGTGAATAGATGAAAAATGTAACCAAATATAAGCCATAGATATAAAACACTTAGTAAACAAATGCCCGTATAAAGTAGAGCTTCAAAACAGAAGGATGCAAGATCAAGGAAGATACAGTGAAACAGCAAAATTAGTGAAAGATAAGTTTGCAAAAACACAAAAAAAAGTGAAATGAAAAATAAAGCCCTTCCAAAAATTAAGACCACAGGAGTCATGAAAAAAATGCAGGCACATAGACAGCAGGGTTGAAAGAATACATGTTTTAAAAAACTTAAGTGAAAATGATTAAAGATCAGAGGGAAAATGAGAGCTATGAAAGGCAAAGGAAATTCAACATACATATAATTGATATTCCTGAGAGAATGGAAATAAAGGGAATAGGAAAATATTAAAGTATCATTCAAAAAAGCTTTGCAGAAATAAAATAAGACTTGAATCTACAAACCGAAAAAGTACATTATGTCTCTGGAAAAAATAACACAAAATGATCACCGCCAAGATTTATTTTAGTAAATGCATCAGTCAGAGTCCATCAAGGGACAGAATCCATGCAACAATTTGATCACAGAAAGTTTCATACAGGGAATTATGAATATAACAGAAGATTGAGGTAATAAGGAATTGGCACGTAAGAAGTAAAGATAACTCTAAAGAAAACAGGAATAGCAGTTATAAAGAGCAGGCCCTACCCTTAGGGCTGAGGTAGGAAGAGGCACCCTCCCTACCCTGCACCAGAACTAAAATCCAGACCTCGTTGGAAAAGACATAACGTGAGCATGGCTCATGGGATGTTGCAGTCACTGAGAAGTAACACTAAGCAGAACCTGCTGAAAATCCACCCTCTGGGAAGACTATCCACAGGGAGGTGCTATGCCTTCAAACTCACCGCAAAGCTTCCGAAGAGAGCGCCAGGAGAAGCCTTTCAATGGGGGAGGTGTCTTGCTGGTGGCATTACACTGAGAAGACACCCAAAGAGTACTCAGGGGAAGTGGCTGGCCACTGGGTGCTGCTGACCAACAGGTATTACAAAAGCCAAGTGCCAAAGAAGTGGTGCACGGTCAGCGCCAGGCACCAGAGAAGCCACATACTACAGGAGCCTGGCAACGGGTACTGCAGGAGCCACTGGTGCTGTGGGATTGTCTGGAGAAGCTGCATGCTGCAGACGCCGTCCATACTTTCAGAACCAGGCCGGGAGAACCACCCACACTGCAGGAACAAGGTGCTGGAGAACCCCTTTGCCCCACAGAAGCCCGGCAGGAGGGGCACGCTTTCTCCTCCTGCGCCCCTCCTGCACCCCCTACAGACAGAGCTCACCATTAAACCATCTGACAAAAGAGAAATATTCACAGTTCTCTTGCTCCCCAGCCCGGGGCCTAAGGGCCTAGCAACCTGCCAATGGGGCCTTGTAGGTACATTAGGATGGGGAGTGTTGTTTTCATGTCCAATTTTTCTTTTCCATATTTGGAATGAAATTATCAATATAAGAAATTATTTCCTCATGTATTCTGTGGCGTTTTCTTTCTTCAGAGGTAGTGGGAAATGAAGAATGTGTAAGAGAATAGAATAGAAAAGGATGACTTTGTTTAAACTGATAATAAAGTTTCCTTCCTAACTGTGAAGTTATCTTCTGAATAGCTAGCTGAGAAAGGAAAATAATGCTTCCATCACTGAGTTTCTCTGTTTACTGGCCTACAAGGTGATTTCTGTGTGAAATCCCCTTTCATGTAACTCTGTCCCTAAGGGCACTCAGGAGAGTTGACTCACACTGAGGAACTCATAACCCAGGGAGAAAGCTCCTGTTGGCTCCTGCATGGGGCTGGGGGCAGACCCACACTGCCCGCTGCCCTGTCTGCAGCGCACATTCACTGCTCTCCTTCTGTTTTCTTCTTAAGGAGTGTTGGCATGTGGAATATCCAGAGCCAAATATCCAGACACAAAAACAGACTAAATTTAAGACAAAAAAAAAAAAATCTTGCTAGAAGCAGTGATTTTATAAATTCTTAACCAAGGGATTGAGAAGCCAGCAGAGTCTGACAATGCTTCTTTCAAATAAAAAGATTTTTAAACATATATGTTTAAAAGCTACAGCTGGGATACCAACCCAAGGTTGAACACTATTTTACATAAATTAATGAGTAGAGCTTCAATATTGATAAAAAGCCCTTCCCAGATGATAGTGTTATATTTTGGGAGTCTGAGTGTTACAAGAGGTTTTGGGGAATAATATATAGAAAGGCATTTTTTTATGGTTACAGGAAAAACAACAGGAGAGTCACAAGATACGGCACAGATTTAAATCTGACAACCAGTTTCCTTTCCTAAAACTGGATCTGGATTTATTTTCAATCGTTTTAAAGAATATGCTCAGACTTCAGTTTTATCACAGGAGATTTTAATTGCTGTACTGCTTAAAAATGAAGCATTTGAGGGTTTCCCTGGTGGAGCAGTGGTTAAGAATCCGCCTGCCAATGCACGGGACACGGGTTCAAGCCCTGGTCCAGGAAGATCCCACATGCCGCGGAGCAAGTAAGCCTGTGCGCCACAACTACTGAGCCCACGTGCCACAACTACTGAAGCCCACACGTCTAGAGCCTGTGCTCCGCAACAAGAGAAGCCACCACAATGAGAAGCCCACACACCGCAACGAAGAGTAGCCCCTGCTCACCGCAACCAGAGAAAGCCCGTGCACAGCAACGAAGACACCACATAGCCAAAAATAAATATAAATAAAGTAAATAAATTTATTTTAAAAAAATGAAGGCTTTGAGCAAATAAGCATTATACCAGAAAATGCTTTTTCACTAAGCTTGCTAATTAGAGGCTTACAGTCCCTAGCTTTAGTCAGAACCTATTAGCCAGCATTTAAACAAAGACATATCTGTATGGCTAATGGTATCAAAGTGCAAATAAAGAACAGAATAGGGAATCCTGGTTTTTACGCTGAGACATTATGGGGCTTATAATTCTGTGCATCCACTTCTTTGATCTCCACATCAGCTAGGGACTGCCAGAGACCCCAAAGGGACTTTGGGCTAATTCTTCATTTCTATCATCTTGTTTAGCACTGCTTTTACTTCTAATAGCTATTTGAACCATTGAGACACTGATATAACACATGATTTAATTGATCTTTATAACACTCATTTGTATTTACCATTTGTCTTGTTGGTAGCTGTGATATTTAGTCTCAAAATCTTAAAGAACAAAGTGTCCCATTATGGACTGAATGTTTGTGTTCCCCCCCAGATTCATATCTTGAAATCTAATCCAAAACGTATTTAGAGGTGGGGCCTTTGGGACATAATTAGGTCATTAGGGTGGAGCCCTCATAAGTGGGATTATTGTCCTCAAAAGAAGCACCCAGAGAGTTAGCTCACTCCTCTTTCCTTGATGTGAGGATGCGACGAGAAGTCAGCAGTCTGCAAATCAGAAGAGAGTCCTCACCAGAACATGCTTTGGGACTCCCAGCCTCCAGAATAGTGAGAAAGACATTTTTGTTTATAAACCACCCAGTCTATAGCAGCCCAAACAGACTAAGACATGTCGTATCAGGAGGTAATGCCAGCCTTCAAAAATGTGCGTGTGGAATTCTAAAAGCTAAAGCCAGTCAAAGTCCCAGATAACTGTGTCATTTCACCTCCTGAGCTTCATCTCCTTTTCCAAGCCCACACCTCCAACCAATTGAGCTTCTCACCACTTCTGAGTATACCTTAAGTATTCCCATAGTTGTATTTTTCTCCACAGAAATATCTGCTGCCCTTAGCTTTGTATGTCCAAATTTCACCATATCTACATAGTCCCTAGAAATGATACCTTTTCTAAAAAGTTTTCCCTGATTGTCCCAGCTCAAAGTTTACTCTCCACCCTCTGAACTATAGCATTGCTTCTGTACTTTTCACATGGTGTGTAAGACTTTGGGTCCTGTCTATAATACATATCTCTTCTGCTAGATTATAAGCAATTACAGGCAAGAATCATGACTTACAGATTTTTCTTAGCTCTTTATATAATGTAGCATCATGCTTTGCACATATTAGATGCTCAACTAGTATTTGTTGAATCAGAAATTAATCCCTAAAGATGGCGGAGTTAGAGAGACCCTGAGCTCACTTCTTCCCACAGACACGCCAAAATTACAACTACTTACAGGGCAACCATTTCTGCGAACAACTTGTAAGACTAGAAGAAAAGATTTCTACAACTAAAGATATAAAGAAGAAGCCACAATGAGATGAGTAGGAGGGGCGGAGACAGGGTCTAGTCAGGACCCACCCCCCTGGGTTGTTGACCCACAAGGGGGAGGGATATCACAACTGCAGAGGCCCTCCCTGGGGAGTGAGGGATCTGAGCCCCACCCTGGGCTTCCCAAGCCTGTACCAAGAATTCAAGCTCCGAAATACCTGACTTTGAAAACCAGCTGAGCTTACATTAGGGAGACCCAGAGGGCTGTAGGAAGCTGAGACTCCGCTCTTAGAGGGTGCACACAAAATCTCACACTCTGAGTGCCAATGCAGAAGGAGCAGTTTGAAAGGCGCCAGGGTCAGCCCCACTTGCTAATCCTGGAGAGCCTCCTGGAGAGGCAGGAGGCAGCTGGGACTCCCCCTGGGGACTGAGAAGCTGGTGGCAGCTGGTCTTGTGATCTTGTTCTACCATGCTGACACCAGCACTGGAAGGCACCGTTTAGGATTCCTCCCTCTAGCCTATTAGTGCCAGGGACTTGCTCCACTGAACAGCACACCTGCATCAGTCACACACAACCAGGCCTCACACACAGCCGTGTGGGGAGCCTGCCTCACCCAGCAGAGCACCCGCAGCAGTGGCAAGCGGCCAGGTCTCGCAACCAGCTGTGCTGAGGGCCTGACCTGCCCACCAGCAGCCCCGCAGGAGTCACACACAGCTGGGCCTCACAGCCAGTGATGCCAGGGGTCCTGGCTCACCCACCACAAAACCTGCAGCAACCACACGAGGCGGGGGCCTACAGTCAGGTGGGCCGGGGGCCAGTCCCACCTACCAGTGTGCTCTCAGTGCTTGGTCTAACCACAACAGAAGGGCACACACAGCCCATGTGAAGGACAGCCCGGGAGCTTCCAGCTCTGATGGTCAGAGGGAAGTGTGCTGCTGGGCTGCACAGAACCTCTCCTACACAGGGCCACTTCTCCAAGATCAGGAGACATAAAGGACTTACCTAATACATGGAAATAAACACAGAGAATTAGGAAAAATGAGGAGACAGAGGAATATGCTTCAAATGTAGGGACAAGACAAAACCTTAGAAAAAGAGCCAAATAAAATGAAGATAAGAAAACCCTGATAAAGAGTTCAAGGTAATGATCATAAAGATGCTCACCGAACTCAGAAGAATGGGTGAGCACAGTTAGAACTTCAAGAGTTAGAAAATATAAAGAAGAACCAGTCAGAGCTGAAGAATACAATAACTGAAATGACAAATATACTAGAGAGTATCAGCAGTGGATTCGATGATACAGAAGAATGGACCAACAATCCAGATGACAGAGTACCAAAAATCACCCAAGTCGAACAGAAGAAAGAATCTTTTTAAATGATGATAGTTTGGTGGGAGGGAGGGAAACGCAAGAGGGAAGAGATATGGGAACGTATGTATATGTATAACTGATTCACTTTGTTATAAAGCAGAAACTAACACACCATTGTAAAGCAATTATACTCCAATAAAGATGTAAAAAAAAAATGATGATAGTTTAAGAAATCTGTAAGGCAAAATCAAGCATACTAATATTTGATTGTAGGGGTACCAAAAGGAGAAGAGAGAGAGAAAAAGGCAGAGAACTTAAGCGAAGAAATAATAGCTGAAAACTTCCCTAACCTGGGGAAAGAAACAGACATCTGTGTCCAGGAAGCACAGTGAGTATCAAACAAGATGAACTCAAAGAAATCCACAACAAAACACATTATAATTAAAATGTCAAAATTTAAACAGAGAGAATCTTAAACGCAGCAAGAGAAAAGCAACTAGTTATGTACAAGGGAACTCCCATAATACTATCAGTTGCCTTTTCAGTAGAAACTTAGCAGGCCGGTAGGAAGTGGCACTATATATTCCAAGTGCTGAAAGGAAAAAAGTCACAACAAAGAATACTCTACCTGGCAAGGTTATCATTCAGTACTGAAGGAGAGGTAAAGAGTTTTACAGAAAAGAAAGAGCTAAAAGAGTTCAGCACCACTAAACCCTCAGGTACTGTTGGTGATACTGTAAACTGCAGCACCCACTATGAAAAACAGTATGGAGGGTTCTCAAAAAATTAAAATAGAACTACCATATAATCCAGCAATTCCACTTCTGGGTATTTACCTGAAGAAAATAAAAACACTTATTTGAAAAGATATATGCATCCCTGTGTTCATTGCAGCATTATTTAAAATAGTCAAGATACGGGAGCAACCATCAATAGGCGAACGGATAAAGAAGATGTGGCATATATATACAATGGAATGTTATTCAGCCATAAAATAGAATGAAATCTTGCCGCTTGTGACAACATGGCTGGATCTAGAGGGTATTATGCCAAGTGAAGCAAGTCATAGAGAGAAAGTATAGTATGATTTCATGTATATGTGGAATCTAAAAAACAAAACAAGCAAAACTAAATAAAACAGAAACAGACTCACAGATACAAAGAATAACTGATGGTTGCCAGAGGGGTGGGGGTTAGGTGAAATAGGTGAAAGGCATTAAGAGCTACAAAATTCCAATTAATACAATAAATAAATAAGTCACAGGGATATAATATACAGCATACGAAAAATGGTCAATAATATTGTAATAACTTTGCATGGGGACAGATTGTTACTAGACTTGTGATCATTTCACAATGTATTTAAATGTCGGATCAATATGTTATACACCTGAAATTAACATAATATTGTATGTCAACTCTACATTAATAAAAATAAGTAAATAAAAATAAAAGAAATTAATCCCCCAAAAGGGATATTTAGGACATTTCTTACCTCCAAGCAGGCAGAGTTCAGTCTGACAGATGGAACCTCACGGAAGGGAAATTCAAACCATTGAACAGTACCCCATCAAGGTCAACTGGAGCCTAAGGCAAAAGATAAAAATCAGTAATAATGATCCTGTCATTATTTAAAATTTTAATATTTTGTTCATTATGGATATTTAAAATTTTAATTTTGATTATTCAAAATTTTGATCATTCAAATATTGCATTAAAATACTGTTTATCTTGATATCTGAACTTTTTGATGCCTCTTTAGATTTGGCCCCTGAAGCAAGTACCTCACTCATTCACTCCAGTCCCAGCCCTCTAGTAGTCAGTTATGTGGATAGTAGCTTCAGGGATCCAGGCAATTTGTCTACTCTCAGCATGATGCTGGCCATTGTGTATGTTGGGAAAGAACCAGACAGACTACCAGATTCTCAGGCAAAGATTCTATTGTAATGTTGAACTAGACTGTTACCTAGCCCCACAAACACTATGCCAAGAGGGAAGAAAGACACAGATGGCTGGGAACGTTGGACTCAAAATCTACAGAGGTAACCATGATCATCGCTGGGGCAGTGAAAACGTTTTCATCACAACAGAAGACTCTCCTTCCAGGTCCAACCAGATGGTAAACTGGAACTGTGGCTATACATCTTGCCTTGGAAAGGAATGGTTCAAGAACTCAGGCAGACCTGAATCAATTCATGGCATCAACCAGTAAGTAGAGCAACGGATACCTGTAGGAGACATGATTGACAAAGATGGGCATGTCCTTTCTAGGGTTTGGGGTTTTTTGTGGGAGGTCTCTCCAGAGAAGTTGACTTTAGTGCTTTACATCTTTACATGTGTGAGGGATATTCAAGTCCTTTGCAACTTCCCAATCCACAATTACAGTTATAGCTTATCATATCCCCCACAAAATGCAATGTAGTAAAATTGAAGTGCTTAAGTGATCCCTTCAGGTCTTTAATGATTTTATGACCAATAGTAAAGAGACATCCAAAGTTATTTTAATTCCAAACTATCATTGTCTTAGGCCTCCTGATGTCTATCACCAGACCTAGCAGATGGATTTTTTTTAATTATTTTTCAAAATGAATTCATTTTTATCCAGTCATGGGGAATATTGAGTCCCAAATGACAAGAGAACAACAGAGCCTCTTCACACTTTTTTATTTGTGGTTCGCTTATTTACTGTTTCGAGACAGAGAAAATCTATTGATAGACTTTTTACCCCTTGGCATTGATTTCAGAAATGTAAACTACAGTAACAAGAGTGTTGCCAGGTTTTAAATCCTTCTCAGTCAGCTTTTCTTTCCTGTCCTGGTTGACCTATCACCCTCCGTACTTGCAGAAGTCCAGTCCCCTTCTCCAGTGACTCCAAAGACACTCACAGCCCACCATTTACCATTTTTCACTCAAAAATGTTAGTATGGTAGCTTCAACTTACCTCCCTATCTCCCTAAAACCTACCTCCCTAAAAGTAATGCTGCTTCATCCAATTGTCTATCACCTGTAGAATGGATAAATAAAATGGGTATAGTCACAACTTTATCTGGAATATTTTATAGCCATGAGAATGAACAACTTCAGCTACATGCAACAACATGGCTGACTCTCAAAAACATCAAAAACATCAGGTTGGACAAAAGAAACCAGACATGAGAGGGCACAAACTATATGATTCTATTTATTAAAATTCAAAACAGACCAAACTAATCTTGAATGGTGGTTACTCTTTAGGGAGATATCATGTCTGGAAGGGGGAGGCATGGTCTTCTGGGGGGCAGGGTAGTGACAATGTTCTGTCTCTTGATCTGAGTTCTGGTTACATGGATGTATAAAGTTTTGAAAATCCACTGAAAATTTTCTGAGTATATGCTATACATCAGTAAAAGTTTTGTGAAAATAATAATGCTATTGACATGTCATTGCTTAAATCTATAGCTAACCAAGTTTTAAATAAAGGACACTTAGAAAATAGGGTATTCCAAATATTCTTAGAAATAAAAATACATATAACTTATTCTAATTCTGTTTCTGGTAGAAAATTTTTTTCCTGAGCTATAAATATATATTCCTAACTACACAGTTGGAACCTAGATTCTCTTCAGGAATCTATAACTGAAAATGTCTAAAACTAAATTCACTGTTCCCCCAAAACCTACCTCCTCCCCTCCTACTTTCTATATCTTAACAAATGACACCACCATCCACTCACTTGACCAAGTCAAAAACATGGCCTCTTCTTTCTACATTTTCTTTACTGCCCAAACCAATAAACACTATCTCCTACCAAGTTGCCTCTTTAATACCATCATTTTAGTCCCCTATCCTCCATTGCCCACTTCTCTGGCTTATTCCTGTACTTCATTATTTTTGTTATGGGTGATTGCAATGTAAGGCTCCCCTGCCTCTCATCTCACCACTTTCCAATCTATCCAGCTCACTGCTTTCAGAGCCCTGTACAAGGCACATACAGATAATCAGTTTCCTTGTATATAGCCACACTACAATTTAACCAGAAACTGTTTCACACAGACTGATCACCCACATTCTACAACAATGGCTTTAATATGTTCTCCTCTCAAAAAATCTTTTTTTTCAAAAATATACTTTCCAGTTCTGATACTATGAAAATAATGAATAAATTCAAATCCGGAGGCAACTGTGGTGAGAAATTTGTGGTGATACAACACCCTACATGTCATAAAGCAAAAGATAATTGCTTTCATGCTTGTAGTGGCCATGTTTGGAGTGTTTGCCCAATCCTTATGTCCACTATGAGAACCTCTCTTTTCTTATGGAAAGGGGTAAACCACCCAGGCATGTTCATACTCTTTGACTTTGGGTTGATCATTTTCTGCAGAGAAACTACTTCCATTGTTTGGAAATCCACTTAAGTCAGGCCAGTCAGTTTCTCTCCTGGGAGATTGAATTTGGCATTGAAAGATGGTTGATGATTACCAGTCCCCACTGGGCACTTGAACTAGGACTATGGAAGACAGAAAAGTTAGGGTATATATAGAAAGAACAGCAGAGGCAGAAGACTGGTCTAGAAGAACCAAAGGCAGTCTTTCCCCCACTTTCCAGTTCCTGGATCCAGTCTATACAGGCTGGAAAGACTTCCAGCTTTGGGATTTAAGACATAGCGTGTGAGCTTCCCTGGTGGCGCAATGGTTGAGAGTCCGCCTGCCGATGCAGGGGACACGGGTTCGTGCCCTGGTCCGGGAAGATCCCACATGCCGCGGAGCAGCTGGGCCCGTGAGCCATGGCTGCTGAGCCTGCGTGTCCGGAGCCTGTGCTCCGCAACGGAAGAGGAGAGGCCACAACAGTGAGAGGCCCAGCGTACCGCAAAAAAAAAAAAAAAAAGACATAGCGTGATTCCTTAAAATATGTCCTTTATCTGTAGTGAATTTCCAATACTAATAAACAGAAGATTATAGAGTAAATCAATGTTAACTTCATCTAGTTATGCACTCCAAAAAATCCACTTAAATATATACATTTTTTATGAATACTTTGAGTCTTTTCACTTCTATTAATGCATTAACCAAAGAATAAACCTCATAGTCTGTAAAGATGGACTGAATAGTCCAAAATGTCAAATCCTAAAATGAAAAGACCAACTAGATTTCTTTATAGCAGTGCTCCCAACGTTTTTCAGCCCATACCTCACATAGAAAATGGTACTGTTTGTATGACAAATAGCAATACATGGAATGCATGAGGCCACAGGCCCAGAAACAGCCTGGCTTCCCAAGGACTGAGAGGATAGACACCTTACATCCATATTCATCTGTGGTATACCAGTATGTCCCAGCATACCAGTTAGGGAGCTCTTATCTTGCATAATTGGAAACTGTATTCTTGTCTTCGAAGAGCCTAAGATTGCACTGCGGGTACAGTAATAAACCCTGAGGGAATTTAAAAATAGGATAATGAACTTTCTGAGCGAGACCACTGAGGGAGAACTTAGAACTTAAAAAATGGCATTAACTTTGGCTCTAACAAGTACAGGAATAGTGAGGGGGGAGAGTTCAGAGCCTTTGAAAAGGGTCAAAGTCTAATTAAACAGAATGGAATGACCACATGCAGTACTCTTCTCTGTCTCCTGAGATACCTCCAAAAAGACAGCAAAGGAATAAAAAGGGAAAACAGCACAAGGACAAGAACAGCAGGAGATGCATCAGTAGATGAGATATTTTAACAAATATATTGCAGGTGGAAAGCACATGGAGAATGGTAATTGATCTAACAGGGGAAAAGAAGACCCAATCCAAAGTCTCTGCAGAGATGGCAGCTGATGAGAGCTGAGTGAGTGAATTCATCTGGAACCCCTGAGACACCAAAGACTTGGAGGCACCACACTTGATACTTCAGAAATATCAGAAGGTAGATATAATACACAAGCTGAATACAAATTCTGGTTAAGTCTATATACTGGTTCCTTCCAACATCTTTCTTAACCAGGCAAACAGAACAGTCCCACTGCCACCACACCTCTACACTACGCAGGACAGCAGAGGTTAATTCTCTGGGAAAAGGCTGTAGACTTGGAGAACTTAAATGCAATAGAGGGCAAAGATGTGACATGCCCTACCCCCACCCCACCGAGTCATCTTCTATCCATCTCCAGAGCAAGCAACCAAGTATTTCCCAGGTACCAGACTGGAGGATCTTTCTCTGGAGAAACCAATCAACCAAAAGGAAAGACTTACATTTAAGGATACTTACATTTAAGGATCCCCTCATGAAAAGCCTAAAGCACCACTTAATCACTCAGCCCCACTGACTCACATGCCATTTCTTAACAGTTCCTTACTGCTGCACTCTTAAATATGAACAGACAGCAAGGGATCACTTAACATCTGAGAAAAGCCTTCACTCTGAAAGAGAGAGATCAAAACATACAGAAAGAAGGAAACCTGGAATCAGGTAGAAAATTTTATTATTAATATTAGCAGAAAGATAAATTATTCCATCTATAAAAACAAAAACCACCAAGAAAGGGAATGACCCAAAAACAAAAAAGGGCACTTGGAAATTAAAATATAGGAGTCATAAAAAAATCCAATTAAAAATCTAGAAGACACAGTAAACAAAATCTCTCAGAATGTAAAAATGATTAGACAAAGAGTTGGGAAATATTTGAGAAAAGGGACCTACGGGATTAATCCATCAGGTCTAATATCTGAATAATAGGAGTTACAGAAAGGTGGAACAGAAACAACTGGAGAGGAGAAATTCACCAAAAGAGAATTATATAAGGAAATATACAAGGACTTGAGGACATGAGTTTACAATGTCCCACTGATTACTCAATACAATAAAGGAGAAAAGACCTATTTATGGCACATCTTGATGACGTTTTAGAGTGCCAGAGATAAAGAGAAGAATCTAAAATCTTCCAAATAAAAACCTGGTCACATACAGAACACCTGTATTTAAAATGAAATTCAATGCATTCAAAATGTTGAGGAAAAATTACTTTAACTTAAAATAGAATATCCAGCAAAAGTGTTACTCAAATGTGAGGGGAAAGGGAAATTTTGGATATGCACTAAATTTTAAAAGTTGTCCTGAGAGACCTTCAAGATGGCGGAAGAGTAAGATGCAATCACCTTCCTCCCCACAAATACATCAGAAATACATCTACACGTGGAACAACTCCTACAGAACACCTACTGAATGCTGGTAAAAGATCTCAGACTTCCCAAAAGGCAAGGAACTCCCCATGTACCTGGGTAGGGCAAAAGAAAAAAGAGACAAAAGAATAGGAATGGGACCTGCACCTCTGGGAGGGAGCTGTGAAGGAGGAAATGTTTCCACACACTAGAAGCCCCTTCACTGCCGGAGATGGGGGGTGGGCGGGGGGGAAGCTTCGGAGCCGCGGAGGAGAGCGCAGCAACATGGGTGCGGAAGGCAAAGCGGAGAGATTCCCGCACAGAGGATCGGTGCCGACCAGCACTCACCAGCCCGGGAGGATTGTCTGCTCACCCGCCGGGGCGGGCAGGGGCTGGCAGCTGAGACTCGGGCTTCGGAGGTCAGACCACAGGGAGAGGGGTCCCAGGACACTGCAAGCCAGAAGGGTTGGCTGCATGAACATGGCCTAAAGGAGGCTCGTGCGCCACAGCTAGCCAGGAGGGAGTCTGGAAAAAGTCTGGACCTGCCTAAGAGGCAAGAGACCATTATTTGGGGTGCGTGAGGAGAGGGGATTCAGAGCACCGCCCAATGAGGTCCAGAGATGGGTGCAAGCTGCAGATATCAGCGCAGACGACAGAGATGGGCAAGAGACGCTAAGGCTGCTGCTACAACCACCAAGAAGCCTGTGTGCAAGTACAGGTCACTATCCACACCTCCCCTCCTGGGAACCTGTGCAGCCCGCCACTGCCAGGGTCCCGGGATCCAGGGACAACTTCCCCGGGAAGAACACACGGTGCACCTCAGGCTGTTGCAACGTCACACTGGCCTCTGCTGCTACAGGCTCGCCCCGCATTCCGTAACACTACCTCCCTCCGGCCTGAGTGAGCCACAGCCCCCTAATCAGCTGCTACTCTAACCCCCTCCTGTCTGAGGGAAGAACAGACGCCCTCAGGCAACCTACATGCAGAGGTGGGACCAAATCCAAAGCTGAGCCCTGGGAGCTGTGCGAACAAAGAAGAGAAAGGGAAATCTCTCCCAGCATTCTCAGGAGCAGCAGATTAAATCTCCACAACCAACTTGATGTACCTGCATCTGTGGAACACCTGAAGAGACAACGAATCATCCCAAAATTTAGGCAGTGGACTTTGGGAGCAACTGTACATTTGGGGTTTGCTTTCTACATCTAATTTGTTTCCCGTTTTATGTTTATCTTAGTCTAGTATTTAGAGTTTATTATCATTGGTAGATTCGTTTACGGATTTGATTGCTCGCTTCCTTCTTTTTTTCTAAATAGACATATATATTTTTTTGCTTTTTCTCTTTTTGTGAGTGTGTGTGTGTATGCTTCTTTCTGTGATTTTGTCTGTATAGCTTTGCATTTACCATTTTGTCCTAGGGTTCTGTCTGTCCGTTTCTTTTGGTTTTTTTGTATTTTTAGTATAGTTTTTAGCGCCTGATATCCTTGGTGGATTTGTTTTTTGCTTTGGTTGCTCTCTTCTTTCTTCCTTTCTTTTCTTCATTTTAAATAATTTTTTTTTATTTTAATAACTTTCTTTCATTTCATTTTATTTTTTCTTTCTTTTTTTCTCCCTTTTCTTCTGAGATGTGTGGCTAACAGAGTCTTGGTTCTCCAACCGGGTGTCAGACCTCTGCCTCTGAGGTGGGAGAAGCGAGTTCAGGACATTGGTATACCAGAGACTTCCCAACTCCATGTAATATCAAAAGGCAAAAGCTCACCCAGAGATCTCCATCTCAACACTAAGACCCAGCTCCACTCAACGACCAGTGAGCTAAAGTGCTGGACACCCTATGCCACACAACTAGCAAGATAGGAACACAACCCCACCCATTAGCAGAGAGGATGCCTAAATTCATAATAAGGTCACAGAAACCCCAAAACACACCACCGGATGTGGTCCTGCCCACCAGAAAGGATGAGGTCCCGCCTCATCCACCAGAACACAGGCACCAGTGCCCTCCACCAGGAAGCCTACACAACCCACTGAGCAAACCTTAGCAACTGGGGGCAGACACCAAAAACAACAGAAACTAGAAAACTGCAGCCTGCGAAAAGGACATCCCACACACAGTAAGTTAAGCAAAATGAAAAGACAGAGAAACACACAGCAGATGAAGAAGCAAGGCAAAACCTACCAGGCCAAATAAATGAAGAGGAAATAGGCAGTCTACCTGAAAAAGAATTCAGAGTAATGATAGTAAAGATAATCCAAAATCTTGGAAATAGAATTGAGAACATACAAGAAATGTTTAACAATGACCTAGAAGGACTAAAGAGCAAACAAACAATGATGACCAACACAATAAATGAAATTAAAGATTCTGTAGAAGGAATCAATACCAGAATAACTGAGGCAGAAGAATGGATAACTGACCTCGAAGATAAAATAGTGGAAATAAGTATCACAGAGCAGAATAAAGAAAAAAGAATGAAAAGAATTGAGGACAGTCTCAGAGACCTCTGGGACAACATTAAATGCACCAATATTTGAATTATAAGGATCCCAGAAGAAGAAGAGAAAAAGAAATGGACTGAGAAAATACTTGAAGAGATTATAGCTGAAAACTTCCCTAATATGGAAAAAGAAATAGTCAATCGGGTCCCAGAAGCGCAGAGAGTCCCATACAGGATAAATCCAAGGAGAAACATGACAAGACATATATTAATCAAACTACCAAAAATTAAATACAAAGAAAAGATATTACAAGCAGCAAGGGAAAAACAACAAATAACATAAAAGGGACTCCTCATAAGGTTAACAGCTGATCTTTCAGCAGAAACTCTGCAAGCCAGAAGGGACTGGCAGTACATATTTAAAGTGATGAAAAGGAAAAACCTACAAGCACGATTACTCTACACAGCAAGGATCTCATTCAGATTCAATGGAGAAATTAAAACCTTTACAGAAAGCAAAAGCTAAGAGAATTCAGCACCACCAAACCAGCTTTACAACAAATGCTAAAGGAACTTCTCTAGGCAGGAAACACAAGAGAAGGAAAAGACCTACAAAATAAAATCCCAAAACAATTAAGAAAATGGTAATAGGAACATACATATGGATAACTATCTTAAATGTAAAGGGATTAAATCCTCCAACCAAAAGACACAGACTGGCTGAATGGATACAAAAAACAGACCTGTATATATGTTGTCTGCAAGAGACCCACTTCAGACCTAGGGACACATACAGACTGAAAGTGAGGGGATGGAAAAAGATATTCCATGCAAAAGGAAATCAAAAGAAAGCTAGAGTAGCAATTCTCATCTCAGACAAAATAGACTTTAAAATAAAAACTATTACAAGAGACAAAGAAGGACAATACATAATGATCAAGGGATCAGTCCAAGAAGAAAATATAATAATTATAAATATTTATGCACCCGACATAGGAGCACCTCAATATATAATGCAAATATTAAAAGCCACAAAGGGGAAATTGGCTTAACAGAATCATAGTAGGGGACTTTAACACCCCACTTTCAACAATGGACAGATCATCCAAAGTAAAAATAAATAAGGAAATACAAGCTTTACATGATACATTAAACAAGATGGACTTAATTGACATTTATAGGACAATCCATCCAAAAACAACAGAATAAAATTTTTTCTCAAGCACTCATGGAACACTCTCCAGGATAGATCATATATTGGGTCACAAATCAAGCCTTGGTAAATTCAAGAAAATTGAAATCGTATCAACTATCTTCTCTGACCACAATGCTATGAGACTAGATATCAATTACAGGAGGAAATTTGTAAAAAATACAAACACATGGAGTCTAAACAATACTCTACTAAATAACCAAGAGATCACAGAAGAAATCAAAGAGGAAATCAAACAATACCTAAAAACAAATTACAATGAAAACACGACAACCCAAAACCTTTGGGATGCATCAAAAGCAGTTCGAAGAGGGAAGTATATAGCAATACAGTCCTACCTCAAGAAACAAGAAATATCTCAAATAAACAACCTAACTTTACACCTAAAGCTATTAAAGAAAGAAAAACAAAAAACCCTCAAAGTTAGCAGTACGAATGAAATCATAAAGATCAGATCAGAAATAAATGAAAAAGAAATGAAGGACACGATAGCAAATATCAATAAAACTAAAAGCTGGTTCTTTGACAAGATAAACAAAATTGATAAACCATTAGCCAGACCCATCAAGAAAAAAAGGGAGAAGACTCAAATCAGTAGAATTAGAAATGAAAAAGGAGAAGTTACAACTGACACTGAAGAAATACAAAGGATCATGAGAGATTACTACAAGCAACTATATGCCAATAAAATGCACAATCTGGAAGAAATGGACAAATTCTTAGAGAAGCACAACCTTCCGAGACTGAACCAGGAAGAAATAGAAAATATGAACAGACCAATCACAAGCACCGAAATTGAAACTGTGATTAAAAATCTTCCAACAAACAAAAGGCCAGGATCAGATGGCTTCACAGGTGAATTCTTTCAACTATTTAGAGAAGAGCTAACACCTATCCTTCTCAAACTCTTCCAAAATATAGCAGAGGGAGGAACACTCCCAAACTCATTCTACGAGGCCACCATCACCCTGATACCAAAACCAGACAAAGATTTCACAAAGAAAGAAAACTACAGGCCAATATCACTGAGGAGCATAGATGCAAAAATCCTCAACAAAATACAAGCAAACAGAATCCACTACCACATTAAAAGGATCATACACACATGATCAAGTGGGGTTTATCCCAGAAATGCAAAGATTCTTTAATACACGCAAATCAATCAATGTGATACAGCATATTAACAAATTGAAGGAGAAAAACCATATGATCATCTCAATAGATGCAGAAAAAGCTTTCGACAAAATTCAACACCCATTTATGATAAAAACTCTCCAGACAGTGAGCATAGAGGGTACCTACCTTGACTTAATAAAGGCCATATATGACAAACCCACAGCCAACATCATTCTTAACAGTAAAAACTGAAACCATTTCCTCTAAGATCAGGAATAAGACAAGGGTGCCCACTCTCACCACTGTTATTCAACATAGTTTTGGAAGTTTTAGCCATGGTAAGCAGAGAAAAAAAAAAAGAAATAAAAGGAATTCAAACCAGAAAAGAAGAAGTAAAACTGTCACTGTTTGCAGATGACACGATACTATACATAGAGAATCCTAAAGATGCTACCAGAAAACTACTAAAGCTAATCAACAAATTTGTTAAAGGAGCAGGATACAAAATTAATGCACAGATATCTCTTGCATTCCTATACACTAATGATGAAAAATCTGAAAGAGAAATAAAGGAAACACTCCCATTTACCATTGAAACAAAAAGAATAAAATACCTAGGAATAAACCTACATAAGAAGACAAAAGACCTGTATGCAGAAAACTATAAGACACTGATGAAAGAAATCAAAAAGGATACAAACAGATTGAGAGATATACCATGTTCTTGGATTGGAAGAATCAACATTGTGAAAATGACTATACTACCCAAAGCAGTCTACAGATTCAATGCAATCCCTATCAAAATACCAATGGCATTTTTCACAGAACTAGAGAAAAATTTTTTCACAGTTTGTGTGGAAACCCAAAAGACTCTGAATAGCCAAAGCAATCTTGAGAAAGAAAAATGGAGCTGAAGGAATCAGGCTCCCTGACTTCACACCACACTACAAAGCTACAGTAATCAAGACAGTATGGTACTGGAACAAAAACAGAAATATAGATCAATGGAACAGGATAGAAAGCCCAGAAATAAACCCATGCACATTTGGTCACCTTGTCTTTGACAAAGGAGGCAGGAATATACAATGGAGAAAAGACAGCCTCTTAATAAGTGGTGCTGGGAAAACTGGACAGCTACATGTCAAAGAATGAAATTAGAACACTTCTTAACACCATACACAAAAATAAACTCAAAATGGATTAAAGACCTAAATATAAGGCCAGACACTATAAAACTCTTAGAGGAAAACATATGAAGAACATGCTATGTCATTAATCACAGCAAGATCCTTTTTGACCCACCCCCTAGAGTAATGAAAATAAAAACAAAAATAAACAAATGGGACCTAATGAAATTTAAAAGGTTTTGCACAGCAAAGGAAACCATAAACAAGACAAAAAGCCCTCAGAATGGGAGAAAATATTTGCAAATGAAGCAACTGACAAAGGATTAATCTCCAAAGTATATAAGCAGCTCATGCAGCTCAATATCAAAAAAACAAACAACCCAATCCAAAAATGGGCAGAAGACCTAAATAGACATTTCTCCAAAGAATATATACAGATTGCCGTCAAACACATGAAAGGATGCTTAACATCACTAATCATTAGAGAAATGTAAATCAAAATCACAATGAGGTATCACCTCACACCAGTCAGAATGGCCATCATCAGAAAATCTACAAACAATACATGCTTGAGAGGGTGTGGGGAAAAGGGAACCTTCTTGCACTGTTGGTGGGAATGTAAATTGATACAGCCACTAGGGAGAACACTATGTATGTTCCTTACAAAACTAAAAATAGAACTACCATATGACCCAGCAATCCCACCACTGGGCATATACCCTGAGAAAACCATCATTCAAAAAGAGACATGTACCACAATGTTCACTGCAGCACTATGTACAATAGCTAGGACATCTAAGCAACTTAAGTGTCCTTTGACAGATGAATGGATAAAGAAGATGTGGCACATATATACAATGGAATATTACTCAGCCATAAAAAGAAACGAAACTGAGTTATCTGTAGTGAGGTGGATGGACCCAGAGTCTGTCATACAGAGTGAAGTAAGTCAGAAAGAGAAAAACAAATACTGTATGCTAACACATATAGATGGAACACACACACACACACACAAAAAAAAGGTTCTGATGAACCTAGGGGCAGGAAAGGAATAAAGATGCAGATGTAGAGAATGGACTTGAGGACACTGTGGTGGGGGGAAGGGGAAGTTGGGATGAAGTGAGAGAGGAGAATTGTCATATATACACTACTAAATGTAAAATAGATAGCTAGTGGGAAGCAGCTGTGTAGCACAGGGAGATCAGCTCCATGCTTTGTGACCTCTTAGAGGGATGGGATGGGGACGGTGGGAGGGAGATGCAAGAGGGAGGGGATATGGGGATATATGTATACATAGAGCTGATTCACTTTGTTATACAGCAGAAACTAACACAACATTGTAAAGCAATTATACTCCAATAAAGATGTAAAAAAAAAGAAGGGTATTGGGCTGGAAAATAAAGCATGGGGAAAACAATTAAGACACCAATTCTAAGAGCCTTAGCTTGATGGGAAATCAACAGATAATATGGAGGAAAGTGCCAGAAGAAACAGCTGAAAGAAAAATAAAAATGTTTGACTCTGAAAAAGTAGACTGGGGATTTGAGGGGGCAGGCAGAGGACAACAGTTCATTATACTATTTGATTTTTCACATGCATGAATTATTTTGAAAAACATGTGAGTATGAATCAAGCAGTCAAACTCTGTATTTTCAAGGAATATTTGTGCCATTTGCTCTTAGTGAAAATGGATGATGAACACATTACAAAAACAGTATAACTTGTGACTTTATTCAATTGTGCCACTCATTCTGCATTGGTCAACATCTATCAAAAGTATCTTTGCACTATAGAGGATGTAATAACACTTCAGATTTAAGGAAGTGTCCTTTTGAAATTATATTTTATCTACCCATATTTAAATTTAAACAAACAAAAGAGAATTTTCAGTTTCCCTGTGATACTTTCAGTTTTGATTTATCCAAACAGAGGGAAATATGTTTACATTTCGATAATGACAGACTTATTCATTGCTCTGAGATAAATTTCTTGAACTACAAAAAGGTAGAATAAAGTCTTCAGTTAGGAAAGTGAAAAACATCAAACTGTTAGGGAGAAATTTCTTTGCTCAGATTGGTGAGAAAGAGAAAAACTATAGAGACCATGCAATTTACAGAGAAATTAGCATTTTATTATTTTTTAAAACATGGTATCTTCTTTATCTAAACAATATCATACTTATCTAAAAATTATTTGTTTAAACTGTGCAATTATTTCTTGTCATACAACTTTTTTGACTGTTGGGTTTTGTTTTTTTTTCCTGAAGAAAAATCTCATGTATTTCAGTGAACTAATTTGTAAGCCAAGCACTCCATTCCTCTCTCAATTGTTCAGACAAATCCCCAATTGCCTCCCTGCATTATATGAGCAGAAGTTAATATTTGATGACTCATTAGTGCATGGAAGTAAGTGAAGGATCCCAGCCCAGTAATGTAAAGAGAGAAGCAATGGGGTGTGTCCAATTTTGTTAACTCCACAATGTGCCTGTAGAGCTCAACCAAAAGATATGCATTGAAGATTAAACATAACCATGAAGGAATTGACAGACAAGGAAAAAAGGAAGGAAGAAAAGGAGGGAGGGAGGGAGAGAGTGAGGGAGGAAAGAAAGAAAGAAAGAAAGAAAGAAAGAAAGAAAGAAAAAGAAAGAAAGAAAGAAAGAAAGAAAGAGAAAGAAAGAAAGAAAGAAAGAAAGAAAAGAAGGAAGGAAGGAAGAGAGAGAGAGAAAGAAAGGAAGGAAACAAACAAAGAAACAAAGAAAGAAACAAAGAAAGGAGAGAGGGAGGGAGGGAGGAAGTAAAAAAAGATTTTTTACCAGAAAGAGCTAGGGCAACTTAAACTTTTCTCACTTTTTAGTAGGTTAACAATATCTATCTTTATTTGTAGGCCAGACTTCTGCTGCAGCTCCACTGTACTTCATGTTTACAAGTCCTCCTTTGCCTCTCTGAGCCATAATAGTATTTTCATAGTTGAGTCCTTATATTCAGATGATTTCATATTTGAGTCCTTACATTTAGGTAAACTCTTTATCTGCATTAAAGGGTTTTCTAACCAAGAGGAGGATGTGCATACCCCCAGGAAAAGCACAAGACAATCCTTTGGGGGATATGTAAAGAAAAATATTAGAATTTCTATTTTTTCTAAAAATAAAAACTAAAATGAGTCTGTATTTAATATATGGATTATCACTGCATCCTTGTTCAGTAAGTAGGGTCAGAGGCCTCAAATCTCATACAGTGAGCAAAATGTCCTGGAAGGATCCAGGCACAGAAGGCTAAATGGTGGTGCCCTCGTGCATTTATTCTCTGATTTAAGTATGCACACCCTAGAATGGTTTACAAGAGACCAGTTAGGAGGATTTGCAGATTATATTGTTGAGTTTTATCTAAACTAACCTTCACAAGAAGGACAAATTACCTTAAAATATTCTCACAAAGGCACTACATGTTAAAGATAATACTAGTGATACAAAGATGTAAGTGAACAAGAAAATGGCATCATGGAAAGTTCTACTCCTGGTATAAGTTCTTCATTGGCCATATAATGAGGTTAAAAACAAAGATGACATAATTAGATCAGATAAAGAGTTGGTCAAAAAATTTGAAATTAACAATCAACAATTTAAATTATATCCACATTCAATTACAAATGTTTTTGTGTATATATTCTTTCTTATGATATTTAGTCATTGATAACATACAGCTCTTACAATTAACCTGACATTTTTAAACATTTTCATTCCCCTTTGCCTTATGCTTTTAAATTTTTATTTTGTTTTTTAATGTATGAAAGATAATAGCATTATTCATTATAGTTATTTTTTATTTATTATAAAGGCAGGTTAATGGATTGATTAACAACATGAACGTGGAACCAGACTGCCAAGCTCTGCTACTTACTACTGTTTTAACATGGACAATTTATTTAATCTCTCTTTGCCTCAACTTCTTTATATGTGAAATGGTAATAATAATAGTACCTATTTCACAGGATTGTTACGAAGAAAAATTAGTTAAAATTTGTGAAACTCTAACGGTGCATTCAACATAGTAAATTCTATTTAAGTACCATTAAATTAAATTAAAACATCAATATTTTAAGAAATTTATATTTGGGATATATGCTCAACTATTTTTACAGATATGTGTATGCAGTCAACAAAGTTTGAAGCCCTCTGTTCCAGAGAATTCTTGTGTCACATTTATGTTACTTGAGAACTCAAAGGTGGTCATAGTTTATTAGTAGAAAATTCCTATTGCATTTGTTTAATTTAACCCAAGAAGAAAACATATTTATAATTTCACATAGAGATCTATTCCTTCCTTTTCAAAATCATAAAAGAAGAGCAGAAATAAGGTGATTAAAATAAACAAGTTAGATACCATTTACACGTGGCTAATAAAATACCATGTCTAGGATTCCCAAAAGAATCACTTTATCAAGTGTAGCTTATGTAAATGTTCATATTGGTTCATACTCTCTGAGCATCAAAAACTGATCCTGAGGGACATGCAGGAGCTATCAGCTTTCCCAGATAATAAAAAATCAGCAGGTCTGACACTTCAGATAACTAAGAGTTATTGATGGCCAAAGATGGACAGGCTGTTTGTGACTCCTGCCTCAGAAGTCCAGTGGTGGCCGTGTATGCAAATTACTGCAAAGCAATAAGACAAATGTTCATAATGAAACATAAAAATGGCATTTTGAGCATGACTAGCTGAAACTAGGAGGCTGAAAAAAGGCTTTTTGAAGGATCTAGGTACCAGTTTAGATGGCTACCAGGATAATTTAGTGGTATCACTACAGTGTGTTGGGCCAAGCCATGCATGTTAGCACACAGCAAGAGATTAACAAGATTGGAAGAAATAATATTGTTAAAATGTCCATTTTACAGTCTACAGATTCAAATCAATTCCTATCAAAATTCCAATGGCATTTTTCACAGAAATAGAAAAAACAATCCTAAAATTTTTATGAAACCACAAAAGACCCAGAATAACAAAAGCAACCTGGAGAAAGAAAAACAAAACTGAAGGCATCACACTTCCTAATTTCAACTATATTTTCAAGCTATGGTAATCAAAACAGCATGGTACTGGCATAAAAATAGACCCATAGCTCAATGGAATAGAATATTGAGCCCGGAAATAAACATACTTGACATATATATAGTCAATTAATTTATGACAAAGGAGCCAAGAATATACAACACGCAAAGGATAGTCTCTTCAATAAATCGTGTTGGAAAAACTGGACAGCCACATGCAAAAGAATGAAACTGTACCACTCTCTTACACCAAACACAAAAATCAACTCAAACTGAATTAAAGACTTGAATATAAGACCTGAAATCATAAAACTTCTAGGAGAAAACACAGGGGGTAAGCTCCTTGACATAGGACTTGGCAATGATTTTTAGATTTGACACCAAAAGCAAAGGCAACAAAAGCAAGAAATAAATGAGTGGAGCTACATCAAACTTAAAATCTTCTGTATAGCAAAGGAAACTATCAACAAAATGAAAAAGCAACCTGGGAGAAAATATTTGTAAATTATATATCTGATAAGGGGGTACTATCCAAAATATAAAGAATGGATATAACTCAATAGCAAAAGATCAAACAATTTCATTTAAGAACAGGCAGAAAAACTGAACAATCTTCCAAAGAAGGCATATTAATAGTCAATAGTTTCTTGAAAAGGTGTTAACATCACTAATCATAAGGGAAATACAAATCAAAACTACAATGAGATATCACCTCACTCCTATTAGAATGGCTATCATTCCAAAAGACAAGCGATAAGAGCTATGTGCATCCCCATGTTCACTGCAGCATTATATACAATAGCCAAGACACAGAAACAACATAAGTGTCTATTCATGTATGAGTGGATAAAGAAGATGTTATATACATAGTGGAATATTAGTAAGTCATGAAATAGAAGGAAATCCTGCCATTTGCAACAACATGGATGGATCTTAAGGACATTATGCTAAGTTAAATAAGTCAGACAGAGAAAGCAAAAACTGTATGATCTCACTTACATGTGGAATCTATCAATAAAAAAAAATGAACTCATAGAAACATAAAACAGATTGGTAGTTGCCAGAAGAATTGGGGTGGTGTGTGGGAGAAATGGGTGAAGATGATCAAAAGGCACAAACTTCCAGTTATAAGATAATTAAGTTCTGGGGATGTGATGTACAACATGGTGGCCATAGTTAACAATAATGTATTGTATATTTGGAAGTTGCTGAGAGTACATCTTAAAAGCTCTCATCACAGGAAAAAAAAATTGGGGCTTCCCTGGTGGCACAGTGGTTGAGAGTCCGCTTGCCGATGCAGGGTACACGGGTTCGTGCCCCGGTCCGGGAAGATCCCACATGCCACGGAACGGCTGGGCCCGTGAGCCATGGCCGCTGAGCCTGCGTGTCCGGAGCCTGTGCTCCGCAACGGGAGAGGCCACAACAGTGAGAGGCCCACGTACCGCAAAAAACAAAAACAAAAACAAACAAAAAAAATTGTAACTTCAAGAGGTGATGAATGTTAACCAAACTTATTGTGGTAATCATTATGTTGTATACTTTAAAAATAATACAGTGTTATATATCAATTATATCTCAGTAAGACTGGGAAAGAAAAAAAAGAAAATGTGATATATACATACAATATGGAATATTACTCAGCCTTAAAAAAGAATGAAATCCTGCCATTTGCAACAGTATGGATGAACCTGGAGGACATTCTGCTAAGTGAAATAAGCCAGATGTAGAATGACAAATACTTTATGATCTCATTTATATGTGGAATCTAAAATAGTCAAACTTATAGATGTAGAGAGCAGAATAGTGGTTTCCAGAGGCTGGGGGGTGGGAAAATAGGAAGATGTCTCAAAGGCACAAAATTTTAGTTATGCAAGATTAATAAGTTCTGGAGATCTAATGTACAGCAATGTGACTATAGTTAACAATACTGTATTGTATACCTAAAAGTTACTAAGAGGATAGACCTGAAGTGTTATCACCAAAAGAAAAAGGTAACTATATGAAGTGAAAGATAGGCTAATTAGCTTGATTATGGTGATCATTTAACAATGCATACATATATCAAAACATCTAGTTGCACACCTTAAATATATACGATTTTTATTTGTTAATAATATCTTAATTAACCTGAGGAGAAAAAAGCAATGTGGTAATTTAATTTACTGTGTAGAACAGGAAATTAAAATTTCAACTGTTAAATAGAACTCAACTCTATGAACACTTACTGAATATTTTTATATGCAATCCTGTAAAGTATGAAGATAAATTAGGTCTTGCCATAGAGAAACTTACTGAGAGAAAATGGGGAGAAAGAAAAATTAAGAAAGAGAAGGAGAGGGAGAAATTATACTCTAAGACAGGAAACGGGGAGTTAAAGTCAATAGCAAGTTATGTGAGGAATTAGTTCTGCCTGAGAGAATTATGGCTAGAGCACCGGGGGAGGTACAGGTAGAGTGAAGACAGAATCTGGTCCAGACAGGGCTGATAGCCAGGGAAAGAAAGTCCATCTAGTATACACAATCAGACATTAGTGAGCAAACAGAAGGGCATTAGGAGCCAAGCCAGAAGAAATCAAAGTATCTGAGGAGCAAAGTGGAATTCAGTCAAGAGAGTCTCAAGTAAAAGAGTAAAAGAAAGATACAGCAACAGGAACAGAAAGGCAGGTGTAGGCATGATTTACAGGACTCTGGCCCGTGTCAAGACTGTCCCTCGAGGCCAGAGTTACCACAGTAATTCAGTTACCAACTGCATAGAACTGACAGGAAGAAATTGTGAAGAAAAAGAAGAGCAAAAGTGTACACAGCTGAGAAGGTCTTTGAGTTGGAGGTGACTTTTACTTGAAAGACACTTCTGTTTTTGAGATCTAGAAGTCCATCTTTCCTTTTACTGGCCTCCTTCCAAGGCCCTAGCCCCAGTATTATTGACAAACCAGACTATTTTCCATTGATCAAACATAGAATATTCTTTCAAGTCTCCAAATTTTTCCTTAGGCTGTTTTCTGTGCCTGAAAACACCTCTTCCTCCTTGAAGGCCAAGTACCCAAATACGACAGTTGAATTGAATAAAAGTCTTTTGATTACACCGGTTTTTCCTTTGGCAAAACTCAAATTGTGTTCCCACTGAGGTAGGTATAGCAAAGTAAACAGAAGCTAAAGAGAAAACTGTCCACTAAGGATCAAAATCCCAAGAAAGGACTCCTGTGATCTCAATGAAATGGCTCCCTAAGTTGGGTTTCTCTCATAAAGAAGGTGAAATATCCTTAGTAGAAGACTGAGGAAGCAGGAGTATTCCCAATTCCTTGTAGTTCCAAAAGCCTGAGGAATTTTCTGCACCTCAGATCCATATCAAGGACCTGGCATTTAACACCCACTGGGTCATTTCCCCAAACCACCAACTTATCATTGCCCTTTTCAGATGGGGCATCCTAGTGTTACTTACTTCCCAGGCAAACTCTGTGGAAACACCACATTAATCATTTCACATATTTTCAGGGTTGATAGCACTGGCTGAGTTTGAGTTTCAGACCTCAAAAAACTGAGTTTTTAGATTTTTCCACAGTTATATGAGAAATTGCTTTTTTTAAAGCTAGTAAAATGAAAGCATAATTAGTTTGCTGAAACTGTCCAATATCAGTGATTTCCTTCGGAATTTGTGGAAATAGTTTAAGACTGAAGTAACAGGCAATATTGATAGATTCCTCCACTATGAGAAGCCGCCCAGGAAAGCACTATAAATGATACTGTACGATACTCACTGGGAAGCTTGCTGGGGAACTGTGAGTGGAGCCACGTTGCTCATTGAGGCTGCACGGGTAAGTATTGGTACATTGTGGGTATGTCGAATAGAAAAAGACAGGGGTCTGAATATAAAGATTGTGAAACTAGGACCACAAGCAGAATAATAATGCAGTTTCTTTTAAAAATATTTTTAAACCCCTATTCAAGAGTATTTTATTGCTAACTCTTTAACAAAATCTGGTAAAATGTTAATATAATACTATTGAATTAAAAATAAAATTTTGTTGTAACACTATGAAATATTTAAAGAAGTATTAAGTAACTAGGGAAAGAAAAGATCAAAAAATGTTAATACATACACTTGAAATAATAAACATGTAATGAATAGAAATAAACTCTATTATACTTTTTAATTGGTTAATAATAAAGTTTAAATGGTCAGAAAGCAATGAACATAAAACTACAAAATTCAAATTTAAAATAATAATAGCAATCATACCCTACAATTTCATCTTAAATTATGGCTTGTTATAGTTATTTACTGACACGCTCTAATAACTGCCAATTTGCAGGTCTCAAAGTTCAGTCTGACCACTGTTAGAATGACAAAACACCAGAACACTGACACCAAATGCTGAGTAGGATGTGGAGCAACAAGGACTCTCACTCACTGCTGGTGGGAATGCAAAATGGTGCAGCCACTTTGGAAGACAGTTTGGTGATCTCTCCCAAAACTAGACATACTCTTAACATATGACCCAGCAATAGCACTCCTTGGCATTTATTCAAAGGAGTTTAAAACTTATGTCCATATAAAAACCTACACACAGATGTTTAGAGCAGCCTTATTCATAATTGCCAAAACTTGGAAGCAACAAAGATATCCTTCAGTAGATGAATGGAAAAGAAACTGTAGTACCTCCAGACAATGGAATATTATTCAGCGCTAAAAAGAAATGAGCCATCAAGCCATGAAAAGACATGGAGGAAACTTAAATACATATTACTAAGATGAGAAAAGTCAATCTGTAAAGGCTACATACTATAGGACTCCAAGTCTATGACATTCTGGGAAAGGCAAAACTTTGGAGACAGGGGTTGAGGAGGTGGGCGGGATGAATAGGCGGAGCAAAGAGCCTACTGAGGGCAGTGAAGCTACTTTGTATGATACTATAACGACATGTTATTATACATTATACTTTTGTCAAAACCCGTAGAACAACAACAACAAAAAGCCCATACAACACAAAGAGTGAATCCTAATGTAAACCATGGGCTTTGGGTTACTGTGACAAGCCAATATAGGTTTATAAATCGTAACAAATACACCACTGTTGTGCAGGATGTTGACAGTGGGGGAGGTTCTGTGTGAGAGACCAGGGGGTAATGGGAATTCTCTGTGCTTTCTGCTCAATTTTGCTGTGAACCTAAAACTGCTCTAAGAAAAATAAAGTCTATTTAAAAAATTCCAGCTATATATCAGGTTTGTAATATGCCTATAAATTCATATGTTTAATTGCACATTTTATTGGGTTTAACGTACATGATGTGGTAAAACAAAGCTATGCACCAGTCCACCGAATCCCAAATCCTCAGTGTTTATTATTTTAGAAGAAATGCCATACTCCTTAGTATTCTAGAAAGTTAATACGGAGAATTGAAAGGCAGTTTGCTTAATCAAAAAGTAAGAGTTGAACAAGATCACATTTGTCACCTATGAAGTGTTTCTCCCATGGTAATTTATTCATTGGATTGTGGATCGCAGTTCTCCACGGATGACAACAAATCCACATAAAGATTCTACATAGATAGATACAATGTTTCCATTCCCAACTTGGCTTGTCGACAAATGTGCAGCGTTGTCCATGTTCAGATGATGCCCTGGTGCTTACAGATTGATGTTAGGGACACTGAAGTTGTTTCAGAAAAGATAAGTGCAAATTTAATTTTAGAAAATTTCCCTCCAACTTTTCTTCACTATTTATCAGTACACAATCATTATGGGTCATCTTCACATGTGGGCTTCTCAGATGCAGAGTGGCACAAAGCAATTTGTTCATCCTTCTGGAAAGCAGCAAAGGACATCAAGCCTATTGTCAATCTCATACCTAACTACACCTTGGAAAACCTAGCTCATCTCATATTAATTTTCTAAGATTTAAAATAATGGTATACTCTAAAAAATAATCCAATCCAGTAACGCTTGGGAAAAAAACAAAAAGGAAATGGTTAATCTCTGGAAACATACCCTTTTAGTGGGGTTTACAGTGCGCAATAAAATACTTATATTTTTAAGATGCTAAAATATTCTAAGAAATCCTGATTTACCCTAGTAAATCACAGCTCCACAAAATTCAGCAAAATTTTAATTTTTAGAGAGGTAGGCAGAGAAAAGTGAACAAAAATATAACACAGTATACGATTCCTTTAATAACGTTCCATTAAAAAGGAGGATGAACAGCCAAGGAAAATAATAATTGTGAGAAAATTGGCAATCCAAAATAGCTATTATATAATTGTGTTTATTATACTTCACTGGCTGATTCGTGTCTCTCTGAGTGGGAACATTTATAATCTCCTACTGCCATCTTATGTAATGTCTTGTCACTGCACAAAAGGAGGAATATACATTAAGGAAAAATAAAAGCACTTTCTGGAAGTTGTATATCAACCACATTTTCCACATAAAAATTAAATATCTATTTTTCCATTTCCCATTTATTTACAGCAGAATTTTTTTAAGTTTGGTCATTTAGCAAATTATTTATAATTCCTTTCCTATTAATTTCTTAAACATTCTATTCTGGTCATATTTATTATCTCATATATAGTTTATTGTAAACTGAAATGCTATGTAGCATTATATATTATTCAAATGCATGAGTAATGCAAAAGATGGAAATTAAATTGTATAAATAAAGCAGAAACAAAGCACAGTTCTACCCTTTAAAGCAACAGAAGTCAACAGACTTTAACAAGTTTATCCTGAAACCAGCCAAGTAATAAGCTGCCAATTTTATATAGAAGAATTTTAATTTAATGTGTAATTACAAACATATGCCAGCATTTTAATATAAAAATAACAATGCAAGTAGGCAAATTTGTATTTTTTCTATAAATCCTGACAATTCTTTTTTATTACATCACTAGTCAATTACTATTCAGAAGACCATATAACGCAGTGCAATTTAGAAAGTTGTCAGTAGGAGAGTCTCCCCACTCTTATTTGACTATCTAATGCCAATATCCCAACTATTAGAGAAATATAACAAGTAGAAATGTGTTTATCCACAAGTAACAATAAAAATGCCAATTAACCATGGCTTAAACAATTAAAAGTTTGTCTACACAAGCAGGATATATTGCCTTTGATTCTATTTCTCAACAATGTCATCACTTCCTAAAGTTCTTTCTAGATTTCCATTTCACCATCCTTGGTACACTGACCTTCATCCTCATGCTTGTCACATCATGATCACAAAATCGTTGCTATAGTTCCAAACAATAAAATAGCGCCAAGATTGGAACAAAGTAAAAAAAGAAAGTGCTAGATACATCTATTCTCCATATTCTCATTATTAGTCTCATGGCCATTTCTAGCTGCAAGGGAAGCTGGGGAAGAGTTTTTAGTTCAGCACAGTCACTGTGAACAAAATTAGCAAGATACAAGGGAGAAATCTGTAGTGGGAAGAAACAAACAATATCTACCATAAGGAATGAGATTAACATTGATCTATAATTAAGACTTTAAGTTCAGATGGTAGGTTAAGCTGAAAGTGGAAGCTTCCCTCTCCAAACGCATAATAATACTAGGTAAAATGTTAGAGAAGAAAATAAATACTTGAAGCAAGTAAGGGAAATCTTCAAGTGCCATAGACAGAGAACCAATAATAATGCTTATGAGCACTTCACAGAAGTAACTGGAATGAATATACCCAGAAGGCAGAAGTGGAGATGCCAGACCCAATGCACAGGCAAGAAGAGGCCTGGCCAGGAGAACATCTCCCAGCAATGTAAAGACCCACACAGATATGGGCAGTGTATCCCAGGCCCAGGCCAAACCAGAATCTTTTGTAAGAAATCAGAGCACCTGGCCTGTGTCGCATGCAGATGTAGAGCCTGAGTTCTCACACAACCCACCCAGAGTAAAAATCCCAAGTAGATAACTAATGGGAATGGTCTAGAACGGGTAAACCTTGTAGTACACTGTAACTGGCATCCGTAAAACCTCTTCAAAGGAGCACTTCCAAAACCCAGAGCACACAGAAGATAATTGCTGCAAAAGATGAAGTTGCTGGCAAATAAGGAAAAACACACAAAGAAATGCCATGAGTGGCACAACAAATGGGAGAAATCATGCCCAGGGAGCCACTGTTAATAGAGCAGGCTGGTCTTTGTCAGACTCTTTCAACTTTAATAAATAAGCACCAAAAACATAATCCACACTAGCTCCTGGGGAGTTAAGAAAGGGGAACAAGAAAAAATATTAAAGAAACAGAACACTTGACTTGCCCTTTTCCTCCCGTGGCCCTAAAATGAGCTTACATGTCCTTCAGAGAAAAAAAATGAAAGGGCTAAAGGACACAGAGTCATTTACAAGAACAAATCAATATAAAACCAACTGAATTTTAGAGAGCTAAGGTGTAAAGAGCAGAGGTCATACAATGGAAAATTGCAGACACACTCCCTATCCCTGCAGTTCTCCAAAACATCCTCACAAAGATGAGTGTAGTAGACCCCATAAAGGCATCAGCTAAGGAAAGCATCCTCAACAAGGTGAATTTTCAATTGAATTCTGAAAGATATGTAGGGCTGGGGAAGGGACACAAATTATCAGAATACTGCTAACTCATCTTTCTCTATCCACAGGCTTGTGTCCAGTCCTAATTTCATTGTATCACAAATTTAAATGTGTTTTAGAGAAACTGGAAAGATCCAAAAGATGTACAGATTTGCCCAGTAGATGGGGAATATCCATATTAGGAGCAAAGATTGAATGGATTTGCTTCATTTCACATAGGACATACATGAGTGTCATGTTTAAATTCTTCTTTCAAACTATTTAAGATTTTAAGAGGAAATTAAGTTATTGTTCTCAGTGAGGAAAAAAGATCAAAATTGGAACAGGAATGATACTCAAAAAGTAGAATCTATGACTTTCAAGATAATAACCCCTGAAATCAGGTCAGGAACTAACTTCCATTTCTAGACGTCTATTAAGAGTAACCCCTGATGGGATGATGGGTGATTTTCATTTTCTTCTCTGTATTTTGCTGGATTGTCTAAGTCAGTACTACCTTTTAAAATAAAATAATATCAAAAAGTAAAAACTGAAATGCTAACTAATATAGTTTGGATCGTCGGTTGCTGGAAAAATGAGGGTGGAGAAAACGTGCAAGTCCCTCTAGGTCTTTTATTCTATAAGGAAAAAGTCCTTCCACAAATTAGGTTCTGTGTCAATAATTTTTGTTAGAGTATTAATTATCTTAATACAAAATCTAGAAATGTTAATATATTCAATCAGTTCTTCAACATCTAAGTGATAATTTTTAAGATCTTAACTGTTCAATCACTTGACGGTTACTTAACTTCTTTAGCAAGAGGTATGGATGGTAGAGAAGGTAGGAGCCGCAGCTTCGCCCTTCAGAATAAAAATTTTCAAAAGAAAAAGTCCAAAAGAGAAAAGACCACATTGTACTAATCATTTCAGGGGAAAAAAAAGAAAAGGAAAATAATAACAATTGTCCCACATACTCACCTTCCAAGTTTTTAAATAATTTTTTTTATAGAGAGAAGTAAGACATTGAACATATAGGAATAGATTCTGAACAATGACCGTGTTCTTCATTATATAGTAAACTATAAAAATTGATCAACAAAGTCACAAAGGAGCATAAATAAAATAACTCTTCCACAAATAGCAATAGATCACATAAAAACTAAACAAAGTTTAGTCATAGTGATATATAACATTTCTTGCTAAGACAATGACACATACAGGAATACATATACATAACAGATCAGTTTTCAGCCTGGTTTCCTAGGATAAAAGTGACTATACAAATTACTGTTAAATCAATTTTAATGACCTAGTCAATTTAAACCAAATTAGGCCTAAAGCCACATAAGGCTCCCTTAGTTTCCTAGAGCTAACAGGGTTACTTACTAAATAAACCAAGTCATTCCTCTAATTCTATGTTTTGCAAGGTTGGCCTGAACTTCCTAACCTCAATTCAGAGTACTGAAATCAGAGGACTAGGCTGAGGAAATTCTACTTTGATGTCATCCTATTCATGGTGCTAAGGGACACAGATATTGGAATTCAGAGATGGAAAGTTAATAAATATTGTGCAACAAAGAAGAAAATACATACAAGAAACTGGTGCCTCTCTACCTGGCTACAAATTTGAATCTCCTCATGAGCCTTTTTTTAAAGTACCAGATCAATTAAAGCAGAACCTTTAAAACTTGAGCCCATGCTTTAAAAAAAAAGTCACCAGATGATTCTAATACAGAGAAAGTATTAAAAAGCATAGCGATAGATGATATCAAGAAAACAATATATTCAGATTGAATGCATCCGAAACAGAGAATTGTGTTCCAAACCAAGAGTCAACTCCAAAGGGAATAACATAAATGACTTTTGAACCTCCAGAATACAAAGATGACAATTTATAGTAGCCAGGGCACCAAGAAATTATCTGAGGGGCTGATTGCTGAAATACTGAAAGCAAATAAAGCAAAAATTCGCTCTGGTGCCCTTACTCTTCAAGGGCTGTGAGTACAAATAGCTAATAAAATCAAGCAGTGGAGCTATTAAGCTCCAGGTACTTCTGTGCTAGGAAGAATCAGCAGTTAAAAAAAAAAAAAGTGTTTCCAGAATTAATACATCTGTTGTTCTTTGGGTGTTGTTACCAACCTCAAAGTAAAAAGCCTTGGAATCAACTATATAAGCAATTTCTAAGGCATTCATCCAAATTCGGGTCATATGGAAACCCTGAATCTGTTTGCCAATAAGATTTATTTTTTAGCCTGAAAAATTAGGAAGAGAACTTTAGTGACTGAACTTTCACAAAAAGTTTTCTCAACTTTCTGATGACCCTAAGAATCACCAAACTTGGAGTGGATCAACAGTGCAAAATTAAAGTTTAACCATTATGGGTGGAGATACAAAATATATATTTCAGGTAAACAACAAGGTATAAAGAATAACAAACACTTGTATACCCATTATGTAGCTTCAGTAAAATACAATGAAGTCTTCAGCATTCTTCCTCTCCTTACCTTTCCCACTCTTACCAACCCTTTCTAAATGAATGGAACTGTCCTAAAATTGGTGCTTATCATTTCCAAGAATGTTTTTATAATTTAACCATGTATGTATAAATCTCTAAACAATATATAGCATGATTTCTTTTATGTTAAAGTTTTATAAAAATAGTATAATATACGTATTTTCTCACATAAAGATAGCTTTTTTATTCAATATTGTATTATTATAAGGTTTATCCATGTTCATACACATAGTAATTCATTTTAACTGCTGTATAGTAGTTAAATAGTACCACAGTTTGTCCACTGTAACACTACTAACATATTGAAATACATATTCTCACACATGACTCTGGAATAGCAGAAATTTCTCCAGACAGTGCTTCTCAAATTTCTTTGTGCATATAAATCACTTGAGGATCTTGTTAAAATGCAGGTTCTGATTCAGCAGGTCTGAGACTGAGTCTGATAGTCTACATTGCTAACAAGTTCTCAGGTTATGCTCTAGGCTACCCTGTTCAGTATGGTAGTCACTAGCCATATGTGGCTATTTAAACTTACTTAAATTCATATAAATAAAAGATGTGGTTCCTCACCCACTCTAACCATATTTCAAGTGCTCAGTAGTTATTGGACAGCACAGAGAACACTCTCATCATCTCATAAATTTGGACTACTGAACAGCACTGCTCTGGAGTCTTTTTACTTAAAGTGTTGTCCAAGAACCAGCAGGCAACTCTTTAGAAATGGAGAATCTTAGGCTCCATCTGATGAATCCTAACCTGCATTTTAGCAACATCCTCAGGTGATTTGTTTCTCTCCTAAAGTTTCAGAAGCGCTGCTTTAGGGTGTTTTATACCTAGAAGTGGAATTGCAGGCTCGAAGGGCATGCACGTCTACAACTTTGCTACCTATTGCCAAGTTTCTCTCCAACACAGTTTAACCAGTCTATAATCCTCAAAGTAATCTGCAAGAGACTTAATTGCTCCACCCCACATCCTTACCAACACTGGATATTGTCAGACACCATGATTTTTGTCAATATAATAGTATGAATGTATTTCTCTATTGTTTTAGTTGGCCACTCCTTGATTAATAGTGAGATGGAGCATGTTTTCATATGTTTATTAGCCATTCAGATTTTCTCTTCCATCATAGCCTATTCATATTCTTTGCCCACTTTTTAATTAAGGTTGTTTATCTTGTTCTTATTAATTTGTAAGAATTCTTTACTTGGGCTAAATACTACTCACTTGTTTATTGTATACATTGCATATATCTTCTTCCAGTCTGTGGCTTCTCTTTTCACTTTGTTTATGGTGTCTTACGATGTACCTAAGTTTTTAATTTTAGTTTTTATCAGTGTCATCAATCTTCTCTATTCAGGTTATAGTGTCAGGGCAATCTTCAAGTACCACAGGACAACTAGGTTGAAGCATGGTTTTTCAACGTAAATTCTTTCCCCTCTCCATCTTAACTCAACTAGGAGTAAGGATTCTAACAATCCTGTCTTCCACCAATGAAATCTTGTCTCTACAAGCAGGCTTCGGGCTTCTCTGAGCAACTAGGTCGCCTGACAACTGAATAAAGTGAGGGAACCACCTGACCCCTCTTCCATTCACAGCCATAAGTATTGGCCATACTTTGACACAGAGATTCTAGATCTGCTAGAGCATTTTCTATAAGGAGAATGAGAGAGACTTCATTTATAGCTAACTTGAGCCACAGAGGCTTGTTTTATTTGGTCTTTTTTTCCCTTGATATATCAAAATGGGAAAATATGCTAAGGCAAAAGGAGTTTGTTGTCCTTTATCCATTAAATAATGTAATCCGTAAGGAAAAATCAACAAGTATAAATAGTAAACAAGCAGAAGTTACACAATTCAGACTATAATTTTTTTCAATTCTGAAATATTTATATGGAAAATTACTATTATAAAGGGAGAAATATGTCCACTATAAAGGGATTCCTCCTATTATTTATAATGACCTACTGATCATATTTAGAAAGGAAAAATACCAGATGATTGGATCAATACTGGGACATCTTTCTATATTTCTAAATATCATTTGCTTATTCCATAAATCAGCTCCAATAGCAACAACAGTATTCATTTATTTCATCTTTCCATTCATTTACTAAAAGTATTTATTAACTATTTTATGTTGTCATAAGCTAGATTTATAGAGCTATGGTGATGAATCAGAATGGAAGTATCTATATGTCCTCCAGAGTCTTTTTTTAATATTTATCAAGCAGTCACTGGGTGGTAGTCATAGTGCCAAACTTTTTACATTCATTATCTTATTTTACCTTCTCAAAAACTCAGCAGTAATTCATCAAATGTTTATTGAGCACCCACTTTGTGCCAGGGACTGTTCAAAGCACGGAGGAGTCAGTAGAGGAAAAGATTCCTGCTCTCGTGGAATTTTATAAACAGAAGATACACCTCATATACTTTTTCAAAAAGATGATTTCATGTAGTAGAAGTGCTCTAAAGAAAATATTACAGAGTAATGGGGTAAAGAGTGCAATCTAAGACTTGGAGAGACTAACTTACCCAATCACACAGCTGGAGAGTGGCACTGTTTGGACTTCCATCCCATGCCAACTACTTCATCATCTATTTACATTTTAGTGTTTACTTGCCTCTACACCTCATTTAGCACTGGACAGGATACGGCAAAGAGAAGGAGGTGCAAAGAGTCCTCCCTGATGTGGCTCAGACACCAGACCAGCAGATCAGCAGACCTAGATTCTATTAGCATCTCTGCCTCTACCTCCCATGTCTCCTCCCTACTATTCAAACAGATAGACTTGCCTAGCTCCGAGCCTCAAACCAGTTCTTCAAAATTCTGAGTGCTGGTAAGGAGGCAAGATAAAAAGATGGCAAGATCATGAACAGAAGTTATGAAGAACAATGTGACACCACAAACCTATGCATAACTGCTAATAGGAAAAATTAATTGAGAAGAATCTTTAGAGTATAAATGTGAAGACTCCCTTAACTCAAATTTTCATTGGGATACTGAAAAAAGAACCATGAATATTTTAAATGGATATTTATTCTACAGACATTTAATATTTTTAGGTGATTTTCTTTTCCAAAAAACCTGCCATTAACTGGGTAGTTCATAGTATACATCATGGCTTCACATAACAGAAAAAATACAGTAATTCATTTATACAAAAATGTGTAAAGTAAATACTATAAATCAGAGAATACAAAAAGTAAAGCTTACAAGTATCGAAATGAAAGTCTTTTTTGGAACAATGAGCACCCTTTGCACCCAAATTCTTGTCTTGAAATTCCATTCTTCACTATAAAGAACCAGAACTCAGTGAAGGAAAGATTGACCAAAAGTATGGAGTAGGAAATGTGTAAGATGAGTCTATACGTTTTGTCATAACAGATAGCAAGGAAATGATCAACGACTCTGAAAAGGGGGACTATTTACCAAAAAAGCTTGAAAACCCAAAGAGAGGCACCTACCAGTCAAATATAGAATAATTTAAGCCTCAGTAAGATACTTACTGTAGTGGACTAAAAGACATCAAATATGTTTAAATCAGGACTTCATCATGATTTTAAAAACTACTTGGCCACTATTAGCGAAATATGTGTCGATGAAACTATAACATATTAGCTTTTGCCTCAGAATAATATGACAGAGGAAGTTGGTGAGGGTAGAAACAAAATAACATTGGCATGAGCTGGTAACTGTTGAAACTGGGTGATGGTACATGGATATACTACTCTATGATATTCTATCTACTTTTGTACATGTCTTAAATTTTCCAAAATAAAAAGTTAAAACAAAAGAATTCAGTCTTTTACCTGAAAAGTACTTTCTAAAATTTCTGAAGAAAAATCTACAGCAAAGAATGTTTGAAAGCAGAAAAAATAATAGCATGAATGATAAGAATCCTGGTTACGATGCTATTAGACATAAACCAGAGTTAAATATTTAAATAATCAGAGAGGCAATGGATTATTCAAAATAGCAGATGCAGATTAAGCTATGCAGAGACACTGAGCAGAATTCAAAATAATCAAAACTATGTTTTAAAATACTCTTTCTGAAAATTCAGAATTTGTGAATCACTTTGTTACCTAATGGTTTAATGGCAGACTCATCCAAAACTAACATTCTAGTACAGTGAGTGCTAAACAAAATTACAAAGAAGATTAATTCTGGCTTCAGCTCTAGCCACCACTTCCACTGCTGTCTTCTATTTACCCTTTAAAGATATCCAGGATCTTCTTCCTCTTTCCCTTATAAAAACCTTCTTTGAGAGAAGGATATGATAAGCACATTCACACCAAACTGTAAATGACTCAGATGATTTACCACTGGACTCCTGAGTGCCTAACTCAGTCTTATACTTAGGTAGCTAAGCAAGCATATCTCCAACATGCAGACATGAACAGGTGGTCAATTACCAATAAAGCATAAGAACCACAACAGTGATTATCAGTAAATACATAAGACAGAAGATTCACCTGAAAAAAAAAAAAATCAGGGAAAAAATAGAAAAAAATTTATTTTACTATAAATTCACCTTTCTTATACAATGTATATTTTAACAATTAAATATTATAAAAACAATATAACATTGTGATAGAAGAAGCAGTTTTAATAAGAATACATTACAACTCACTTTTTGTATAGTAGATAACTTAATCTAAGAAAAGGACTTGATGCAATAACTTTGATTTTGGAGAGTGATACTTCTTTAAGCCCCCAAGTGAAATCTAAATTAAAATACTTAATATTTTCCTAAGCTAAGCTTTCAGTAAATCAGTCAGTGAAAGGCAAATACAATTTACTGACAAATGTCCTATATTCTCTCTCACTATTTTCTTGATATATTATTGACAAAAGGGAATCAAATGTGATAACAACCTAGTTGTACTGCCATATGGGATGACATTTAGTTGATACCAAAGCTATACCTATAGAACTCAAGTATAAAAATAAAAGTTTAGGGCTTCCCTGGTGGCGCAGTGGTTGAGAATCCGCCTGCCAATGCAGGGGACGCGGGTTCGTGCCCAGGTCTGGGAGGATCCCACATGCCGCGGAGCGGCTGGGCCCGTGAGCCGTGGCCGCTGAGCCTGTGCGTCCGGAGCCTGTGCTCCGCAACGGGAGAGGCCACAGCAGTGAGAGGCCCGCGTACCGCAAAAAATATATATATAAAAATAAAAGTTTAAAAGTAAACCTTTCATTTTCAAAAATTCACAAGTGCTCATCATCGGCGCTTTATTTAAAAGGTAAAAAATATGCCTTACAACTTCTCAGTATGCCTCTCAAGAACTCTCCATCTGGCTTCCCTTGCATTTTGCTTTTAAGCCATATGACTGAATGCATGTTTAATGCACAGAACATTGCCTAGCATATGGTAAGGGCTATTGATAGCAGCTATTTTATTATTAATACATAGGTCTAATTATTAATACCATTAACATTAGCTATTATAATAATATTAGATATTAATATCATTATAATTATTCCTACCATTTATATTAATGTTGACTATTCTAATTATTTATATTGATATTTTCATCATTATTATTACCATCCATGCTACCATGTCCACTTTTACTGAAAACCCAAAGGTACTTAAGCTTCAGGGACTGTAAAGCCAAAAGTATAGTAACTAGTCTTTTCAACAAATGGTACTAGAACAACTGAACATCTGCATACAAAAAAATTAATCTAGACACAGTCCTCACACCCTTCACAAAAACAGACATATATGCAAAATGCAAAGCTATGAAACTCTTAAAAGATGACACAAGAGAAAACCTAGATGACCTTGGGTATGCAGATGACTTTTCAGATACACCACCAAAGGCACGATCCATGAAAAACACAATTGATAAGCTGGACTTCATTACAGTTAAGAACTTCTGCTCTCCTAAAGACGATGCTAAGGCAGCAAGACATGAGTCACAGGCCTAGAGAATATATTTGCAAAAGATGCATCTGATAAAGACTCTTATCCAAAATATACAAAGAACTCTTAAAACTCAACAATAAGAAAATAAACAGCTCAATTTAAAAAATGGCCCCAAGACTTTAACAGAGAACTCACCAGAAAAGTTACACAGATGGCAAATAAGCATATGAAAAGATGCTCAACGTCATAAGTCATCAGGGAAATGCAAATTAAAATGACAATTAAATGTCACTACACACCTACTAGAATGGCCAAAATCCCAAACTCTGACAACACCAAATGCTGACAAGAATGTGGAGCAAAGGGAATTCTCATTCCTTACTGACAGAAATGCAAAATTATACACAGCCACTTTGGAAGCCAGTTAGATGGTTTCTCACAAAACTATGCATACTCTTACCATACAATCCAGTAACACACTTCTTGGTATTTACCCAAGGAGCTGAATACTTAAATATACACTAAAAACTGCATGCAGATGTTTACAGTAACTTTTTTGTAATTGTCAAAATTTGAAAGCAACCAAGATATCCTTCAGTAGGTGAATGGAAAAATAAACTGGCATATCCAGACAATGAAATATTATTCAGCACTAATTTAAAATGAGCTATTGAGCCAAAAAAAAAAAAATGAAAGAAATCTAAATGGGTATTACTATGTGAAAGAAGCCAATCTGAATAGGCTACATACTGTATGATCTCAACTATACGACATTCTGGAAAAGGCAAAAGTATGGTGTCTCCATAATTTTTACTGCTGTTAAAAGATCAGTGGTTGGGGGGAGGGAGGGATGAATAGGCAGAACAAAGAGAATTTTACCAGTTGCTTTATTTTTTTATTTTTTATTTTTTGCGGTATGCGGGTCTCTCACTGTTGTGGCCTCTCCCGTTGCAGAGCACACGCTCTGGACGCACAGGCTCAGCGGCCATGGCTCACGGGCCCAGCCGCTCCACGGCATGTGGGATCTTCCTGGACCGGGGCAAGAACCCGTGTCCCCTGCATCAGCAGGCGGACTCTCAAGCACTGTGCCACCAGGGAAGCCCAGTTGCTTTATATTTTAAATGAAATATAGGTATACATATGTGTATATATCTCAGAAAATATTAGTAACCACTGGTACTGGAGTTCCACTTAAGAAACTGTCATCATTTAGACAAATGCCTTGATAAACTTCCATGAGTGTGGAAGGTGAGGTCTTTAGAGTGAGGTATAGAAGGAGACTGAAATACAAGGAGAGAATATTATCTCAAACTACTTTGATAAATTTTTCACTTTTTTATCCTGATGAAAATATCTGTATAGCTACCAAGAAAGCCAAGGTAAAAATCGTGTACATTCAAATGTTATAACAGATGGTCTGAGTCTCACAGCATCAGCGTCCCATCTATAGTGGGCCCTCAATAAATGTGGAATTCATGAATAAATTGATTACTGAAAGAACACATAATGCAATTTTCCTGTTTTTTGGTTTTTTCTACTCTGGAAATAAAACTTATATATGTATTGCTTTACACTTTCTGTGTCATACTTTTCTGAAGACACGGATGATCATGCACTTTTACCAAGCATTTGATGGAGTGGGAAACCTGTCAATCTGAATTGGAGAGAATATTTGGAGTATTGGGAATTTTATGGTTTGAAACCTTATGAAGTGTTATTGGGCTTTTGCATCAGGAAAGAAAGTATGCACTTGTCAACTTAGCTCAGATCAAGCATTTCAAGAGTAATGTTCATAGAATGCTTGGTGAGAAGAAAAAAGGAAACACCAGAACAGAATAGTTCTTACGAAAACTACCTCCCTACAGTAAGAAATACACACAATAAATTAGGCTCTAAAGTAAGTTAGAGGCATGCATAAGATGCATGAAAAGCAACTCTAGTCCTCAACACTGTCTCTTTGCTTTTTAAATAAGTCTGATGATTGAAAGCATTGGCACTTTTGATTTTTAAATATTGTGTTCAGAGAGAAGATCATGCTACAGAAGTATCAAAATATGAAGGCACAGAATAAAAGGTAGATGAGGAATCTGCAGTGTAAGTAGGATAGGTGACTTGGCCAATTTCATAGAGCTCCTCAGGAGTACAGCTAGAAGAAAGAATGCAACAGAACCAAGAATCCCACTGTTTCTTTCCTAAATTCCAAAGAACCCTAATATAACACAAGCAGGTCAGCTTTTAGACATAACCTCAGGAATTACGTGATTTCAGAGAGAAGAATTTTACTTTGTTCAAAAAACAAGTCTCCTGCACAATATTGCCTAAAATTTCAATAGGAAACAGAGCCTTTAATTAACAGAAGATTAAAAGGCCAGAGTGAACACATTAGTGTGAATGTTCTCACATGCAAATGAAAAATGAAACCTCTTGATAGAGATAAATGACTAGAAATCAGGAAGAACCTGCGTACTTAAAGGGTAAGAGTGTATTTTCTGAAGGAGGAAAGGTTGTTAAAAAGTGACAATGCAGAGACTTCTCAATTCCGCCCTGATCTAAAATCTATATCAAATACTGATTAGAAGCTAAAACCTGAGAGTGAGAATTTCCCTCAAATAATACCTAGATATATGACCAAAGCAAGCCACTCAAACTTTCTAAGCCTCAGTCCTCTCATCTTTAAAATGAGTACATTAGTATCTATCTTAAACGACTGTGTGAGAATGAAGAGTTAATATATTGAAAGAATCTGGCACAATGCCTGGCATATAATAAACAGTTAATACATGTTTGTTATTAATATCAGTTCACATACCTCTTGAGCACATTGACTTGTTAGGAGTAAATATGTTTAAGTCTCATTTATCAGTGTTCAGCAAAGAATGTAAGTTTCATCAGTGTTATTTTAGGCCTTTCAAATTAGGTCATAACCTATTTTGATTTCTATAAAAATATAGCCCCCAAAAGTAAAACTGCATTATACTTCTTGAGAATCTGTTTCAGGTAACTGTGTGATATAATAGATATGTTAATTAACTGGATTATGGTCATCACTTCACTATACTACCTTGTATACCTTTAAAAAACTTGTACATGGGCTTCCCTGGTGGCGCAGTGGTTGAGAGTCCGCCTGCCGATGCAGGGGAGACGCAGGTTCGTGCCCCGGTCCGGGAAGATCCCACATGCCACGGAGCGGCTGGGCCTGTGAGCCATGGTCGTTGAGCTTGCGTGTCCGGAGCCTGTGCTCCACAACGGAGAGGCCACAACAGTGAGAGGCCCGCGTACCGCAAAAAAATAAATAAATAAAAACTCGTACAACCTAAATAAATACAATTTTTATTTGTCAATCATACTTCAGTAAAGTTGAAAAAATACTTTTAAATAAAAAATTTCAATCACTAATAAAAATCTGTTTCATGTTATTAAATCCAATTTTTCTTATCTTTGTACTTCACCCAAATATGTTTCTGTTTAACTTTTATAATTACAAAATAAAAAGCAGTCAGCATACAAATGAATGCTGTAACTATATACCTTGGTTTGAGAGCAAATTCAGTATGTCCCTTTGAATAACTTTTATACAGTTGTGTCTGTCAGTCAAATATATCCACATCTGATATGATATTGGTTTATAAAAAGATTCTTCAATGGCAAAATCCCTATGAAGAGAAGACAATTTAAATTTTTAAACACTTTTTAGCGTAACAATTATAGGAATATTTCTATGTATCTGGACCAGCAATATCATGTCCTAGAGAACTTGTTAGAAATGCAAATTTTCACACCCTCCCCAGAGCTAATGAATCAGAAATTCAGAGGACAAAGACCAAAAATTACATTTTAACAAGCCCTCCAGGTGATTCTGATGTATGCTGAAGTTTGAAAATCACTGGTCTAAACTCTAGTCAGTATGATTGCATGCTATAGATACCCCTAGCTGAAACTTCTTAACAGCTGAGGCGCTGTGCCTATGGATGATAGAGAACTGAGAATTCTTGGTCCATGCCTTGTGATTACAGGGAGAGGCTCCCTACTACACCACCAATTACCAAAAGTCCATAAATTGCAGAAGGGAAGGATACAGCAAAACTTCAAGTCTTAAAACATCAGATCATAATTAAACAGCTGAAGGTCTTGAATTTTAGTCCCTATAGGGAATCCCTAACCAGGATCAATCCAGCTACAATTAGTGTAAGGAACTCCTTTGCACCATGCCTGGCAGTGAAACTGAATAATGTTGACCAGAGAGAGCAGCAACACAGGGGCTTTCAGGGAAGACTTGACTTTGGAAGATCCTTTCAATATTTCAACTCCCTTTTAAGAGAAAACCCCAAATACCTCAAAGGCTTACTCCATTTTGATGAACTTAGATTCTGCGCTTTCTAAACTATAGGATTGGAAACTCTAGGCCTCAAAGTAATTTCAAAGGATTATCAGCTGGTAAGCACACTAGGCACTGTATGTAGACAATAAATAACCAAGCAGGCAACATTCATTCATCACTCAGCCTGTGCCAGAAACTTCTATGTATTCACTCACTCAATAGCCCAATGTGGTAGGTACTGTTAAACAGAGACTTAGAAGAGTAATTTACCCAAGGTCATGCCTAGCAGGTGATGCTATTGATAGCAGTCTGATTAGAGAATAAACACTCTTAGCACTACCATCTGGGGTCAGAAATGTACAGGCATATCTGGGAAACTGAGTCACTACACAAGACAGAAGTTTTTACATGAGAGACTGAGGAACAACAGAAGACAGGACTTATTCTAAGAAGTAGAAGAACCAGGCACAATAAGTTTGATCAAGTAACAAAGTCTTATTTGCCAAATTTTTACACATTCTAAGTAGCTGTCATTCCATCTGCCCCAGCCTAGCTGTTTGCACTCGTGTCTGTGGCCTAATGTGAAAGAGGCTTTAGCAAAAACTGCACAGTCATTTCACTAAAATCTAGTAAAATACAGTACTGTTTAAGGGTACCTCTAATGGAGAGTAACACTAAAAGCAAATGGATGAAGGCACTTTTCTTGGCTTCCCTTCCCCCTCTCATCCCCTAATCCCCATCTACATATAAGGGCAGTATTTAAGTAGAGCCAGGCTGCTTGGGAACTGAAAACTGGAAAATCAAGAGCATAGATCCTTCTTGCTGTCTCTCAGGAGCTGCCTAGCCACTAATCTCTTTTTTTTTTTTTTCCTGCTATGGCTAAGTACACTGATTTTGATACCTAATAAATCTGAGTTTGAACCTCAATTCTAAACCCAGTTCTAACCCTTACTATCTATAAGACCATAGACAAACTTTTAACCTCTTGAAGCTTTCACTCTTTTATTTGTAAAATGGAATAATAATTAGTACCTACCTCAAAAGCAGTGATATGTTACCCCATAGGCAGAATAAGGATGTACTCATTGTACCAGTAAAGCAGGGTTGTCAAGATGAAATGATAAAACATTTTTAATGGATATGAAAAAGCATCAAAATGGTCATCAAAGTAGTGATATTAACAACTAATAGTTATTTGAAATTCCATTTGGTGTGTGCTCGCATTAGGGGAGGGATGACAAAGCACCATAATCTTTTCAGTGCTTATTGCAATTGTAAGTTTCAACATGGCTCTGCTCATAGCATGGATATGAGGATCAAAAGAGACAGAATGCGCTTGAAGTAACGTTTGCCCAAAGTGAGCTCTCAGTAAATGTTAACTGTTATAATAATCTGCATTAACTTCCACTAATACCTTCTGCTGCCTCATAACTTTAGCTTGTGGAGCCAACTCTAACCCTTGCTCTACAAGACCTTTCAACTCAAGTACGCCGTAACTGAACACAACAGTCTATGTCTCTTTGTTCAAATTCTCAAGAAAAAAAAAAAAAAAGGTGGATTGGACCCAAGCAATTGTAGGCTGAAGTGGAGGTTGGTGGAACAGAGTTGAGTTATATAACCTCCTAGCCTCTCCCTTTTTTTTCTTTCAACAAGGGCTATAACTACAGTCTGAGAAGTCAGCTTTTGCTAGTTTCTGCTGTGGTTAAAAAGCAACCCTCAAATCTTGTTGTTTACAAGAATGAAGGTTTATCTCTGGCCCACATCACATCATAAACTGACTGCAGATTGGCTGTGATTCTGTCCCACACATCTTTCCAGGATCCAAGCTGAAGGAACAACCCCTTATCCATGATGCACACTTCTTGTGACAGAGGGAAAAGAACAGTGGAATGACTGATGGCAAGTAATGTTTCTGCTTAGCCAATATGTATCTATCATTCATGCTCACGAAGAAAAGCACATTGCCAAGCCTGGGGCTGGGAAGTACAATTCTCCTGCAGGAAAGGCCGTGAATAGCTGGGAAAAATAATACAACCGAGGACAGGGAATAAGGGGGAGCAAGTCTTTTAAAACATACCTATTAAAATCATGTGAAAAACTGTAATATTTAAGTACAAAACTTACTAAGTAATGTACATTTTTGGGAGCTACTGCTTAAAATGTTACTTCAAGTTCTCTCAAGCCACTGGACAATCTGAAGAAGTTTCTAGTCAGCATGATGGCATAGAAACTCATGTTTTTCATACACGAACCAGTCAATACCAAAGTGTTTTGGAGACAACAAAACTTAAACATATGCATTATCCTAAATTTTAATATAGTGTCTATGCCTTTCCATACTCAGTACAGAAATGGCTCCTTAAAAGAGCCATTTTTAATTTTTTAGTAAACGGAAGAATTTAGTAAACAACATTTCCTGCAGCATGAACTTTATGCACTTGAACCTAATCAGTTTTCTTTTTTTTTGCTTCATTAAAATGTGAATTTAGGGGATTATTATTAGCTTTAAATAGCATGGGGAGCATCCATACTTAAATGTCATAGAAATTTAGCATTCATGTCATATAATTCTAGAACAGTCCAAGGAGTCTGTAGATGATACTATATAATGAAACTATTATTTTCCAGATTAGCCATAATAGGCCAAAAATGCATAATTTAGGTATCCACAATTAGAAGTAAAAAGCATGACTGTATATTTCATGCTTTATGAATAAATGTTCTGACTGTAAACTTTTCAAGAGTTGTGGCAAACAACCACGGAAGTCAAGGAACAGTTCCATTGCTGTCTTCTCTCTAGAAATCAAAGTTTTTCACTGCTCTCCCTACTTTGTCTGTCAGGAGACTTGTACAGTCTGCTGCTCCTTGAGTCAAGGGGCCATTATAGCTCAAACTTCCAAGAGACCCACAGCAAATCCAGGGTACTAGTCACCCAAAGTAGGGATTGAAGTTTTACAGAGGTGAATCAGTATTTTCATCCTACTTAAGAAAAGTACTTATTTTGATAATGAAAGTAAAAGAAACTATCAATATCTTTCTAAGAAATCATATTGCTTCATTTTCTACATATCTTTATTCTTCTTAAGTTAAAGCCAGTGAAGATACAAAAAGATGAATTAAAGAACTGAATTTTTCATTGGTTCAAACAATTTATGCTGAAATTTTCTTATAAGGGTTAATTTTTTTTTAACTATTATGAATCTTCCTTAAAGGCAAGGCAATTTTACCCATCAGGCACTATAACTACAGTGCTTAAGGCCTAAGTTCACGTAACAAAAAACTTGTTTAAAATTTTCTTACCCAAAACTTTCTTTTCCTGGCCCCTTCAAAAGTAGAGAGAAAGAAAGAGAGAGAGAGAGAGAGAATCAATTTTGAAAGTAAACAATCCAATGATATAAAGCAAGGCTGTAATAATTGTAATCAGCAGTTTTTTTTAAGGTCAGAATCATCTGACCTTAAAAAATTAATAAATGTAACTTCTTGATAAATTTTCCAAGAATAAAACATTGCAAAATGTATTCTAAGTCACCTAATGAGCCAACTACTAAATTGATAGCTACATGCAAGTTGAAGGCCAGAGAACATCTCCCCAAACCTATGGCTTTGCTTTTGGAGAGTTCATCTAAAGCCCCTCTGTCTCCTACCGGAAGTAAAACAGCTGAGCTAGTCCTCTATTCCTAGTTTATGACTGTGAAGCCATGCCTTTTGCATTAAGAGCAAGCCTAGTCTTCAGTTCTCTGTAGTGTGGTGGGTAAGGAGTAGCTGGAAATGACAGTGGAGAAGTATGATTGCTGTATCAAATGGTAGTTCTATTTTTAATTTTTTGAGAAACTTGCATAATGGCTGTACCAATTTACATTGCCACCGACAGTGCACTCTAATTTTAATATACAGTGTGTTTATAAGATAAACAAGTACTGGGGATATATTATACAACATAATGACTATAGTTTTAAATATATATAGTTATGTTAAACATGACCTCTGGGACTTCCCTGGTGGTCCAGTGGTAAAGAATCTGCCTTACAATGCAAGGGATGCGGGTTTGATCCGTGGTCAGGGAACTAATATCCCACATGCCATGGGGCAGCTAAGCCCATGCACCACAACTACAGAGCGCATGCACCCTGGAGTCTACATGCCACAACTAGAGAGAAAACCTGCATGCCACAACAAGAAAGAAGCCCGTGCACCACAACGAAAGATCCCACGTGCCATGACTAAGAGTTAACACAGCCAAAAATAAATTAATTAAATAAATAAAGAATAAAATAAATCTTTTTAAAAAAATGACCTCTTTCCATTACCATTTAACAATCTGCATTTAGCTTTATTAATTTTTCCTTATACCATCTGATTTGTATATGTTACTTTCCCCCTAACTCCCCCATATATCTAATATCTAACTCCTCATATACCTAATCTCCCTTCTGTGATGGAAGAGGAAAACGAGGTAACATTTTTTTCTTAAAACCCTATCTTTTCTAATCATCAAATGTTATCTCTGGTTTCTCTAGCACAGTGTGTTAAATTCTTTTTTGGTGATTTGAATATCAAAGACATTATTTCCTTTTCATGAAATGACATCTTATGTAAACCATTTTCTTTCAAACTTGCAACATATTATTTCCTTCCTAGGAGGGACTGCCTGACATCTTTAAAGTAACTATTCTATTCAAATACTGTTTACTTTGGTAAATCCAATGTCTTTGAACTAAACTCTTTTTTTATACACTGGAAAGTGACTAATTCCTATGCTTTCATTAAACAAGGATAGACGTGCATTTCAATATACAGTAATGGATTTCTGAAGTCTATGCTTTATACAAAAATGTTAAATTTCCTTTGAAAACTGAGGCCAGGAGTAATTAGTTTTTCCTTAAGAAAAATAAACATTTTATTGCTAACTTAGACATTGGGGGTTACCATATACCAGGATCTTGCATGGCTTCCCTTAGCACACAAGCTCAAAATGTTAGTTTTCCTGTAAAAGTTATAAATATTTTTATTATAAATTTATGAATGTTGAATACATAATTGTATGAACATTGATCATCCCATTGAAGACTCTCAGTAAGAGCCTTCTATGTACAAAGTACCACAGAAGATAGAGCTACAAAGAAGGTTCCTGACTTGTATCTCCAGATAAATGACACCTATAAGTAAAATGTCCATCTCCTGAACCTGATGATCTGAATGTTTGCCCTCCTACGTCTAGTCTCCCAGAACAATAAGAATAATGCTATCCTCTCTCTACAAAGAAAATGTAGCACATGACTTTGAAGATTTTTTTTCAGAAGTGGTGATAGGTCTTTTCATTTGCCCATTCCTGAGCTGTATAATATGGCAGCCATTATGCAAATGTGGCTATTGAACACTTGGAATCAGCCTAGTCTAAATCAAAACAGGCTGCTGGTGTAAAATACACACTGATGTCAAAGAATCAGCATGAAAAGAAGAATGCAAAGAATCCTGATTACATGTTGAAATTTTAATGTTTTGGATATACTAGGTTAGATAATGAATTATTAAAATTAATTTCACCTGGGTTTTATTAAACTTTTCTAACGTAACTATCAATACTAGAAAATTTTAAATTATATTTGTGGCTTGCATTGCATTTCTACTGAACAGCACTAGTCTAGTCTCTCTCCCCTGGATCCTAAATGGTACACAATCACAGTATGAAACATGTGACTTAAGTTAGGGGTATCACATGGTACAATGACAGAGAATAAAATGAACAGGCCAACAAAAGGATTAAATATGTGATGTCAAAATCTATAACTGGATGTTGATTAGATGTAACGTGGTAATTGTTTCAATAAATGCAAATATCGAATCATTAAATTGTATATCTGAAACTAATATAATGTTATATGTCAACTATAACTGAATTTAAAAATCTATAACTAAATGAATTAATCATTTATAATTCCAAGGAATCTGAGAAATACCAATGGGTCTAACTGTAAGAGTAGCAGCAAAAAGTCAGTCCTGCCAACTCAGATCCTGTCGGTCTGATCATTTGGGGGAATCCTGGTACCTGCAATGCCTGAATACTCACATGCTTATACATGTAAAGGATGATGGTGACAATAACTGTCATTTACTGAACGCTTAATTTATGTCAGATACTTTATAAAGATTCCTCATGTAATCTTTATAATAATCCTAAAGGTGTATTAGTTGGGGTAGGCTAACTGCTGAAACAAACATCCTCCAAGTTTCAGTGACTTACCAAAATAAATGTTATTTCTTGCTTACATCTGATGGGGTGGCAAAGGAGTGGCAGCAGACTCTGTTCAAGGCTTCTTCTGTCTTAAAGTTCTTGTTTCTCATAGGTCTCTGGAGTCCTCCCCAGTAAGCCAGCAGATGGAGAAAAGAAGAGAAGAGCGCACTTGGGGGATTTTTATGAGCCAAGCAGGAAGTGGTGCTTTTTCTTTCCAACCAGCAATCCATTGCCAGAATTCAGGCCTGGACACACCAGTCTGCAAGAGAGGCTGAAAATATTTATTGTGCCCAAGAATAAAAGGGAAACATTAGCAGTCTCTGCAGCAGGCACATTTTACAGATAAGGACACTGAGTCTCTGAAACATTCAAATAAATTCCCTAAGGTCACAGATCTAGAAAACAACATTCAACCACAGGTCTGTAGGACCCAAAAGCCCATGCTCTTTCTAAGTAACACTGCATAACTCACAGGAACTGTCACCACCTCAGTATACTGACCTCAGTGGGATGATCAAGCAAATGGTAAGGACAGAACATGAAGTGATTAAGATGAAAGCGGAGTATTTTCTTCATAGGCAGATGCCTAGTGAGCTGGCTACGAAGGGTTGATAAAATTGTTGTCTCCGTATAACAATTTTTATATATTTCCATATATAAAAAGATATATATGGAAATCATTAAGCTAATTTGGCTATAAATGAGATAGAAATCAAGACACATCAAAAGATTAGATAGGCAAAAACGACTAGAACTACAAATAAGAAACATGGAGGTTCAAAGACTTGAAACTTGAATTTGATATGAAAGATCACGTTGGGCTCTAAATTACTGATGCAAGTGAACAAATTTCTTTTAGTGGCCATTGAATTATGCAATTGGTTTGGGTGCGAAAGTCTAGAAGCAAACAGACAGGAAAGTTATCTAAAAGGATGGTAACTATGATAAAGAAAAAGGGAAGAGCCAATGGTGCTAGTCATTTGCTATGTTTTTTTTCTCTGTTTCTGTATTCATTGCATCTTAGGAGCACTTCCATATCATGTTAGTCAGTATTCCTGACTCTACTAAATCTTATGAACACGTTTCTGAGAGAATATAATTTGTTTCCTTTTTCAGTTCTATTGCCATTCTCAGAAGGTTACTTATCTAACCTTAACCCTCCTTGGGACAATCTTTTACTGTTCTCAAAAATATGATACTTTCTAAACTTCATGTGACTCTACCATGTTTCTACAAATCTGGAAAAAAAAAGATTACATATCTTAATTCTATTCTTATGGGGACATGACTTGGGTTAGACCTTTTTCTGAATCTCGGTGAATGGCATTTTCAGATAGGCAGTTTTCTGCCATGCTCTGTTAGGTACTGGGTAAGAGTTTTATTCCATCAGAGCTTCCCTACTACCTTACTCAGAGATAATCCTCAAAGCCAAGTCTGTCTCAGCTTGAAAAGTGAGGCAGGACTATAGGAGACCGTTGGAAGTTGTGTGTTTACTTAAATTTTTACTACCATGTGTGCTGCACACCTTCAAATATCCCCATCATCGTCCTGTGAATCCAGTCATCTGATCTGTCAACTGGAACCTCATCCTCTGAGAAAGGCTCCTATGAGAAATTCCAGTGCCCTTAGTCCCATGTACTTGCTTTCTCATGGTCAACCATAGCTCTTACTTCTGCTGAAGTACTGATTACACACACCTCACCTCTTAGAGATGATTGCTTCTCTTTGTTCTATACAGAGCTTCTTTCCTTGATTTCCCCCAAACCACACAGACACTGCAATGCCATGAGTTGTTACATTGCCAAAAGGCCTTTAAAGTTCTCAGCTACTATGCCGCCATAGTGGCATAGGAATTTTTCTATCTTTCTCCACAGATTCAGCCTGCTACCTATGTTTTATGGCCTTTTTTCTAACTCCATCCTCCCTTGTCTTTCTTCCTGGCATTCCTCCTCCACATCTATGTTCACTTCTTTATGCATAACTGTTTAGTTCTCTCTTTGTATTGCAGCCTCCTTCTACACCTCACTGAAAAGGCCTCACCTTCCACAGTCATGGAAGTTTATCAAGGCATTTTCCTAAATGAAGACAGTTCCCTAAGTGGAACTCTAGTACCAGTGGTTATTAATATTTTCTGAAATATATACATATATTTATACATATAATTCATTTAAATATAAAGCAACTAAGCTTCAGAGGACATAAATTTCCAGTTCATATCCTGACAATACATGTCACTTTACCCTAAATACCTTTGCCTTTTAAAATACTGTCAACACGACGCTGTTTTTCATTTTAATTAATAAACTGTATTTCTAGAGCAGTTTGAGGCCCAAAGCAAAATCAAGCAGAACATACAGGGTTCCCATAGAAAGTCTGTCCCCATACACACACACAACCTTCCCATTATCGACGTCCTGCACCACAGTAGTAGATTCATTACAACTGATGAACCTACATTGACACAACACAATCACTCAAGGTTCATAGTTTACATTAGGGTTCACTTTTGGTTTTATACATTCTATGGGTTTTGACAAATGAATAATGACATGTATCTACCATTGTCTTATCATATAGGATAGTTTGCCCTAAATATCCTCTGAGCTCTGCCTATTCTTCCCTCCCTCCCTCCTAATCCCCAGCAACCACTGATCTTTTTAGTGTCTCCATAGTTTTGCCTTTTCCAGAATGTCCTATAGTTGAGATCAAACAGTATGTAGCTTTTCAGATTGGTTTATTTCACTTAGTAATATGGTTTCTCTGTACCTTTTCATGGTTTGGTAGCTCATTTCATTTTAGCACTGAATAGTGCTCCATTATCTGGATGTACCACAGTTTATTTTTCCAGTCACGTACTGAAGGACATCTTGCTTGCTTCTAAATTTTGGCAATTATGTATAAAGCTGCTATAAACATCCATGTGCAGGTTTTTGTGTGGACCTAAGTTTTTAACTCCTTTGGGTAAATACCAAGGGGCACAATTGCTGGATCATATGATAAAAAATGTTTAGTTTCAGAAGTAACTGCCCAACTGCCTTCCAAAGTGGCTGTACCATTTTGCATTCCCATCAACAATGAATGAGAGCTCCTGTTGCTTCACATGATCATCAACCCTTGGTGCTGTTAGCAGAGTTCCGAATTTTGGCCATTCTAATTGGGAGGTAGTGGTATCTCATTGTTGTTTAATTTGCAACTGCCTAAGGGCATATGATGTTGAACACCTTTTCATATGCCTACTTGCCATCTGTACATCTTCTCTGGTGAAGTGTCTGTTCAGACAATGCTGGCTTTTAAGATAAAAATTTATGACATCCATCATTTTATATTGTCATTGACCCGGCTTTTAAAAGTAAAAAAGAAGCTACTCCGGTTCTCTCATTTTACAAATAAGAAAACTGAGTCAGTAAAAGTGAAAACTGAATACATGAAAATAGTTACAAATTTAGACAGAAGAAGTAGGCTGAGGACTGAGTCAGTCAGAAAAAGAAGTCAGTAAAGTATACAGTATAAAAATGACCAGAGAAGGAAGTAAAACAAGAAGAATAGAGTGTTATAGAAGTCAAGAAAGGTTAGAGATAAAGCAGATTATTTGTTCATTTGCTTTGAAAAAGAGCTTTTACAATAGCAGTAGGCCTCTATGATCGCTGGGCAGCAGCAAGGCACAGTGGAAAGATCATTAGATTGCCTCCACCCCATAATCTGGGGTATGTAAATTTAAACACTTTCTGGTTTGTTCTAGTATGTCCATCTGTAAAATCAGACTATGCTTCTTCTAGCTTCCAAATTCTGTGTTTTCTTTCCCATGGTATTTCTCTCTCTTACTTTAACAAACTTTTTACATCTTTTTTCTTTGATAATTGTGATGACTTTTTAGCATCTACCTCACTGTGCCCTGTTAGATCTCTAATGATTGACCACATCATAATCAAAACTTGTTATTTGTTGTCTTTTGGATAAAAGCCACTCTGACAGGTGTGAGGTACTATCTCATGGTTTTTATTTGCATTTTTATTTGCATTTATTTGCATTTTATTTGCATTTCCCTGATGATTAGTGATGCTGCTCATTTTTTTTTATGTGTCTGTTCACCACCTGTATGTCTTATTTGGGAAAATGTTTATTCAGTATTCAGGTCCTCTACCAATTTTTTTATCAAATCGTTTCTTCTTTTGATGTTGAGTTGCATACATTATTTGTATATGTTGGATATTAACTCCTTATCAGATAAATCATTTGCAAATAACTTCTCTCATTCAGTAGGCTGCCTTTATATTTTATTGATGGTTTCCTTTGTTGTGAAAAACTTTTTAGTTTGATGTAGTCCCATTTGTTTATTTTTGCTTTTGTTTCTCTTTCCTGAGGAGACACATCCAAAAAAATATTGCTAAGGCTGATATCAAAGAGGGTGCTGCCTACATTTTCTTCTAGGAGTTTTATGGTTTTAGGTCTCAAATTTAAGTCTTGCTCACTTTGAGTTTATTTTTTTATATGGTGCAAGAAAGTGGTTCAGTTTCATTCTTTTACATGTAGCTGTCCAGTTTTTTCAACATCATTTACTGAAGAGGCTGTCTTCTCCCCACTGTATATTCTTGCCTCCTTTGTTATAGATTAACTGACCATAGACGTGTGGGTTTGCTTCTGGGTTTTCTATTCTGTGCCATTGAGATATGTGTCTGTTTTTGTGCCAGTACCACTGATTATTATAGCTTTGTAGTATAGTTTGAAATAAAGGAGTGTGATACACCCAACTTTGCTCCTTTTTCTCAAGGTTGTTTTGCCTATTTGCGGTCTTTTCTGATTCCATACAATTTTTTAAATTATTTGTTTTAGTTCCATGAAAACTGCCATTGGTATTTACATAGGGATTGTACTGAATCTGTAAATTACCTTGGGTAGTATGGACATTTTAAAAATACTAATTGCTCCAATCCATGAGCACATTGTATCTTTCCATTTGTTTGTGTCATCCTCAAGTTCTTTTATTTACATCTTACAATTTTCTAAGTACAGGTCTTTCACCTCCTTGGTTAAATTTATTCCTAGGTATTTTATTCTTTTTTGGTGCGATTGTGAGATTGTTTTCTTAATTGCTCTTTCTGATAGTTCATTACTAGTGTATATAAATGCAACAGATTTCTGTATATTGATTTTGTATCCAGCTCTTTTACTTAATTCATTCACTATTCCTAATAGTTTTTTTTGGTATGTACTTACAGTTTTCTACAAATAATATCACTGCAAACAGTGACAGTTTTACTTCTTCCTTTCCAATTTGGATTGGAAGAACTCCTTTGGAGTTCTCCACCTCCTGACCTGCAAAGTTTCTGCTGAAAAATCAACTGGTTTTCTTATGGGTGTTCCCTTATATGTAACTAGTTGCTTTTCCTCTGCTGCTTTTTAGATTCTCTTTTATCTTTAATTTTTGCTGTTTTAATTAGAATGTACTATGGTGTAGCCCTCATTGGGTTCATCTTGCTTGGGACTCTCTGTGCTTCCTGGACATGAATTTGTTTGTTTCCTATATCAAGTTAGGGAAGTTTTCATCTATTTTTTTCTTCACATAAGTTCTCTGCCCCTTTCTTTCTCTCATCTCTTTCTTAGACCCCAATAATGCAAATGTTAGTATGCTTCATATTGTCACAAAGGTCTCTTAAAATGTTCTCATTTTTTAGAAATTTTTTTCTCTTCAGCTTGGGTAATTTCCACTACTTTGTCATCCAGTTCTCTGATCCATTCCATTATATCATCTAATCTACTTTTGATTTCTTCCAATGTATTTTTTTTATTTCAGTTATTGTATTCTTCAGCTCTGTTTTCTAACTCTTCATTAAAATTCCCACTATTTTTATCCATTCTTCTCCAAAGTTCGGTGAGCAACTTTATGATCACTACCTTGAACTCTTTATCAGGTAGATTGCTTATTTCCACTTTGTTTAGTTCTTTTTCTGAGGTTTTGTCTTGTTTCTCCATTTGGAACATATTCCAATGTCTCCTCATTTTGCCTAATTCTCAGTGTTTATTTCTATGTATTAGGTGAGTCAGTTACATTCCCTGATCTTGGAGAAGTGGCCTTATATAGGAGATGTCCTGTGGATCCCAGCAGCACACTCTGCTCTGGTCACCAGTGCTACATGCTCTAGGGGTGCCCTTTATGTGGGCTGTGTGGGCCCTTTTATTGTGGCAGGGCCAACTACTACAAATAGGCTGGTAGGTGGCTGTCCCACATTCCAGTTGGCTGCCAGGCCCTGCCTTGTACAGTGGCTGCCGGCCCACTGGTGGGAAGGCTTTGGTCCTGGCACAGCTTGGCTAGGGGCACCTTGGGGCTAGTGCTGGCCTACTGGTGGGTGGGGCTTGGTCCTGGGGTGGCTCTAATTTGTAACTTTCAAGGTGAAAATATAATCATTAGACTTGGGAACTCTGTGTAAGTTGGGCAGGGGAGACAAGTAAATAAATATGACTGGCAGTAATCTCCATGGACACAGCACACACTATGCCCACTATCCTGTTCTACATATATCATTTCAGGTACCAGAAGATAAACATCTGCAACCTCTAATAAAGCAAAAAACAAACATGGAAATAATGAAAAAAGACAAAAAGGAGAGCTATTTGAAGTGTCTGGGGTATTTGTGAGATAAAATAGGATATTATCTCCCTTCATTTCTGGAAAGCCTGAATACAATTATTTTTTCTTAAAAAAGCAAAACAGAAGGCAGTATTAACTTAAGATAGTATTAACAAATATTTACCTTTTTCTAGTCACTCACTCATCCCTTAACCCTTGTCATTCAGTTCCTAGTGAAACAATCCTTTGAAAGTCACTAATGATCTTCTAAATATTATATTCAATAGACTTATCTCCATTCTCAAATTTTTTCCCATCTGTATCATTTGACATTATTAAGCACCTTTCCCTTTTTGAAAATTTTATATCCTGTGGTTCCACTCACACAGAGATAAGAAATCCTTTTTAATAAGTAATTAATTAAGTTTCTCAATATATGTTATCAATTTCTGTGTTGTTGTTTCTTCTATGCCATGCCTTCCCTTTGGACTTACTAATTTTTTTAATTAATTAATTTATTTATTGGCTGTGTTGGGTCTTTTTTGCTGCATGCAGGCTTTCTCTAGTTGTGGCAGGCAGGGGCTACTCTTTGTTGTGGTGCTCGGGGTTCTCATAATGGTGGCTTCTCTTGTTGCAGAGCACAAGCTCTAGGCACATGGGCTTCAGTAGTTATGGTGCATGGGCTCAGTAGTTGTGGCTTGCGGGCTCTAGAGTGCAGGCTCAGCAGTTGTGGCGCATGGGCTTAGTTGCTCCACAGCATGTGGTATCTTCCCAGACCAGGGCTCACACCCGTGTCCCCTGCATTGGCAGGCAGATTCTTAACCACTGCGCCACCAGGGAAGTCCCTGGAATTACTAATACTACAGAGGCATATTCTATGATAATATTTTAGTGAGAGACTGTAACTGGTAAACTCCCTAAGTTTTTGTATGTCTGAAAAAATCTCTATTTTTCCCTCATTCTTGAGGGACAGTTTAACTAATACACACTTCATGTTCAATTTCATTTTTACCTCTGCATTTAGAATATACTGCTCCATTCTCTTCTAACAGATTTTTTTTGAAGATGTACAGAATTGCCCATTTAAAGATGGGTCCTGTCAGACACTCCAAAACATACAATCAGTCCAGCAGAAATCCATCAAAAGATAAAAATAGTATATCTGGGACACCAAGTATGAGCAGGACAAGAGGCTCTGCCCCTTCATCTCCAGCCCTACCTCCTACCAAGGTGACAGCTTCCAGCAAACCTTGGGGAAAGACTGACTCATGCCCATGTCAGATCCAGCTCTTCCAACAAAGCCACTGGATACATACAGACAGTACAGGTATATTCCCATACAAGGACACTCCTTCAAGACCACAATAGGTTAACTGTTTCAAAAAATTTCACAGAGACAGAGAAAGTTAAGCAAAATGAGAAGACAGAGAAATTTTTCAATTGAAAGAACAAGAGCAAACTCCTGAAAAAACAATTAATGAAACAGAAATGAAAAATTTACCATATAAAGAGTTCAAAGCATGAATAATAAGAATGCTAGCTGAATAAGGGAAAATAATAGATGAACACAATGAGAATTTTAACAAGGAACTAGAAAATATAAAAAAGAACCATTCAGAACTGAACACAATAATGGAAATGAAAAACACACAAAAAGGAATTAACAGCAGACTAGGTGATACAGAAGAACTCATAAGTGATCTGGAAGATAGAATAATGGAAATCACCCATAAGAACAGCAAAAAGAAAAACAAATTTTTAAAAATAGTCTAAAGGACCTCTGGGACAACAACACAGTACCAATATTCACATTATAGGGGGTCCCAACAGGAGAAGCGATAAAGGGCCAAAAATGCATTTGATAAAATTATGGCTGAAAACTTCCTGAACCTGAAGAACAGATAGTGAGGTACAGGAAACACAGAGGGTCCCAAACAAGATGAACCCAAACAGACATCATCAAAGACATATCATAATTAAAATGACAAAAGATAAAGAGATAATTTGAAAGGCAGCAAGAGAAAAACAGAGTCATATACAAGGGAAGCCCAATAAGGCTATTTTTCTGCAGAAAATTTGCAGGCCAGAAGAGAGTAGCATGGTATATTTAAAGTGCTAAACAGGGAAAACCTCCAACTTAGGAAAATCTACCCAGCAAGATAATCACTTAGAATTGAAGTAGAGATAAAGAACTTCTCAGACAAGGAAAAACTAAGAGTTCATCAATATTGAACCTACCATAAAAGAAGTGTTAAAGGATCTACTCTAAGTGGAAAAGAAAAGGCTATAACAAGAAATATCTATAGGAAAGAAAAAATCCCACTAGCAAAGGCAAATATATAGTAAAGGCTGAGGATGAATCAGATAAATAAGCTAGTATTAAAAGACAAACAATGTAAAAATCAACTATAACTACAACAAATAATACAGGGATAAACATGAAGGTTAAAATATATCAAGAACAAAAAATGTGAGGGAAGGGAGTAAAAATGGTAGATCTTTCAGAATGTGTTTGAACTAAAATGACTACTAGTTTAAAACAAGTAGACATATTTATAAGTCAACGTATATGAACCCCATGATAATCACAACAAATCAAAAACCTACAATAGATACACAAAAACAAGACAGAAAGGGACACAAGCATAGCACTAAAGAAAATCATCAAACCACAAGAACCTAAAGAAAAGAACAGTAAAGAATTACAGAAACAACTAGAAAATAAGTAGCAAAAGGGCAATAAGTACATATACCTATCAATAATCACTTTAAATGTCAATGGACTAAATGCTCCAATCAAAAGACATAAGGTGGCTGATTGGATAAATTTTTTTAAAAGACCCATTTACACACTGCTTATAAGAGACTCACTTCAGAACTAAAGTCACACACAGACTAAAAGTGATATAATTGAAAACGATATTTCATGGAAATGACAAGAAAGAAGCAGGAGCAATACTCATAACAGACAAAAAAGACTTTAAAACAAAGTCTATAACAAAAGATGAAGAAGGGAAATATATAATGATAAAGGGATCAATACAAGAAGAGAATATAACATTTGTTAACATATATGCACGTAATATAGGAGCATCTAAATATATAAGGCAAATATTAGCAGACATAAAGGGAGAAATTGACAGTAACACAATAATAGTGGGGGACTTTAACACCCCACTTACGTCAACAGACAGATCATCCAGACATAAAATCAATAAGGAAACAGCAGTCTTAAATGACATGTTATAAAATAGATAGCTAGTGGGAAGCAGCCACATAGCACAGGGAGATCAGCTGGGTGCTTTGTAACCACCTGGAGGGATGGGATAGGGAGGATGGGAGGGAGACACAAGAGGGAGGAGATATGGGGATATATGTACATGTATAGCTGATTCACTTTGTTATAAAGCAGAAACTAACACACCATTGTAAAGCAATTATACTCCAATAAAAATGTTTTTAAAAATGACATATTAGACCAACTGGACTTAATAGCTATCTACAGGACATTCCATCCAAAAACAGCAGAATACACATTCTTTTCAAATGCACATGGAATGTTCTCCAGGATAGATCACATGCTAGGCCACAAGACAATTCTCAACAAATTTAAGAGGATAGCAATTATATCAAACATCTTTTCTGACCACAGTGATACGAAACTAGAACTCAATTATAGAAAGAAAAATGGGAAAAACACAAACATGTAGAGACTAAACAACATGCTACTAAGAAACTATTTGGTCAATGAATAAATGAAAAAGAAAATCAGAAAATACCTGAAGATAAATGAAAATAGAAACACAATTTTCCAAAATCTATCAGATACAGCAAAAGCAGTTCTAAGAAGGAGGTTTACAGTGATATAGGCCTACCTCAGTAAGCAAGAAAAATCTCAAATAAACAACCTAACTTACTATCTAAAGGAATTAGAAAAAGAAGAACAAACAAAGCCCAAAGTCAGCAGAATGAAGGAAATAATAAAGTTCAAAGAGGAAATAAAATAGAGACCAAAAAAAATTGAAAATATCAATGAAACCAAGAGATGGTTTTTTGAAAAGATAAACAAAATTGATAAAGTTTTAGCCAGGCTCATCAAGAAAAAAAGAGAGAGAATCCAAATAAACAAAATAAGAAGTGAAAGAGGAGAAATAACTGATATCAGAGATCCAAAAAGTCATGAGAATACTATGAACAGTTATACGCCAAAAAATTGGACAACCTAGAAGAAATGGATAAATTTCTAAAAACATACAACCACTCAAGACTGAATCAGGAAGAAATAGACAATCTGAACGGACCAATCACTAGTAGTGAAACTGAACTTGTAATAAAATAAATACATAAGTAAATAAATAACACAACTCTCAGCAAATTCCATGACCAGACAGCTTCAGAGGGGAATTCTACCAAATATAAAAAGGAGAGGCTAATACCTATCTTTCTCAAACTAGTCCAAAAAATTGAAAAGGAGGCAACACTCCCATTTTCATTCTACAAGGCCACATTATCATTAATTATTATTAATTAATTACCATTACCCTGACACCAAAACCAAAGACACTACAAAATAGAAAATTACAGGCCAACGTCTCTGATGAATATAGACGCAAAAATCCTCAACAAATACTAGCAAGCTGCATTCAACAATATACAAAAAGGATTATACACCATTGTCAGGTGGGATTTATTTCAGGGATGCAAGGATGGTTCAATATTGCAAATCAATCAATGTGATACATCACATTAACAAAAGGAAGGATGAGCAGGACCAGAGGACATAAGCAAGCTCAATGAAGAGGTTACTCAGACTCCCATGCCACTCACCAAGGTTGCACTATAACACCATTCTCAGCTCATACCAATGGTTATATAGGGCTTCTTGTATAAAATGCTAAAGGAAGAGGGAAAAGCCTGTGGTTTTATGGATAGGTTTATGGGTAGGCTGCCTAGATAAACAGGTTCTAGTTGGAAATGCAAAATAGCTGCATGACAATCATTCAACTGAATGACAGTGAAAAGCAAAATTTTCTCCAAGAGTGAAGCTTTGAACCGTGCACCTAATGATCCACTTTGTGTGGTGCTCTATAAATTCCTTATGGCTGAAAGCTATATAAGTCTTCTTTGAATCCTCCTCTATTATCCACTGTTATCAGTCAAAATGCTTAGTTTTAAGATAACATAAAACTCAATCAACCTACTTATGCATTAAAAAAAAGGCAGGTGAGATTTTACGATAAGGATACAGGAATATTTTATAGAACTCCAGGAATGAAGACAGGACTAAGGAAAATTCTATAAACATAAATTGAAACTGCATTTGGATTCTTAATCTCATCTCTGTTCCTCTGAGTGACTTCCTCTCTCTTTTCTTTCCTTTTCTCTATACATTGACACACTGACATTTTCTGCTTCTCTACTAGAAATGGTATGTGAAAAATGGCAAATCTATTATCTCTCAAAGTTATGTGTGTGTGTGTGTGTGTGTGTGTGTGTGTGTGTGTGTCATGGTCCACCATCTGAGAGACTGAATTTTTAAAATTGGTGTAAATATAGATTCCCATGAATAATAAAAACAAAAAACCTCTAACTGGCCTAGCTGGAATCAAGTGCCTATTCTGCATCTAATCAAATTGTGTAACGCACATCTAATCAAATTGTGTAAAGTACAAAGTCAAGAGTCATGTTATTAAAAATGATTGCTAGAGGCTCAGCATTGACTCTAAAGGAGAACTAGGTCATTGTTAGCGGAACAATGGACATACTCTTATCATTCTCATTTTCCCAGTTCTCCTGACTAGAAACCTTAGTCAGCTTTGGTTTATCCTTCTCTTTTATTTACTATATAGTTCTTTCACCATGAACTATTCCATTCTTCTTTCAAAATTAATCTTTTATCTATTCCACCTCCATTCCTACTTCCTTTGTCATTTTCCAAAATGACAGTCCAAAAAAAAGGATATTTATTGTAAAATCTGCATTTTTTAACTACTAAATTTTTTTTCTCATTATAGACTACTGGTGTTTCTGCATTACTAGCTTGTGTTTTAGACTGAATTGTGTCCCCACCACCACCCAAATTCATACGTTGAGGTGCTAACCCCCAATATGATTATATTTAGAGACAGGGTCTTTAAAGAGGAGATTAAGGTTCAATAAAGTCATTAGGGTAGAGCTCTAATGCAACAGAACTGGTATTCTTATAAGAAGATAAAGAAATAGCAGGGATGCTTGCACACATAGGAAAGGCATGTGAGGACACAGTAAGAAGGCTGTCTGCAAACCAAGGAGAGAGGCCTCAGGAGACACTAAACCTGTCAACACCTTCATCTTGGATTTCTAGCCTCCAGAGAAAGCAAATTTCTGTTAAGCCATCCACTCCATGGTATTTTATTATGGCAGCCCTGACTAACCAGCGGTTTGCCTCTGTGTTCATTATGCAGTTTTCTTTCATTTTATTCTGGTAAGAGCTCACTAAACATTGACTATTCGCTTTTTACACAAACATTTTCCCCAATTTATTTGCCCCCTCATCTTTTTGTTTTGTTTCACATACTGAAGTTGTTTCAGTGTAGTCAAATTTTTCAGACCTTTTCTTACAGTTGCTGCATTTGAAATCATGCCTAGAAAGTTCTTCTCATTCCCAGAATTATATATATATTCACCCATGTTCTCTTACTATTTTTTTGTCATCTGAATTTTTTTTTAGTGCCTGATGTAAGATCCAGATCAATTCTTTTTTCACATAGCCAACCAATTATCCCTGTACCACTTACTCATTTTCCCATTTATTTAAAACCTACTTTTATCATACCCTAAATATTTATATGCACTTAAAACTCCTATTGCTTCTTACTTATGACATTCATTCATTCAATAGTTCATTTTGGAGATTATATTTTTCCACATTTATCATTAAAGAAAAAGAATTTTCTACGAAATTCAAGAAACATTATTTTGGGTGACCCAAATTACTTAAAAAATTATGGTGGGAAAGTTTTTAAATTAAAATACTAACATATAATTGTTTTTAGCTAAACATCAAAATAAATATATACAAAACTACTTCACCCAGTAATGAGCCAAATGAAGGTGGGGGGGTACCATCTGATTTAATTGAATTATACTAATTAGAAATAAAAGAAAAATGATAGAGAGGAAACTACCTGAAGATTGTCAGTTGGCTTGTTCAGGCTCCTTTCAAGAGAATAGTTGTCCTTTTTTTTTAAATTAGTTATCCAAAAAAAAATTTTTTTCCTCATGGTATAGGAGGGCTATTTTTGTACATCATTACTTATTGGTAAGAAGAAAACCTACTTAATGCAGGTCACTGGGTTAAGGATTCTGTTGTGCCAAGCAAAGGGTATTGACAAGAACTAAGTAGTACAGGCCCTGTAATGTCCATGTTGTATGTGCTTTGCTACCGCTTGAGTTTCGCCTGTCCTTATTCAAGGCCAGAACCATTCCAGGAATTTTAGAGAAAATTCAAGAGACTTGAAAAGCATGCCAAAGCTTTAGCTATTACTACTATCCATTATTTTCTGCTTTCCATATGGCAAACACTTTATAACCACACTGCAAATGTGAATGTATTATCAACACAGCTTTATAGACGATGAAACTGAGATTCGAGGTATCATAAACTTCCAAGATCAAACTAGTAAAGAGCTGTTCATTCCAACACAAATCTCTGGCGATCCGAGGTGCTGCGCGGTCCAAAAAGCTGTGCCCAAGTAAAATGGTAAAGTCGGACAAAAGGAAAGACAAAGCTGTGACAATCGCAGACTGGCATTAGAGAAAGATAAAAGCGCCGCGGGGCCTATCAGGAAACTTCCGAGGCAGGCAAGGTACGTGGCCGGCCGAGGCCGACGGAGCGCGTGGAAATGGGAGCTCACTGAGAGAAAGCCGCGGAGAAACCTCGCTACGGTTTATAAAGGCCGTAAGGTAAACAAGTTAAAAACCAGAGCGACCCGCTCAGCCAACAACTTGTAAAGGAGACGCGTTAAGACGCTCCGCAAGGATTTAAGTACCTCGCGCCACGAGCTCCTGGACCTCCAAGCTCATCCCGGCATTCTTTGCGCCGCGGAGGAGCAAGTCCTGACGCGCTTGGGCCCGTGCGGCCGCCGTAGGCTCTGAGTTGCTATGGAAACCCAGCTGCCCTCACTATGTCGGGGCAACAAGCCCCTCAGTCCCGGGTATTCGTGGAACTGGTTCCCTGGGCTGACCGGGGCCGGGAGAACTATCTGCTCTCGGGCGGAGAGACGCTGCCCGGCCTCCGCCGCCCTCTCTCCTCAGCGCAGACCCAGACTGCCACCCGCGAGGTGCATGTAAGCGGCACTGCGGAGGTGTCTGCGACCCCCGACCGGGCGCAGGTGGTCGTGCAGATGAGCAGCACCAAGGAGGCGGCAGCCGAGGCCAAGAAGAGCGTTTGCCGCCGCCTGGACTACATCACGCAGACCCTCCAGCAGCAGGGCGTGCAGGTGAGAGCTCCGCGGGCGAGGAGCTTCTAGCCTGCCCAAGAAAACCCGGCGGCGGGGGTTGGGGGGTGGGGAGCGTCTGGGACTTTGGTGTCATCGGTGGCATTAGAAGGCTCGAGGACCTGGCAGAGTGAATCTTTGGCCCATCCTTCCTGATGAAAGTAATTATCAGCTGCAGAGACTTGTAAAATAAAAGAATTCAAATTGAATGGGGTTTTATTTGGCGATATTTGCTGCAATAATTTTGTTTTTAACGTTGAAATGACGAAGTGTTAAACATGAAATATTAGATGTAAATGTTTGCCTAAGTAGTGTGCTAGACACCAGATCATTTGTTTTATTCTGCACCACGAAATTAGCAAGTGAAAAACAGGGCTTCCTCCAACCTGGTAAAGCTTTTTTTTTTTTTTTAACCATCTTTATTGGAGTATAATTGCTTTACAATGGTGTTAGTTTCTGCTTTATAACAAAGTGAATCAGCTATACATATAAATATGTACCCATATCTCCTCCCTCTTGCGGCTCCCTCCCACCCTCCCTATCCCACACCTCTAGGGGGTCACAAAGCACCTAGCTGATCTCCCTGTGCTATGCAGATGCTTCCCACTAGCTATCTATTTTACATTTGGTAGTGTATATATGTCCATGCCACTCTCTCACTTCGTCCCAGCTTACCCTTCCCCCTCCCCGTGTCCTCAAGTCCATTCTCTACGTCTGCGTCTTTATTCCTGTCAAGCCCCTAGGTTCTTCAGAACCTTTTTTTTTTTTTTTAAGATTCCATATATATGTATTAGCATACGGTATTTGTTTTTCTCTTTCTGACTTACTTCACTCTGTATGACAGACTCTAGGTCCATCCACCTCACTAAAAATAACTCAATTTCGTTTCATTTTATGGCTGAGTAATATTCCATTGTATATATGTGCCACATCTTCTTTATCTATTCATCTGTCGATGGACACTTAGGTTGCTTCCATGTCCTAGCTATCGTAAATAGAGCTGCAATGAACATTGTGGTACATGACTCTTTTTGAATTATGGTTTTCTCAGGGTATATGCCCAGTAGTGAGATTGCTGGGTCATATGGTAGTTCTATTTTTAGTTTTTTAAGGAACCTCCATACTGTTCTCCATAGTGGCTGTATCAATTTACATTCCCACCAACAGTGCAAGAGGGTTCCCTTTTCTCCACACCCTCTGCCGCATTTATTGTTTGTAGATTTTTTTGATGATGGCCATTCTGACAGGTGTGAGAAGATATCTCATTGTAGTTTTGATTTTCATTTCTCTCATGATTAATGATGTTGAGCATTCTTTCATGTGTTTGTTGGCAATCTGTGCATCTTCTTTGGACAAATGTCTATTTAGGTCTTCTGCCCATTTTTGGATTGGGTTGTTTCTTTTTTTGATATTGAGCTGCATGAGTTGCTTGTATGTTTTGGAGATTAATCCTTTGTCAGTTGCTTCATTTGCAAATATTTTCTCCCATTGTGAGGGTTGTATTTTCGTCTTGTTTATGGTTTCCTTTGCTGTGCAAAAGCTTTGGAGTTTCATCAGGTCCCATTTGTTTATTTTTGTTTTTATTTCAATTTTTCTAGGAGGTGGGTCAGAAAGGATCTTGCTGTCATTTATGTCATAGAGTGTTCTGCCTATGTTTTCCTCTAAGAGTTTGATGGTGTCTGGCCTTACATTTAGGTCTTTAATCCATTTTGAGTTTATTTTTGTGTATGGTGTTAGGGCGTGTTCTAATTTCATTCTTTTACGTGTAGCTGTCCAGTTTTCCCAACACCACTTATTGAAGAGGCTGTCTTTTCTCCATTGTATATTCTTGCCTCCTTTGTCAAAAATAAGGTGACCATATGTGCATGGGTTTATCTCTGGGCTTTCTATCCTGTTCCATTGATCTATATTTCTGTTTTTGTTCCAGTACCATACTCTCTTGATTATTGTAGCTTTGTAGTAGAGTCTGAAGTCAGGGAGCCTGATTCCTCCAGCTCCATTTTTCTTTCTCAAAATTACGTTGGCTGTTTGGGGTCTCTTGTGTTTCCATACAAATTGTGAAATTTTTTGTTCTAGTTCTGTGAACAATGCCATTAGTAGTTTGATAGGGATTGCATTGAATCTCTAGATTGCTGTGGGTAGTATAGTCATTTTCACAATGTTGATTCTTCCAATCCAAGAACATGGTATATCTCTCCATCTGTTTGTATCATCTTTAATTTCTTTCATCAGTGTCTCATAGTTTTCTGCATACAGGTCTTTTGTCTCCTTAGGTAGGTTTATTCCTAGGTATTTTATTCTTTTTGTTGCGATGGTAAATGGGAGTGTTTCCTTAATTTCTCTTTCAGATTTTTCATCATTAGTGTATAGGAATGCAAGAGATTTCTGTGCATTAATTTTGTAGCCTGCCACTTTACCAAATTCATTGATTAGCTCTAGTAGTTTCCTGGTAGCATCTTTAGGATTCTCTATGTCATCTGCAAACAGTGACAAGTTTACTTTTTCTTTTCCAATTTGGTTTCCTTTTATTTCTTTTTCTTCTCTGATTGCTGTGGCTAAAACTTCCAAAACTATGTTGAATAAGAGTCGTGAGAGTGGGCAACCTTGTCTTGTTCCTGATCTTAGAGGAAATGGTTTCTGTTTTTCACCATTGAGAATGATGTTGGCTGTGTGTTTGTCATATATGGCCTTTATTATATTGAGGTAAGTTCCCTCTATGCCTACTTTCTGGAGGGTTCTTATAATAAATGGGTGTTGAATTTTGTCGAAAGCTTTTTCTGCATCTATTGAGATGATCATATGGTTTTTCTCCTTCAGTTTGTTAATATGGTTTATCAGAATGATTGATTTGCGTATATTGAAGAATCCTTGCATTCCTAGGATAAACCCAATGTGATCATGGTGTATGATCCTTTTAATGTGGTGTTGGATCCTGTTTGCTAGTATTTTGTTGAGGATGTTTGCATATGGGTTCATTAGTGATATTGGCCTGTAGTTTTCTTTCTTCGTAACATCTTTGTCTGGTTTTGGTGTCAGCGTGATGGTGGCCTCATAGGGTGAGTTTGAGAGTGTTCCTCCCTCTGCTATATTTTGGAAGAGTTTGAGGATAGGTGTTAGCTCTTCTCTAAATGTTTGAAAGAATTTGCCTGTGAAGCCATCTGGTCCTGGGCTTTTGTTTGTTGGAAGATTTTTAGTCACAGTTTCAATTTCAGTGCTTGTGATTGGTCTGTTTATATTTTGTATTTCTTCCTGGTTCAGTCTTGGAAGGTTGTGCTTTTCTAAGAATTTGTCCATTTCTTCCAAGTTGTCCATTTTATTGTTATGTAGTTGCTTGTAGTAATCTCTCATGATCCTTTGTATTTCTGCAGTGTCAGTTGTTACTTCTCCTTTTTCATTTCTAAATCTGTTGATTTGAGTCTTCTCCCTTTTTTTCTTGATGAGTCTGGCTAATGGTTTATCAATTTTATCTTGTCAAAGAACCAGCTTTTAGTTTTATTGATCTTTGCTATCGTTTCTTTTTCATTTATTTCTGATATGACCTTTATGATTTCTTTCCTTCTGCTAACTCTGGGGGGTTTTTTGTTCTTCTCTCTCTAATTGCTGTAGATGTAAGGTTAGGTTGTTTATTTGAGATGTTTCTTGTTTCTTGAGGTAGGATTGTATTGCTATAAACTTCTCTCTTAGAACTGCTTTTGTTGCATCCTATAGGTTTTTGGTCATCGTGTTTTCATTGTCATTTGTTTCTAGGTATTTTTTGGTTTCCTCAGTGATCTCTTGGTTATTTAGTAGTGTATTGTTTAGCCTCCATGTGTTTGTATTCTTTACAGATTTTTTCCTGTAATTGATATCTAGTCTCATAGCATCGTGATTGGAAAAGATAGTTGATATGATTTCAATTTTCTTAAATTTACCAGGGCTTGATTTGTGACCCAAGATATGATCTATCCTGGAGAATGTTCCATGAGCACTTGAGAAAAAGTTTTATTCTGTTGTTTTTGGATGGAATGTCCTATAAATATCAATTCCATCTTGTTTAATGTATCATGTAAAGTTTGTGTTTCCTTATTTATTTTCATTTTGGATGATCTGTCCATTGGTGAAAGTGGGGTATTAAAGTCCCCTACTATGACTGTGTTACTGCCGATTTCCCCTTTTGTGGCTGTTAGCATTTGTCTTATGTATTGAGGTCCTCCTATGTTGGGTGCATACATATTTAAAATTGTTATATCTTTTTGGATTGATCCCCTTGATCATTATGTAGTGTCCTTCTTTGTCTCTTATAATAATCATTATTTTAAAGTCTATTTTGTCTGAGATGAGAATTGCTACTCTAGCTTTCTTTTGATTTCCATTTGCATGGAATATCTTTTTCCATCCTCTCACTTTCTGTATGTGTCCCTAGGTCTGAAGTGGGTCTCTTGTAGACAGCATATATACGGGTCTTGTTTTTGTATCCATTCAGTCAGTCTATGTCTTTTGGTTGGAGCGTTTAATCTCTTTACATTTAAGGTAGTTATCGATATGTATGTTCCTATTACCATTTTCTTAATTGTTTTGGGTTTGATTTTGTAGGTCTTTTCCCCCTCTTGTGTTTTCTGTCTAGAGAAGTTCCTTTAGCATTTGTTGTAAAGCTGGTTTGGTAGTGTTGAATTCTCTTAGCTTTTGCTTGTCTGTAAAGGTTTTAATTTCTCCATTGAATCTGAATGAGATCCTTTTAGTTAGAGTAATCTTGGTTGTAGGTTTTTCCCTTTCATCACTTTAAATATGTCCTGCCACTCCCTTCCTGCTTGCAGTGTTTCTCTGAAAGATCAGCTGTTAACCTTATGGGTATTCCCTTGTATGTTATTTGTTGTTTTTCCCTTGCTGCTTTTATTAGTTTTTCTTTGTATTTAATTTTTGATAGTTTGATTAATATGTGTCTTGGTGTGTTTCTCCTTGGATTTATCCTGTATGGGACTCTCTGTGTTTCCTGGACTTGATTGACTATTTCCTTTCCCATATTAGGGAAGTTTTCAACTATGACCTCTTCAAATATTTTCTTAGTCCCTTTCTTTTTCTGTTCTTTTTCTGGGACCCCTGTAATTCCAATATTGGTGCGTTTAATGTTGTCCCGTAGGTCTCTAAGACTGTCCTCAGTTCTTTTCATTGTTTTCTCTTTATTCAGCTCTGCAGTAGTTATTTCCACTCTTCTATCTTCCAGGTCATTTATCCGTTCTTCTGCCTCAGTTATTCTGCTATTGATTCCTTCTAGAGAATTTTTAATTTCTTTCGTTGTGTTGTTCATCATTGTTTGTTTGCTCTTTAGTTCTTCTAGGTCCTTGTTAAATGCTTCTTGTATTCTCCATTCTGTTTACAAGATTTTGGATCATCTTTACTATCATTAGTCTGAATTCTTTTTCATGTAGACTGCCTATTTCCTCTTCATTTGTTAGGTGTGGTGGGTTTTTATCTTGCTCCTTCATCTGCTGTGTGTTTCTCTGTCTTCTTATTTTACTTAACTTACTGTGTTTGGAGTCTCCTTTGCTCAGGCTTCAAGTTTGTAGTTCCCATTGTTTTTGGTGTCTGCTCCCAGTGGCTAAGGTTGGTTCAGTACGTTGTGTAGGCTTCCTCGTGGAGGGCACTGGTGCTGGTGTTCTGGTAGATGAGGCTGGATCTTGTCTTTCTGGTTGGCAGGACTTCGTCCAGTGGTGTGTTTTGGGGTGTCTGTGGCCTTATTATGATTTTAGGCAGCTTCTCTGTTAATGGGTGGGGTTGTGTTCCTGTCTTGCTAGTTGTTTGGCATAGGGTGTCCAGCACTGTAGCTTGCTGGTTGTTGAGTGGAGCTGGGTCCTAGCTTTGAGATGGAGATCTCTAGGAGAGTTTTTGTCCTTTGATATTACGTGGAGCCGGGAGGTCTCTGGTGCACCAGTGTCCTGAACTCGGCTCTCCACCTCAGAGACATAGGCTGACTCCCCACCGGAGCACCAAGACCCTTTTGGGAAGTCTGAGGTCTTCTGCCATCATTCAGTAGGTGTTCTGTAGGAGTTGCTCCACATGTAGGTGTATTTCTGATGTATTTGTGGGGAGGAAGGTGATCTTCACGTCTTACTCTTCTGTCATCTTGAAGGTCTTCCCCCTGGTAAAGCTTTGCATGAAGTGATACTTCAGTATTTTTATGCAAACAATAACGTGGGGCCCGCGAGGGGGTGTGGAATTGCACCCATTGTCATTTTTTATAAAGACTCAAAAAATCTCTCCAAATTTTTTCTTTTGTAGCTTAAAAAGAAAATTAAGCCAGTATATTGTAGATGCCACATATATGAAATACTTCTACTTACCAGAGATGTCCATGAGACACATAGCTAAATAAATCTTGTTTTAAGCCTATTTCTAAGAAAAGAAGAAAAAAATGAACCAGCCTTATTTAATCAGCACAACAGCCCTGTTAGGCAGGTTTTAATATCCCCACTTTGCAGATTTAAGGAAGTTAAGTAATGCTCTGAACTTCAGCCAGGGCTGTATTTGAACTTCTGTGTTCCTGAAACCAAAATCTATGTTTCTTCCAACTAGCCTAGGCTCCGGATAATTAGAATGAAAGAGAATGAGAAAGCACAGCATGGGTCATTGTCTCAGTTCACTCATTTTAGAGCATAGGACTCTAAAGGCCAGAGCTGTGATTTATGCCCTCCCAACATTGAATTCATAAAAGTGCTTTTGTTAGAAATGACATACCCTGAAAAAGCAAGTCTTTATTTTAAGGAGAAAATACATTTGTACTGCATTTATAAACATAAGAGTTATTTAAAAAGACATTTTGAAAAGATGTCTCTAAATGATTTTACAGTTTAGAAGAATTCTAATGCTAATTATAAATTATGTGAATAAAGTGAATTAATATATAGAAAAATATTTTCTCACAAAAGCTGCTGCCAGTGCTACAGGCCTGTTTGAATAATATAACTAATTCTTAAGTTATTTACTTAAAATGTATACTGAGCTCACATGGCTGTAACTTCTAATATGTAAAACCACATAAATCACTACATCCAATTTATAATTACATTTAGACTTAGTGCTCAAGACAAGACATACAAAGGTCATTAATCTCCCAGTTATCTCTGCTGATGGAGGAAAGCAGTCATGTAAATAATTTGTTCAGTAGATACGCAAAAATTAATTTATATTACTTTCCAGAATGAATTATAATGTGTCTTCACAAAGTCTTTAATCATTTTAACCTTAAAATCTGGGTTTATAAACATCACTCCCCTGCTTAAAGGGCCCCTCATATTCCAAATTCTTTTGCTTAATAGATGGAGCCTAACTTTCTGTCATTTCCTGTCATCTCTCTCCCCTCGTTAACTGACTCCCATTTTTTTCCTTTAAAATCCAGCCCAAGTTCACCTCCTGAGCAGTTTTTTCCTAGCGTAGCACTAGTCCCTGTCATACCACACTCCATTCCCCACCTTTAATAAAACGTATCACTCTATATTATAATTGTTGTTCTCCTTGTCTCTCCTCCAAATTCTGAAGCTCTCCAGAGCACAGGCCATTTTATCTCTTGGTTGCTTTGTATTGATGGATTATGTTTCATACACATCACATAATGTGTACTTAGAAAATGGTTTTTAAATGAATAAAAGAAAAAAATGAATGAAGCACTAAATGAATAAACTATTAGTTCAACAATCATGTAGATCATATAGTTTTATGGTGATATATAGTTTCACATATGAAGGCATAACCCTCATTTTTAGTGTTGTTTTCATGGAAAAAAGTTTTAAAGTTCTAAGCAGTATTTACCATTCAACCATAAAACACTTATTAAACATTCCCTATCACTTCATTTTTAAATAGCATTTAACACAACATGTAATTATTTTGTTTTCTGGTTTGTATGTTCCCCCCATTGGCTGTAAGCTCCAATGTTTGCCTATTCATAATTGTATTTTTTGATAAATGTGTAATGGATGCCTCAGGCATGTTGCTAGACACCAGAAATAGAGAATGAGTAAAACTTAGGCACTGTGCTGAAGGAGTCTCATTATAGGACTAGACTAATATGTAGTGTTGTGATGAAAGTATGTACATGATACAGTACAGCAGAGTAAGAAAGGGAATAATGTTCATTTTACTTGAGGAATTCCAGAAAGATTTCATAGTGGAAGTGACACTTGTATCAAGTCTTAAACCATGGCTGAAGGGAAAGCATTTCAGTTCCACCCTAGAATGCAGCAAGTGTATGTGTTCAAAGCACTATATGCAGTTCAGCATGGCTAGAACCCAGGAGTGCCTGGAGAAAATGGAGGGGAATTAAGAGATCAGACTGAGGAAGAAAGCTGTAGGCAGAGCAGGGAGGAAGGCCTTGTGTGCCATCCTGAGGGGTTGGATATTATTGATAATAAAAAACTGCTTACTATTGCTAGACTTTTTACAAATGTTATCTCATTTGATATTCACTCCTGCTATATGAGACTGGTATCTCAGTGGCTGTTTTACAGATGAGAACTCTCGGGACCAGAGTGATTATTAGCAGGTAGCTTGACCAAGATCACACAGGCAGGAAGTGGTAGAGTTTAGACTCCTGTCAAGAACTTTGACCTCAGAGCCCACGCTCTTTAACCACTATAGCATGTTGCTGCTTTATTGTCTTGGCAGCAGGTGATTGAGTTTCAGGTAGAGGATGCAGCAGATGCTGTTGATACCCCACATTTGTTTCCCTTGGCTCTTCACATTGGTGCACATGCAGGCCCGCCTTATGTCTGCCAACACTTGTGCATTCTCTGACAGCTTTCCCTGGCTGCAGGAAGCCACTCTACCTACAGGTGGGCCCGAAAACACTACCAGAAAATTAACAGCCCCTCCCCCTGCTCCAGCAGCCTTCAACTAACAGCTGAGGGTAGTGAGTGGAAAGAGACTCCAGATTCCTTCACCCTTGGGGAGGATAGCTCTAAGGCATGTGTTCTACCCCAGCTCCCAGAGTTTCTCTGCAGGAGTAAGTTTCAGTTGCCCACACTAGCAACTGCTTGACAGCACACCCTTCAACGGCTTTCTTTCCTTCTCTGTTTCACTTCCTACTCCGCTGTGGTGTTTCTTGGAATCATCTTAAAAATTAACTGCTTGTACTCAAATCCTTGTCTCAGAGTCTTTCTGGGTGCACCCAAATAAAGATAGGGAGTGGTAGGAATAGACGGAACATATCATATGAGTTGGCTTCAGTTTTTCATTATTAAAAATGGTGACAAGGGCTTCCCTGGTGGCGCAGTGGTTGAGAGTCCGCCTGCCGATGCAGGGGACGTGGGTTCGTGCCCCGGTCCGGGAGGATCCCACGTGCCGCGGAGCGGCTGGACCCGTGAGCCATGGCCGCTGAGCCTGCGCGTCCGGAGCCTGTGCTCCGCAACGGGAGAGGCCACAGCAGTGAGAGGCCCGCGTACAGCAAAAAAAAAAAAAAAAAAAAATGGTGACAAAATGAATATCCTTGTTAGGTATTTATACATGTTATTCATTATGTTCTTTTGATATTAAATCCTGGCTTATGCATATTTCTAAGGCTTATGAAAAGTTACACTCAAGGAAGAAATATATTCTTCACTAGAAATATATCCTTGGCACAGTAGGCATTATTTTCTTCTTAACTTTGCCAGTTCAGTAGTCCAAAAAATGTTGTTATTTCTTATGCTTTGGTTTTTTTACATTTGAGGTTAAAAGTTTTTCATGTAATTGCCAGTTCATAATATTTTGCCGATTTTCTCTTATCTTTTCTTTACTAATTTATGAGAACTTTAAAAATTAAGATTATCAATAGCTCTCATATAGTGCAAAAATTTTCCCAATTTCATATTTGCCATGTAACTTTGTTTACAGTATTAAACGTTCAAAATTTTAAAGATTTATTTAGTCAAATTCATTCATGTTTTCAATATGTTTTCTGACTTTGGTGTAATGCTTATTGGGTCCTTCCCAAGCCTGAGGCCATAAAACCATTAACTAATATTTCCTGGAAATTTTAGAGACCCTTTGTAGTACATTAAATATTTACTACATTTGGAATTTATTTTGCTATAAGGAAAAGAGTTTTGTTTTCTCCTAAATGGGTAAGTTGCTGTACTTACCGAAATCATTTATTGAAGTCTGTATTTCTATATCTAAATCTTTTATTGAAGTCTATCTTTCCCTTACTGCATGTGCAAGAATGTAACTCAACTGACCTTAAAAATAAAAAGTATTGCTTTTTTTGACCTTATGGTCAAGTTGTATTATGGTTTTCACTTATGCAATGGTCAAGGCTCTATTTTGATGTAGTTCTCTTGGCTTTACCTGCAGCTTTCTGTATGATACCAAAATGACTGCCCCACTCCCAAGGCTTTCATGACATACGGTACCATAAAGAGAAAGACAATGGTTCGTATTTCCTGCAACCACGTAAAAATAAAAATTCCTGTAGTTCACTCTAAGTGGACAACCTCAACTTGTCTTTGTGGCCAGAGAAATGCTATACACTAATTAGATTAGATTTGATTTCTGCCCATTTTTTAACGTAATTCTGTGACAAGTTAGATGTGTAATCCTGAATGGTTTAGACCTGTCAGGGCTTACCTTGAACCACATAGTTGCTGCTCAGAGAGAGTAGGGGCAGAATGTAGACATGAGGATTCCATATTGTTTTGTTGTGCCTATTGTTTTGAAATGTTACTGGTATTATATTTGTGGTATTCAGACATTCTTTATTTCAGATTATTGTAGTTCTTTTGGTCACCTTGTTGTGTTAGTACCACATTAAATTATTACATCTTTGTAAAACATTTGTAGGGCAAGTTCTTCCCTCATTACTCTTCTACTGAAAAGGTTTCCTGCAAGGGACATGTTAAACGACACCATGGGGACGTTATCAGGAAATCCAGACAATGGAAAATTCTACATTTTACTCTATAAATAAAATATCTGTTCATATTGTATTGTTTATATATTAATTTCAGGAGAATTGCTGAGTTTACAGTAGTTTTCCTAGTCCATTCGAGCTTTTTTTCTGTAAACTTTTATGGTTTTCTTTTGTTTACCCTTTTTAAGTTTATTCCTATAATAACATGTGGTTTTTTATGGCTATTTAGAATGTTACCTTGCTTCTTTCATAGATTTAAATAGTTATTCTTATATTGACCATTTTGTATTTTAAAACTCTGTCTTTTGTATTTAAATATAAAATATCAGTAGCTTACTTGGGAAAACTTAATGGACTAGGTTTGTATATTTTAATATTTTTTAGTTTATCACCAGTATGGCAGGATTTCCCAATGTCGGCACTATTATTAACATCTTGGACTAGATAATTCTTTGTTGGGAGGGGCTGTCCTGAGCATTGTAGAATATTTTAGCTGCATTCCTGGCCACTACCTATAAGGTGACCAACTTATCCCAGTTTACCTGGGACTGTCCCAGTTTTACAACTGAAAGCCCTATGTCTCAGGAATCTCCTCAGTTCCTGGTAAACAAGGATACTTGTTCACTTTGTCTAATCAGTGCATCACAGCCATGTACTCTCCCAACCCATTGTGACAATCAAGTATATCTCCAGATATAGCAAGTGTCCTGTGGGGAGCAAAACACCCTCTGGTTGAGTTCCACTGCCCTATAGATAAACAAAAAAATCTCATGCTTTGTGTGGGATTCCACCAGCTAAACACATCAGGAATATGTCTATAGCGAAACAAATTTAGGTTTATTTAGCATGATGTAGCAAACAAGAATGCATCTCAAAGGACCTTAAGAGTGTCTCAAAACGGGGGAGTAAGGAGAGACCTCTTATAGGTTTTGGACTTGTGCTGTGAGTGGTTCTAAGGAAGGATCAGTGAAGAAGGGGCAGTTTGGTGATTGGCTATTTTTTTCACAGGAAACCCAGAAGATTAAAGTTAGGATAGAGTTGGCTTCTGTAAAGGCAGCAATCAAGCAGAGAAAGAATGTTAATCACTTTTGCTGTTGCAGTTCAGTTAGTTTCTGTTAGAAACTTTGGTTCTGTCTGTGTCCTGTTGAAAACTGTTTATATTCTGCTTAGAACTTCTCAGTCTGATTGCCAAGAGGCAATTCTTATTTCCTCATTCCCTATAATATTTGGAATTTCAATGTTTATTAAATATGTTACTACATTTATAAGCAAGGTAACTATCTTACATATATTGCTTTTAAACTACACACATTTGCTTTAAGAGTCACTGGGATAAACTAAACGAAATTGCTTCTAAGAATTTTTTCCTCCTCAGAGAGGAAAACACTAGGGGTATAAATGCAATTCAGTAGAGTTAGGAGAGTCTTTTCAACAAATGGTGTCATAACAGTTGAATGTCCATATGCAAAAAGTGAACCTCAACAAGTACTTCACATCTTACACAGAAATGTGTTCAAAATCGATCATAGGCCTAAATGTAAAACATAAAGAAGAAGAAAGTAAAGGAGAAAATCTATGTGACCTTGGGTTTGAAAATGACTTTTTAGTTACATTACCAAAAGCACAATCCATGAAAAAACAAAAATGTAAATTGAACTTTATCAAAATTAAAAACTTTTGCTTTGTGAAAGAAATTGTTAAGAAAATGAAAAGACAATCCAGTTACCAAAACTTGGAAGCAACAAAGATGTCCTTCTGAAGCTGACTGGATAAATAAACTGACAATGGAGTATTTTTCAGTGCCAAAATGCAATGAGGTATCAAGCCATGAAAAGACATGGGAGAAATTTAAATGGATGTTACTGAGTGAAAGAAGCCAATCTGAAAAGGCTACATATGGTAATGTTTCAACTATATGACATGTCTACAAAAGGCAAACTATAGAGACATTCAAAAGATCAGGGTTTGGGAGAGAGGGAGGAATAAAGAGTCAGAGCACAGAGAATTTTTAGGGTGGTGAAAATACTCTGTTTGCTGCAATAGTGGTGGATACATATTATGATACATTTGTCCAAACCCACAGAATATACAACACCAAGAGTGAACCCTAATGTAAACTATGGGCTTTGGGTGATCATGATGTGTCAGTGTAGGTTCATCAGTTGTGACCAATGCGCCACTCTAGTGAGGATGTTGATAATGGGGAGGCTGTGCATGTGGGGGGCAGGGGGCGTATGCGAAATCTCTGTACTTTCCACTTAATTTTGCTGTGAACCTAAAACTGCGCCAAAAAAATAAAGTCTTAAAAAAGACATTCTACAGACTGGGAGAAAATAATTTGTAAATTACATATCTGATAAAGGACTTGCATCAAGAATATATAAAGAACTCAATTCAATAATAAAAAAACAAGTAGCTCAATTAAAAAGCACAAAATATCTGAACATATACTTCACCAAAGAATATATACAGATGGCAAGTAAACACATGAGAAGATCCTCGACATTGTCATTAAAGAAATGCAAATTAAAACCACAATGAGATGGCACTATGCACCTATTAGAATGACTGAAATCCAATATCATTGATGATAGCAAATGCGGGCAAAGATGTAGAACAACAGAAATTTTCATTCATTTCTGATGAGATTGCAAAATGGTACAGCCACTTCGAAAGAGTCTTACAGTTCCTTATAAAGTTAGACTACCATGGGAACCATTAACCCACAAAAGAATCAAAGACTTATGTTCACATATAAATTTGTGCAAGCAGTTTATAGCGGCTTTATTCATCAATTGCTAAAACTAAAACTTTAGAACTTGGAAGCGACCAAGATGTCTTCAACAGGGGAATGGATAACTGTTACATCCGTGCATTGGAAAATTTTTCAGCAGTAAAGAGGTACAGGCTATTGATTGACAGAAGAACATGGGCAAATCTTAGATATTATAAGTGAAAGGAGCCAGATCCAAAAGGTTTATATTTTATGATCCATTCATGTGACATTCTGGAAAAGGGAAAACTATAGGGACATAAATCAGTGGACAGGGGTTGTTGGATGGCAAAGTTGTTGACTATAAAGGAGATGCACAGAGGAACTTTTCAAGGGAAAGAACTATTCTTTGTGGTTGTGGGGTGGTGAATACATTTGTCAAAACCCATAAAACTGTAAATCACAAAGAGTGAACATGAATGTATGCAAATTGGAAAAAAAAAGACATCGAAAAAAGATTAGTTCCAGAACAAAATCCAGACTGTGACAGATGAACCTAACTCTATTACAAATGAGTGAAATAACTGCACTGAACATGGGGGTGGGAGGTGAGAGGAGTATCCTAAGTAAGTCTGGAAAATTGTATTTTACTAGAAACTAAGGATAAAGATGAAAGATACGTAAAATACTATCCTCCAGTTGGTAAATTTGTTTTCCAAGGGGATGCTGGTTAACAGTTCTGAAACTGCTTTATATGTATAGTAGGCTTGAAAAATAGTAAGTGGTTGGTGGGTGATGGGAGCCAGGTTTCTCACTATTGTAGAGGGAAGTTACAGATAAGAAAGGAAGGTTACAATGAACTCTGTGGTTCTTAATGAGAGTTGGAAACATCAAGGTGAACTCGTGTTTAGCTTGGAATATGTGCACATGGATAGATACAGAAACAATTGTAGATGTATGTGTATATGTGAGTTTGTACACGTAAATGTATTATCAAACTCTGTCCACTGAGAGGGCCTACACAGAATGACACTTGAGTAGTGATGAGCAGTCTCAACACCCAGGTCTTGGTTCTAAATAGCAATCTCAAAGAAAAGATGGTAAGCTTCTTAGTGAAGTGGCTGATTCTAGGGCTGGGCAGGGAAGCCATGACATGAGCCTATAGCATCTTGAACCAGAAAGTAAGGAAGTGCTCAAAAAATAAAAGGATGGATGGATGTCAAAGGGATATAAGATCCAACCTGAAAGAAGTCTCAATAGCCAAAGCTAGAACAATTTGAGCAACAAAATAAATAATGTAGTATTTATTGAGTGACTATGGGCTAGACCTAGTGACTTGCCTTCTATGAATAAAGCATGGAAAGGGAAAAATAGTAACTTTACAGTAAAGGACCCTGTCAGACATTACCTTAACCAAGTGATCAAGGTTAACATCATGAGTAATGTCACATGGATATCATGTACCCCCCTGATATGTTGCAATGAGAAGGGCGCTTCACCTCTGTGATATTCTTTCCTAAAGCCTATAACCGTGGTCTGACCATGAGGAAGAGCTACCAAACAAACCCAAATTGAGGGACATCCTGCAAAATACCTGATCAAAACCTTCAAGGTTATGAAAACAAGAGAAGACTGAGAAATTCTCTTAGATTACAGGAGACTAAGGAGACATGATGAATTAATGCAATGTGGTATCACAGATTGGATTCTGAAATAGTAAAAGAACATTAATAGAAAAATTGGTGAAATGCAAGTAAAGTTTGGAATTTAGTTAATGGTTATATACCAATGATGGTTTTTTAGTTTGACAGATGCACCATGGTAATAAAAGATGGTAACATCAGAGAAATCTGAAACTGAGCTATATGGAACTGTATACTATCTTAGCAACTTTTCTGTAGATTTTAATTTTTTCTAAAATAAAGGTTATTAAAAGGTTACAGAACAGCATGTAGAGTATAATTTCATTTATGGAAAAGTCTATACATAGATAGACTATACATAGATATGTTTATATGCATTGATAGATGACTTAAAATGTTTACTGAAATTTTTTTTTTTTTTTGCGGTACGCGGGCCTCTCACTGTTGTGGCCTCTCCCGTTGCGGAGCACAGGCTCCGGACGCGCAGGCTCAGCGGCCATGGCTCACGGGCCCAGCCGCTCTGCGGCATGTGGGATCTTCCCGGACCGGGGCACAAACCCGTGTCCCCTGCATCGGCAGGCGGACTCTCAACCACTGCGCCACCAGGGAAGCCCTGAAATTTTAATACTACTGGGTTTAGAGACTTATTACTTTGTTCTTTTCTCTAGTATTAGATATTTATTAATTAGCATATATTATTTTTATAAAAGCAATAACATTGTTAAGTGCAACAGTAAAAGCTACTTTCTTTTCAGCTACCTTTCCTAAAATTATTTCTCTAATAATTTTTTAATCAGAAGTTTTATATGTATTTATTAAGTGAAGTGGGGGGAAAAATGAAAAAAAGACATCCAAGAAAATAGAAGATGTGTTTACATGTCATAAGAGAATATTAAATGACAGAAATGCTTTATGTTTCAAGTTTCATGTTTTCAACTTCAAGCAATGTATACAGTACTGGTTTATTTTATCTATATCCATATTGTAATTTTTCTACAATGAGTAAATATTACGTTCATCATAAAAAATGAATATTTTCATGGTAACAGACATCAGAGCTATAATTAGAACTTAAGTTCAGATTTTCAGGTTAAAGCTTTTTAGAATTTTCTAGGTCATATAATGGCTTGAAATTAGTGTATACCTTAAAATTCAGGTGCAGCTAAATCCCTTACCAAATAACTTATAATTAAATAATTATTGGGCATAATATTCTTTATTTAGCATATATTTTTAAAGATACAAAAATTTGGGGGAAGGGTGAGCTGTGACAGGGTGAGAGAGAGTCATGGACATATATACACTAACAAACGTAAGGTAGATAGCTAGTGGGAAGCAGCCGCATGGCACAGGGATATCAGCTCGGTGCTTTGTGGCCACCTGGAGGGGTGGGATAGGGAGGGTAGGAGGGAGGGAGACGCAGGAGGGAAGAGATATGGGAACATATGTATATGTATGACTGATTCACTTTGTTATGAAGCAGAAACTAGCACACCATTGTAAAGCAATTATACCCCAATAAAGATGTTAAAAAAAAAAAAAGGATAGGCTCTTCAGCAGTGGATTCTTTATTGAATGTTCACAATGGTGAATAGTCGCATGCAGAAGAATGAAACTGGACCCTTATCTCATACCATATACAAAAATCAACTCAAAATGGATTAGAGACTTAAATGTAAGACCTGAAACTATAAAACTACTAAAAGAAAACATAAGGGAAAGCTTCACGACAACCATTGGCAATAATATTGAGGGGCGTATCTATTTTTAATGTATTTTCTATGTAACTTTTGATATGTATTTTATGTATTTGACATGATTAAGCCAAAAAAGTAATCCACCTAAGCGGAAATTGGTTGCCCAACATGCACTGAATAATTCCTATGTGTCACTCTTGGCAGTGACCTTACCAATGCCACAAAGGACCCATGATCTAAGAAACAAACTGCATTTAAAGACCAGTGGGGCCCAGGAGTTGACCATAGCTCCATCCCTGAAGTTCCAACATTGTATGATTGTAGCAAATATCATAACCTGTTCAATTTATTAGGGGTCAGCAAATAAAGCAATGCAATAGTGGGAAAATAAAAAGATGCAAAAATTTATAAAATATAAGTTCTGTCTATCCCCAAGGATGGGAGTAGGTCAAGAATTCATTTCACTAAATTTTAAAACCCTTTTGAAATGTAAATAAGAAATTTAACTTTTTAACCAGAATTATATAACCTATACTTACCCAGAGAATCAAAAAGCATTAATATTACTTTTCTAAGAACAGACTGCTTGGGTCCAGTATTTCAGGAAATATTTATATCATAATGGTATAGCATGTGTGTTTGCTGAGTGCCTTCTGTGTCAAGCATTTTATTTACAACTTTTCATTAAATCCTCAAAACAGTCCCATGTGATCTTGGGGTAACAGCAGTGAATGGCAGCTTGAAGCAAGATCTTAGTTCCTTGCCTGGGAATCGAACCTGGGCTGCCTGAGTGAAAACGAGGAATCCTAACCACTAGACCACCAGGGGCTAGTGGCTAGAAGCAGAGCCCTCGCTCTTGACCTCTTTGAAAAACGAATTTTACAGAGACCAAGGTTGTAAAGCAGACACAGAGTTTATTAGAAGCACAGCACGTGTGGTAGAGCACAAAGAAAAGCAGTTTATTTAGGACAGAAGCAAAGCAGAGCTACACACTCAGAGAAGAGTGTGGGCATCTTCGCTAATAAAGAGCGCTAAAGGCGTGGTTTAAATTGCTTATGTAGGGGCCATCTTCCAGGTCTTTGTTTTCCTCTGGCCAATCATCTTGCTTGTTCCCCATATCCGATCTGACTCAGGGTCCTGTCTAATGTGCATGCGCATCTTTCGGCCAAGATGGATTCCAGTGTGCGGGTCTCTAGGAGACTGGCAGAACATATTATGGGTTAGCCCCCCCCCCTCCCTTTTTGATCCCCTAGGAACTTTTCTGTACATGTGAAGTTGGGGAGGTCTCCTTGACCTGAAGAATGAAGACGTGGTCATCTTATCTTTTTACTGCAGCAGAGCTTAGTTCCTCTCTGCTCCTGCTGTTATCTTTTTCCTTGAAATGTCGTCAGGGGCCAGGGTGTGGTAGGGAGACAAGCTCCAATTGCTCAGTCTGACACACTCCAGCTGCTCAGCCTGGGACCTCCTACCTCACATGTAGTGTAACCTAATTTTATAAATGTGGAAACTAAATCTCAAAAATGTTGAGTAACTTGCCCAAAGTTGTGTACGATATGTTCAGTAAATTTGTATTATTTGTAAATTAAACATTTTTAAAACTCTGACATTCCTACAACATTCAGAATGCTTTATGTACAAATAATTCTTCATATATATATGTATACACCACCCTAAGTTCATACTTTTTGTACTAGCTAATGTAAAAATTACTACAAGTGTAGCCACAATTATGATGAAATTTCAGCAAATATGTATAAGTTTCTGAATTTATTTTATGTTACTTTTAGGAAAGTATTAAAACACCAGGCAAACCAGTTCTTTCTGCATATTTTGTCATTCTGATTTTAATAAGTTCAGGTTTATGCTTTATGTTTTAGAGTAATTGCATTTAGTAACCAAACATTTAGTAATCATACTTTTGTACTTTCTGTTTCAGTCAGAAAATGTAACTGTGACAAAGGATTTTCAAAGGGTAGAAAATGCTTATCACATGGAAGCAGAGGTATGTACTTATCTTAAATAATTGGAAACAGCACGACTTGTGGGGACAGTTTGCATTTAATTTTATTCTTGAAACTCAGTGTATATGAGAAATGCTTCTCATGGTATTGATAAAAGATCATTTTTCTCAGTCATTTTTGGTGTTACATATCTGGATGAGCTTTTAAAATAAATTTAATGAGATTTAAGAGAAATTGTTTTGAAGTGGAATAAAAATAGCAGATGGAAGTAGCATTTAATTGCCACGTGAATAAAATTTTAGTAATGTTATCATCTAGTGAGCAGGAAGCACTACAAAAGAAAAATTTCTTCTCCTCCGATAAATAGCAAATTAATAGTCATAGAATAAAGGACTGAAAGACTTTTCAACATTCTTTTGTTTCACAATGTAATTTTATTGTTTTGTGTTCAGGTTTATTTAAAAATAAAAACTACTCAACCTTTGCACAAATTAAAAAGAACAAAATATTTTTGTACACTCAATTAATGAAAACACTTAGTTCCTAAAACTGTCGAGCTTTTTACTTATCTTTAAAGATTGTATGATCAGGATTTTATGACACCAGAGTATGTTATATGTATTTGTGGCTAGGTTACAAGACTGCTCTCTCTTCCTGGCTCCAAACATCTTGGGGTACTTTGGGGCAGTCAGGCTGCCTCCTTTGCCCCAGGAAACAAACAGGAATGAGATTTGAATGGAATATTGTTTATCTAATCAGAGAATCTTTGCCATTAGAGGTGTAAAATACCTCAAGAAATCAACTAGTCCTACCTTCAGGCAGATAATAAATTATTTTTTCTAATTTTAAGGGTGTGACCTTAGGCTTAGATAGCTTAGGCTCAGATTTTTCAAAGATCATATTATAAGAATTAGAATGGAAATTAGGATCCTGGCTTCTTACCTCTTGAGATAGTAATTTCCATAACACACTGTTGTCCCTATACTTACTTTAATAAATTTATAATTTCTTCACTTAAAATTTAACCATCTTATGATGATTTTAGGGATCCATTTGGCAAATGTTATTCTGTAGTAGTGGGGACCAAAACATACCTTTCAAAACAGGATGAAGAGCGGTCTGGTAAGATTCCATACTATGGAAGTCAAAGACTGGGAGTTGTTCTAGCATCCTCCAGTAGTTATTACCTGTTTGGACTTCAGGTTGTAGTGAACATAGATGGGCTCTGGTTATCTTAGTTAATGGGGTTTGTTGTGAGGGTACACTAGTAAGTACACGAGCAGGAAAAGGAACAGTCCCAGCAAACATTCAGCCAGGCTTCATGGCAAACTGGCCAGTTTTTCAGACTGATTTATTCTAGGGACTGACCCGCCACGTACAGAGTGTGCTTTAGAGCTGCTTATTTTGTTGTAAGACACGGCTAAGTGAGGACTTGGCTGAACTCTACTCCTCGTCCTTTTGCTGTACTTACCTTTTTAATGTCTTGTATTTGAATTTCTTAATAGAGAATCTGATTATATTTTGTATAGGGCTTCCCAGTAGCCAGAACTCTTATATAGTGTAGTCTAATACATGATTGCCCTTAAGTCAGCATCAGCAGAGACCAGGATGGTAGGGTCCTGAGGTATAAAGTATGCCAACCTGTGCATAAAGAACAATGTGTGGCTTTATGGCTATGGCTATAGTGAACACCAAAACCTAATATCTGATGTATACCAATATTCTTGCAGATAGTTAAATATACAGACTAAGATTAGATGGTAGAACATGACTTTTCACATAATACCTGAAATTTTCATCCTGAAAGGCACTTCAGAGATTCTTTTTCTAACCTCCCGCCTACCCTGCTGCTTCAGCTTATTTTAAAGATAAGATATTGAAAGTTAGAAATTATCTAAGTTCTTTAAGGGTGGGTGGGTGTTTGTATGTTTGGGGTTGGAGTAAAACCTTGGCTTTGCAATTCTTATATCTCTACTCTTTCCACTTCTCATGTTGTTTTCCTGTTACAATTTCAGTGTTGGAGGGATTTTAAAAACCTGGGATATAGTAGGCATTCAATAAAAGTCTATTAAATAGAAAAAATAGTATAACCAGTTTCCCCCCTCCTTTTCCTTGCATGTTTCCATGTGTCAGGTGTTTTCCATACATTATCTCATCTAATTTTCTTTTAACTCTTCATCTTTGTTGTGAAATATTTTATACATAGATAGGTATGAATATAAAAGGCCAATTCCATTTTCAGACATCTAATCAATATACAATTTTCTAACATTAAACCAAGAATTGACTTACTAGTACTTATCCATTTTAATTATGTACCTCTCCAAGGACAAAACAAATATTTCTTCCTAGAACTATATACTTGAGGTTCAGTATCATATTAATGCTACTTTTTTCTTCTCCAAGTGTAAGGATCCCCAGTTTCTTTGGTCATTTCTTAGATGACAAGCTCTCTCTTTTGTTAACCAATTTCCTCCTAAAGCATCTACAACTATAGTGTCCTAATTGTGATTCCATATTAGAGAAAGATGATTATCTTCCCTATTCTGGTAAGTGTATTTCTAATAACACATATACGCCTGAACATTTTGGCACTTGCATCACATTGTTCCCTTCTGTTGAGCTTACAGTCATAAACAATGATGACAACTAAAAAAGTGTCTTTCTCACTTGAGGCTTTTAAATCATATTTCTCCTATCTTATAGTTTGTTATTATCACCCTGTGTTCAGCAAAAATACTGCTCAAAATTGAAGGCCAACTATAGACTTTTTCAGAAAGCTGAAAGAATTCATTACCTGTAGACTTGCAATACAAGAAATGCTAAATGAAATTGGGTAGGTGGAATGAAATGGTACTAAAAAGGAATAGGAATCTACACAAAGGAATGAAGAGCACTGAAAATGGTAACTACACAGATAGATATGATATTTTTCTTATATCATCTCTATTTCTCTACATCTATATAAAAGATAATTGTTTGAACAAAAATGACAATGACGAACTTTAGGAATTCTAACATATGTAAAAGTAAAACATACAACAGCAATAGCAGGAAGGTCAAGAAGGGAGAAATAGAAGTAGAATATTGTAGGTTTCTTATATATGAAATTGTATATCTCCTGAAGGTAGATTGTGATAAACATGTATATACTATAAACTCTAAAGCAGACACTAAATTAACAACAACAACAAGAGTTATAGCAAAGAAGCCAATGAAGGATATCAAATAGAATAATAAAAATATACTCAATCCCCCCAAAAAAAGGCAGAAAGTGGGGAGGGGGAGAAAAGAAAATATGAGACAAATGGTATAGCAAGATCAGAGGTTTAAATGTAACCATATCAATAATCAAATTAAATATAAATATTCTAAATACCTCCATTAGAAGGCTTATATTTCAGATTGTATTAAAAAACACACCTCACCTGTAAGCTGCTTGCAACAAACATACTTTATTTTTTTTCTTTTATTAATAGAATTTATTTTTTTATATCTTTATTGGAGTATAATTGCTTTACAGTGGTGTGTTAGTTTCTGCTGTATAACACAGTGAATCAGCTATACATATACATATATCCCCATATCTCCTCCCTCTTGCATCTCCCTCCCACCCTCCCTATCCCACCCGTCTAGGTGGTCACAAAGCACCGAGCTGATCTGCCTGTGCTATGCTGCAATGAAGTGAGAGAGTAGCATTAACATATATGCACTACCAAATGTAAAATGGATGGCTAGTGGGAAGCTGCCGCATAGGACAAATGTACTTTAAATATGAGGGCACCAACTGGTTAAAAGTAATGGCAGACTTTCAGTTTCTTAGTCTACGTGTTAGGAGCTTAGAAGTCACCACTGCATCCTAACAAGTAAAAAGCTGAAAGAAAACTGAAAAATCAACAACTCTTCTAGGATCCATAAGAGAGGTGAGCATACAGGGCACACTGCTACCCCCCAAACTGGAGAGACAGACAGGCAGACACAGTGAGTCACAGCTTACTAGAGCAGAGACAACAGAAACCACCTCCAGAAACGGTGCCCGGATAGGAAACTCTGAACTATAATTGACAAATTCCTGGAGGCTCAGTGTGGACAACTCTGAGAATTAAAACTCTAGAGGATCCAGTCATAGAGGGGGATCCACAGTTTTGTGAGATTTACCTCCACGTGCTCGACTAGGTTCTCACTGTGAAGATGGGAAAAAACTTCCCTAGTGTGTCTGGCAGAGGGAGGGGAAAAAGAACCATTTTGAAATATGCCAGAGTACTCTGTTCTTCTTAAGAAAGTCTGTCCTCAGGAGAAACTAGTTAAGCAGACCCTAACCTGCTGGTATATTATCAGAGCCTAACTAACCAGAGGGAAGGGAAATACCGAAATCCAATCCACTCTAGCCATCTTCTTCTACCTAAAGAGGAGGAGAAAACAACAACAACAACAACAGCTCAGAAATACTTGTGAAGTTCAGTCTGGAGGCACTGGCTCACTAAAAAACTGAGAATCATAAAACAGTAGAACACTTTCCCTCTCCCTATATCTTACCACCACATTACTAAAGACTTATTTACAGCAGTTCCTTTTACTCAATATATCATGTCCAGTTATCAAGGAAAAAATTACAAGGCACACCAAAAGGCAAAAAATGCAGTTTGATGAGACAGTGCAAACATCAGAACTAGAGATGGTAGGGATGTTGGAACTATCAGACTGAGAATTTAAAACAAATATGATTAATGTGCTAAGAGCTCTAATGGATAAGTAGACACCATGCAAGAACAGATGAGCAACATAAGCAGAGAGATTGAAATCCTAAGACCCAAAAAGTAATACTAGAGATCAAAAACACTGTAACAGAAATGAAGAATGCTTCTGATGGATGCAGAAGACTGGATGCAGTAGAGGAAAAAATCTCTAGGCTTGAGGGTATCTCAATAGAAACCTCAAAAACTGAAAAGCAAAGAGAACAAAAACTGGGGGAAAAAAAAACCCAGAATATCCAAGGACTATGGGACAACTACAGAAGGTATAACATACACATAATGAGAGTACCAGAAGGAGAAGAGAGAAAGGAACAGAAGAAATATTTGAAGCAATAATGACAGAATTTCCCCAATAAATGCCCAAAAAGACCCCTACTGGTGAGCATATTATTTTCAAACTACAAAAAATCAGAGATAAAGAAGAAAACGTGAAAGAAGCCAGAGGTAAAAACACTTTACCTATAGAGGAAGAAAAACAAGAATTATATCTGACTTTTCCTCTGAAACCATACAAGAAAAGAGAGAGTGGAGTTTAAACACTTCAAGTGTTGAGAGAAAAAAAAAACCCCAACCTAGAGTTCTCTACACAGTATCCTTCAAAACTGACGGAGAAATAAAGACTTTCTCAGACAAAAATTGAGGGAATTTGACTAAGACTGTTTTTTCGGGGGGTGGGGGGGGTGTTTTTTGTTTCTGGCCGCACCATGCAATTTGCAGGATCTTTCCCAACCAGGGATTGAACCAAGGCCACTGCAGTGAAAGCCCGGACTCCTAACCACTAGGCCAGCAGGGAAGTCCAAAAATTGAGGGAATTTGTTACCATTAGGGCTGCCTTGCAACAACTGTTAGAAGAAGTTCTTTGGAAAGAAGGAAAATAATATAGATCAGAAACCTGGATCTATGTAAAGAAAAGAAGAACATCAAAAAAGGAGTAAGTGAAGGTAAAATACTTTTATTTTTCTTATTCTTTTTCTTAACTTCTTATTTTATATTATAGTTGATTAACAATGTTGCATTAGTTTCAGGTGTACAGCAAAGTGATTCAGTTATACATATACATGTATCTCTTCTTTTTCAAATTCTTTTCCCATTTAGGTTGTTACATAATATGGAGCAGAGTTCCCTGTGTTATAGATATTTTTCTTATTCTTAATCAATCTAGTGAATACCAGTTTGTTTAAAGTAATAGCAACAATATATTCAATTTTGTATGCTTATGCATGTTTCTTATATATATACTTGTGTATGCTGATATATAAGTGAAATGAATGACTGTAATGATACAAGAGATGGGATGGAGGAATTAGGATTATTTTGTTATTATAAGGTACTCACACAACCCATAAAGTGGTATAGTGTTATTTAAAAGTGGACTTGGATTAGCTGTAAATATGTATTGCATACTTTAGAGAAACCACTAAAAAAGCTTAAAAATATATAACTGATATGCTAAGAAAGGAGAAAAAAGGGAACCATGAAATGCTCAGTTAAAATCACAAGGGCTTCCCTGGTGGCACAGTGGTTAAGAATCCACTTGCCAGTGCAGGGGAAATGGGTTCCAGCCCTGATCCAGGAAGATCCCACGTGCCGCGGAGCAACTAAGCCTGTGTGCCACAGCTACTGAGCCTGCGCTCTAGAGCCCACAAGCCACATCTACTGAGCCCGTGTGCCATAATTACTGAAACCCGTGCACCTAGAGCCTGTGCTCTGCAACAAGAGTAGCCACTGCAATGAGAAGCCCATGCACTGCAACAAAGAGTAGTCCCTGCTTGCAGCAACTAGAGAAAGCCCACACACAGCAACGAAGACCCAACACAGCCTAAATAAATAAATAAATGAAAAAATTTTTTTAATCACAAAAGGCAGAAGACAGAACTTAGAAAAAGGAACAAGGGCAACAAATAAACAGTAAAGAATATGGTGGATATTAATCCAACTATATCAGTAATGCTTTGAACATCAGTGGTCTAAACGCAGCAATTAAAAGACAGAGATTGTCAAAGTGCATCAAAAAACACTACCCAACTATATGTTATCTGTGAGAAATCCATTTTAAATATAAAGACATATATAGATTAAAAGTAAATCCATGGAGAAAAATTAATCATGCTAACACTAATCAAAAGAAAGCAAGAGTCACTATTGTAATTTCAGACACAACAGACTTCATAACAAGGAGTTATCAGGGATACAGAAGGGCATTAGGTAACGATACAGGGGCAATTTTCCCAGAGCCATAACAATCCTTGGGGACTTCCCTGGCAGTCCTGTGGTTAAGACTCTGCACTTCCAGTGCAGGGAGCATGGGTTCGATCCCTGGTTGGGGAACTAAGATCCCACATGCTGCGTGGTGGCACAGCCAAAAAAAAAAAAAACTCCTTAACGTGCATTCCCCAACTACATGAGGCAAAAACTAATAGAACTGCTAGGAGAAATAGATGAGTCTGCTGTCATAGTTGGAGTCTCCAACTCCCTTTATCAAGAAGGGACAGATTCAGCAGGCATAAAATCACTAAGGACCTAGTTGAACTTAACAGTACCATCAATTCACTGGATAGAATGGACATCTATAAATTACTTCCTCCAAAAACAGTATTCTTCTTCTCAAGCTCTCATGGAGCATTCACCAAGATAGAACACATTTGGAGTTTGGGTCTTTTGAGCACAATCCACCCATTCTCATTGCTTGGCCCTGCAGTAAACCTTTACTTCCCGCCCCCCCCCCCAACCAAAAAATACATTTTAGGCCAAAACTTATACCTTAACAAATTTAAAAGGATAGATCATATAATGTCTGCTCTCTGACCACAGTGGCATTAACCTAGAAATCAATAACAGAAACATAATTGGAAAATCCCAAAATACATGGAGATTAAACAACACACTTCTGAATAACATGGGTCAATGAAGAAATCTCAAGAGAAATTTTAAAATATTTAGAACTAAATGAAAGTGAAAATACAGTTTATCAAAATGTGTGAGATACAGTGAAAGCAGCTTAGAGAGAAACTTTAGCATTGAATGCATATAGTAAAAAGAAGAAAAATCTAAAATAAATAATGTTTCCACCTTAGGAAACTAGAAAAAGAAGAGCAAATTAAGTCCAAAGTAAGCAGAAGAAAAATAATAAGAATTAGAGCAGAAATCAGTGAAACTGAAAACAGGAAATCAATAGAGAAAATTAGTGAAACCAAAAGCTAGTTCTCTGAAAATATCAATAAGATCGATAAGCTTCTGGCCAAACTAAAGGGGGGAAAAAAGAGAAAGAACAAATTACTAATATCAGAACTGAAAAAGGAGACATCACCACAAATCCTATGGAAATGCATTACAAGATAAGAAAACTACAGACCAATCCCTCATGAATATAGAGGCAAAAATCTTCAACAAAATATTTCCTACATACCAGCAACAAACAAGTAGAATTTGAAATTAAAAACAATTTTCCATAGCACCCCAAAACATGAACTACTTGGGTGTATATCTAACAACATATATGTACAAGATTTATATGAGGAAAACTTTGACACTCTGATGAATTAGATTAAAGAAGAGCCAAATAAATGGAGAGATATTCCATGTTCATGGATAGAAAGACTCAATATGGTCCGGATGTCAGTTCTTCTTCTATAGATCTATAGATCTATAGATCTATCTATAGATTTGATGCAGTCTCAACCAAACTCCCAGTAAGTTATTTTGGGGATATTGAAAAAAAAATAATTCAAGTTTATATGGAGACGCAAAAGAACCAGAATAGCCAATACAGTATTGAAGGAGAAGAACAAAGTTGGAGAAATGACATTCCCTGACTTCAAGGCTTACTAAAAGGCATCAAAAATCAAGATAGTGTAGTAGTGTTTGAAGAACAGACAAACAGGTCAATGGAACAGAATAGAGAGCCAAGAAATAGACTCCTGTGTAATCAACTGATTTTTGAGAAAGGAACAAAGGCAGTACAATGGGGCACAATCATCTTTTCAACAATTGATGCTGGAACAACAAGACATCCACATACAAAAAAAAAAGCATCTAGATACAGACCTTGCACCCTTCAAAAAATTAACTCAGAATGTATCATAGACCTAAAGGTAAAACACAAAACTATAAACATAAGAGAAAACCTAGATGGCCTTGAGTATCACACTGACTTTGTAGATACAACACCAAAGGCATTGATCCATGAAAGAAATAATTGGTAAGCTGGACTTCATTACAGTTAAAAACTTCTGCTCTGTGAAAGACAATGTCAGGAGAATAATAAGAGAAGTCACAGACCCAGAGAAAATATTTGCAAAACACACTTATTTTAAAGGACTGCTATCCAAAATACACAAAGAACTCTTAACCTCAACAGTAAGAAAAAAAAAAAAATTAAAAATAAACCAAAGACCTTAACAGATGCCTCACTAAAAAAGATATATAGATGGTAAATAAGCATATGAAAAGCTGATCCACATCATATGTTATTAGGCAGCTGCAAATTAAAACAAAAATGAAATGTCACTGCACACTTATTAGAATGGCCAAAATCTGGAATGCTGACAACACCAAATGCTGACGAGGTCGTGGAACAAGAGGAGCTCTCACTCATTCCTGGTGGGAATGCAAAATGGTGCAGTCATTTTGGGAGACAAAGTTTCCTATAAAACTAAACATATTCCTACCACATGATGCAGCAATCATGCTCCTTAGTATGTACCCAAAGGAGGTGAAAATGTATGCTCACATAGAAACGTGCACATGGATATTTGTAGCAGCTTCATTCATAATCGCAAAATTTGGAAGCAACAAAGATGTCCTTCAGTAGGTGAATGGATACATAAACTGGTACATCCAGAAAATGGAATATTATTCATCACTAAAAAGAAATAAGCTCTCAAGCCATGAAAATAGGTATGAACCTTAAATGCCTATTACTAAGACAATCAGAAAAGGCTACAAACTGTATGATTCCAACTATATGACATTCTGGGAGAAGAAAAACTATGGAGACAGTAAAAGGATCAATGGTGCCAGCAGTTAGGGGGAGGGTGGGATGAATAGGGGGTGCACAGAGGAATTTTAGGGCAGTGAGAGTATTCTGTATGAAACTATAATGATAGATGCATGTCAGCATACATTTGTACAAACCCAGTGAATATAAAACACCAAGAATGAACTCTAATGTAAACTGTGGACTTCTGGTCATTATGCTGTGTCAGTGTATTGGGTTGGCCAAAGGTGTTATGGAAAAACCTGAAAGAACTTTTTGGTCAACCCAGTAGGTACACATATTGTAACAAATGTACCAGTCTGGTGGGGAATGTTGATTATGGTGGGGGGGGACTATGTGTGTGGGGGGTAGAAGGGTATATATGGAAAACCTCTGTTCCTTCCTGTCAATTTTGCTGTGTGCCTAAAACTTCTCTAAAAAAATAAAGTTTTAGAAAAACAGATCAATGTGTTATTTAAGGCCTGTGTTTCCTTATTCATTTTCAGTCTGGATTATCTGTCCATTGATGTAAGTGGGATTTTAAAGTCCCCTACAATTATTGTGTTACCACTGATTTCTCCTTTTATGTCTGTTAGTATTTGCCTTATATATATAGGTACTCCTATGTTGAGTGCATATATATTTACAATTGTTATCTCTTCTCCAACACATTAGTCCAAATGGACTTAATTGATATATACAGAGCATTCCAGTAGAAAGCAGCAAAATACACATTCTTTTCAAGTGCCCATGGTTCCATGTGCACATTCTCCAGGATAAATCACATGCTAGGCCACAAAACAAGTCTCAGTAAATTTAAGAAAATTGAAATTGTATCAGGCATCTTTTCTGACCACAATGCTATACGACTGGAAATCAACTATTTAGAAAAACTGCAAAAAAACACAAACGTGGAGGCTAAACAATATGCTACTAAACAAGCAGTGGATCACCGAAGAAATCAAAGAGGAAGTCAAAATATACCTAGAGACAAATGAAAATGAAAACATGACAGTCCAAAACTTATGGGACACAGCAAAAGCAGTTCTAAGAGGGAAGTTTACAGCAATACAAGCTTACCTCAGTAAACAAGAAAACTCTCAAGTAAACAACCTAACCTTACATCTAAAGCAAAAGAACTAACAAAACCCAAAGTTAGTAGAAGGAAAGAAGTCATAAAGATCAGAGCAGGAATAAATGAAATAGAAATGAAGAAAACAATAGAAAAGATCAATGAAACTAAAAGCTGGTTCTTTGAAAAAATAAACAAAATTGATAAACCTTTAGCCGCACTCATCAAGAAAAGAAAGGAGAGGGCCCAAATCAATAAAATCAGAAATGAAAAAGAAGTTACAACTGATACCACAGAAATACAAAGGATCATAAGAGACTACTGTGAACAACTATATGCCAATAAAATGGACAGCCTAGAAGAAATGGACAAATTCTTAGAAAGGCACAATCTCCCAAGACTGAACCAGGAAGAAATAGAAAATATAAACAGACCAATTACAGTAAGGAGCTTGAATCAGTAATTTAAAAACTAACAACAAACAAAAGTCCAGGACCAGGTGGCTTCACAGGTGAATTCTACCAAACATTTAGAGAAGAGTTAACACCTGTCCTCTGAAACTATTCCAAAAAATTGCAGAGGAGTGAACACTTCAGAACTCATTCTGTGAGGCTAGCATCACTCTGATACCAAAACCAGATAAAGATATCACACACAAAAAAAGAAAATTACAGGCCAATATCACTAATTAACATAAATTCAAAAATCCCCAACAAAATATTAGCAAACCGAATCCAACAGTACATCAAAAAGATCATATACCATGATCAAGTGGAACTTATCCCAGGGATGCAAGGATTTTTCAATATCTGCAAATCAATCCATGTGACACACCACATTAACAAATTGGAGAATAAAAACCACATAATCATCTCAATAGGTGCAGGAAAAGCTTTTGATAAAATTCAACATCGATTTATATTAAAAACCCTCCAGAAAGCAGGCATAGAGGAAACACACCTCAACATGATAAAGGCCATATATGACAAACCCACCACTAACATCATTCTCAACAGTGAAAAGCTGAAAACATTTCCTCTAGGATCAGGAATAAGACAAGGACGTCCACTCTTGTCACTTTTATTCAACACAGTTTTGGAAGCCCTAGCTACAGCAATCAGAGAAGATAAAGAAATAAAAGGAATCCATGTTGGAAACGAGGAAGTAAAACTGTCACTGTTTGCAGATGACATGATACTATACATAGTAAATCCTAAAGATGCCATCAGAAAACTACTAGAGTTCATCAATTAATTTAGTAAAGTTACAGGATACAAAATTAATACACAGAAATCTGTTGCATTTCTATACACTAACAATGACATATCAGAAAGGGGAATTAAGGAAACAGTCCTATTTACCATCTCATCAAAAAGAATAAAATACCTAGGAATAAATCTACCTAAGGAGGAAAAACACCTATACTCTGAAAACCATATGACAGTGATGAAACAAATTGAAGACAACACAAACAGATGGAAAGATATACCACGTTCTTGAATTGGAAGAATCAATATTGTGAAAATGACTGTACTACCCAAGGCAATCTACAGATTCAATGCAATCCCTATCAAGATACCAACGGCGTTTTTCACAGAACTAGAACAAATAATTTTAAAATTTATATGGAAACACAGAAGATCCCTAATAGCCAAAACAATCTTGAGAATGAGGAACAGAGCTGGAGGAATCATGCTCCCTGACTTCAGACTATACTACAAAGCTACAGTAATCAAAATAGTATGGTTCTGGCACAAAAACAGACACATCCATGAAACAGGATAGACAGCCCAGAAATAAACCCATGCACTTATAGTCAATTAACCTACAACAAAGGAGGCAAAAATATACAGTGGAAAAAAGACAGTCTCTTCAATAAGTGGTGCTGGGAAAACTGGCAGCTACATATAAAAGAATGAAATTAGAACATTCTCTTACACCATGTACAAAAATAAACTCAAAATTGATTAAAGACCTAAATGTAGGACTGGATAGCATAAAACTCCTAGAGGAAAACATAGGCAGAAAACTCTTTGACATAAATCACAGCAATATTTTTTGATCCGTCTCCTAAAGTAAAGGAAATAAAGGTAAAAATAAACAAATGAGACCAAATTAAACTTAAAAGCTTTTGCACAGCAAAGGTAACCATTGAAAAAAATGAAAAGACAACCTACTGAATGGGAGAAAATATTTGCAAATGATAAAACTACCATATGACCTAGCAATTCCACTCCTGGGTATATATCTGGAAAAAACAAAAACACTAATTCAAAACGATACGTGCACCCCAGTGTTCATCCAGCATTATTTGTAACTGCCAAGATACAGAAGCAACCTAAGTGTCCATCAACAGATGAGTGAATAAAGAAGCTATGGTGTATATGTGTGTGTGTGTGTGTGTGTGTGTGTGTACACAATGGAATACTACTGAGCCATAAAAAAAGGAATGAAATTTTGCCATTTGCAGCAACATGGATGGACTTGGAGGGCATTATGCTAAGTGAAATAAGTCAGACAAAGAAAGGCAAATACTGTATATCACTTACATGTGAAGTCTAAAAAATATAAAAAGCTAGTGAATAAAACAAAAAAGAAGCAGACTCACAGATATAGAGAACAAACTAATGGTTAGCAGTGTTGGGGGGCAGGGGCAATATAGGAGTGGGAGAGTGGAAGGTACAGACTATTGGGTATAAGATAGGCTCAAGGACATAGAGTTACAACACGAGGAATAGAGCCAATATTTTGTAGTAACTGTAAGTGGAAAGTAACCTTTTAAGTTGTCCAAAAAATAAAAAATTAAGTGCAACTATTTAAAAAAAAACAGATCAGTGGCTTTCAGGGGCTGGGATGTGGAGAGCACAGGGGAATTTGAGGAAGTTGATGGGACTGATCATAATGGTAGCTACATGAGTAAATGCATCTGTCAAAATTCATAGGACATATACTAAAAGGAGTGTATTTTGCTCTCTATAAGTTATGCCTTAATAAACCTGACTTTAAAAAAAACCAGGGCTTCCCTGGTGGCGCAGTGGTTGAGAGTCTGCCTGCCAATGCAGGGGACACGGGTTCGTGCCCTGGTCCAGGAAGATCCCACATGCCGCGGAGCGGCTGGGCCCGTGAGCCATGGCCCCTGGGCCTGCGCATCCGGAGCCTGTGCTCCGCAACGGGAGAGGCCACAACAGTGAGAGGCCCGTGTACCGCAAAAAAAAAAAAAAAATCAAAGGGGTGCATAAAGATATACCATGCTAACAATAACCAAAAGAAAGTTGTAGTGGCTATGATAATATCAGACAGAGTAGATTTCAAAGCAAAGAGTATTACCCAGATAAAGATGATTTTATAATGATAAATGGGTCAATCAAGAATATAACAGTCTTAAACACTTATACATTTAATATTAAAGCTTCAAAATACTTAAGGCAAAAATGATAGAACTGAAATATTTGAAATTTAAATAACATACTTCTCAATAACCCATGGGTCAAAGGAGAAGTTAAAAGAGAAATTAAAAAGTGCATACATTTAAGGGAGAATTTATGCCAATTCTGTACAAACTTTTCCAGAAAATGAAGAAGCTGGAATACTTTCCAACTCATTATTTGGAACCAGAAGATAACAAAACCGGTGGGGGTGGGGGGAGGGCGGGGGGACATTACAAGCAAAGAAAACTACAGACCAGTGGTCCATCATAAACTTATGTGCAGAAATTATAAACAAAACTTTAGCAAATCAAATCCAGTGATATATAAAAAGGATAATATATAATGACCAAGTATGGTTCATCCCTGGAATGAAAGGTTGTTTCAACATTCAAAAACTGGTCAATCTAGTTTATCATATTAACAAGAAAGAAACATATGATGATCTCAGTAGATGAAGAAAAACATTTAACAAAGTCCAACATCCATTCCTAATAAAAATTCTCAGCAAACTAGAAATAGTAGGAAACTTCCTCAAAATGATGAAGGGAACCTATGAAAAATCTACAGTTACCATCATATTTATTGATGAAACACTGATTGCTTTGTGCCTAAGATCAGGAACAAGACAAACGTATCTACTCTCACAACTTCTATCCAACATTGTACTTGAAGTTCTAGCCAGTGCAGTGAGGCATGAAAAAGAAATAAAAGGCATCCATACTGGAAAGTAAGAAGTAAAACTGTCTTTATTTGTGGACAGCATGACCATCAATGTAGAAAATCTAAAGGAATCTACAAAAAAACTATTAGAACTAATAAACATCAAAAATATAAAATACCTAGGGATAAATCTGATCTTTTAACTGTGTATGCTGAAAACTACAAAATATTGCTAAGAGAAATTAAAGAAGACCTAAATAAATGAAGAAACATACCTTGTTCCTGATTTGGAAGACTCAGTATCATTAAGGTATCAGGTCTTCCTTAATCTATATTTAGAGTCATTGCAACCCCACTCAAAATCCCAGTCAGCTTTAAAAAAAAAAAAAAATGAAATTGACAAACTGATTATAAAAGACATTATTCACTTAGTATTGAAACCAGATAGAACATCAGTCTTCCCTGGATAACATTTATGATTAAAGGCAACTGTTCTTCAGTGTATAAGATGACTCAGGAGGTTACCTCATCCCTCTCTTTCTCTTTGCTGCTTCCACATATTTAAAGACAGAGGACATAGTGAAATAGATGAACTTCTGCATATAGATCTGAAAATAACTTTTGGAAGAAGAAACATACCTCAAATGACAGCAGTGAAGTATGAAGGAATTACCACTAATCAGGAAGCTAACTAATGGCATAGATGACTAAAGAGTCATGAAACATTCATCAGGGTTAGAATTTAGCTGAATTAATAAAGTTGAAGAGGAAACCCTCCAGTTCTCTTTCATAAAAAGTCTCTGACTGATTTAAAATGAAGTTTTAAATGTTCAAGTCAACATTAGATAAATTACAAAATTCATAAGCAAAAATAAATTTAATAACAAAATTTAGTTATAAGTACCAAGTAGGTCTTTCATATGTTACATACTATAAAATGACCTCATTGTAACCTGGCTTTACTTTTTTTAACTCACATTTAGAGAAAGATTTGAAATAATGCATCAGACATGAAAATAATTTCAATTGTCATTTCATTTACAGGTCTGCATTACATTTACTGAATTCGGAAAAATGCAAAATATTTGTAACTTTCTTGTTGAAAAGCTAGATAGCTCTGTTGTCATCAGCCAACCCCAGTTCTATCATACTCCAGGTTCTATTGAGAATCTTCGGTAAGTTAAGCACATCTTTAAATTAATTATCAACCAATTAAACAAAACTATTCAGTGCTGCGGTTTGTTGACTGTCGTATTAATAATCTCTGCATTTAATTCCTAAGACGGCAAGCCTGTGTCGTTGCTGTAGAAAATGCATGGCGCAAAGCTCAAGAAGTCTGTAATCTTGTTGGCCAAACTCTAGGAAAACCTTTATTAATCAAAGAAGAAGAAATGAAAGAATGGGAAGGCCAAATAGATGATCACCAGTCATCCAGACTCTCAGGTTCGTTAACTGTACAACAAAAAATCAAAAGTGCAACAATACATGCTGCTTCCAAAGTATTTGTAACTTTTGAAGTAAAGGGGAGAGAGAAGAAAAAAAAACATACCTGAAATTCTGACCAAAATATATTGTGTTTGTATCTTTTTGTCTATTTTTATACTTTTTATAATGTTTGCTTTTGTCCTGAATATATGTATATTGTGTAGTATATAAGGTGTTTCTCCCTCAAGCCTGTCAATCCTTGAATATAGTTCCACAGAATACTTATGTTTACTTTCTGTTTTTGAAAACTTACTATGGGAAATACTCTTGGGAATAAATGTGTTATATGTGCACACTTGCATAGTGACAGTTCATATAAGTGTATGTGTAAATAATTTTATATTCCTACTACAGGACAAAATACTGACAGTTATTAACATGATGGTTAACATTCATAGAAAGAATGATGAGCAATACATAACTCTTGATAAAAGGGTAATGAGATATACTAAGAAAATATTTTGATGACAGACATAAAAGATAATATATTGACCAGACTCTCTTCACTAGGGCTCCTTTGATTATACCAGCACTCTCCAGTACAAATATATATAATGCAATCCATATATGTAATTTAAAATTTCCTAGTAGATACATTTTTTAAAAAGTGAAAAACAGTTGAAGCTAATTTTAATATTTTATTTAACCCAGTATATCCAAAATATTATCATTTCAGCATGTAATTATTCTTAAAATAATTAATGGATATTGTATATTCTTTTTTATACTAAGTTTTCAAAATCCAGTGTGTATTTTATATTACAGCACATCTCAATTCAGATGCTAAATTTTCATCAGAAATACTTGATCTGTATTTAAGTTTCTTAAAATATAGGTGGAAAAAATAGATTCACACACCCAGTTGTTCCAGACATTCTTGAAAGATCTAGTAACTGGATCATGTGTCAGTTTTTAAATTAAAAATGTTTTTTTAATTTAAAATTCAGTTCCTTAGTTGCACTAGCCACATTTCAAGGACTCGAAAGCCATAAGTAGGCAATGGCTACCGTGTTGGACAGTGCAGGGCCATACACTGAGAAAATACTGATCCTTAAGGCTATCTGAGCAAGTACATATCATTGCTATTGCATTATACACCATCTGCAGGTGTGTCTACATAAGCCAAGTCTGTTATGCAGCACAGGCTTTCCATTCCCTGCCATACAGCTAAGCCCTAGGGTTTTTCCTTTGATAGAGCTTGACACTCATATACCAATGTTTCTTTCCTATAACGTATTCCAGTATGTAGTTTTCATCCCCACCCACTTTCTTAAGTGGCACTAAAACCGCTTAATCCATCTCTTCTGCAGTATCCTTGGTGGGAAGGAGTGTGGAAGCTAAGAAGAAAAATTTTAGAATCCAACACCGCTATTTTAAAATCCTGATTTTACTACTAGAACGTAAGCTCCTTTAGAATGGAGATCTTGTCTTTCTCATTCACAGCTGCATTCTCAGTCTTAGCATAGTGACAGGGCCAACACAGAGTAGGCTCTCAAATATCTGCTGAGCAATGTACTGGTTATAGAAACTTGGCAAGGCAGTTTAATTTCTTTAAGCTTCTCTTTCCTCACCAATGAAATGAGGCTAATAATACCTACCCTGCAGTGTTACTATAAGGATTAAAGTTGATAACTGTAAGACCACAAGAATAATGCCTAGCACATAGCAGTTACTTGGTAAATGGTAGCCACTATACCAGCTGCATTCTTTGATTATTGTCAACCCAAGTAAAAGTTGGCTTTTCCAAATCTATCATTAAGATGAATTTTTAAATAGTCATATTAAAAATAAACTTATCAGAAAACCAGTTTAAGGTATGTTGAAGTTTTATTTCCAAAAAGAGTTAAATAAATTATATTTTAGCTTTTATTTATCCAGTTGGGTAGAAAAGTACTATTGAGTCTGTACATCAAGAAAAAAATTGTTCATACTCAATAAAATTTAATCACGGGGGCTGATTTTTCTTAGCCATGGCTTCGTTGTATCTTTGGTTCCGTCACATTTGGTAAAGAAGGTTTTCAACTTAGCAATAAATACCTAAAAACAAATTTTAAGTTAGCAAACACTTTTTAGAATTTACAGGCATTTTTAAAGATGTTGCCTCAAAAAAAACCTATAAAATGGACAGTCCTACAATTCTGTAGAGCATCTAAGAGAAGTAATCCTTCAAAGATTAGACTGGTTTAATGTATGACATCCTGTGTACTTTAAGACTAAGGGTATCAAATTTAGTTGTCAGTTAATGGCAAGTTAATTTCTGACACATGGCAGATACTGGAGTATCACAATGAATTACTTAGGGGACCTGTGCCACAAAGCCTGCTAGAATAAACCTATCCCGAACTTAATCCTTAATCCTGACAATTTCTTTCTTCTGAACCCCTTTTTAAAGAAAATCTTTCAAGAAAGCAAAAAATTGTAATTGCTGTTTTCTGAAAGAAAATTTCTTTCTAATTAGGATGTTTGAAACAAACCCACTATGTTCCAAGCTCCTTTTTAGAAGGAAATACTATTAAAATAAGGTTTCTGAATATTACTGATAAAATTTAGGATTCCATTCAGCTACATGCTAAAGATTACATTTTTTGTAGTATTTACCTTACTTATATCAGTATTCTTATTTGACAGTTAATTTGAGTTCAATGCAAATAAGACCTGGAAAAATATTTTTTAACTTAAGATTCTGTGCCTCATATTCCATAAATATTGTTATGACCTCCTTGGAAATGTAGGTTTAGGAGATGCAAATTCTGTCAGACTTGTTGATGAGAATTTGATAATGAGGAATTCTTCTCACTGGCCTACAAACAATAAAAACATGAATTATGAGGTCAAAAGTGGGAGTTAACTTATTATCTACATTACAAAATTATGTGGGAGACAAATGTATTATGATTCATTCCAGAAAAAAACTATATAAATCGGTTTAATGAAAATAAAAAACATTTATTATTTTATTCATATTATATTTGCAGCCAAATAGTTTCTAATAGCCATAAAATCTCCTGTGGCCTAAATCACTTTAACATGTTCAGTTATGTTAAAAGACTAGAATTGACAGTGGCTTATCCAAGTCAAACACTTCTCAGGGTGAGGTAATAGATACTTTTCAAGAGGAATTATTTGTACTATTTTATTAAAAAGAATAACATCCTTTTATAACCTGTTTAGCAGGGGGATATACTCTGGAGCTCTGGCTTCAGTGTCCCAACCAAAAGTACTCCCAAACAGCCATGCCACTTATCGACGCTCACCAGTCCCACCTCAGAGTGAGCAAATGCTGGCTTTGGACTTCAGATGTAAGTTGGTACTGTCGTAACAGTGAAAAAACAAAACAGCTAATCAAAAACATATTATTTGCTACACAGAGTTTGATTTATCAGGGTTTCATATGCTTGATACAATTAGTAAGGCAAATAAGTGAACCAAAAACTAAAATCAGTTTCCACACTAAGAGATTAAAAGCCTAGGTGGCAGGAGAAAGTACTAATCTAAATGATCCTGAAACAAGGCAGTAATCCCTGAATTTTAAAAAAATCCTCCAAATATCACGTTGCCATCTGGTGGCAGTGGGGGGGTGTGCGTGTGTGTCCATTTTTTTAAATATAGAGATTCTGTCATCCTCTCTGCTCCTTCCCTTCTACAAACGATTTTGCACAAAAGACCCAAAAACAGGTAAATAGTTCCAATACTTCAAACAGAAAAATCTACACTAATCACATTCATTACATCCTAATTTTTCATCAGTTTCTATACAAGACTATGAACTCCTCAAGGGTAGGGCTATGTCTTAAACATTTCTTTTCCTAGTACCTGGCTAATAAAAGGCTAAGAGGAGGAAAAGCTGGTTGTCAGTGATTCTGCTTTATTCCCAAATCAGAAGGATAGCATTCATAGCGGAGTACCTCAATGTTGGTACACATGGACGTGGGGAAGGGAAATGCAGGGCACTGATTCCAGAGTCAAGTACAAATATGATTTTCTATAACAGGCTTTGAAAATTAATGGTAATGGAAACATTCAATTTAAACATCTATTTATTAAAAGTTTTAACTGAATTTATTAGATGCAGTTTTATAGTGGTTACAGTCAGAATTTCAAAAGCAACTTTCCCTGAGAGTGTGCTATGGGCTGTTTTTTTGTTTTCTGTTGTTGTTTGGCTCTAGTTCACTGTTTTTATTTACATAACCGCCTTTCTCCCAGACAAGCAACATTAGCAAAACTTAAGGCAAAGATGCCTTGTTGGTGACCATCCTGTTCAATTTTCTTCCGCGGAGGGTCTTCTCAGTGGCCATTTACCACATGGAGTTCATGCTGTGTTTGCATATTTTCTACTGGATCAGCTCTAAGTGAGGACCTTTGCCCTACCCTCCTGTCACCACTGAGAGTGATTATACTTGTGCCACACATTGCTCACCAACAGGCCATGACAAACTCTCAGGGAAAGTTGCTTTCTTTGAAATTCTGACTGCAACCACTATAAAACTGCATCTAATAAATTCAGTTAACTTACAACTTCTAATAAACAGATGCTTAAATTGAATGTTTCCATTAATTTTACTTTCAAAACCTATTTTAGAAGGTTATATTTGTACTTGATAGCAATAATGAATTTTTATCTCATACAAAAACAGTTTTTATGCTTTTTCTTTTTACCAAATCAGCCATGTTTATTGTAGTGGGACAGGGAGGGTGGGAGGGAGGGAGACGCAGGAGGGAAGAGATATGGGAACATGTGTGTATGTATAACTGATTCACTTTGTTATAAAGCAGAAACTAACACACCATTGTAAAGCAATTATACTCCAATAAAGATGTTTAAAAAAAAAAAAGAGTGAGTGTAATGATTCAGATAAATCAAGTCTAGCCCAAGTAAGTAAATAGCATCAAAAGAAAATTTTTCTTAGTTTATGCTAAACTAATGATGAAAGGTCTAAAGTATTACATTCTATATTGGAGTAGGAGGTGAGGTATAATTAACTTAAAGTTGAATGTCAATCAAATACAATACAAAATTATTTTAATATAGCAAATGTTCCACTAGCTCAATACCTGCAAGGAAAGCACAGATTTCTTCTTCATTGTACCTATTCCTAAAATGATAAAGATGCAGTGATATAGACTGTTGTGTTCTGCAAAGAATCCATTATGAATATGCAGCTGAAACCTTTGAAAATTTTGCAAACCACAGAGATCGGCATATATTTGAGGAATGACTATATTTGTTTCATTCTGTAGGAATGTTGAGAATTCATAGCATCCCCAAATGTTACTACTCTTAAACGTTACATTCATTTAAAGTATTCAGGGACTTCCTTGGTGGTGCAGTGGCTAACAGTCCACACTCCCAATGCAGGGGGCCCGGGTTCTATCCCTGGCCAGGGAACTAGATCCCATATGCCACAACTAAGAGTTCTCATGCTGCAACTAAAGATTCCACATGCTGCAACTAAAGATCCTGCATGCTGCAACTAAAAGATCCTGCATGCCACAACTAAAAGATCACACATGCTGCAACTAAAGAGCCTGCATGTGCAACTAAAAAGATCATGCATGCTGCAACTAAAAGAACTCGCATGCTGCAATGAGGATCCCGCACGCGGCAACGAAGATCCCTCATGCTGCAACAAAGTCCCAGTGCACCCAAATAAATAAATAAAACTTATTTTAGTAAATAAATAAAATATTCAACTGTTCGTTTGAATAAGAAACAGAGAATTGATGATCTCACTAACATTAGATCCAACACTTTAGACATGTTTATCTAAATGATTAGACATTTCATTGTCCAATATTAACTAATGGTTTTTCATATTATTTGGTGACAACTCTGGAAACATAACCCTGCAATAACCACACGACTGAATAAGTATGAGAACACCTGCAGCTCTGAGACTTGGAGAGATTCTAGCCCTCACTCCACCACCGCAGCCCTGATGGCAAGAAGAGCAGAAACCCCAGCAGTATCTATAGAGCCACCCAACTACTGCTTCTCTATGTGTTCAGGAAGGGAATATGGGGGTTGAGAGAATAATGAACTTCTTGGAAGATAGCAGGCATGATAGAGGCTGTCACATCACTCCCAGAAGTATATGTGGAGGCAGTTCCTTCAATGCTTAGTTTGCAGTTTGCAGCCTGCTACCTGCCAGAGCTTATTACGACGAGAAAGAAACATGTAAAGTCTGAATACAAAGAATTTTTTAAAATCATGATCAGGAATGTGTGTAGTTGTAATGCTACACTTGCAAGCAACATCATTTAAGAAGAAGGGACAAAAGCTAAAATTAAAATGCTTGAAATTAATAAAACATATAAGAAATCAAAGTTTTGTTTAGGTTTTTATCTATAAAAAAAAATAAGAATTCTGGATGCTCTTCTCCCCTCCCTACCCTGTCTCACATACAAACTGCTATTTCTCATGAATGCTTTCTCTCCAGTTATACATAGTCAAGATAAACAGCCAAAATCTTGCACATAAGTGCCCTTAACTGAGTCTGCGTATCGCAAATAAAGCCTGACATCTTTTCGTTTTTGCTACTGAGAAGACGAATTATCATGGATGGTGAGGTTTTCATGACTTATTTGGAGAAAAGTGGATTATGTGTTAAAAAAACTTTTATCAAGTCTTAATAACAGTTATATTAGGGTATCTTTTGCTACCTGCATCATAATTCTTTTTTCATACCCTGTCCAAAATATATCCCCTTTCCAGCCAAGCCTAAAATAATCCAGGACAAATGTTCGAATAAATGTCAAGTTACAATTATTTCTTACAGTTTTTCTTATTCTTTTTCATTAAAAAAAAATCAGTATTGAATCAGCATGAAAATGTCAAAAATAAATGACTTTTATTTTCAAGGTTTGAAATGAACTTTGGATAATCTTCTTACACCTGTAGAATCCCTTAAACCATTCTGTTTGCTAGATGTCTGTGGTCAGTTATATCCCTATGCCAATTACTATTTTTAGAACACTTCTTATTCTCAAGTGGCCTTGATGCTTTTAAATTCATGGTTTTACACTGTTATCTGAAAAATCTTATAAACATTTGTATATATAGATGTAGATGCATAGATATATAAATTATCAAAATAAAAGGGACTACTCCTTTGCCACTTCCCTATTACTACTAACAGTATAGTTGTTTTAAAAATGAGGGGCTTCCCTGGTGGTGCAGTGGTTAAGAATCCGCCTGCCAATGCAGGGGACATGGGTTTGAGCCCTGGTCCGGGAAGATCCTACATGCCGCAGAGCAACTGAGCCCGTGCGCCCATAACTACTGAGCCTGCACTCTAGCGCCCATGAGCCACAACTACTGAGCCCAAGTCCCACAACTACTGAAGCCTGCGTGCCTAGAGCCCGTGCTCTGCAACAACAGAAGCCACCCAATGAGAAGCCCATGCACCGCAATGAAGAGTAGCCCCCGCTCGCTGCAACTAGAGAAAGCCCGCGCACGGCAACAAAGACCCAACACAGCCAAAAATAAAAGTAAATAAAATAAATAAATTTATTTTAAAAATGAATATGCCTCCTCTTTTTAAATAGGAAGTAATTATCCCTACTCTTAGCTCCCCGGCCTTTAAAATATTTATTCAGGAATAACATGGAATTAATAAGTTTTACATAGATTACTAGAAGCCTGGTGAATCTTCTAGATGGTTAGAAAAGACCATTCCTAACTTCCTTTATTTTGTACACGGCATCTTAGTCCAAAATATATTTTGGAAAGAGTATGTGCAAATCAGGAGTCAGATTAGGCAAACCTTGAAAGCAGATTTATAAATGCTCCCACCTTGTCTTTAACAACCAGCGCTTCATGTGAGCCATCCATGCCTTCATTCTCTGAGATGACCATCTAAAACCATTCCAACAGTCAGAAAGCCTTAAAAAGAAAGAAAGAAAATGCTTTTAAAACAACAAAGGGCATCATGCATATTAATATATAGCAAATGACGTTTCTTGTTACCCAAGTCTAGCTATCACGTCTGAGAGAGGAACTTGTCTTTTATCCAACCATGTTGAGTTTATCTGTATAAAAGTTAGAGAAAATAGACCTCTTCCATGAAACGAGAGTATTAAAATACATAAAACACACACACACACACACACACACACACACACACACACACACACAGTCCATATCATGCCCAGTAAGTTTTCTGTTGTGTGAGAAATCAGGTGTCAGAACTATAGGTTATTTTATCTTAAGAATGTAATTTTTTAATCAGAAAAGTATAATCTAGCTACATAGTCTTTTTCTGCATTTTTATTACAGTTTTTTTATTCATTAGAGCCAATTTCTCTTTTCCACAAAGGATCTTTTTCTCATTTTGTACATGTTTAAAAGGAATATACATCAGACAAAATCTATTGTTTAGAAAAAAACTTTTATGAGCACACTATTTTTAAAAAGTGTAATATACCTTATGGGGCAATCAGTCACCTCTGGAATACTGTGGAACTTTTCACCCTGTAGGGTCAAAATTGAGCTAACAGTAAAAAGGAATTCTAAAGTCTTATATACCAATATTCAGCATTGATATGTGATTTTATAATAATATTTTACTACAGTTCTTTGATGTCCCAAGAGTTTACAAAACTGCAAAAAAAAAAAAAAAAAAAGAAAGAAAGAAAGAAAGCAAAAGAAAACTCAGGGTAAAATCCAGATTTGGCGAGGCCAAAAAACTGACTGCAGTCCCCACCTCAGCCCTCACTGATGTGACATACAGGGTCTGTCTGAAATAGGGAGAGTAACTGAGTAATTTCTTTCCCCCAAAAGGTAAGGAGAGTATACACCAATAAAAAGCTGAGAGTAAGACATGTGTGCTGCAATAAACTACCCTCGAGTATATGGAATGCTAAATATTCTTTTTTTACTGAATAATCTGGTTTCTTTCCCAACTATATAGGGAAATATGTGAAAGAAAGTGGGCAAAGAACAGACTAAGATCATGTTTCCATTACCCTCATAGTCTTGCTTCATTTTCCTTGAGATAAAGCTAACAAGTAAATACTTTTCAGAAGTTACACTTTGTCATCCAAGGTAACCACCTGACTTTATTTTTCTCCAAAATTGTTTTGAGCCCCCATTTGCCCATCCGTGCTCAAGCTAGTTTTCAAAAAAGATTTTAAGAAGAGTTCCTGTTTGTTCTTAAAGCTAATTGCAATTTTCAAGTATTCTTATCAACCAAATGTTATTGAAAAGTACCGTGCTAATCTCAATAAGTAGAGGTAGTGTTATAATTTATTAAGCCACCCTCCCAATCCCCCCCTCCAAGAAGAAGATAAGGAGGGAAGATTTAATTACGGAGCTTCCACTACAAAAGGAGAATGCGTACTGATCTTTATTCATTTTTGGTTTTTTTTAATATTTACAGAAGGATGACTATATCATTGTGTTAAGGGATTTTTATTCTTGGACTTTACTTTTCAACACTTTTGTGCACATGTTGTTTAATATCTTTTATTTGCCAAAAGACACTACATTGAGTAACCCATTTTCTGCTCCCACAATCCCAAAATATTATCTTAAATGATGTGTAAAGTTCTCCCCTCAAGGACAGTAGCTATTTTTTTTAAGGATGAAAGAAAATACAAGAATTACAGTACAGTACAACCCTCTGATTCCTTGAAGACTCTAAGCAGGACCCTTGGCATACCTGAGTCAGTAGAGTTTCTAGTGGCGTTCAGCCTACAGAACCATCAGTACACCATCTTCAGGAATCTCCACAGTGAGAAGTCTGCCAGGATGCTTCTCTATGTAGTATATCAGGCAAAAAGAAAAATATGTTCATTCACCTTCACTGTGCAAACTCCTTTAGCAAGATTTACATATGAAACACTAGATGTTTTTTAATTACCACCTCTGAACTCAATAACTTACTACTTTTTATTTTGGGATATTGGATTGAAAGCTAACTAGAAGCGTTACCAGGTCATTAGGTTTCTTCCCAGCTACAACTACTCTTCTTAAAATGAATGATAATTAGCCTAATTTATTTCCCCTAATTCAAGCACCCGACTTTCCACAAAACTTGGGTTCATTTAACCGGTTTCTTACATTTGTGAGCCCAGATAAAAGCTCACATGATAAACTTGGTACAAGTAGCTTAAAGAGAAATCTTAAGACTGCAAGAAAAGCTTCCTTCAGTAGGAAAAGAATATCCTTTCTTAAGGGTAAATTGAAATTCCTAAGACCAATGTAATCCACAGTTAAAACAATAAAAGGTTAGAAGTTGGCACTGAGAATGTTTCTTTTGTATATGTGTAGAACACACACATACAGAAAAAAAAATATTGAGATAGCCTAATTTGGACTTTTTTGCTGAATTGGGCTATACTCAGTCTGAGTGAGTTAGCACTTGTTGATCAGTGTAGTGCAGGTGCCTACATTACCACTGCAATGTGTACATCTACCAGAAGAACTTCTGGATTTAGACACGTCGTGGGGCAGAAACAATGTGCACTAAATTTTTAAGCCGCCATCTGCTGACTCTTCACCGACAGAGGTCTGACTGGTTTTTCTTCCTTTCAATTTCTTTCCCCGCATCAGGTTTGTTTCCTGATTTACCTGCACTCTAGAGCTGGACCATAGAGGTCAACTCTGGGTCCGCTTTCTACCTAAACCCAAACTTCTTCTACAGCATCTCTGATGAGTGGTCAGCCAGTCTTTGGTATTAGGGCATTGGTAGAAAATTAGAAAGAATGATAGCATGAAGGCCAGTTTGGGGACGAGAGAGAAAGTATGAAATGGGAAGAGGGAAAAGTGTATATTGAAGAGGAGGAAAACTACTGACTTAAGAAGGGAAAGCAGTCAAGTAACACACTGGCTGAGGGGTTGCGCATCCTTGCAATGTAAAGATTCTAACCTAGCTTCTCGCAGCAAATCCACTGTGTGTGTGTGTATTTTGTTTTTGTTTTTATTTACTTGGCTGCATCAGGTCTTAGTTGTGACGCTCAGGCTATAAATCGCGCGGGCTTAGTTGCCCCTGGGCATACGGGATCGTAGGTCCCCGACCAGAGGTTGAACCCACGTCCCCTCCATTGGAAGGCGGGTTCTTAACCACTGGACCACCAGGGAAGTCCCACATGTGTATGTTTTTCAAGTACATCAAGGATGCCACTGAATGAGGTTTGTCTCTGTATGCTCTCTTCCACTTTCTGATTCCAAGCCAAAATGCTGGGCTTTTAAAGGCATACAAAATGCCGAGGAATTCCACAACTCTAAGTCCAGACATCACTGGTGAGTCCATTTCACCCTCTAGGAAAAGGTCCTTAAAAAGCTAGTAATTTACTTCAGTAACGGCAGAAAGTGGTCCAGAGGCTGAGATGAAGTCCAGATGGAGGGGAACTTAGGAATTACTTAAGATATATTAACCAATTATTTGGAGCTTATTTGGATCCTGATTCAAACAAACTAAACAAAACTAGAGCGGGAGACATTTGGAAATTTAAATACTGACCAGATGTTTGATGTTATTTCTATGTGTTTGCTCTTTTTCATAATATGGTTGTTTGAAATGGCATCTTTCCATTACTGCATGCTGTTTCCAGTAACAACACAAGGGAAGAGAACGAAAAGAATGTGAAGGCTTGGGTGGGTCACAAAGGATGGACATGCAGAGTCTGAAAGGCAGGCTGAAAAGCCAGGTGCCCAAACCTTGACATTTATCCAAGTGCTACTAAGGATGGGCCTGAGGAGTTTCTCGGGAGAGGGGTTGCTAGACCATAATGCGAGAAACTGGAGTTGCTAGTTAGGAGGCAGGGCAGGATCTGTGAGAGGGAATGAGGGCATGCTTGGGGGTGGGGGGCTTTCTAATCAGGTCACAAGAGGAATGAGAAGAGGATACTGCTTTCTCTCTGCATACGAAAGTGACAGATCAATTAAAATGATCTTCACTTATTCGTTGAGATAGGTTTGTTAAACCAACTTAACTTCATTATCTTAATCGCTAGCTGCTGCAGATGACTGCATGTGAAGGAATATAAAAGATTTTCATTAAAAAGTGTTGAAAACTTCTAAGGTAAAATGGTGTGTTGAGTCAGAACACAGAATCTTTTGAGATAAATAAAAATAAAAGAATTACATTATGAATTTTAAAAAGTGACAGATTATCAAGAATATATTGAAAGGCAACTGTGTGCCTACCACACTCCTGGGCATTATGGAACATTCCAGAGAAATACAAATCCCAGAATTTAGCTCATGAATCAGCATCAGAACATAATCGCCTGAGTAAACTATTCACATACAGTAGTTAGTTTGGTGACAACACTTGACAAAAAAAAAAAAATCCACTTCTGGTAAAGTCAATAGTTACTGTTTGAAGAATCATAAATATACAGGGGTAGACAGGTTGTGTAACATCTCCAAGATACCTAAAGAAAGTGAAGAATGGGTGAAAGCAAAGGAGGAAACATGACATCAAACAAAAGAGAGAGAAAGATGCAGACGACAAAGGACAAACCAAACCAAAACTAACCTCGACAAACACTTGCCCTCCCCCAGGTCCTTCTTCCTCGACCCCAAAACACTTAAAATGACGCAAGGCGAAGGAGAAGGAGCCGACCTCGCCCTGGTTCCGCCTCAATCCGGTTACCGTCCAGCAGTCCCGGAGCGGAGGCCCGGGCCCCGCCCGCGCTTGGTCCCCGGCGTCCCCGCGCTGCGACGCGGGCTCTCCATCCACACGGAGCGGCGCGGGCCTGTCCCCCGGGGAAGCCGGGATCCCGGCCGGCGCGCCGGGAGAGCCCCTCCCGGGCTGGGATCAGCCCCCGGGGCGACGCGCTCCGTCCCCGCGGTCGGCTTCCCGGGCGGGCGCTCTGTGGGCAGGGCTGCTGGGGGCGCGCTGCGCTGGGACCCCGCGCTCCGCCCGGTCGTTCGCGCTCCCAGGCGCCGCGCCAGCGCGACCTCGGCCTGCAGGCCTCCGGCGTTTCAGACTCACCGGCCCTCGGCGGGATCTGCCGTAGTCCACCCAGAGCCTCCGTCTCGTGCTGAGACCCCCAGCCCAAGGCCGTGCCATTTCCCTGCTTTGCCCACTGTTCGCGCAAAAGGTCAGGATGGCCTTCGTGTCCTCCGCATCCTTCACCCTCCTAACGCCGGCAAGGGCTGTGGTTTTTACCTCTTTTGCGCCCTTTCTTCTCAGGCCTTTTACTCCGTTTCTGTTGCAGCTGCCTGATCCCAGGCCACCGTCCCTACTGATCACCCTCCTCCGGTCTCAAATCACCGCAAAGCCACGCCAGGATGCAGTGACCCAACGTAAACGCGACTCTGATCGCCTTCTTCCCAGCTTAAAACCTTTTGGTGGCTCCTGGTGGCCAGCAGCATTAAAGGCCACCCCCCTTGCGTGGTTTCAAGGCCCCTCAAGATCTGACCCCTGTGCTCTCCGCAATCTCACCCCTCCTTCTCCTCGCGCGCTCCAGAAGAATTCCAGACTCCTTCTCTGCGATGTTCCCCACCCCCAATGCCTAACAGGCTTATCTGGCTAATTTACCACCTTTGTGTTAAAAAGTCGCCTCTAACATCACATCCTCCAGGACTGCCATCCCAGCCAGCAGGGTGAGACGACCCTCAGAGCACCTACATGTTTCTCTCCATTGTAGCAAACATCGCTACTCCAGTTACGTAGTTACCGGTTTTCCCCACCCCACTCCCAGCAGTTCATCACCTGCTACTTTGTACCAGGCACGGGGCTAAGCAGGTGTTATGAATTATTTAATACTTACAACCACCCTATGAAAGAGCTTCTGTTATTCCCATCATACACATGCAGCATAGGCTAAGAGCTTAAGAAATGTGTCTCATCTCGCATGGCCAGGATGCAGGGGACTCAGGCGTCCATATTTTTTAAACTTACACTTCCGGTGATTCCCGTATGCAGCCATGATTGAGAATCCCTGTGTGGCTTGTGAGGTCTTTTAGGACAAGGGGGCCATCCATGCTTCTGGACCTAGCACAGTGACTGAGACGGAGTAGGTGTTTGTGGAATGAATGGAGGTTTTATTTGATCCTCTACACCAGTGTAGGAGGCAGGGCCATTCAGAAATCGTAACTGCCTTGTTTTTAGATGTGCAAAGAGATCCAGAAAGTCGAGTGACTTTACAGTTCATAAATGGCAGTGCATGTTCCAGACTAGGAACATCTGACTCCCCTGGGCTCTTTTCACCATCGTAGCTTTTTCTGGGACAGCCTCCCAAAGAAAGATTTCCTTTTGATTCTTCCTGGAAAACTTTGGTGATAAGAGATTCATTTTCACCTCTGATCAGATTTAGAGCATCTGTAGTGCCAGAGTACAAAGGGACAGGGTAGGTTCTGCTGCCAGAAAGAAAGAGAAGTTGCAACCTGAGCAATGTCGTTCTTTGATGTTTATCCTTAAAAGGAATTGCTTCAGTTACTGGAGTTATCTCGAGATCATTCCAGGTCATCTGGAATATTATTCCAGGTGGTTCTGCTAAGCCTCTAGGTTGAAGGATTTTTAAGTGAAAGAGTAACATCAGAATTGGATTTACTGAACACACACACACACGCACACACACACACACACACACGCACACCACCAGCAACAGTGCAGGGGATGGGTTGTCAAGGGACAAAAGCAAACACAGGAAATGATGTCCATAGCAGGGTTGTTAATAACAACAAAAGGCTGGAAACAACCACCATGTCTAATGGCAAACAGAATGGTTCAATTGTGATGTTCACACAATAAATATTATACATAAGTGGAAATGAGTGAGTTATACCTTGTGTAAAACATGAGTAAATCTTGGAAGTATTACAGAATTACAGTCGTATGAAGAAACAGCCAAAGAACGTAGGAAGAAAGCAGCCACCAAAAATGTAGGAATAAAAGATATTAGAGAGCATGCAGGCTCCTTATTTGTTAAACAAAAATGTGATATCCATGTATACACTTGCATACAATATATGCAATCTATTTCACAGATATTTGGATGTTTATAACTCACAATGCCGCTACGAGCACATGTATATGCATCCTATATAAGCACATTATACAACTGGTGTACAATGGACTGTGAAACATGATTGATGGCACAAATGTTATTACTATGGAGGTGATCGCATCTTTAAAATAGAGTTTAGCAGTATGGCGCTTCCTCAAAAAATTAAAAACAGAACTACCACGTGTTCCAGAAATCCCACTTCTGGGTATATAGCCAAAGGAAATGAAATTATTATCTCAAAGAGATATCTGCACCCCCCCCATGTTAATTGCAGTATTATTCACAATAGCCAAGATATGGAAACAGCGTAAGTGCCCATCAACGGATGGATAAAGCAAATATGGTACCTATATACCAGGGGCTATTATTCAGCCACCAAAAAGAAGGAAATCCTGCCATTTGTGACAACATGGATGAAACTGGCGGACATTATGCTAAGTGAAATAAGACAGAGGAAGAAAGATAAATACTGTATGATCTCACTTATTACATGTGGAATCTAAAAACGTCAAACTCAGACGGTCGAGTGGTGGTTTCCAGGAGCTGGGGAGGAGGTGGGAATGGGGAGAGGTTGGTCAAAGGGTACAAAATTTCATTTATGAGATGAATAAGTTCTGGGGATCTCACATACAGCATGGTGGTTCTACTTAATAATATTGTGTTGTATACTTGAAATTTGCTAAGAGAGTAGATCTTTACTGTTCTCACCACACCAAAAACAAAGAAAGAAAAAGATAACTATGTGAGGTGATGGATGTATGAGCAAATTTGTGGTAATCATTTCACAGTGTGTATATCAAACTATCATGTTGTACACCTTAAATATATATAATTTTTATTTGTTAATTATACTTTAATAAGTCTGGGGAAAATAAAAGAATTTAAAATAAAAAATAAAATAGAGTTTAAAGATAAAATAGATCAAAAAGTGATGAGAATGACTTAGTTAAATGAAATGGCCCCTTCTTTTTTCTAGCAACATTTCAATGAGTTCTGTCAAACGAGTAAAAAAATAGCATTTCTTAGATTTGGGGGGAAAAAAACTGACATTAGGTAAAATAGTAAGTAAAATAGGGAGAAGTAAATAGGAAGTGAGCAGATGATATAACCTTATGTCTTTTGACATTTTCCAGCTGCTCCTTAGTGACAAAAGTTAAAATCTATATTTGTAACTGTAACAATATATACTATGCCAAAAAGCCTGAGTCATATGAAATGTCCCCAAATAAAATTTCATTTGTAATATAAGACATTTTAACCATTCTTCTAAATGAAAAGAAACTTGATTTAATTAGAGATCAACTAATTAATATATTTGTTATCTAACTCCTAGGTAATTTCTAGGAGAAATTACCTAGGAGAAATTACCTAGGAGAATTACTCCTAGGTAATTTCTCTTACAAGTAAGAGAGACTTATTTTTCTCAAAATTCAAGGAAAATTGTGTCTCTCTTAACTTTCCTCTCAAATAACAAGAATTATGAAAAGGGTGACCCAGAGGGTAGCTTCTTTTAAAGTTTTGACTGAAATGAATGTTAAGTTTATAGATAAGCCATTATCTGAGTTTTGGTATTGCCAATATCCAGCACATTAAAGTTATTTATTATGAGCCTTCATGTTTCCAAAATAAAATGTCTGGCTTTTGCACACCACAGCAGGCATCCACACTGAGTGAAAATAATAATAATAATAATGTTTCTCAGGCTGAAAAGCTCTGTTTATGAAGTTGGAAGCTGATATTTCTGTTTTATGTTCAGTGGCGCCACTTTGCCTACATTGCCTGTCTGCAGTCTTCTGGTCGAGGACCTCTTTCATGTAAAAAATTAATTCAAGGCAACACCCCTAACGATGTCAAAGCTTGCTGTGAAATATGCCATATATAGAACTCCTTTCAAGATTTTCAATGAATCACCCATTACCTATCTGTGATAATGGAAAACTCTCTTACCAGGTGATTATGACATTTGGCTTCAGAAGCTGAATACATTTTATTGGTACCAATTAATTCTAACAATTAGGTTACAGTTTTCATAGCTTAGCTATTATTGGCAGAATTGTCGTCATGCTCCACATTTCCTTCCGTAGGATCATATAGATCCTTGTATACTGGGTCGCATATCATGCATTAAAAACAACTGAGATAGGCAGAGAAAATTATTCAGGGACGGCCGGTCAGCATTCCTAACAATGTATATACATCAAGCGATTAGAATCAGTGGCAATCATGTAAGCAGAAGTGTTACCTTGACCTCATGATTAAAATAAAGCCCCAAACTCTTAAGCATGTCATGGTAGCCATGAGAATGGGGCTTGAAGAACTCCATCTACAGGGAACCTAGACCGGAGCCCCAGCAGCTGCACTCTGAATTCCATCGCTGCATTTGTGCCGTGGATTCACACTTCCCTGGGCAACTTTGACACAAGGACTTCCCATTTGTCCAGCTGAACCTTTCTTAGACAGCACGGCAGTTGGGATGCTTTCACCCCACCTTACTTCCCTTTCTGCTTCACTGGGGTCAGACTTACACTGCAGTCTGATGGATCTCCCAGCCTCTTCTGCCTCCTTCCCAGTTTTCTTTCATAGCACTTCCTTATTCACATCCTTGTATGTTTAATCCCAACCTGTCATCTCTTTCTTGGAAGACCTGGACATATGTCTAGAAATATCTGTTGGGTATTCAATTAAAAGTGTAATAGTGAAGAACATTTGTATTCTATTACAAGTTAATCACTAAAGAGATGTTGCCTATATGCTTAAATTACACATCGTGACCCGTATCTGGGAACCCTGCCTCCCAGGTAATGAGCATTAAGCTAAAATACCTTTGTTTAGCTCACAGCAAACATCCTGACCAGGCCCACCTGTGAATGACTGCAGGGAGGAAGAACTAAACACATCACATGTGGAGGCTGATGGGAACCAGGAAATGTTTGACTTTTCTCCCTCCCCTTTTGGTATAAAAGATGCCTGAATTCTAACGCAGGCAAGATGGTTCTTTGAGACGTGACTGGGTCTGCTAGCTGTCTGATGAAAGTTGCTATATTCCTTTGCCTCAAAAAGGAATAATGTCAACTCGTCTCTCAATTTATTGGCCTGTCCTGCGGCAAGCAGTACCAGCTTGTACTTGGTAACAAATGTTGGCAAAGCCAGCTAGAAGCCTTGCTACTCAGGGCCAGACAGCCCCAGTTAGGGAATTTTGGGGTAAGGCCCAAGCAGCTCCCAGGACCACTTGTCCTGTGGATCTTCCCTTCAAAATTCCCCAAAGTGCCACCGGCTGCCCCAGCACTTGGCAGTGGGAGCAAAGAGTTGTCATCTGGGAGCTGACGAGTTCCATACAGTAGGGTAAGTTACTCCAGTGTGTACAGCCAGAAACTTTGTGTCCTCTCCATTTGGGTTTTTTTTCTCCAGAATAAGTCAATTTTTCCCTAATTTCAGCAGGTTACCCTGTTACAGAGAGGAAATAGTTGCTGGACTTTTACCCAGTTTGTGTACCAGTTTGTTTGTTTCTTTGGATGCTAGCATTTGTGTGTGCCTTTTTGTTTGTTTGTTTGTCCTGTATTTGTGTCTTTAAAAAATGGGGAATGTTTCAATATCCCTGAAGAAAGTCCTTTGAGGCCCATTTTGGATAAGTGATCTGATTACAGCTACGAACTGATGAGTGAGAGGAAGATGATGTTTTATTGTAAGATTGTGTGGCCACAGTACTTGTTAGGGTCTCCACAAGGGGTTTAGGCAGGGTTATCTTGGGACCCTGTGTGCCGTGTACCGTCAGCCTTGCTGTGTTAATTACGTCATCTGTGGCTTCCTGTGTCGTTTGTATATGTAAAACCCCAAGACCAAACTTGAGGATTTATTTAGGGTTTCCTGTTTGTCCTTTGGGTATTTTGTTCCATTTTGTTTTGGACCATTTCTCCAGTTACAGCCAAGTCAGTTTTATGATGTTTAAAACTTCTACTGATGTCAAATGGAGGAAAGGAACAGGACAAAAACAAAAAAACAACCCAAAAAACCTGTCCTTGTTTGTTTCTTTTCCCAGGGAGAAAAGAAAGATTCCGCTAGGCTCCTAAGATCAATAAAAGCCCCATCCCAGAATTCAGCCCGGTTTGTTGATGGCAAGGCAAAAAGGCACACTTCGAATAGTTAGAGATGACCAGTTGCTATTTGTGGTTTTCCAGTGGCTTTTGAATGGCTCTATAGCTATTCTGTGAAGAGGTGGAGAAGAATGATGAAATCCTTTATGTGCGAGCTTTTGTGCCGTTACATCAGGGAAAATAAGAAAGGGAAGGGAATGGGAGTGAGGATATATCGCTTCAGACCTTAACTCCTCCAGCCGAGCTGACTGTCTCAGCTGCTCTGGCCGCTGTGCCAATATATCTACCCCTTGCACCACCTCCCCTTCCTATCCAGCCCCAATTCCTGATACTGGGGCTCAGGACTCCACTCTCCTTCTAGGGAACAATTAGAAAAGCCTGTGTTAATTTCTGGGGCACAGGGACCTGATCTGGTATTGCCACCATCTAAGATCCAACAGGGCACCCAATTTGGGCCAGGAGCCACTCCCAAAGCAGGCCAATTTCCCTTACACTGTTATCTCCTAGGGGGCTTAATGTAAACGGGCAGCTGGCTGGTTTTCTCAGGCTTCTTTAATTGGGAGAGTTGCAACACTCCTTATAGACAGGATCCTCTACACCTGACAGTACACACAGCTGAACCAAATTGGGACCTCAGGGAGGGAACAATGCCCTTATTAGAGCCTTACTTGTTAGTTGGCAGGGCTTTGAAAGGGGGAACCAAAGCAAAAGAGTTTGAAAAAAACTCAAGGAATTCAGCAAAATAAAATGAATACCCCTCTGAATTTTTGGAAAAGATCTGTCGTGTCGAGACATTATACCAGTGCAGATCCTGAGGCCCCTGAACATACTAAAATGGTAAATTTGACCTTTTTGGAGGGCAAAGCGCCTCAGATATCAGGAAAAAGTTGCAACAATTAGATGCTGCTTTTGGAATGAACCCTTATCAGTTGGTAGATGCTGCTTTTAAAGTGTTCAACAGAGAACAACAACAGAATAAAGAAGATGTCAAATGAAAGGACACTTTTCTGGCAGCATCATTGGATTCCTGGAAGGCAAGTAACCCATTGGGGAGGGAACACTGTAAGGAAGAAGGGAATTGGAAAAAAGATCTCCCTAGGCTAAAACATAAGAAGAAACAAAAAGAGAAAGACAAGAGCCTCTCATTCTGATGAATGAACAGACCCAGGGGCTTCCTTGGGCTTGAGGTGCCCAATTTCAATTTCCCCACAGGAGCCCCCAGTAAAATTGACAGTGGGGAATGAGCTGATTAACTCTCTGATAGACATCACCCTGAAACATAGTTTCTTCTTTTTTTTTTTTTTTGGTACGCAGGCCTCTCCCTGTTGAGGCCTCTCCCGTTGTGGAGCACAGGCTCCGGACGCGCAGGCTCAGCGGCCGTGGCTCATGGGCCCAGCCGCTCCGCGGCATGAGGGATCTTCCCGGACCGAGGCACGAACCCGCGTCCCCTGCATCGGCAGGTGGACTCTCAACCACTGCGCCACCAGGTAAGGCCTGTCCAGTTTTTGTTGTTGTTGTTTTGGGTTTTTTTTTTTTGCGGTACGCGGGCCTCTCACTGTTGTGGCCTCTCCCGTTGCGGAGCACAGGCTCCGGACGCGCAGGCTCAGCGGCCATGGTTCACGGGCCCAGCCGCTCCGCGGCATGTGGGATCTTCCCGGACCGGAGCATGAACCCGCGTCCCCTACATCGGCAGGAGGACTCTCAACCACTGCGCCACCAGGGAAGCCCCATAGTTTCTTATATATGCCAGAATGTCCAATCCCTCTTTGGGGCCAAGATCTCCTTTGTAAATTAAATGCTCAAGTAACTGAATGCTCAAGTAATAGAATACACATGTTCTTCCCTATTACAGTTCCCCACTGTCAGTGATCTATTCCACAAGTCTGTGGGAAGGGGGATGAAGGCCCTACTCTGGCTACTTCCTGTTGAAAGGGGGCAACAAATATTCCTTAGAAGCTTTAGTCAATAGTACAATCCTTTTTCTTTTTTTATCTACAACTACTTTAACCTGATGAAATCCCTGAGCATTTTGTTGTCTAGTTTCTAATCTCGGGGTTTGGGTTCCAGTTCTCAATACATATACTAAATTCCTGTGCTATTTGGACAAAATTAAATAGGTCGACCCTTCTCCAGCTACAGTGAAATTACCATCTCAGTATGTTTAAGCAACCTTAAGTCTTAATAGGTTCACAAGCCCATTTTTCCCCAGGCCTCTCGGGAGTTGAGTCATTTTCTGATGATGGTGGTGCTGCTTTAGTCCATGGCTTCAACCCAGCTAACTTGACAGATGAGAGCATGGTAAGTAATACCACATGTGGTCCTGTCCACCTTGCAGTCAGCTGATGTTCAGGCCCTTTTTCTCTCCCGGTTTTCAGGAGGACTCAGTCTCCAGGTCGGAAAGGATGTAAGGCTGCTTCAGTTGGATAGGCAGATCTGCTGGAGGCAAACTCATGAACAGAGATTGGTATAGTGTCCAGAGTTTTAACATAATTGGCAACTGCTAGGTCTTTTGAAGACTTTATAGATTCTCCTGCCCAGGCAGACACCTGGAATGGCCTACCATACAATATTTCAAAGAGGCTTAATTTAAGCCTGCTTCTGGGAGCCACTCTGATCCATAGCAGGGCAACTGGCAAGGCCTTATCCCAAGTTAAATTAGTCTCTTGACATATTTTAGCAATGCTCCTTTTTATTTTTATATAAAGTTATTTATTTTTGGCTGTGTTGGGTCTTCGTTGCTGGGCGTGGGCTTTGTCTAGTTGCAGCGAGCGGGGGCTATTCTTCATTGCAGTGCATGGGCTTCTCATTGCGGTGACGTCTTATTGCGGAACATGGGCTCTAGGCACGTGGGCTTCAGTAGTTGTGGCATGCAGGCTCAGTAGTTGTGGCACATGGGCTTAGTTGCTCCGCGGCATGTGGGATCTTCCCAGACCAGGGATCAAACCCATGTACCCTGCATTGGCAGGTGGGCTCTCAACCACTGCACCACCAGGGAAGTCCAGCAATGCTCCTGTTTAATGTATGATTCATTTTCTCAGTTTTTCCTGTGGAATGCGGTCTCCAGGATGAATGTAGTTTCAATGCCTTAATGCAAATCAGGGGATAATTTCCTTAAGGAAGAGCTTTAGCCTCTTCAGAGACTTTCTGTCTGGTGGCATATGCTTCCACCCATCCTGAAAAAGTGTCCCTATATCAGGCATTTGAGTAAAGTCTATTTGCCAGTCGTTGGTGGGGCAGCTTGCTTTGTGTTGAGTCCCCCTCTGGGGAGGTCTGATGGCAGTCTTTGGGTTATTTTAGCCCTAGAGTTTGAATTTATCACCAGTTGTTCTTTCATGAACATACAATTTGAAATGTTTCTTTAAATCTGGCAGTCCCCAAACCAGGGCCCAGGCTAATTTTGTTTTTATTGTTTCAAAAGGTGTTTGGTGTTCTTTAGCTCAAGTAAGGGACTCAAGATCATGTCCCTTTTAAAGCCTTATAGAGGGGCTTTACCATGAGCCCATATTTCAGGATCCAAATCCGACAGAATCCTGCCATTCCCAGAAACCCGCTCAGTTGTCTGTGGGTCTTGGGTGTTCCCAAGCCCGCAATCTCCTTTTTTCTGTCAGGCAAAATATCCCACTGTCCCTGGCACAGGACAAAGCCCAGATATGTGGCTTGTTGCTTATGTATCTGGATCCTTTTCTGGGAGACCTTATATTCACGATAGTTCAGGGTTCTGATGGTATTTTGTAGACATTTATCATATGTAGGACTCAGAATCCTTCATTCAATATGAAATTTCTAAGGTCCCTAGCCAACACTTCCCCAAACACGGTAGGGGAATTCTTAAATCCTTGAGGCAGGACTGTCCAACAATACTGTTGGGCTACCAGTGTTTCTGGGTCCTGCCATGCAAAAGCAAACAGCTGCTGGGATTCTTCTGCAGTAGGAATGCAGAAAAAAACATCTTTCAAGTCCAGAACTGAGAACCAGCTGCACTCTCCTGTAATAGTTGTGAGCACAGTATACAGATTAGGCACCACAGGTGCAAGTCTTGGACGACTTCATTAATAACCCTCAAGTCTTGGACAAAATGATACTCTACTGAGTTTGGCTTTTTGTGCTGCACAGGGACCTGCATTGTTTAATCAGTCCTGTTTTCAAAAACTTTAAGAATTGGCTGAATTCCCTTTTGGGCCTCTTGCCTCGGAGGCTGTTGTTTTAGATCAGGTGTCCCAGTGTCCCTTTATTTATCTATCTATCTATGTATTTATTTATTTTTGCGGTACGCAGGCCTCTCATCGTTATGGCCTCTCCCATTGCAGAGCACAGGCTCCGGACGCGCAGGCTCAGTGGCCATGGCTCACGGGCCCAACCGCTCCACGGCATGTGGGATCTTCCCGGACTGGGGCACGAACCCACATCGCCTGCATTGGCAGGCGGACTCCCAACCACTGTGCCACCAGGGAAGCCCCCAGTGTCCCTTTTTAAATGCGATCCGTGTTGGCCTTCCTTGGAGTGCTGTCACCACACACTTCTGGACTTAACATTTCCTAGGCCTTGGGGTTGGAGCGGGGGGAAGATATGTATATATCTGTCTCCTTTTCTGGGGATTTCATGGGCACCATCTGTAGGCTTACCTCATGTTCTAGTGGACTCTGATGTCAAGCTGTACTGGCGAGCAGTACCAGCTTGGATTTGGTAACAAGAATAAAGTGATTGGGCTTCCCTGGTGGCGCAGTGGTTGAGAATCCGCCTGCCGATGCAGGGGACACGGGTTCGTGCCCCGGTCCGGGAAGATCCCACGTGCCGCAGAGCAGCTGGGCCCGTGAGCCATGGCCGCTGAGCCTGCGCGTCCGCAGCCTGTGCTCCGCAACGGGAGAGGCCGCGACAGTGAGAGGCCCGCGTACCGCAAAAAAAAAAAAAAAAAAAAAAAGAGAGCGAGAGTAAAGTGATCTATGCCAGACTGGTGAAGTTTGTTAAATCCTAGTTATCAGAAAATGATTATGGGTAGTCCAAAAAGGTCTTTGTGGTGGTCGGTATACTGGCCTTTTATAATAAGACCCAACCTTAGGCAGAATTGCCTTTAGAACCAATATTATAAATCATATATGGAAATCACTCATTAATCCAGTCAATTCATTTGGTAGGGGGGGGGGTGCAAATTACTTAATATCTGGGTGTTTAGTTTCTCCTAATTTAACATAGGAATAATAATTGTACCTACCTCACAGTTGTGCATTCTAAATGAACTAATATATATATAAATAATGTATATTGACCCAAGGGTTTAATCGCCACATGTTAACCATCATTATTAATAGCAGCATGAGCTTGGCACTTGAGAACATGTAGTTTGCAAAGACAGCTAGGATAGAAAATTTACACTTAAGTGAACAAAGAGTCAGAAAAGAAATGGTCTGAGTGTTTAGAAAAGCTAAAATTGTTTATTCAATGGCATATCTGAAAAGGGGGAGGAGAAACTTGTTCCATTTGCTCCAAGTTTTACACTATTTTTATGTAGCAAACTTTATTGTAGCTTGGTGTCCAGTGAAATAACTAATATCACTTATTTTGTAAAACAATATGGCTACTCTGACCACTATGAGAACTTATTAGCATTCAATTGGTTCCTTAATAATAGTAAGAGAAATATATTCCAGATGATCTTTCAAGTGGTCTTAGTAAGTGAGGGGACTGGTTAAGGTTAAAGAGGAAATAGGTTGCCATGGGGATTAGCAAAATTAGTGACTCATCTGAAAAAACAAAACTGGGGCCTCAGAGTCTTTAGGATACAGCTGTAACCAGGAGCAAAGTGGGCATATATGTTCATTATTTCTCTGGGATAAATATGGCCTCTATGGTTTAATAGGGGTGCCCTTATATTATGAGAACACCAGAAAGTTTGATGAAATTATTTGTTTCACAAGTCTTTGGGTGTGGGAGTTTCAGCTGAGTATATGAAGTCCTTTTCATATGACTTTTAAGATTTTGCTTAAAGATTTCACATTAAGTGAAGTTACAGGTTAACTTTTAGATTTTGTCCAGTAGAGTTAAATATCATTTCTGTTCAATGGAAAACAGAACTACAAAGTTGTGGTATTGCTCTGTTAAACATTAACCAGTTTTGTATCTAACCCAGCAATTTTATTTTCCTGTGAGTGGGCCATATTTTCTTACTTTTCATGCCTCAATTTTTGTTGAAAATTGGACATTTTGAATATTCTAATCTAGTAACTGGAAATCAGATTCTTCCCCCCAGCTCCCGGGGTTTTTTGTTTCTGTTTGTTGAATGTCATAGTTGTTTGTTTAGTTAGTTTTTTAAACTATTTTTGTAAAGACTGTATTCTTTGTCATGTGTGGCCACCGAAATCTCCGTTACATTAATTTAGGGGTCAGCTATTGATCTGACAGATTTTCTTAAACAATTAGGGCCCTCACTCTCCCCCACAAGATGTACCTCCCAGATTAGCTTTGTGTTGGGACATGGACTCATGATTTAGACAGCCTGTTCACAATTCTGCCATAGCCTTTACTTTCTGTTGTGAGGAGCCTAAAGGTCAGACACAGGTGAAAGTTTAGCATCTTCTCAGGTCCTCTCTGAGCATGCATGTGGCCCTGGCATGCATATTACCTCCTAGACCATCTAGTATACATAGAAGTTTTTCAAAGCCTTTATTCTCCCATGTATTATCTTCCTTCCAAGCTTTTCAGTCTGCCTGCTGCTTACCCCATCTGTTCTGCCTTGTTTCAGGCAGCTGTGGTTAGTACATTTTTCTTTAAATCCTTTTGACAAACGCCACCCAGGGGGCCACTTCAGCCCTGCGAAAGTTCAGAGGTAGCTGAAACAAAGGCAAGCCCCTGACCTGATCCTTCCAGGAGCCACTAGACCAGTCAAAACACACAACTGCAATTTTTTTAGACACCACATTACAGGGGCCCTCTCAGTGAGCCCTGAGGGAACTCAGGATGGAAACAAAGAATGCCTGCCATCTAGCAGTCAACTGCTGCAGCCACCCCAGATGGCGTATCCTGAGGTGACTCAGGATGAGAAAACATATGATACTGGCCCCAGATAGCTGAGATGCATGTAGAAGGAATGATTTCAGTGAGGCCAGACTCTTGCATCTTCTGATGCATAAGATATCTGGTTTTGTTTTACTAACAGTAATCTTTTGATGTTCCAACTACCTGGTCTTTTGTTGCAAAAACTCCTATATATCCAGGCTCCCCCCTTGTCTCTTCCGAGCAGTCTCTCAGAGTTATCTGAGATGCAGTGTCCAGGGCTTAAGTCCTCAATTTTGTCCACTGAATAAAACATAACTCAACTTTTAGGTTGTGCATTTTTTTTTGGTCAAAGGTTTTGGTGACTAATTATGAAGGGACTCAGAGAGGACTTCTCCCCTTTGCCTGAACTCTATGGGGATCTGGAGCCTTGGTACCAGCAGAGGCCTCTTGTGCCCATCCACCTCCGTAGAGGTGAGTTCGTGTGAGTTTGTCCTGGTTCTAGCATCTCCCATTATTGGTTGGTAATCCTAAGTTTTATTTGGTGGTGTTAAACTCCTCTCTGGAGGAGTAGGTTATCCTTGAAACTTAGTTTCAAGAAGAGGTACCTGGGTTATCCTCAGTGAAAGGCACTGGGAAGATTTCACTCAGTTTAGACACTGAGTGGTTTATCCTCAGTTGAAGGACTGGGAACACTTTGCTCAGTTAAACACTGAGTAGGGTTGGACTGAGTTATTAGAGGGAAGACGGGCCTCTTCTTTTTCCTTGAATTGACTACACTAGCGATTTTATTTTGACAAACCAACCTCTGAATGGGGAATAAAACTTTCAAAAGAAAAGAAAAAGGAGCGACATATTGCCAGCCTCCAATTAATACCCCAGCCAAATTTATGTATGTACAAAACCTTCGAGTACTGGGCTTCCCTGGTGGTGCAGTGGTTGAGAGTTCGCCTGCCGATGGAGGCGACACGGGTTCATGCCCCGGTCCGGGAGGATCCCACATGCCGCAAAGCGGCTGGGCCCGTGGGCCATGGCTGCTGAGCCTGCGCATCCGGAGCCTGTGCTCCGCAACGGGAGAGGCCACAACAGTGAGAGGCCCGCGTACCGCAAAAAACAAAAAACAAAAAACACCCAAACTTTCGAGTACTTACTTAATTGGAAATTAAAGGAAATCTCACTCTGAAAATAAGGGAGCTCTTTTATTGCATATACAGTTAAATTTAGAAAGCCAGCTTGATAAAAATATCTTTTCAGATTTCTGACCTTAAACAAAAGCCTTGTAGGGGGACCTTGCCTTTCTCCTCCTGTGTCTTTGAGATGTAAATGTTCTACCTGATCTTGTGTGTGCGCGCGCGCGTGTGTGTGTGTATTGAAACCTCGACCTCTGCCATATTATTTTTGGGAGTAAACTTTCTGGGTCTTATTTAGGTGGTATCCTCCCCACTGTCTTATGGGGAAGCCTCTTGCATCCTATTGGTTTGAATCACTATGAATATATATCTCATTAATAGCCAAATGATGGATCCTTTAAATTGGAGAAACTTCTAAATTTGTAAATTTTTAAAGAGCTCTCATTATAAACAGCAGCTTTATTGGTACCTATAAAAAATCAAATTAAAGGTGTAAAAAAGAAATCTAATGGTTAACCTAAGAATTTCCTTAGTTTAACACAAATTTAAAAAAACTGGTTTGGGAAGCTTTACTTGCAGTCTTTGCTTTCCCTCAATGGGTATTACAGATGCTAATAAAAACATTAGAATAATTAATGTTAACAGGAAAAAAAAAAGTAAGGAGGGCTTCCCTGGTGGCGCAGTGGTTGAGAGTCCGCCTGCCGATGCAGGGGACACGGGTTCGTGCCCCGGTCTGGGAAGATCCCACATGCCGCAAAGCGGCTGGGCCTGTGAGCCATGGCCGCTGAGCCTGCGCGTCCGGAGCCTGTGCTCCGCAACGGGAGAGGCCACAACAGTGAGAGGGCTGCGTACCGCAAAAAAAAAAAAAAAAAAGTAAGGAAAGCCTAGATATTTTTTTCCCAACAATGTAGAAATTTTAAAAAGATTTATCCCAAACAGATAAAGAAATCTTTAGATGGTTATTTGAAATGGGATAAATAAAATGAACATTTATGGGATTAAAAAACCAAGGTTTTGATACTACAGCACCTAAGGGTAAATGAGCCAAAAGGGATCCCCTACTGGTCCCCAACATTAAAGGCCAAACAAGTCTGCTCTATTTACCCCAGTTTAATATATAAAATTCTTATAAGTAAATTAAATGCAAATAAGAAGAGCTTTTGGGTGAACTCTTTCAAAATAATTATGTTTTAAAAATGTCTACTTAAAATGATCTCTCCAGATACTTGGTAACTTAAAATTCTAGAATTACACTAATTTAAGTTAAATGATGGAAGTTTATTGAACAGCTAGATCATTTCCCCAAAATATAAAATACTGAGACATCAGTTACTAAACAGAGAAACTAAAGGTATTTCAGACTACTAATGAATATGTTTGGTGCTATACTGAGGTGTTCTCTATAAGAAAGCAAATGTTTTTAGAAATTGTCACTGGTATTATGTTCACAAGCTACAGAATGCTAACGTAAAAGAGTTAATAATTGCTTGCTTCTTAGTTTTCACTAGAAATTAAGGTTTGTAAGAGTTGAAGATTCTAATTTAAACATGTAATTAAAGCTAATAGAAATAATAAGGAAACATTTCAGTACACAGTAGGAAAGTAGGATGTGTGTCTTCAGTATAGAAGGTATAAGGAACAGAATTGCATTTTATTAAGGGAAAAGAAAGTAAGTTTAGACCTGTTTGTTTTTGAATGGAAAAGTAAGGGACAAACTAATGGTTACAGAAAATGATGGAAGGTTGTGGAAAGGGACCCTGAGAAAGTTTTAAGCATGGTCAGGATTAGCTAAATTTAGATTGAATTTAAATTAGTAAATGGATCTTGTTAAAGGTAAGCTAGTAAAAGACTGGTATTTGATTTCTCTCTTGTTTAGGAGAACAAAGTTTCTTGAGTGTTCCTATTTGATAACAGATTGAGCTTCCATGCCCTTAAGTGATTTGTATTTGATTTTTGAAATCTTTTTATTATTTTGGTTAAATGAATAAGTATTGTTTCACAGTGTCCTATGATCCTATTGTGTTTTAAAACTTTTTAAACAAAACTTCCCAAATATCAAATTCTAACTAAAGTTCTTTTAGCCTCCAACTTAACTCTAGGATGCTTTGAAGGAACCCTGAGACATCTCAGAGAGGAATGTTAAATTAAATAGGCTTATTTGATATGTTAAATTACTTGAAAAACATTGCCAAGTGATTGGAGGTGAATCTTAGTTTATAGTGTATGGATAAATGTCATTAATATAGATATTCCAAAATTTATATGGAACTCCTAAAATCTCATATATCTTGAAATAATGTAATCTTAAAATGTTGTATGTCACAGAAATATCCAAGTTTCTTGCCAATTTTATTGTAGTCAAATCTTTAACTATGCCATTTTAAGGTTTGACCTTTATAGACAATCATTATTTTACACTGATGCTTTAAGAAATGAAGATCTTCAAGAAGACTCATAAAAGCGCTTTTAAACAAATATAAGTTTCTGATAGCCTTTAGATAATACCACTGAACTAAATAACAAATGACAAAACTCTAAGGGAAAACCTGATGACTTCATTCAGATACATAGGAATTAATTACATGGGACTAAATGAACTGATAAATATGATTTGTAACTTTGTGACTCTTGAGAAATACACTAGTTTTTAATCTCTGATTTTCAGAAAAACCTTTCTTCTTCTGCTATGACCTACAACAAGTTGATAAAGTATACCTTTGTAAACAAAGATGGAACGTTTATCTTTTTCTCTCTACCTGATCCTTCCAGAATTTGGATTCTCCAGCTGGCTCTCCTGTGGGCTTCATGGCTTCTTGCAACTGGATTACAACTAGTTATATTAATCATTGTTTTAATTTTTTCTTTGTTTTCAAATTGTTTATGCTTTGTGTCTCCCAGCCTCACTATGATTTTATTTAATGTTACTAGTGGTATTACTTATATCTTATTTTATAAGGTTATCTCTTACATTACACAATGTGTAAATAGGCCTCCAACAAAATTAATGATGGCTAAACATCTTGAGGAAATAGATCATATGTATGACTCATAAAATAATCATAATAGTGTGATTCTAGGTATGGGAAGAAGCGACAGGGGAAAATATTTCCTGGATAACAATATACTAGTAAGACAGGAACCAGAGAATTTTTTTTATTGGAGTATAGTTGATTTACAGTGTTGTTAGTTTCTGCTGTGCAGTAAAGTGAGTCAGTTATACATACACATATATCCACTTTTTTTTAGATTCTATTCCTATATAGGTCATTACAGAGTATTGAATAGAGTTCCCTGTGCTATTCAGTAGGTTCTTTTAATTATCTATTCTATATATAGTACTGTGTATATGTCAATCCCAATCTCCCAATTTATCCTTCCCTCCTCCTTCCCCCCGCCCTGTAACCATAAGTTTGTTTTCTAGGTCTGTGACACAATTTCTATTTTGTAAATAGGTTCATTTGTACAATTTCTTTCAATCTCTAGGTCCATCCATGTCACTGCAAATGACATGATTTCATTCTTTTTTATGGCTGAGTAATAGTCCATTGTATATATGTATCACATTTTCTTTATCCATTCCTCTGTTGATGGACATTTAGGTTGCTTTCAAGTCCTGGCTATTGTAAATAGTGCTGCAATGAACATTGGGGTGCATGTATCTTTTTGAAATTATGGTTTTCTCCAGATACATGCCCAAGAATGGGATTGCTGGATCATATGGCAGCTCTATTTTTAGTTTTAAAAGGAATCTCCATACTGTTCTCCATAATGGCTGTACCAGTTTACATTCCCACCACTGTCCAGGAGAGTTCCCTTTTCTCTACACCTTCTCTGGCATTTATTGTTTGTAGACTTTTTGATGATGGCCATTCTAACTGGTTGAGGTGATACTGCATTGTAGTTTTGATTTGTATTTCTCTAATTATTAGTGATGTTGAGCATGTTTTCATGTGCCTCTTGGCCATCTGTATGTCTTCTTTGGAGAAATGTTTATTTAGAACTTCTGCCCATTTTTTGATTGGGTTATTTTTTCTTTTGATATTGAGCTGCATGAGCTGTTTGAATATTTTGGAGATTAATCCCTTGTCGGTCGCTTCATTCGCAAATATTTTCTCCCATTCTGTGGATTTTCTTTTCATTTTGTTGATGGTTTCCTTTGCTATGCAAAAGCTACTAAGTTTAATTAGATCCCGTTTGTTTATTTTTGTTTTATTTTCATTACTCTAGGAGGTGGATCAAAAAAGATCTCACTGTGATTTTTGTCAGAGAGTGTTCTGCTTATGTTTTCCTCTAAGAGTTTTATAGTATCCAGTCTTACATTTAGGTATTTAACCCATTTTGAGCTTATTTTTGTGTATGGTGTTAGAGAATGTTCTAATTCATTCTTTTACATGTAGCTATTCAGTTTTCCCAGCACCACTTATTGAAGAAACTGTCTTTTACCCATTGTATATTCTTCCCTCCTTTGTCATAGACTAGGTAATCATAGGTGCATGGGTTTATCTCTGGGCTTTCTATCCTGTTCCATTGATCTATACTTCTGTTTTTGTGCCAGTACCATACTGTTTTGACTACTGTAGCTTTGTAATATAGTCTGAAATCAGGGAGCCTGATTCCTCCAGCTCCATTTTTCTTAAGATTGCCTTGGGTATTCAGGGTCTTTTGTATTTCCATACAAATTGTAAATTTTTTTTGTTCTAGTTCTGTGAAAAATGCTATTGGTAATTTGATAGGGATTGCATTGTATCTGTAGATTACTCTAGGTAGTATAATCATTTTCACAATATTGATTCTTCCAATCCAAGAACACGGTATATCTCTCCAACTGTTGTGTCATCTTTTATTTGTTTCACCACCATCTTATAGCTTTCTGAGTATAGGTCTTTTGCATCCTTAGGTAGATTTATTCCTAGGTATTTTATTCTTTTTATTGTGGTGGTAAATAGGATTGTTTCCTTAATTTCTATTTCTGATCTTTCATTGTTAGTGTATAGGAATGCAAGATATTTTTGTGTACTAATTTTGTATCCTGCAACTTTACTGAATTCATTGATGAGCTCTAGTCGTTTTCTGGTAGCATCTTTAGGGTTTTCTATGTATAGTATCATGTCATCTGCAAACAGTGACGGTTTTACTTCTTCTTTTCCAATTTGGATTCCTTTTATTTGTTTTTCTTCTCTACTATGTTGAATAAAAGACGAGAGGGTGGATATCCTTGTTGTTCCTGATCTTAGAGGAAATGCTTTCCGTTTTTCACCATTGAGAATGATGTTTGCTGTGGGTTTGTCATATATGGCCTTTATTATGTTGAGGTGTGTTCCCTCTACGCCCACTTTCTGGAGAATTTTTATCATAAATGGATGTTGAATTTTGTCAAAAGCTTTTTCTGCATCTAATTGAGATGATCATGTGGTTTTTATTCTTCAGTTTGTTAATGTGGTGTATCATATTGATTGATTTATGTATGTTGAAGAATTCTTGCATCCCTGGGATAAATCCCACTTGATCATGGTGTATGATCCTTTTAATGTGCTGTTGGATTCAGTTTGCTAGTATTTTGTTGAGGATTTTTGCATCTATGTTCATCAGTGATATTGTCCTGTACTTTTCTTTTTTTGAGATATATTTGTCTGGTTTTGGTATCAGGGTTATGGTAGCCTCATAGAATGAGCTTGAGAGTGTTCCTTCCTCTGTAATTTTTTGGAATTTTTTGAGAAGGATGGGTGTTAGCTCTTCTCTAAATGTTTGGTAGAATTATGTGAAGCCATCTGGGCCTGGGCTTTTGTTTGCTGGCAGTTTTTTTAATCACAGTTTCAATAGCAGTACTTCTGATTTGACTCTCCATATTTTCTATTTCTTCCTGAAATAGAAAAGAAACCCTCCTGAAACGTTGAACCTTTCTAAGAATTTGTCCATTTCTTTCAGGTTGTCCATTTTATTGGCATGTAGTTGCTTGTAGTAGTCTCTTATGATCCTTTGTATTTCTGTGGTGTCAATTGTAACTTCTCCCTTTTCATTTCTAATTTTATTGATTTGAGTCCTCTCCCTTTTTTTCTTGATGAGTCTGGATAAAGGTTTATCAATTTTGTTGATCTTCTCAAAGAACCAGCTTTTAGTTTCATTAGTCTTTGCTATTGTTTTCTTTGTCTCTATTTCAATTTATTTCTGCTCTGATATTTATGATTTCTTTCCTTCTACTAACTTTAGGTTTTGTTTGTTCTTCTTTCTCTAGTTGCTTTAGGTGTAAGGTTAGGTTGTTTATTTGATATTTTTCTTGTTTTCTGAGGTAAAATGGTATTGCTATAAAATTTCCTCTTAGAACTGATTTTGCTGCATCACATACGTTTTGGGTTGTCGTGTTTTTGTTGTCATTTGTCTCTAGATATTTTTTGATTTCCTCTTTGATTTCTTCAGTGATCCATTGGTTGTTTAATAACATATTGTTTAGCTTCCATGTGTTTGTGGTTTTTTACAGTTTTTTTCCCCTGTAATTGATTTCTAATCTCATGGCATTGTGGTTGGAAAAGATGCTTGATATGATTTCAATTTTCTTAAATTTACCAAGGCTTGATTTTTGGCCCAAGATGTGATCTATCCTGGAGAATATTCCATATGCACTTGATAAGAAAGTGTACTCTGCTGCTTTTGGATGGAATGTCCTATAAATATCAATTAAGTCTATCTGGTCTAATATGTCATTTAAGGCTTGTGTTTCCTTATGAATTTTCTGTCTGGATGATCTGTCCATTGGTGCAAGTGCTGTAAAGTCCCCCACTCTTATTGTGTTACTGTCGATTTCCCTTTTTATGGCTGTTAGCGTTTGCCTTATATATTGAGATGCTCCTATGTTGGGAGCATATATATTTATAATTGTTATATCTTCCTTTTGGATTGATCCCTTGATCATTACATAGTGTCCTTCCTTGTTCTTGTAACTGTCTTTATTTTAAAGTCTATTTTGTCTGATATGAGAATTGCTACTCCAGCTTTCTTTTGATTTCCATTTGCATGGAATATATTTTTCCATCCCCTCACTTTCAGTATGTATGTGTCCCTAGATCTGAAGTGGGTCTCTTTTAGACAGCATATATATGGGTCGTCTTTTTGTATCCATTCAGTGAGTCTGTGTCTTTTGGTGGGAGCATTTAATCCATTTACATTTAAGGTAATTATCGATATGTATGTTTCTATTGCCATTTTCTTAATCGTTTTGGGTTTGTTTTTGTAAGTCATTTTTCTTCCCTTCCTCTTTTGTTCTCTTTTCTTGTGGTTTGATGACCATTTTTAGTGTTGTGTTTGTGTTGCTTTTACTTTTTTGTGTGTATCTATTGTAGTTTTTGGGTTTGCTGTTCCCAAGAGGTTTTGATTTAGCAGTCTATATGTATACAGAAGTGTTTTAAGTTGCTGGTCTCTTTCCCACCTAGAGAAGTTTCTTTAGCATTTGTTGTGAAGTTGGTTTGGTGGTGCTGAATTCTGTTAGCTTTTGGTTGTCTGTAAAGTTTTTGATTTCTCCACCAAATCTGAATAAGAGCCTTGCTGGGTATTCTTGGTTGTAGGTTTTCCCCTTTCATCACTTGAAATATATTGTGACACTCCCTTCTCACCTGCAGAGTTTCTGCTGAAAACTCAGTTGATAACATTATGGAGATTTCCTTGGATGTTATTTGTTGCTTTTCCCTTGTTGCTTTTATATTTTAAATTTATTTATTATTTATTTGGCTGCACCACATGGTATGTGGCATCTTAGTTCTCCAACCAGGGATTGAACTCATGCAGTGGAAGCACAGAGTCCCAACAACTGGACCACCAGGAAAGTCCCCCCTTGTTGCTTTTACTATTTTTTCTTTGTCTTTAATTTTGGTCAGTTTGATTAATATGTATATTGACATGTTCTTCCTTGGGTTCATCCTGTGTGGGATTCTCTGCTCTTTCTGGACTTGAGTGTGTCCTTTCTCATGTTAGGGACGTTTTCTTTATTATATCTTCAAATATTTTCTCAGGACTTTCCTCTTTCTCTTCTCCTTCTGGGATCTCTATAATGCAAATGTTGATGCATTTAATATTGTCTGAGAGGTCTCTGAGACTGTTTCCATTTCTTTTCATTCTTTTTTCTTTATTCTGTTGTGTGGCAGTGATTTCCATCACTCTGTCTTCCAGTTCACTTATTCGTTCTTCTGCCTCAGTTATTCTGCTGTTGATTCTTTCCAGTGTATTTCATCATTTATTGTATTGTTCATCTCTGTTCTCTAAATCTTCTAGCTCCTTGTTAAACATTTCTTGTACTTTCTTGATCTGTGCCTCCACTCTTTTTCCGAGACTTTGGATCATCTTTATTATCATTACTCTGAATTCTTTTTCAGGTAGATTGCCTATCTCCTCTTCATTTAGTTGTTCTTGTGAGTTTTTATCTTTTTCCTTCATTTGTAACATATTTCTTTTTGTGTCTCACTTTCTGCGTTTGTGGTCTCCTTTCCACAGGCTGCAGGCTTGTAGTTCTTGCTTCTGGTGTCTGCTCCCTGGTGGGCAAGGTTGGTCCAGGGGCTTGTGTAGGCTTCCTGGTGGGAGGGACAGGTGCCTGCCCTCTCGTGGGTTAAGCTGGGTCTTGTCCCTCTAATGGGCAGGGCCTTGTCAAGGGGTGTGTTTTGAGATGGCTGTGAGCTCAGTATGACTTTAGGCAGCCTGTCTTCTGATACTTGGGGTTTGCAGCGAGAAGAGGTACAGGAAGAAGCCCAGCACCCAGACACTGTGCAGACAGTAGGTCCTCATGTCTCCACCACCCAGAGAATTTTAAATTATCAACCGGGCCTAATCCAGAAATTAGCCCCTGGAATGGCATATCAACAAAATCTTCGGGGACTTCCCCAGTGGTCCAGTGGTTAAGATTCCACCTTCCAATGCAGGGGGCCTGGGTTCGATCCCTGGTTGGGGAACTAAGATCCCACATGGATCTAAGATCCCATGTGCCGCATAGTGCGGAAAAAAAAAAAATCTTTGCCTGATCTGGGATGAATTTCTCAGTGCCATGGGACAAAAATTGTTCATGAAATGCCTCCCAAACATTGGTTGATTTTATGATCATGAGGGAGCACTGTGAACTAAGAATGCCACCTGCCATATCAGTAAACAAAGGCAGCCATTAAGCCACCACATTACAGCTGCCCTGGCAGTGAGCCCTGAGGGAACTCAGGATGGAGGCAGCATGCCCCCCCATCTAGCAGTCGACTGCTGCAGCCACCCCGACGGTGTACCCTGAGGAGACTCAGGGTGAGAAAGCACAGGATCCTGGCCCCAGATAGCTGAGATGCATATCAGAGGAATGATTTCAGAGAGCCCAGACTCTTGCATCTTCCCATACGTAGAAAAGCACTAAATTCTGAAACTTGCGATGTCTGGTTTTCTTTAATCTTTTGATGCTCGTACTACCTGGTTTTTGTTGCAAAAACTCCTATATATTCTGGCTCCTCCCTTACCTCTTCTGAGCAGTTTCTCAGCTGAGATCCTGTGTCCTAGGCTTAAGTCCTCAGTTTTGTCCACTGAACAGAACACCGTTCTCAACTTTTAGGTTGTGCTTTTTATTTTTTTTCAGTTGACAGCGTTTATGTTTGACTTGTTACTGACTAAAGTTGTAGAAATGAAGCTATAAGATCTGTGTTTCTGTCTGTAACCAACCAAAGCCTCTACTCTCTTAAGTATGAAATGGTTTCCTACTACCAGAAAGTATTAATAAATTGAACTGAAGCATCTCTTAAAGGACTTCAAAGGAGCTCTCTTCTGATTGGTTTATAGAGATAAATGTGTTTTTATAAACAATATTTCCCAAATTCACAGAAAATACAGAAACTAAATTTCTAGTATTTTAAGTAAGAGACATTAAAAAGTCTTACAGAAGCAACAAGCTCACAAATATTTTAAGAATTTCAATTATATAATTAAGATGAATCTTTGGACAAATTAAACTTATTTAATAACTTTGGTTTTAAAAAAATGGCTGTCTTTTCTATATAAATATGGAGTATAATGCAAGAATATTTTGCTTTTTTTTTTTTTTTTTTTTTTCAGTATGCAGGCCTCTCACTGTTGTGGCCTCTGCCGTTGCAGAGCACAGGCTCCGGACGCGCAGGCTCAGCGGCCATGGCTCACGGGCCCAGCCGCTCCGTGGCATGTGGGATCTTCCTGGACTGGGGCACGAACCCGTGTCCCCCGCATCGGCAGGCGGACTCTCAACCACTGCGCCACCAGGGAAGCCCTATTTTGCTTTTTTTAAAAATGAAAACTGGGTCTGCTATCTCAAGAAGAGACGAGTTAATCTGAAGCCCCTGAATTTCTCATGCTGGTCTACTGACTAGATAAGCTAACACTACTCTTACATAATATTTGGAAGAGCTAAAAACATAAAATATGTGTTCAAATTAATTGAATCATAATTCTGACAAATGTTTTTGTAACAGTAATTATGTTCTGTAGTATGTCAGCTTGAACGTAATTTCCAAGATCTTCAGGTAACTTAAAACTTTGGACTAATATTAAACGGAATTAATGGTTAATCATTGGGTACCTATTTAATTATAAAATTCAATACTGAAATATTGCTAAGCATAATTTCAAGTTTATATACTTCTGCTTATATTTATATACTATGGAGTGGCTATATTTGGGTCATGTATTTAATGAACATGTTTATTTTTGCAATTTTAATATTTAGAAGTTATGTGTATTCATGAGTTTGTTATTCTACAAAAATGCTTGCACCTGACAGTTTTCAAATTACTTTCCTTCCAATTTTCTCTGAAATCGAATTTAGTTACTTTGGTTGAAATTTGTAATTCATGTAGGTAGTTGAGACCAAGAACAAATAGTGACAGAGAAATAAAACTGAATATCAGGATAATGGAATGAGTTTTTCTAGGACAAAGAGTTTTGTCCTGAAGTGTCTATTTGTTCCAAAATATGAAAAACAAGTATGTACAAGTAGCAGAGAGAATTAAGAGCCTGAAAAGAAACTATAAAGTGCGTTAAAAATTTGACAGTTACCCTCCCTTTGATGCACTTATTCAGGTGAAGAGGGGGAGGGAAGAGCTTGTAAAACCTTTATTGCTAAGTATTATGTCAATACCAAAGTAGAATTTGGTTTTCTGTTACAATAATCTTGTTTTCAAAGAGCTTGAAAGAAGACTGAGTTGCTCTTTAACTTCTAAATAATCTGCTCAGATTCCCCATATCTCATCAGAGTAATTTGCTTTGCTTTGACTTTATGTCCTTTTTATTAAAACAAAGGCCAAAACAAGGAACAAACGTTTTCCACTTGCCAAAGATCTAAGTTTTCTTAAAATAGTTCTGCCTTCTATATTTAAATATTTTATTTCATTTTTAATTAAATGGGAAACCAACTATTATTCTCAGGCACCCATGATTAAATTTTCTCAAACTCTTTTGGCTTTGCTTTCCCAAGACTGGACCTTAAATAAAAATTTCAGGATGTGTTTTACACTACAACTATCCTTGAGATTCTTTAGAGGGCCCTTGGGAAAATCACAAACTTTAGTACTTTTTATTACCAGTAAACAAATATTTCAACTCAACTCACAATTTATAGTGTGTTGCAACAGCACAGTTGTAACTAAGGGTTCAGAAGATCTCATAACTACAATCAGGTCATGGCCACAAGGCACAGGTTGCCTGAAAGCTACACATTAAATGGTATATTTTCTTTAGGGACTAAATAGAAAAGCCAAGATTGAGTCATGAGTGAAGACAATATACACATGAGAAATAATCATAAATCATTTGAATTGAATTGGACATTGCAGATTAATCAATTTTTTTAACTTTACAGATGAGGAAAGTGAAACTCAGAGATGAAATGACTCAACTCCACAACCCCAGTTCATCCCGTTACACTGTGTTGTCAACATGTCTAATATATTAGACAGAAAGGTACTAAATGAATCTTTTCCACTATTTTTTCCCCAAACAAAACCAAAAAGAATAATCTATATATGGTAAAACATGTTAAATGCAAAAAGATTACAAATACAAGGTATTCTATTGCAAAAACAGACATTTTGAGCTTTGGCTTTTAATCTTATTGTTCTCAAATAATGGAAACGCTTAGCCTAGAAGATAAAGTTGATGTTATTACGAAAGAGAAACTAGTAAAAAGTGGTTGCTAAAAATAATTTTTTTCTTTGCTGGTTCTCCTAAGTATAAACTAGGTATTAGTATCAGCATACTTTAGAAAGAAAAAAGGTACCTGGGAATGCTTACCTGCTTTCCTCAACTTAGAAATTTATTTTATACAAAGTCATTTAAACAAATTTCTTAAGGAGAAATGATCACTAATAGCTACAAATTCACAAATTATCTCATGTGCTTAATTGGAGTTTTCATTTATTGTAGCCTTATGCACTCTTTATACTAAAATTGAGATTCTCAGGATGTCAATAAAAATGTATACCAATCTGAACAAATTTCTAGAAAAACAGCAATAGCCTTATGAATCTCATTTTGTATAACTGCGTAACAAATGAAACGTTTTCATCGTTCTTCCATTTAATTTTCCCAGAAATTTCACTTCACACTTTTGAGAAAATACTTATGTAAACTGTTTCTTTGAAATATATCTTAGAGAAGTCTGAATATTGAAGTATTATACCCAGTACAGTAACTTATGCATAGCAGCAAATCAATATAGTTTTTAAGTGTACACATTGAAAAGCAAATGACATTTTTAACCTTTGGTTATTTTGGACTTGAGTTACATTAGGGTACCCACAATCCTTTAATTAGCTAATGTATTTCAACATTTTGCCAAGTAGACAGGGCACTGGAGACACTAATGTACCACCATTTACATAATACCTCTTGAAATTATGTACTTAGTGCTTTATGTGTTACCAAAAAACATAAAAGAAATCATGAGACTCTACAAAATAGCTTAGAAAAACAAGTTTTCTATTTATTTAAAAATAAGTTTGTAGTTACTACATTGCAGGGACAGGAATTCTTACACATACATTCTAGTTTGTATAAAAGGATTCAAAGAATTATGCTTCAAAACTAACATAGAAAGTGTCCACCTAACAGTAAAGAAAGGTCCAATCAATATGTACAAAAACAAAGGGCACTGCTATTCTGGTGTGAGACTGCCGTTTATAACATGATACTCCAGGTTTCCAGAAAGAAAAAAACCAAAAACCTCAATAAAGCTAAATAATTAATTTGTTTTTAAACTCTGTTACTTATTACATACAACAGATTTGCTTGTGTTTAACATTGTTTTCTGTACAAAATAAGCATTTTAATTTGCAAATGTGTCAGTTTCAACATTAACTCTCTAGGTCAGTTACTTTTTAAAATTGAGCTACATTCTACACGTCTAAATATCGTGTGACAGGATTTAACAGTTTTCTAAAAGATCTTTAAATAAGACCCCATCTTCTTGCAGTTTTAATATGGTCCAAAAATGTAACTTTGTATTTTGTCGCAATTTGTAGCCTTTCAATCAACACGCACAATCTTAACAGTAACAAGCGTGTGTGCATCTGCCTCATAGGTGTGTGTACTATATATCGTCTCAAACCTATTTTCTTAGCTCCTTAAATGTAGAAACTCATAGCCACCCACTATTATGTATTTGGTTTGTGCCATATAAGGTTAATTTCCTGATGATTTTATCTGCATTAAAAAAGTATTTCAACACAGAGCTATCAAAACTAAAAATAATATATATTTATAGCTCATAATATTTTCTAATTGTTTTATTACAGTGTGTACAAGGTTTATATCTGGAGCGTCAAAAGCAGTACTTACAGTCTTCTGACTCAATGTGACCTCTTCTTGGGTATTGTACATAGTACAAAATGACCTTCCATCTGGAGTCCTTAGCTCAGTATAATTAAGAACAAAAATAGCTTCTTAGTAAATGTAATACTTAGTTCAAATCACTTGGAAATTTGGGAAATGAGGGGAACTGCAAGGAGGGAAGTGAGGAAAAGGTATATTTTCCGACTTCAGTAGGAAAATAAATTGTCGCCTAAGTTTAACTAAACCACTTCTCAACCTGTTTAAAAACAAAACCAAAAAAAACAACTAAATACGGGTGTAATTCACAGAACATAAAAGTACTTCCCCTATTATGACTTTTAAAATCATATATTTCCTGCATATGAGAACAATTATAGCCCTTTTAAACACTCAAGTATCTTGGTCCTTTCAACCTACTCAACAGTAAATTTCAGGTGGACAAAAACATTCAGAGTAACAATTTGTTTTCATTAGGTAGAAAACAGTCAAAATTGCTTCCAGTTGACATCTGAGAGAGAGGTATGTTTGCATGTATAAAATGGAATGCTAGAATTAAACGCTATAAACTGGAGAAACTAATTTATATTACAAATCATATTTCAAAACATGTAAATGTTGCTAATATATAAGGTAAAAATGTTATTTGAATACTTTTGTTAAAATGTCTGATTAATCTACTGCACTGCAGATAAGGGACAGTTCTAGATGTTAACATACATGCTGCACAAGGATCTTTTTGCTGATCAGTGTATATTACATCATTTCCAAGTGATACTAGATTCAACCAAACTTCGTGTCTCAGATGTGACCTAAACATGCTCACAAATATTCTATACAATTATTCTACTTAAGGAGGAAGATCGTTGTTACAATGCTACCAAATAGTCTTCAAATTTGTGATGTTGTACAATAATAAAAACAATGGAAGCAAGGCCAAATCTTTAGTTCATGAATATATGCAGAGAACAGTCCAATGCCACAATAGCAGATTGCAAAGAATAAAATTTTTAAGAAGTATGTCTACTGCCCAGAGTTACGAGATTGTAATTAGACTGTTTAATCTGCTGATTTGCAACATTTTGTAATTTTATAAGATTTGATTGGGACTTGAGAATGTTGGGGTGGAGGGAGAGAATATTAGGGTTAGGTACTTAAAAATACATAAACTGATTTACATTTTCTACGAATGTAATAACAAGTTATATTTCTGAAACTTTCAGGAAACTTAAATTCTTTTATTGCTCACCTAAAACAACTGCCAACATTTCCTTTTGACCTATGAACAGTATATATATGGTGTTACTGTCTCAAAGAAGGTATTTTCCAAGTGGTAGAACAAAACTATGTTGATGACTTAAATTTCTCAATGCAACTTTTGCAACGTATAGAAGCTAAATTATAAAAAAATAAAATCTAGATATATCTGGTTATTACTAATACATTTTTAAGTGTTTCAATTATAAAGAATCTGATCCAAGTCATTTCTGCCTTACTAAGTAACCAGTGTCTAATAATATCCAAATAAGGTCATAAATATATAGTGTCTTTAGAACAGGAACAATACATTTACTTGTTGCAGGTAAGATGGTAAATACTCATTTTTTTGCTCATGAGTTAGAATTAATACACCCTACTAGCGGTATATTTCACTCTTAAGACTGTGTACGCTCTTCCTTTTCCTGTACACACCTTAAAACTGTACACATACTTTTTTTTTACAAAAATGGATTTTATAGTCTTATTTTCTAACACAATGCAGATAACATCAGGAAATTACATGTTTCAAATAGACTGCCTTCAAAAGCAACATATTAATGACTTAAATTTCAAACATACACACTATTTTCAATACTGGTGTAGCTGAGAGACTCATTTTACTATACAACCAAGCCATCCATTTCTGCATTATGAAGAGTTTAACTACTGAATTTTAATTATATAGTTAAATATATTTGTTAGAAAAAAATAAATATACAAAAAACCTGAAAAATTTGAAATTATTTTCAACTGCAAAATCACAGCAATCCAGTTAAGATCTGGAAAATGGTTTACTTAATACCATAGGAGGATTTCTGTACAAATTTAGTTACAAACAATCTAAAAAGCCCAAATGCATCACTTTCCATCCTTTTTCAAGACAATCAGATGACAGCTAACATTTATCCCTACCAGAAATATTATAGAAATAATTATGTAATGTATTTTGCCAAGGTTCAATTAAAGACTTTATTTTTCTATATCAGGGTCATGCTGATACATATATTCCCCAGCCTCGCTTTTTAAAAATGTAGTATCCGAAAATTTTGGCTACATTTTTGTACCATACCAGTCCTCACAAAATACTACATTCTTTAAACTTTAAAAAAAAATGGACAATAATCTTTAAACAATAGAAATGGTATTTATGTTGGTTTTTAAGGTATAAAATAACTAACTGTACCATAAACAAATAAATAACTGCTTTCCTTTTCCACAGCAGTACATATAGCAATACATTCTCCTAAGTCATATAGTTATCATTTACAATAGACAACTTAATTTTACTAATGATGCAAAAAATAATAGAATACAAGGCACAATCATTAAATGGAATTTTTCTTTAGGGTGTATACTGACATACCAGCGTGATAAGGATACCGTAAAAAGTGCAGAAAAAACACAATGTGCAATGAGACCACTGTATAAAACATGATTGCATAAAAAGTGATTTGGCCTATTTTTAAACCTTTAATAATTGAAAATAACCAATCTTCCCCTTAAAATTAAACTATAAAGTATGACATTTTAAAATTATTTTTATTCTACCACTATCTAAAAAATCCTGAAAAAAGAATTTATACCTGGGTAATAGTATATAAGTATGTGTTTGTATATATATTTAATTATACCCATTTATCAATATATACACATACACACACAGACACATTTCTTTGTAAGTCATTTTAGCCTATTAGATATGTCTAAAGTTTAGAAATGACATTAATCCGGATTAACAAGTAAACATCAAATCCCATACCTTTTTCCTGTATTTTCCTTGAATCCTTTAACCACTTAAACATTTTCTCTAAAACATCTCTGTCAAAGGACCCACCAGTGCATTATTTTCTACTATTAGTACCAAAAAAAGATACACCTCAGCATAACTCTTTAATAACTTGCTCTTTAGAATAATATATAGCCTTTCCAATATTGAAAAAGTGTATGCTGTCCTGACAGTCAAAAACAGGCTTTCCACTGCACTGATTCTCAGTCTTTGGCACAATAAACAGAGATTGAGTGATTGACATAAGAATCAAGGTCTGAAAAATTAGACAGTCAAATGTTTTCCAATGTGGATATGTTTCCTTTGCATCAGTACATTTTCTCTTAAGTTTGGCAGAAATGGAATACAGCAAAAGCCTCCTCTAGATTCTTTGTAGATGAACATTCTATAATTAAAATTAAACTTTTCAGGGTATCAAATGGTGGGAATTTTATATTTACCTTTAGAGGAAACACATTTCTTAATTTACTGCTACTCTGGTAACATCTGTTCTCCTAGGGACAAGACTTCTGTATCAACAGAAATGTACCTGGCTTGGTCAAAAATAATTCATTTTAACATAAAATGCTCTATCACTAGGAATATTATGCTCCTTAAGAGTATAGCAGAACTGTCTTCTTCAGAAATAAATTGGGAATTCATTATAGAGCCTCAATTTCCTTTGTTTTGAACAGTAAATGAAATGAATGTTGAAATGCATAACCTATCTAAGGGCAATAAATAGCAAACATTTAAAATATATATGTATATATTTATATATATATATATATTCATTTAAAGAAGTGAAGTGTCTTGTAAGTTTGTTTGTTTTTTTTGCAAATCAAATCATAACATTCCCTAATCCGTCATAGCAGCAAGGAAGCAGAAGCCATAGTTCTACATACTCCTTAACTGTACCTGCTTTATAGATTTTGAAGTAAAATATTTTGGTGCAAGTTACCAACCAATTAAGTTAGCTTTTGCTTTTTCAGTCAACTTTCGGACTCGTCCTCTACTAGAAGTTCCAAAAGTCAAAGAAGTGTCTTCAAACAACAGCTGCCTTTGCTCCTCTTCAGAGTCATCCTCGTTATAGAAGGCTGTCCTTCGACCTTGGTTTCTAGTTCTCATGTGAGGTTCAGAGCCTTTAAGTTCCTCAAACTCTTCTTCCTCATCCAGGGGATCGTCTGTCTTTTTTCGGTTACTTCTCCTTAGCATTTTAACACTTGTAGGAACTATGAGATCTGAGTCTAGTTTTTGTGTCTTCATCTTCCTTTTGGGTTTTCTGCCTCCACGACTCTTTTTCTGTAACAAATCCTCCTTTACAATATTAGTTTCAGAAAGAAAATTGCAGGTTGAAGAAGGAACTACTTCATCTCTGATGGGATGCATGCTATTTTGCTCCGAATCTTCGGGCTTTGCATACTGTAGCTTTTTGGGCTTCCTACCCCTCTTCTTGTGTGTAACTTCACCACTGCTGGTATTAACATCCACCTTAGGTTTCCTTCCAGGTCCTCTCTTCACAAGCTTGGACGGCTGCCCTCCGTGGCCATTTACTTGAATGCTTCCGGGTACAAGAGCATTGTTTTTACAATCTGCTGAAAGGGAACAACAGTGCACTTAATATATGGAACTGCTTTTTTATTTGACCCTCAAACCAATCAATAAGTCCACTTCTATACTTATACGTAATGACATAATCCTAAATTTTTTTTTTTTTTTTTTTGTGGCGGTACGCTGGCCTCTCACTGCCGTGGCCTCCCCCGCCGCGGAGCACAGGCTCCGGACACGCAGGCCCAGCAGACATGGCTCACAGGCCCAGTTGCTTTGCGGCATGTGGGATCCTCCCGGACCGGGGCATGAACCCGTGTCCCCTGCATCGGCAGGCGGACTCCCAACCACTGCGCCACCAAGGAAGCCCATAATCCTAATTGTTTTTTAACTAATATGAGAAAAAGAACTGACAAAAGGCTAACGGTTTAATGATATTATTTATCTTCTATTTAAAACTCACAGAGGAGAAGCATCCTTAATGAAGTCACTGATGACTTGACAGGAGGGAAATGAAACTCAGAGCAAATAAATTACTTGTCTAAATTAATACTGTAAATTATGACAGAGCTGGGATTAGCCAAGGTTTCTTATTCCTACTACCTTTACTACACATTCTAATGTACGAGCATTGTTTTCATTACACAAAATGACCCTGTTTACTCGTATGGAACTTCACCACCACAAAGCACTTTGTTTCCCTCATTAACACAGAATTTTTCTGTCTTCCTACCTTCAAGCAGCTCCATCATGGAAAATAATCTTAGCATAAAATCCATGACCTTTAAACTTGGTAATCGGAATAAATAAGCATTATCATCCCCCTCTACTTTCCTCTAATCATTTTTTTCTATTACAGATGGAGGAAATAGGGACTATCAAGACTGGAATGATTCTAACTCTTATTTAATCCTCTCTTGGATGTGATGATGATCATGACCTTTCTGATATCAGAGAAGAATTTATAGTCTAAATATTTCCTTATGTTCCTCAGAAGTAAAAAGGATCTCCTTTCCTACTAACTCCTATGCAAGGGGTTTGGAAGTACATCTACTGGAATAATTTATAACAGTTGTTCTCCATAAACACTACCATGGCTTTGATATTCTTCATCTATCCTTTTTACAAGAGTAGAAATAAGTTACTCTTGGTCACAGAAGTTTTAAAAAAGGGTTAAAATAAAAAAGCAACTAAATGGCAGTTTTCTTCACAGGATCTTTTTGGAACAGTCCTATCTCCTTATGTAACTGAATGGCAAATGACTGATTTATAATCATAAGCAATACTGACTGCACATATCAATCAAATCCACTATGTGTGCAACTATTATCAGGATTAAAATCCCATTATAACAAACTCCACGATAAAGACCATTATGCTTTATTAAAAAATAAAAAAATTCTGAAGATTAAATTCCAAATCTGTACAATCTGGACATCATGATGAACTGCCTTTCTATGGTTTAAAAAAAAAAAAAGCCATTACCCTTTCAGATGACGAAAAAGATGACAAACACGCATTACCACTAATTTTTTTTTTTTTTTTTTTGCGGTGCATGGGCCTCTCACTGCTGTGGCCTCCCCTGTTGCAGAGCACAGGCTCTGGACGCACAGGCTCAGCGGCCATGGCTCACGGGTCTAGCCGCTCCGCGGCACGTGGGATCTTCCCGGACCGGGGCATGAACCTGTGTCCCCTGCATCGGCAGGCGGACTCTCAATCACTGCGCCACCAGGGAAGCCCACCACTAACTTTTTCCTCCAAAATTCTGAAGTTTTTTGTTTTGGTTGTGATGGGAGATCTGCAATGCAGTATTTTACAGGAAATCCATAAAGAGATGGAAAGTGCTGTTAAAGAGAATGCTTCTCAGAGAAGGAGTCTCTGAGCCAATAGCAGAGGAAGAAGGCAAAGCCCTCATTTCCTGACCCCACAGTACAAATGACTTTCTTCAGATTAGTGGTTTTGAATAATGACGAGGGGAGGGGTGCAGGGGAGAAACATGTCTGTGCATAAAGTAGTAAAAGTATTTTCTAACAAACAAGTACCCTTAACCTGCCTGAGGATTCTGTAAGATTCTGTATATCTTTTAATTTGTTTTACATTAAGACTACTGGCAAATAAACATCCAGTTCATATACCCTACAAAAGTTCCACAGACTGGCTTCAAGGACTCCAGGAGCTCCTTGAAATGGTCCAAAGTTTGTGTGGGTATGCCTACGTGCATTTTTTTAGGGGAAAAAAACTACAGGGTTGGCCAACTTTACAAAGCAATATATAACCTAAAAAGGTTCAGAACTAATGCAGTTCTTTTAAAAAGGAATTCGAGTTAAAAAGAAGTTTTAAAAATCACTCATCTGGACCTGTACTATCCAATGAGGCCACTACTAACCACATGACCACTGAGCACCTGAAATGTAACTAAGCGATTGAGGAATTCAAGTTTTAATTAAGTTTAAATTTGAATATGAAGAAGTGTACATTTTGAAACACTGATGACACACTGAAATAGTATTTTGGATATAAAGGAGTAAATAAAATACAGTATTAAAACTGATAATTTCACCTGTTTGCTGTTACGACATGTAGCTACTAGAACATATGTCACTTGTATTATATTTCAATTGCACAGCACTGCTCGTTTCTGATAGTTAATTCAAGTGCCAATATTTATATGATAAGTCATCATTAATGGGTTACATAGTAGCTTATTATATTTCTATACTGTACTGGTATTCCTATGTATTTGTAATACTCAAAAACTATGAATCAAATTGGCTATTGGACCTCCCCTATCATAATGCCAGAACCAATTCTCGATATACATTTGATTTCTCTAGGATTCAGGACTAACAGAAGCAAGGCCAATATACCATTCAAAACTTTGAATTCAGTTCAGAAAGGAAGCAAATGTAAAACACTCACATACAAAATTATTTACTTATTTATTCAAACACTGATTGTCCACTATATACTAAGTATAGGCAATTAAAAAATGAGCATGGGCAAGCACAAGAGCTCAGATTCTACTGGAGATAGACAACATAAAAAAAGAATAGTTCTATCAACATTATAAGGGCCACAAAAGGCAATGAACAGGAAACTATTAAACTAGTAGGAAAAAAGAAATTCCAAAGAAGGAAGAAAGGACAACAATATTTAGGGACTTCCAAGTGGTTCAGGATGGCTGGGACATCAAAGGGAGACAGAAAAGTAAGGACAGCTGAATGTTAGACAACAGCCAAGCAATGAAGAGTCTTGTATAACAGGCAAAAACATTCAACTCTGATTCCACGTATGATTCAAAGGCAGGGAAGGATCTTAATTCTCTCTGTGTGTTTGTCTGTGTGCACGTGATCAGAAAGGTCACTTTGACTTAAATGTGGAAGATGGACTGAATAAGGTAGAGTTGAGAACTGAGGCAGGGAGACCAGTTAGGAGAGTGCGACAGTCCATGGAAGTGAGAATGGAGAGGAGGAAATGGATCTCAGAGATGTTAAGGAGGCAGAAAGAAATAAGTAGATTTGGATGATGATTTTAAACTTATAGAGGTGGGAAGATCCCAATATCATTAATCAAAATGAGGTCATTTCAGTAGAAAAATTAAATTGTGAGAGGTTTCTGGGGGGAATACTGAAAAGGAAATGGTCTAGACACTCTGGAAGTCATGACGAAAAATGCTTATTCTTGAGCTGTCTGCTGTCAAGAAGCCATAATTATTTTAACATGTCGTAGGGTGTATTTCATCAGTTACTTGCTTCATCTTTCAAACAGAAAACTTTTACAATGAAAATGTGAAGACAAAAGAACTTTGGAAGCATAACTCTAAGGGGTCAAAAGTTGTATGCTAGAATAGATATCTGGCTATAGACAATCCTAATTATTATTTAAAGGTCAGTGTGTTGAATTTTGTGATATAAAAACAACTCAAAAATTTTTCTAAAGAAGTGCTATACTGCGTTAAAACTAAATTCAACTTTATTTAAACTTCTTGGATATACTTTTCTAGGTTTTGTAATACTGAAGTTAAAAACTACTAAATTTATATCATAAAAGCCTCTGATTTTAGAATATGCTTTTATTTTTCATAGGACAGAAAATGCTTTTATTTTTCATAGGGCAAGTTTTTCTTGGCTTCTAAAATTTAGTAACAATACAGTTTGCTTTTGGCACAAAGCTGCATATCAGAAGATGTCTCAGTAAATATATCAACTAATACAGAATGTGTGACTTTTAAATGAGCAACCTAAAAAGTGGATATAAATATTATTTCCAATAGAACCACCATTTGTTAAGATCTACGGTACCTTGCTCGATGACAGCTGATGACTTTGAGAGAGCGGATGTCTTTGAGAGCACAGACGATTTCATTTTACGTTTGGCTGGCTTTTCCTTTTCCATGTTTTCTTTTGTAGAATTATTCCTAGTGGCATGACTAAAATTGGACTGACCAGGACTTGAAAGAGTACTCAAGGTTTTGGAATGTTTCATGGAATTCTCTAGAACTAAAACACACATACAAAAGATTAAAAGCTAAGAGTTAAATTATTTAACCTTAAAACAAGCAAGAAGGTTGGGATTACTTCTAAAGTGAATTGTTTGAATTAGCCAACAGGATAAAACCTGGGGCGATGCTTAAAGCTTCCGTAAGAAATCTACTTTCAAAAAGGAAAAAGGCGTACATAATAGTTTCAGACCTTTCAGAAGCTGTCCAGTCACTGCAAGATTATGAAGGGAAGTGCTGGCAAACTGCTAGCAAGTCTGGGTTCTACGATTTAAATTTAGGCAGTTTGGATCAGAGTTGCCATTTTTGAGCATTATCCTATACTGACATTCCTAAACCTCAATATTCTTTTCCTTATCAAAAAAAATTAAAAGAAAAACGGGCAAAAACAATAAAGAAAAGCAAAACCAACAGTGTCTGATGGAATTTACTAAATCTAATATATTCCATTGGCAAAGTAAATTCTTAAATTACAAAAGTCATTATATATATATATTTCAATTTAGAAACTGTAGCTGATTCTTACTTGTTTTCCCTGGCACTGCAGATGTGTTAGCTTTCGAAATAAAAGTCTTCGCTGCTGAAGAAGTGGATGGTTGCTCACTGGTAACTAGATCCGCAGCCACTCGATTGCTTCTGGTTCGAACTACAGAACTGGATTCCGTTTTACCATTTATCTGAGCAGCACTGTGCCTTGGTGGTATTGATCGTGTAGGTGCAGAGAATGGAGAGGTAGCAATATCTGACTTTAACTGGGGTTTTAAGATCCTTTTTTTCCGTTCAGGGCTGAAAATAAAATAGTATCATTAGTCATTCTTTTAGCTCTATGTGGATGAATAAAACAGTCTTATAATACTGTTGGATTCAATATTTGTACTGTTATGAAATATGTTAAAATATGAGATTTGTAGTGGATTTCATATGGTTGTGAGCCTTTGAAAAGTGAATATTTAGTGAAGGATCGCTGTAAATGCTATAGTTATATGACAGAAAGCATGATGCCATCACTATCCTAAAAATGCTGTTTTACTGTACAGATTTAGCAGTTTGAATTTAAGCACTTACACTAGTATAGCTTTAGTTAAAAGATTAAAAATCCTCCACATCATAGGAACTTGCATGTCAAATATATCATTCTGCAATATAGGGAATAGTAAAGGAAGTATTAAAAAACACCAAGTTCTATCATTTAGATGACAAACTTATAGATCAGTTGATGATATTTAAAAGAAATCAAATACCTTGATGCAGCACTACTGGAAACAGAGCTGCTTCTATTTCTTTTCCTCCTCCGTTTGGTTATTGTACTTCTTTTATGAAAACGAAGGGCAGATTTATAATCTGATAAAACTGAACTAATGTGTTCTTCAAAGAAAGCGGACAAGCGCAAACTCATGCTGTAAATCTATGGAAAGAAAAAAAACTGTTCAAACATTCCTGAAAGGAAATGCCTGTTCCTTTGAGATAATAATTTAAATATTTTTCTAACAAAAAGTTTTTAGAATTTAAAACATTGCTTTTTCTCAATCTCTTTTGACAAAGACTAAAACTGAAACATTATTACAATTAAATTATTTTTGTATTTCTTGGACAAAGAAAGGTAAATGATATTTATAGTTTTACTCATTTTTATGACTCGTATGAGCATTATATGGAAAAAAATGCTCCTTTCCACTAATGCAGAAAACAGCTGGAAAAGTTAAGCACACGTACCTCTAACACATATCAGGACAATGTGTATGTGATGTCTATTCAACTACACTACCTTCAAGAAAAGTAACCATTCCTAAACATTAGTGACATTAGTGTTTTTTCATAGAAGGAATAAAACAGAAAGATGTGAATTCCTTTTTCCACTAGAATACCATTAAGAACCTAATAGAAAGTTTATCAATTTTGTTTTAAATTTTAAGTAAAAGCAGCATTTAGTTACTCGACATACTTTTCTACTAATTTCATTTCATTTAAACAGAAAAGAAAGCAATTCAATTATATACCCTTGATCTTTTGCTTGGTGTATATGCTTTGGAATTACTAAAAATAAGTCTGACATCTTTACATAACTCCATTGGTGACTCATAATTCCCAGCCTCTAAAGTCTCTCTAACGGTAGCAAAATCCATTGGAGTGTCAATGATGTCTCTGTAGTCCTAAGAGAGGGAAAACAGGTCATATTAATAATATAATAATAATAGTGCATTACTTCTCATAACAGGGATTCACATTCAATTTCTGTGATGACTGCAAGTCCTAGAACTATTAATAATCATTCCTCGTTTCCCTCATCAAGGCTCCCTTTATTCCCGAAGTCATTTTTATTTTTTTCATGTCCTCTACCTTTTACTGCAATCAACACAGGATTTCTCTCATTCAGGAACCTATAAATTCTGCTTTTTTTTCCTTCAGAAAGAGGTAAAGGGTAGAGTTGTGTTTGAAAAAGGAGATTAAAAGAATATCGAAAAAACTCAGTTCCACAACTACAAGTTTGATATAAAAAACCCAAAACTTTATACTACCCATGAACTCTAAAGGCTGCTAATTCATTGAAACATAACTGTACCTTTAAAATTAAGAGATAAAAACAATAAAAATATGTTAACATCCCATGTACGTGAAGGTCTGAATTCTAGTAACCTCAACTGCAGTACTACAATTACTATAATTGGGAACTTTGTAGTAATCAAGAATTATGAATGTAAGTATCTGTCACAAAGCCTTTGCAGTTCATTCCACGGAGGAAAAGTGCAGTCACCCAAAGTCTCCACCTAATCAATTGTATATTGTATATACAATTGTATAAGATAAAGCAATAAAAACAGGCAAATGAAAGGAGAAAAAAGCAACAGAATAGGATAAAATGATCCAAATATGGTATCTTTAAAGGAGTAAATAATACTATACCTTTTCCATAGCCCCAGAGTATGTAACTGTATTTTTCGAAATACAATAACTTGACTTTGCCCCATCAAGTTTAAATTATGATCAAATATGTTTGACCATAAAGCAAACAGTATTACTGCCTTTGACAAATAGGGACAGTTTTATTTCTTCCATAACAATCTGCAATGCCCTTTATTTCCTTTTCTTGTCTTGCTGCACTGGCTAGAATTTGCAGTACTATGTTAAATAGCAGCTGTGAGGATGGACATTTTTGCTCCACTCCCAATCTTAGGGGGAAAGCATTCAGTTTTTCATGATTAAGCATGATGTTAGCTATAGGTTTTTAAACAGATGTTCTTTATCAAGTTACAGAAGATCCCCTTTATTCCTAGTCTTCTTAAGTCTGTTTTTATTATTAGTGGTGTTCTGTTTTCTTAGATTATGTATTTGTCTTTTTGGCATCCACTCAGCACAGGGCCAACTATATTAATTTTCTTATTTTTGTATTCTTGATACTGTGGTATTTTGGGGACCAAACAGACCTAAGGAGAGACTGCCCCCTTCCAAGGGCTTAGGCAATTTTTAGAGATGGCAAAGGGTTGTACTGGGAATACAGCTTTCATATGTAAACCAACCATGCCCTTAAGCAACCCTCACACACCAAGCCAGTATTTCCTCTGCCATGAATCATCCCAGGGTCAGGTATCAGACAACCAGAGACCACCCCTATGCCCCAAAACCAACTGGAGTAATTCAAAGTAGCCAGTCTTAAGCTGTTGACTATGCCCTGCCTTGCCTTTCTCATGGAAACCTCAGTAAAGGCTCTGGCCCAAGCTTGTCCTTTGCCCCTGTGTTTTTTGGCTGTGTTGGGTCTTCGTTGCTGTGCGAGGGTTTTCTCTAGTTGTGGCGAGCGGGGGCTACTCTTCGTTGCGGTGCGCGGGCTTCACTGTGGTGGCTTCTCTTGTCGTGAAGCACGGGCTCTAGATGCGCGGGCTTCAGTAGTTGTGGCTTGCGAGCTCTAGAGTGCAGGCTCAGTAGCTGCGGCACACAGGCTAGTTGCTCCGCGGCATGTGGGATCTTCCCGGACCAGGGATCAGACCTGTGTCCCCTGCTTTGGTATGCTGATTCTTAACCACTGCGCCACCAGGGAAGCCCCCGCTCCTGTCTTCTGCAACGTACCTAAGACCCTGTGCTTTCCCCTGTGGCCCTAAGTGGTATTTGGTGAACCCCTCTCTGGGACCTTAAGTGTAATACATTTCTTTCTTCCAAGACTCATTCTTGTTTCCTCCTGTGGCCACAATGATTACCACACCATACCCAACATGTACATTCTTTAAAGAAATGAGTACTGAATTCTGTCAAATGCCTTTTCTGCACTGATATGATCATGTGATTTTTCTTCTTTAGCAATGAATTATTGACATATTGACTGATTTCTGAATACTGAACCAGCCTTATATCCCTGGGAAAAAACCCACTTGGTCAGGGTACAAAATCATTTTCATATATTGCTGAATTCTATTTGCTGATATTAAGAATTTTTGCACTTTCTTCTTTTGTACTGTTTTGTCTGGTTTTGACATCAGGGTAACACTGGCTTCATAGAATCAGTGTAGAAGCATTCTTTATCTTGAGGAAGAGACTGTGTAGAATTTGTGTTAGTTCTTTAAACATCTGGTAGAAGTTTCCAGTGAAGACTCCTGGGCTTAGAGATTAAAAATAACATACTTGGGCTTGCAAGAAACAAAAGGAAATCCACACGTTTCAAAAACAAAGAGAAAGGAAAACCAGAGCACTTTAGCATTAGCTCAGTTCTTCTAAGAGGTTTTTTGGATGGTAGGGTTTGAATTAGTCCTGTTTATCACACTGCTGGAATTAAACATTTATCTTCTACATTTAAGATTACATGTTTCTTGATTTTTAAAATGACAAGTCATTTATGATATTTATCTATTGATGAAATTTCTCTATTTTCATCATTGCAAATTAGAACACATACATAAAAAAACAGATAATAAAGACTTTGGTGATACCACATCCAGGTCATGATCTTATAAAACGTTTAATTTTAATTGCAAACCATGAATGTTATCTGATATACAATCTTTAGTAACTGAAAAAAGGAATAAAAAAAAATCACTTGAAGTGAAATTTAGATTGCTAAGACTGCACGCAAAAATAAATACTTGTAACATGTTTACTCAAACTTTTTACCACGAATTCCATAAAGATCATAAATTGGCATAACCTACATATATAGTAGTGCCACCTTACATTTATATATAGTGCTTCAGTGTAAAAACTATTTTAATGTTGAATAAATAACTAGTAATATTCTCATTCCACTTCTATAACCCTGTAAGGAAGGTTAGAGACAGGTATAATTATTCTTGCTTCCCAAATAATTTCCATAGTAAATTCACAGAATTAGTGTGGAAAAGAAAATAGTAAATATATACTCAGATATAAAAACTAAATAACTTGCTCAAAACTACAGAACTGGTAAGAGGCAGAGCTGGGACAATAACCCAATTCTTTGGAGTCTTAGTTCAGGGTTACTTCTTTTCTACCACACTGTTCAATTTAGATGCTCTATGTAGCCAAATGGATAATGAGAAGGTGTATGAAATAAAAAGAAATAAACTATAATCATAAAAATAAATAGTAAACTGTCATGTATAAGAGATGTATATGTATTTATATATATATATCAAAATCAAACTGACAAATAAAGAAAGTATTTTCAAAAATACTTACTGGGGGACTTCCCTGGTGGCGCAGTGGTTAAGAATGCGCCTGCCAATGCAGGGGACATGGGTTCTCGAGCCCTGGCCTGGGAAGATCCCACACGCTGAGGAGCAACTAAGCCCGTGTGCCACAACTACTGAGCCTGCACTCTAGAGCCAGTGCGCCACAACTACTGAGCCTGCGCTCTAGAGCCTGTGCGCCACAACTACTGAGCCTGCGCTCTAGAGCCTGTGCTCCACAACCAGTGAGCCTGCACTCTAGAGCCCGTGAGCCACAACTACTGAGACTGCGCTCTGGAGCCCGTGAGCCACAACTACTGAGCCTGCGCTCTAGAGCCCGTGAGCCACAACTACTGAGCCCGCACACCTAGAGCTGGTGCTTCACAACAAGCGAATGAGAAACCTGCACCTTGCAACGAAGAGTAGTCCCCGCCTGCCGCAACTAGAGAAAGCCTGCGCGCAGCAACGAAGACCCAACGTAGCCAAAAATAAATAAATAAATTTAAAAAAAAATCTATGTGCAAACACATTAAAAAAAAAATACTTACTGGATATTCAAGAAGATCTACTGGCTGGCGGAAAGGCTCAGAATCTTCACACTGAAATATGAGATTTAACAATTCTTGACACTGTTTCTTCCATGCTTGAATATCATAAGACTGTGCTCTGTTACGTAATCTTCTTCTAGGCTGATGGTCCTAAAATTAAAATGTTCAAATAATATTAATAATACATATAATAAAATTTTTATTTTTAATCTTGGATAATTAGGTAATATACAGTGATTCAAATAAAAGAAAACATCATTCACCTAGTTCTGAAAACCATGCATTGTTGTGATGGAAACTGATTTGGAAGTTAATACTTAATCTGTCTTTAAAAATAGTAAGAGTAAAAAAAAATGCTTAATACATTTTAATTCATATAAGGCACTTCTGTTAAAACAAAGAACTTAGTACCTTCCTCTTCCGGGTAGAAGTTCCTGGCACATCAGTGTCTTCTTTTTCTTCTTCCTTTGAAGAAAGAATTTATCAGATTCATAAAATATTCTAGGTTTCACTATATTCTATAGTTTTTTAATACCAATTATCTCCTTTACATTTTGGAAAACCCATAGTATATATGATGCTGGAACACTTTACTGACTCATTAAAAAGTCTCCCTCCACCCACCGTTTAAAAAAAATTATAACAATTCTGAATCATTTTTTTTTAAAAAGTTAGCAACAGCATTAGGCAAAAATAATTTTCATAACAGCATTCACCTGAAAACTACTGTGTGTAAATTTCTTTTTATATATGGAACATAACCAATGTAGTAATAATCATAATGAAATATTAAATACCTCAGAGTCAGACAAAACTTTCTTCTTCATTGAATTGTAGAGTGGAATTATGTTATAACAAGTCTGATCCCTAAATAACAAAGAAATGTTAGTATACAAGACTGGAGTCATGAGATTTTTGTCCTTTAAACCTGTTAGTAAAACAAGATTTTAAGATAAAACTTGAAGCTGAAGGCTTCTTCATCAGTTGACTCCAAAACCCTATGGCACACACATCTGCCCCTGCCCCTCCACTCTATGTGAAGCCTCCACTCTGGCCTATTTCATTACACCAAGCCCAATTCCCATCTCCCAGGTTTTGCTCAGTTCACTACTGGGCCTGGAATGCCTTCCTTCATTCTTCAGTCTACAAGGAATAGCCAGTATACCTCCTGTCTTCTAATTCCTTCTTCCTTTATTCTTAAATGTAGGCATTCCCTAAAATTTTGTCTTTAGCCATCTTCTATACCTTTTGACCAGATAATCTTATATATCTGCAGTTTATCTGTGTTAGTGAACTCCAAATTCCTATAATTTGCTCTGACTCTTCTCCTGAGATTCCTGACACCATCTAAAATTCTGCATGTCTAAACCTGTTGTTTTCCACTTTCTCCCTTTTCTTTTTAACTTTTTTTTCAACCATTCTTACAGTAATGCATGGTTTTTCACTATTCCTTCCCTTGCCTCCTCCTTATAAACCCAATCATTGGACAAGTTCTGTGATTCTACCTTCAAAATCTCTTGGCATCTGCCTCTTTCTCACTTCCATAAAGTAAGCCTCCATCACCTCTTACTTGGTCAGCTGTAGAAGTCAATCTGCAGTCAGTTTTATATTTTTAGGGCAATTTGCATCATGTTATTCTCATGTTAAAAACATTTCAACAGTCCCTTGCCTTTTGTCTCCTCCCTATCTGTTAACATTAGACACTGCAGTCAAATTAATATTTTTAAGGCATAGCAAGCACCATGCTATTCTCAGGTACAAATATTTTCGATAGCTCCTTGCTCCCTGTGCTCATATTTTAAGTATAGTTCCTCAGATCAGCATTCGAGGTCCTCCACGATATGGTCCAAACTCGAGTTTAGCACACTGTATCCCTATTACTTCAGCTCATGTACTCTCTACTTCACCTGATTTCAGTTACTCGATTCCCTTAACAAATATTTACCTTCCTCCATCATGCCATTCCTCATCCCTGAACTGCTTTCCTTTCATCTAACTTCTGAATCAGTATCTACCTTGTCCAGAACATCTTAACATACTTCTCCCTGTACCTGAAATCCCACCCTTATAGCCAGAAGTGACCCTATCCCTCATCTAAGCATTCATACAAACTCCTTTTACTTTTTCCTTATATTATAGTTACAGATTTATCTACCCTACAAAACTGTATTAAGAGGATAATTATGCATTTCTTTCTATCTCCAAGTATCTATTACAACACTTTGAATATAACTATTGCTTGAAATTTGGCCAAATAACTTAATTAAAAAGTACCATTACCAAAATTTCAAGATATACTAGACATCTTGAAAAGTAACACTAGCTAAAAATGGTTCTTAACAAATTGTATACCTCTAAAAAATGCCAGGGATTTACTTTTAGATATATACAATGTAAATGTTTTATTATTTTATTTTAATCTGTTCTTATAAGGCATTTCAAAGTAACTATTTGAAAGAAATACAATTTCACAGATTATTCCAAATGTAAAAATAATTGTTTCATCTAAATTATTTCACTAAAATATGAATTTACTCTATCATGTGATTCTATTGATTCCTATCTCTTTGGAAAAATAGATGTACATAACATATATAAAACACAAAATTACAGATTAAAAACTTTATAGTTAAGATACTATAAACTTTTACAACCAAGTATATAAATAGTTTTCTGAGGATAACTAATTTTTATTATCTTATTAATTCTTGATTATCAATTTTACTGAAAAGCAGCAAAAGCTTAGCAATAACAGCCCCGAAACCAGTTGGAAGGCAACAGTTTTCTTTAGAGAAATAAGGTCGAGGAAGGGCATAAAGTTTACCTTACGAATTTTCTTTGCTGGTTTATTTATATTGCAATTACCTACATTCCTTAGCAAAACAAACAAACAAAAACAAACTCACCTAATACCAAGAAAAGGGACCCTATGATTATGCTGAGTAATGAGAATGAAGCTGGAGGTGTTTAAAAAAAAAAAGCCTCAATAATCCCTTCATGTAAAAATGAAAGCTGAAAATAGGTGAATACTTAAATTATAAAATACCCAATTCTCTTAATGAGAAAAAATTATCCAATATAAATAAACTTCGTATGAATTCAGAGCTGTATTTCGTAGAAAATATACATATGATTCATTCCTCTGGCTTCAATTTAGAAGACTCAATTCATTCTATGAATGCATAAAATCCTAAGACAAGGAAGTAAAAGTCCTGCTGTCTTAAGAAGTAGTTATCATCACTCTTGGTATGGGATTAATGAATGAGGAAGTAAACTTGACTTTGAAGAAGAAAAACCTTGAAAGTTAAATTCATTTTCCTGCTGATGTATTTGAATACTTGTTCCAAAACTTGATAGGGGCAATACAATGTTAAGATGAAAGGTTCTCAAATCAAATGGCAGACACTCATTTACTGTGAAAATTAAACAAGTTAACCTCTAAAAGATTCAATTTCCTTAACTGTAAATTCCAGATAATGATCTCTCCCACCTGTAAGATTTTTATCTGACTTAGAAGAGCTAATTTAGGTAAAACATTATACATTCAGTAAAAGCTTGCTATTATTATTATTATCGAACATTGGATTTAGAGAAAGATCCCTATTTTCTTACTTGAATTGCAGAACACAACTGTAACACAATCTCTTTGACTCTGTAATTATTATCAGCCAGTGAACTAAACGCTGCTTCTTTAGACAGACATACGCTTCCTATTTTGAGTGGAACTATGCTTATAGCACAGCACGTGACATGATGTATAATAAAAAATGATTGTACTCTACGTTTTGGCATTTTACATTTTAAAATACTGCCATTAATTATTACAGTAATATAATTAAGTGTGGAAAAATACTCACTTTATAAAATGTAGAAGAAGATCAGTCACAAATTTAGCAGATTTCACAATAGGGCTTCCAGGCTCATTAAACGTTCGTGTATTATGCTCTATATACCGAACTTCCCACATTAAGGAAGAAACCCGCCTTTAAACAAACAAAATGCATAAGTCTTATTAATCTCTTTATACTTAGAAATACACACACACATTTTAAAACCAAGACATTCAGACTTTTTTAATTGCAGTCTTAAATCAATTACAAAACTCACACCTTAAAAAGCTGTTTTCAAAAAAACAGAACGTCATTTGTGTTGGGCGGGTGGAAAAGAGTAGTAACATTATGTACTGGCATAGAAAATGTCTGAATTTGACACATTAGTCTATCAACAGGGCCTTCTTTTAGGGAGAAAGACTATAAGGAGAGTAGCAGGAGGAGAGAAACAGTGGAGTTTTAGCTTTACATAGTCCTTTCATGTATGGTGTAATTTTTTGGTAATAAGCATATCTGACTTTTACTTAAAAAAGGAAACCAAGCAATTTCAATCTAATTCTATTACTGGTAATCAAATGACATTTAAAAATGAAAAGCTAACAGCATGCTTATGAGATACAAAAATATACAAATATGGTGAACATGTTAGTTTACTAAGAAACCTAACGAAATGAAAATTAATTTTTTTTTTACACTAAATAGACAATGCAGTTGATCCTTGAACAATGGGGGAGTTAGGGGCACTGGCCCTCCTTGAAGTCTAAAATCCGAATACAACTTTAGAGTTGGCTCTCCGTATCCAAGGTTCCGCATCCACGGATTTAATCAACCATGGATCATGTAGTACTACAGGTACGTATTTATTGAAAAAACAATCCGTGTATAAGTGGACCCGTGCAGTTCAAACCCATGCTGTTCAAGAGTCAACTGTACTAAAATTTTGGTGTTTTATTATTTTATTTCAGTAACTAAAGAAAAATCCAAAGGCAGATTCTAGAATATCATCCAACTTAAAATGATAAGGAAGAAAATACTCAGGAAATGTTACTGATTTTTGAACAGAAAACAATTATATGGAATTTTTAAAGAATTATATATAATTGTGGATACAGAAGCATATAGAAAAGCTTCTGTGCATTTCCAATAGCATTCACAAGGCTCATTCTAATAAAAGAATCACAGGCCATTTTCAGAGTACCCTATAGAAACTGTGTGTAAGATAAGGCATGAGGATTTAATATCAGTAGGGCAAACTGACAGCGGTTTAAGACTGAACTAGAAGTATCAAAGAGGAAAACTACAAACTGTAAGAAGCCTGAAGCCAATGAGCAGAGGAGAAGCAAAAAAGCTCAAAACAGTGAAATAGCACATGCAGGCATCATTATTATGAAATAAGAACATAACTCAGGTCTACAACTACATTATTTAGTTAAAAATCAGGCAGTTTCTAATTTATGTAAGGACTCTGTTCCAAAAGATTTTTTTCCTAAGTTGGTTAAGTTGGCTAAGCTAGGCTAATGCCAAAAAGCCTAATTAAGCTGTAATGTATATTGAAATACAGTACACCTTAGCAATTCTCATGTTGAGCAGTATTTCTATGAGAAAGTATATTTTTAACAATGGTGAGAGATGGCAGAAGTTTATCTTTCTAGATGTAGTCCAACTATTAGTGTGTAGAAAACAGTTCTTTCTCTCCCTTTTATTCTCCCACGTCTTGTTCCATCTCTGAAGCCCGGGGTGTAACTCCTAAGGTTTAACAACTTAGGAGCTTAGAGAGAAATAAGGATATAGTTAAGAATTTCTTCTCCATTTCCTGTCTTAAAACCTTTAACGTTGAAAATGATTTACTTAAAGAAGTGTGCTTCGAGAGGAAGATGGCTGGGAGGCACAAATCACAGGTGATTTCCTCCTCATCTCAATGCTTTTGACAAATATTAATGAAGCAGCAGCAGAAATACCTAATGAGATCAGAACGTCAAGTCCAATGCCTTAGTTTTCTTTATTCCAAGTGTTTCTCGGTGAAGTGACTCCGCCCAGCAGGAGACATTTGGCAGTGTCTAGAGACATTTTTGGTTTTTACAACTAGGGGCTGCTATTGGCACTTAAGGGTAGAGGCAAAGGATAGCCCCTCATAATGAAGAATTTTCCAGCCCTAAATGTCCGTAATGCTTTTGTTGAGAAACACTACCTTAGTCAGTAAGGAATAACAAATGGTGTTTTCAGCACCAGGCACACACAGTATCAAATTAGAATTACAATCTAAGTATTAAAAAGAACTAAAGGCACATTTTACACAGAAAAATATGAATACAAAATACGATTAAAAACTTCCCTAAGGGGCTTCCCTGGTGGCGCAGTGGTTAAGAGTCTGCCTGCCGATGCAGGGGACACGGGTTCGTGCCCCGGTCCGGGAAGGTCCCACATGCTGCGGAGCGGCTGGGCCTGTGAGCCATGGCCGCTGAGCCTGCGCGTCCGGAGCCTGTGCTCCGCAACGGGAGAGGCCACAACAGTGAGAGGCCCGTGTACCGCAAACAAACAAACAAACAAAAGCTTCCCTAAGTTAAAATAAATAGTAATGTAAAGAACTGCAGTACTATAAAACTGATCACAAAAATAAAGTTTTAATGCAATTATTATTTAAGTTAAAATGTTGGCCTGCTAATAAGCAAAAGTCATAAGAAATGTGAAAGCTAAAAGTCTGATTTCATTACGTGAAAACAATGGACTTAACCTCACTTTTTGATAAGACATTTTAGGCAATAAACCTACAAAGCCTGCCCAACATTAGAACTCAATGTTTACAAAAATTGTTAACCAGCATACGCAAATTAACTGAAATTGCATCTTTATAAAACTCTAGTTATATTTCAAACTAAGCTACAACTATAAAAAGTACCCAAAATTTTCTTAATTTCATTCTTCAGAAGTATTCATAAGCTAAATAAATAAGAGAACACACAATTTTTAATATTATTCTATGAAAAAATCCATGAACAAATATTTCAATGGGATATCTAGGAGAAAATAAAATATGTTGGATTGTTTCATAAAATATAATACAAAGACAGTGACCATCAATTCATATTTGTCTCTAAGTGTGGTCTATAGACCAGCAGCACCAGCATCACTGGGAACTTGTGAGAAACATAATCTCAGGTCCTACTCTAAACCTACTACCAGATTCTACATTTTAACAAGATGCCCAAGGTGATTTGCATGCACACTGAAGTTTGAGAAACACGGCTAGAGAGGATCAGTAAAAGGGTGAAAGAATCACTTAGCTTTCTTGTTAGTAGCTACAGCAAATGGTTCTAACCTGTAAAACCTGTTTTCCAGTCTTTGTTTAATTGTACTTAAATCCGTTGGATATGCCACTACAGTGCAATACATGGGATAGGCTTGCAGATCCACAGGAGCCACAAATGCTGAAGCAATATCTAAGATAAACAAACAAATACGTTTATAAATTTATTTTTGTATTGCTTAAAATATTTCAAAATTCTGCTTGAATTAAGCCTTAAGTTCTAATCCACATAACCATTAGTCTACCACTATCTTCTGATAGAAAATATATACAGTTTAGCTAACACATAGTCTCACTTTTTATTATGTCTACATTTATACTGCAAAATTCTAGGAGTATTTATTTATGGACTCCTTAGAAGAAAAGAGATGACAAACAATATATAAAACTGACTTATTAAAGAACATCTACATGTATTTCTATAATTAAAACCAGGCCATTCCTGAATCTATGTTATGTGTTTGACAGTAATTGTTTTGACATAATTACTAAAATTACCTAAGATAGTATCTGAGACAATAATTAAGTGTTGCCCATATTTTAAAAGACTTCAGATGAAAATATCATCCAACATGTGTCTCCAATATCTTCAGCTCTTATTCATGTTAATTTCTCCCTTAGACTCTTTAAAGCTCATTCCTTACTGAAAGTCTAGGTTAATACAAACCACCACACTAGTTTAGAGTTATTTTGGGCACCAAAAGTTCAGATAATCATGCTTTGTGGTCATTGTTCTTTTTCTGTTTTTTTTAAATAAAGCAAAGCAGTTCATATACCTTCTCCCTTCCCTTTACAAATATTCTATTGTGTATACGTATATCAAGTTAAGAGGAAAACTGGTACAGTTACCCATATAATTCAGCTTTCAGCCCTCCTCTTTCAAGTCGCATCATGTCAGCGTGAGTATGTGAAGGATTTTAAAATTAGGTTCTGGAGGATCTAGGTTTTTCAACGGTACCCCTGGTGTTTCTGGGGTCCCTTACTCTGAAATTCAGCTAGAGCAACCTCATTTATAACTGTTTTAGATATTTAAGCCCTGCGTAAAATCGCATTGAAAAAAAAATACCAGTTAAAAATGTTTGAAAACAATGACATGGTATTATGGAAAAAAGTTTTGCTTGAATAATAGTATTTTTCCTTTGCTTTCTGGCAATATCTTCTATCTATATTCATGTGTTACTATTATTTACCTAGTGTCATCAACTGGTTTATTCCTGTAACAATTCTTTCACATTCTTCATCCCTGGGATTGGAACCCCATTCACCATCAAGAGGCTTATAAATCAATGATCTGCATTCAACATCAGTTAAAGGAACACTGGTACCTAGTTCTTCAGGAAATACAGCTGAAATACAAAGAAAGAAAACAGATTTAGTGAAAATATGTGGTAATTTACTAATATTTAGGTTACCTTTAGAAATCAGAGTTAATATTGTTATAAAGTATAATTTTGTAAATGGTAAGTATATTCTTTATTTTCATTAAAGGAAAGTATGTTTCAAGGGTCAATAAAATTTATTCTTTAAAACATTAATTTCATAATTCTCTAGATAAGCATATAATTACTTCTCCAAAATTATACTTGACAACTTGCTCTATTATCAGTTACAGGTGAAGGAGAAAGTATTCCTATAAAATGATGCAAATTTAAAAGTTTTCTGAATCATTTCATAATGTATAATCTCCATGTTTACTTTGATAAAACACACAGGTGAAACTGAGCAAAAGTGGTATTCTTTCAGAAATGCTTCAATCAAAGGCTCAGTTTTTTAAAATGTGGGAACAGAGAGAATTATGAATACTGACAGATGATTCTTACACTTTTTGCTCTTAAATGATGAAGGTATGCTTTCTGCATGCCTGAATCTTTAACAGAATCATTAGGGGGTCGTGGTGACATAAAATCTACAAATCTGTCAAGCAATTTTTTCTTTGAACTAGACTTCATGAGAGAAACATTTTGAAATATGCTATTATTTGTTTACAAAATTTCTCCTCCTCCCAAAATGTAATTAAACTCTGTAAGTGCCTATGTACGTGTATCCAAATAGAACAAAAACAACAAAAATCACCCCCTCCACATAGCAATATATTCAGGTAGGAGACAAGTAGTATATTACTGTCACTAATTCATTTCAAGAAATACCCCAGGCATTACAACATCGATTAGCTTCATTTCTCTCATATTCACAATAGTCTGATGTGACTTCAAATTCAAACCTTCACAAAGGAGAGAACTAAAACCAGAAGAAAAGCCATGTAACACATTTACAAGTTGATTAAGATATTTTAAACAGCTCTAATTTAGCAATGAGATGAAAAAGACATTATTGGTATTGGTATCGCAAAGTGATAATTTCTAGAAAGTACTAGTTTTGAACAAAATCAGCATGACCATTTTCTCATTTCTAAGATTTACCAGATTGGGCTTAGTTTTCCCACATTGTCTTTTCTCTGCTTTTTTAGAATACAATAACTAGTGAGGAACTCCATTTATAAATGACTATTTCTACTATGTTACAAGTCAGGCTTTTTTTCTTTTTGTTTTTTAAAATCTTTATTCTTACATGATAGTAAAAGTAACATACTATTAAAAAAATCAAACAATACAGAATAATGTAAAAGATAATTTGTGGAAGTCCTCATATCCCCACGCTTTATAAATGACCATTATTAATAATCTGGTATATATCCTTTTAAACCTTTTTAGGCATATACAATTGTGTGTGTTGTATTTTTTTAAAACTGAAACAAACATGGACAATGAAACAGAAAGAAAATGCAATCTCCAGGCTTCAGCCACATTGGTCTTTTCTCAGTTCCAGGAAGATGTCATATTCACTGCCTAAGGCTAACTCCCAAATCCTAAGGCAATGCATCAGGCCATATGCAAGATGATGGTTATTATTATTAATTATAATTACCTACTCATTGAACCCTTACATGTGTCAGGCTCTATAATAAGTACTTTACACATATGATATCATTTAATCCTAATAGCAGCCCTATAAGGAAAGTATTAGTTTACATAGTTTCAAAAGCTGAATCCTAAGAATCTGGAGTTTTGAGATTTAAAGGAACTTGTCAAGATGGCATAGATAAAAGACAGCAGAGCTAGGATAGGAATCTAAGTCTTACTCAAAAGCGTGAACTTTAAGTATTACACTGTATTCTATGTATTCTGCTTGGAGTTACAAAAATATCTTTGATCCCAAGTGCTCATCTTCTAGAACAGCGGTCCCCAAACTTTTCGGCACCAGGGACCAGTTTCATAGAAGACAATTTTTCCACGGATGGGAGGTGGGGTTGGGGGGTTGGGGGGGGACTGGGATATGGCTCAGGCAGTGATGCGAGCGATGGGGAGCGGCAGATTAAGCTTTGGTCCTCGCCCGCCACTCACCTCCTGCTGTGCGGCCCGGTTCCTAACAGGCCACGGACCAGTAGCGGTCCGCTGCCCGGGGGTTGGGGACCCCTGTTCTAGAGTGAATAATAATTAACAAATCAGTATCATATTTTGCTGTAATTATTTTCAACCTTCCCTGTTAAATTACAAATTCCAAGTGGGCAAGGATTATGTCTAATTTTTTCACTGTTATGCCTCCCCTACCTCCAGGGTCAATAATAGGTAATAAATATTTGTGGAATGAATACTTTCTACTTGGTCTTCATTAAGAACTCTTTGTAGTTGCAAGTTAGCAAATCAGATTTTTATTTAAGAAACTAATTCCATAATACAGATGCAAAAAGCTTAACATACACTTACCATTGTTAGGTATAAGCTCCATATCCCAAGGACTCATCTTTTCTGTATCTCCATTGTCCCAGCTTAAAGGAAGGAAAACCTTTATATTAAAAAATGTAAATATTGCATTGCAATTTTAATAAAATCACCTTGTAAAAGTAATTACTTCAGTGTTTAAAAGTAGTATCTTTATCATTTTATTAATAGGCGGGGAAAACATTCAAAACAAGTTAGGCTGAACAAAAATACAATACTTCCTTACCAAACATTATAACACTGAAACAAACTATCAGGGTACTCAGGCTGAAGAGGTTCCTGGCTTTCAATTGTTCCAAACCACCAGGCATCATCTATGACTGATCTGAAACGGTCACCTGGACAAGAATAAAAGCCATCTCATTACTCTGAAGTGAAACACTGTTGTTGTTACTCCTCTTTCCTTTAAGATACTTAAATTGCCTGTATGATTTTAAAAGACCTACGAAAAATGACCTACACACTCCAAAATAAATAAGTAAATATATAAAATCAGCAATACTGAGGGAAAAAGTTATTTAATAAGCACACCTGAAGTGTGACTGACTTTTCAGCACCATTTTTTACATTTTATTATGGTAAGGAGAAATTCACTCTTATCTTAAACATTTTTACCAATCTAGCACATCATTAGGACTATGCACAAATTTTTCATTCAAATAAAACCACAGATAATTTCTTCCCCCAAAATATTTATAGTCTATCTTGAATTCTTACTTTCTGTAGGGAAGTTCCTCTAACCAACAATTAAGAGTCCAGCCTAAAAACAAACCAAACAACAACAATCCAACCTGCTTTCCTTTGACTCAATCACCCTTAAGTTACTAACACTTATCTGTACACTCACTTTCCCTTTCCTACAGAAACAAATAAAAAAGAAACGAAAACAACTAATCTTTGTAATAGTTTTGATCCAAGACTGGTTGAATCTGTGGAGGCAGAACCCATGGATACGGAGGGCCAACTATATAGCATAAAATGTATTTAAAAAAAGAAAAGAAATTTAATGACAGAAAGCTGGAGTCAGGCTAAATTAACAGAACACAACTGCATGTTGTTGAGTTATATATATGTGTATATATATACTCTGAGTGGGTATGCACTGGGATCAAATTTAGATTCAAATTCAAGCATTCTAACGGCCAATGTTAAGAGGGAAACATGATCTATTACTAGACTAAGAGTAATTGCTCCTCAGATGCATATTAGTGACACTACCCTTAGTGAGAAGCTAATACATAATTTAATAAACAGCATTACTGACACCTCCGACACCTTACAGTAAACATAATAATGAGTTTCATGAAGCTATTTCTTACAATCCTATTGTACCTAGACTGATGACAGTACGCTGAAGAGGAAGAACTGGATAATGTGTGCCTGACCACAATGAACGATACTGCAGGCTAATGACAATAAAGTTAAGCAAGGAATAGAGTCTACCAGAGCAAGCCTTAAACATACCTGAGGACAAGCTGAAGTAATTATTATTGATGTAATTTTAAATGGCAGTTGGTAGATACATGTAAATATCTTCAGAAATAGAAGACTAACTAGTATTAACTTTAGAAGAAATAGTAATCTATAAATTTAGGGGAGAAAAATGATAAGATCCAAATGATAACATTCTGATGTACATCCATTTGAAATATCTCTCTGATTTGTCCAATACTTGCCGTATTTCTTTGCTTAGATTGTCAGTGCATTTCTAGAATGTTCTCCTGGACTCTGACTGCTAATATTTGTTCCGCCAATTTATTGGCGGATGCGTGTCCTCAAAAATAACAGATGAAATTGATCTTATCAACTAACACATGTAAATAATTTAAAAAATCATATGTACCAAAGGCTTACATCTAAAACCAAGAAGAACTTTTAACTCTTTCTTCTTGAATTTACTTACGGTTTTCTAAATACTGAGTATATAGCTATTTCTTCACTCATCAATTTTAGACATTAAGTATTGGTCTCTCTCCATATAATTGTATATAAAGGGTATGTGCATTTAATTTAATTTAATTTAATTCAGTTTTCCTCTGTCATGACTACACTGTATAAATATTGTTTGCTAATGAGCCAAATAGCACACAATTCCTTTCCTATATAATTTTGTATAACTGCTTCATTTTCTTATGGTTGCTTTTCTCTGAATTTATGATTATGTCTTCCCACATTCTCTAATAGCTCAAACTATAAAACACTCTTCAATATATAATTTCCCACAAAGTCAAACATCTTATACAATTTATCCAATTTCACTTTTTTTTCCCTGATGATTTCACTCTTAGAGGACAATGTTTTCTGGACTGTTTGTTTTACAGACTTGCTAAACAGATGCTATCCTGAGACTTCTGTTGACTGTTATTTGGGAATTCCTTTTGTTGCTTTCCTGTTCTGAATTTCCTGTCTCCTGCAGAGATTCCGTGTCTTTTTCTTTTCTCCCTTATTTGATGGAACACATCTTTCAAAGCTTCCAGAGAAACGGTACATGCGATGTAAATTTTTTTCTGTAACTTGCATGTCCCTAATTTTAATGACTTGCATTTCCATAATTTTTCTTTTTACAGCACACATGTAAATCTCTACGTTTACCAAGACCAAACAAGAGACAACAAATCACCACACAAAGGCCTTCCAATGGCACTGGAAGAGGGATGAAATGCCACGTCAACTGATGTGCTTTTTCAAACCAAATAAGCCATAGGGGCACCAGAGTCTACTCCAAGATGACACAGTGGTCCTGTCTGAAATTTTTAAAAGGAATACTCTAGAAAATAGCACATCCATCTGAACATAAATTAATGCACCTTAAATGCCTGGAGACTTCTAAGGATTTTAGAAGTTTTTCTGAGTCTTGATTACAATATTAGCTTTAATTTTAACAGAGTTAACCAATAAAAGAAAAATGTCAGTTCAGTTTTAGTCCCAGTCCAAATTATTAAACATTTTGAACTGGAAGACTACTTTTGCTTCAAGTTTGAATTCTGTAATTAATTCCTTTGGATAAGAATTTAATTCAGCACATAAAACAGCAGAAGGAATAGCTATAAACAATCTTATACATAGTTAAGAAATATAAGAGAGAAAATGTCTGGAATTTCAGCATCACCTAAATTAGAAGTATTTTCATTCTTAAAAATAAATAAATTCCTGACACAATATCTTACTTTCTTATTAACATCCCTGCAAATGGCAATATTTCTGATTATCTTTACCTAAATTATGAAAAATGGTAAGTCACTTATTAGATAAAGCAAACATTACAGCTTCTAAATAAATTACCCACCTATATTCCACCGCCTATATTTTGCATCGTCAAATTGTTGTCTCAAGACTAGGAAATCTATAACATCAGGCATATCATGGTACCTAAGTACAAACAGAAACACACTGATTAGGTCATATACTTACAAATATCTAAAAGGCATTCAAATTTATCTGGATCTTGAAAAATAATCTACAATACTAAGAAACTATTGCCTCTTTCAACAGTCCTTACTTCATGGTAAATGATCCACCGGTCAGTTTACCAGTATCAGGATCCAGAAAAGCAAGTTTAAGGCAGCAAAGGGTAGGCAATCCCACTTCATACTTTATGCCAACTATTTTCATCAGTTCTTGTTCCTGAGGAAGATACAGAAAATAAGAAACCATCTTCACAAAATAAACTGCTAAACATAATAAAAAAAGTTATCCATTTTAATATTGATCTAGGTGATTACTCTGTATGTATATGTAAAAATCCACTGAGCTGTGTACTTATCGGTGTACTTTATAGTATGCAAGTTATATGTCAATTTAAAAAAGAGAAAACAAAAGAAAGAGAAAAAAGAAAAAGGAAAACTTTATCGAAATAAGAGTTTTCTAACACAGTTCCAAGGACATGGAAATAATTTTAAACTACTGCTGATAAACCCAGAAATACTTCCAAATTTACAAAGATGAAGTTTGCCTTAGATGTTAATGTTGTCCAGTTCTCACCATAATTACATTTTATTCCCAATTTATAAACTACTGGAATATATAAATTCAATCTTATGTTTCTTTAGAAATTAAACACCTTCTACTCCCCAGATTGTTCCAATTAGAAAAGGTATCTTCATGATACAGTTTCTTATAGTGAAAATAGTAACACTCAATACAATTTCCTCTATAATCGCATCTTTTTGGACTATTAAATTATAAACACCATACCCGTAGTTCCATTTTATGCCATGGCTGTTTTTTGGGATTGATACTATAAATTTTATTTTTCCGGGCCATTTCAACATACGCTTCATGTCCTTGTCGGAAATAATAAACCTAAAAAGTAAATAAAATCACAATTTTAAAACTTGTATGTGTTTCCTTTGACGCAAGATGCACGGTATCAGCTGAAACTGCAGAGGGAATTTAATGTCCCTTAAACTAAAAAAAATTCTAGTATTTTGATTTTTTTTTTCCCTTCTTTTCCTCAAGCTGTCCTACTGTCACTTAATCATAACCATAGTGTTCTAAATAACATTAAGAGGTTAGGATAAGCAGTTATTTTTTGGCTTTTTGGTTTCACCATTTTATTTTTGGATTCAAAATAAGTTAATTTATGTTGCATAATAAAGTAAGTTGTAACTAGGGGTCATGTTTAGTTGATTATTCACCTACTTTTATAGCAAGCAGTTTGTACAAATGCAGGAAACTTTAAAATGAAAAATATATTTTCATATATATTTTCACATATATTTTGTCATTATAAAGAGAGCAAGGCATATATTTATCCTCATTTATGGAGGTCAAATTTAAGTGACTCCTGACTACCACGCTGGAGAACCGGTATGTGAATACAGCAGTCTGACCCCAAGTGTTCTTCCCATGACACTTCCCACGATAAATAGTTGAGCTTGTTAAAAAATGCTGCTGGAATTTCAAAAAATGCTATTAAGTTCTTAGCAATATTTTGCGATACCCATTAGCTTATACACATTCATTCTATTCATTAATATCATTATTGCTCCAGCTGCCTGGAACTTTAGAGTTACTTATTACTCTTGCATTAAAAAGGTTTTGTTTTCCTTTTTTTTTTAAAACTGTCAACTGCCACCTGTCACTTTCTACTGTTAGTGTGCTCTGCTAAAGAAGCCTCTATTTTAACTCCTAACTTATTACTATGAATCTACTGAACACCAGATAACCCTGCCTCTTAACATTTACGCATAAAACAAGGAGACATGAACTCCTGAGTGGAAAAGTTTGGTCTAATCTTACATTTTCATTTCAAATTCACAAGAACATAGTCCAAAATGATGGCCAACCACCATATTTTCTTAAAAATGAAATGATATTTCGAATATAATAGATTTTAAGATCTAAGGAACATATTATGAACATTATAGTTATTTAAATAAAATACTTCTATGAAATAAAATTAAAAATAAAAGGCTGAATTTTGTTTTTCCTTTACCATATAAGTATATTTTAGGAAAAAGAAAACTGGCCATAAAATCCTTATTAAAAAATATGTATTAGCTTTTAAAATGTCAACGAAACCTCTATTCTCTTACAATATTTAATTTGCTATTGCTATTTTTACAGTAGCCTCAAAAAAGATTATCAGTAAAGCTTTCCTCCTAATTTTCCTTTTTCCATATACAGCTACAAATATGTAAAATGAGATACTTTATAAAACTGCTGCAATTTTCTGGAGTTCTGTTTCAAGAGCTATAAAAAGTATTTAAAGTTACTTGAATGAAACAAAGGTATTTTTTAAAAGCTAAAAAATACCTCATCACCCATTTGTGGCACAAATGGACATCTTCGGGGGAGAGTATCTGTAATCCATGTTGAAGGTAACCATTCTTCTAATGTCAAACCATTTTCCGTTAGTTCTCCCACAGCCAATCTCTAAGTATAAAACAATATAAAGTAATATTATCATGAAAGCATTAATCTATCAATCTGCCCTTTAAAATAACTACAAAGGTAGTTTGAAAAATAAAAGGGGAAGGGATCTTTGTACAAAAATGTGTATTAAGTATTAAAAAGCTTACTCTGGGAAGATGGCAGCAGTGGCAGTATAGTTATATTCGATTTCTCCAAATCACTCCATAAAAAAAGAACTAGATAAACCAAAGCTCTACAGACAATATTCAAAACAAAACTAGGTGACAAGATATTCCCATAAACACCAAAGTATAAGCTCTGTCTCCTTTCTTTCCTCTCAAAATTCTAGCAGTTTCATCAACACTCCATGTAACAGACTGAAGCATATTCGATATTTTATTTTAAAAAATCCTAGTCATAAGCGTGTTAGTAAGAACTAACTAAGATATTCTCATATGGGCTGAGCAGTGCCAAGATACAGAAGGCTAACTGCTTCCATGGGCTGGGCATTATACTTCCCCATAGCCCAAGAACATTCCTTTACTCCTTTTAAAGTAGCCATTTCACACACAAGCTTCTAAAAAAAATTTTTTTTCAGATTTTTTTTTTTTTTCAAACAGAATGCTGTCAAGCCACGTTTCTTACTTTTGTGAATAGGCCTTTGCGAAAAATTTAAAATTTTCCGGTCACCTACAGGTGGCCATCATAGCCTGGATATTGTTACCTTAGACTTTGGAAAAATGGACTTTGAGCTGAAACCTAACATATGTAAGTAGAGACAGAAACTTCATGCAGCTGATTAAAAATGTTTTGGTTCAGTGTTTGTAAACTAAGATTTCTAAATTTTATTCTCTTGCGTTTGTTTAAAAAAAAAAAGGTGGTTATAAGGTAGTTATCACTGTGAGTTAATGAAAATTCATGAAAAGGAAAAAGGTCATAATGGGTGTCGAGAACACCATCTGCAGCAGGTATGCTATAGTTGCTACTTAATACTCATTTTCCTATTAACTCTCCTTCCTATTAACCACCTTTGTATTTCTCAGTTAAGCACATCAGGAGAACTCTCTCTGGAGAGTAAGGGAGGAGTAAAGGACTTTGGCATTTACTATACGTGAGATGGATCCATTGGAGAATTTTAGGCAGAAGAGTGATAGGATCTGACATATTTTAAAAGGATCACTCTGGATGCATCACAGCAGGCATCTGCAAATTATGGCCCATGGTCCAAGTCCAGCCCACTATCTTCTTTTATAAATCAAATTTTACTAGAACAAAGCCATACCCATTCGTTTATGTATTGTCTGGGGCTGCTTTTAGGCTACAATGGTGGAGTAGCTGGCCCTCTACAGAAAAAGTTTGTTGATCCCTGCTTTAGAAAACAGAGGCTAGGGGGATGAGGGTAAAAGCAGGAAGAGAGATGGAAAGCTACTGCAGTAATACAAGTGAGAGTTCACGGTAGCTGACATTAGCATGATAGCAAAAGTGGTGAAAACAGTCAAGTGCTGAATGTATTTAGAAGACAGAGCCATGATAATAATTCCCTGATGGACTGAATGTGCAATGAGAGAAAAAGGAGAATTACAGGGTTTTGGTGTAAACAACTGGAGTTGTCACTGCTGAGATGAGGAAGGCTGAAGTGCAGCATGTTAGAGGGGAAAGCTTAGAAAATAAATTTTGCTATGTGTTAGATTTGAGATGTTAAGCCACATGACATGTGAACAGTTATTTTATCTACATGTAGTTACTGAGTAGCCACTACTGTTATGCACTGAGCACATCACAGAGTGAGATCCACAGATCATATCAGTCTTACATATGATGAGGTGTTCAGTTAAAGTGCTTGAAAAAGGTTTCCTTTGACTTAGTAAAAAAGGAAAAAAGGTAGGAAAAGTCTAAAAATTACTTATTCCAGCCTCAATATGAACTATTAATACACTAAGGCAAGCATTTCTTCCCAGAATGTCGATTAGGATAGCTAACAACTCTTACCTGAAGCCAGGTAAGTTGGATATTAAATAGAAGTAATCATATTTATAACTGTAAGACTGTGGCATAGACAAGAATCATTATGATAAACATTATGACAATTCCTCAACAATTCTTGGGGGACCTAGAAGTTTGGTTAAAGTAGATTTCTGTCAGTTAGTACTTACAACCACTTAGGGGATAAAATGCATTGACATGTCTCTAAATTTCCAGCCTCATGAATTGCGATTTCTTTAATTTTGGAGATACAGGTAACTGATTTATTTCCTTTCTATCCATGGATATTCTTCTAGGCCCATCTAAAATCTTATTTCTTCTGGAAAGCTTATGTGAAACTCTAAGATAAGATGGCCCCATTTGGTTTCTGAGTTATTATCTATAAAATTACTTTGCCAATCAAACATATTTTATCATGTGATATTTATTCCATTTTTTGGGGGGGGCGGGATTCAAATAACTTGTTAGTCACACATTGTTTCTGGAGCAAGTACTACGTCTTACACTTCTTTTTATCCACTGTATTGCTTTATAAACTGCAGGCACTAGATAAAAATTCATCGCTCTGATTTCCAGAGTTCCTAACAGCATAAGGGATATATGTCAGATAATATCTGAGATAACTTTACTGTATCTCTCGAGAATTCTATTTTTTAATAAGCATTTTCTATATTTGCCTAACTGGGTTGTTTCTTCTTCTTTTTTGCTTAATTCAAACAATCATATGGAAAATATTTTCATTTTTTTCATAGACGCAATAAATATCAACTAATTAATGATATCTCAGTTACTTTTCAGCCCTACAACTCTATGCGTAAGAAGGGAAGTATTGTGTTTACTTGAGATAAGACGACTAAGGAATAAGAACAATTCTATCTACTGTTAGATTCACTGATAGGCTGACAACAAACCATGTGAACAAAAACCAAATTACAGGGAGTAGCCTGTAACATCCTAACCTTATGCTTTTTAAAATCTGTCCCACATAAGTTTAGTGGCAGACAGACCCTGGGGTAATACTTTAAGCAAAACAGTGAAATGAAAATATGCCAAACAGTAACAGTGGATCCAAATGTAGCATGTGTGAAGGAGCCTGAGGTATTAGTTTATGGATAATCATCAAATAAAAGGGGACCAGGTGAAGTAAACTGCACTCCTGGGATAAAAGAATTATGTGAGGCAGCACTGCAAACCTCAAAAGTTCATCAAAACTGTCTTGAGATGAAAAAAAAGTTTACCTCATTAGCCAGATACATGACTAAATCGGTTTTACCTGTCTACTATGTAAAGTAATAGGTCAGACTACATTTATCATCACTGACAAGGAAGAAGAGAAATATTGTGGCTAATGTGTGGTACTCTCTTTGGTAAATATCCCCTAGACAAAGGCAAAGGAGGTGACAAAAAGGATAGTAGGCTGAGGAATGCAGATTAAAGTAATCCATAATTATAAAGCTGAAACAAACAAGTGCTCAATGGATGCAGATAAAATAAACACTTAAGACAGAAGTAGTCCTAAAATTTTTCAAAGCTCTCTAAAGATAAAGACCCTACTGTCTCCCTAGTATAGTATTTAATTCTACAGATAACAACTTCTATTTGATTCTAAAAATGGCAGAGGTTTTAAAAAAATCTCCATTTGTTTAACCAAATGTGCCTCGAATTTATAATCTTCTGGGGAATACAAAACGTGTCCCTTGTATTTCATTTACTTTAGAGCAAAATTTAAACAGTTCTTGTTTTTAAAGAATTCCGACTCCGTAACAGCTAACAGATATTATTCGCATAACATTCATCTCTTGCTTTTTCTGATCTGTCTCAAAGTATCCAGACTAAAGACATAGTAATCAAACCAGTACTACTGACCTAAGGACTAGTGATGGCTCACATGCTCTGTAAATTAATGAAGGCTTGTTACCACAGCAGTATGCAGTAACAGTTAGTAAGGATGGTTGAAAAGTAAAGGCAATTAAAAGACTAATAAACTGTGTGTTTTGTAGCATTATTTTTTTTACATAAACAAATCCCACTGAAGTCTCAAGAAAAATATCTGCTCATGTTATACGATTTAGTGCTCAATATTTACAATATGGTAATTCTACAAGTAAATACTCTCACATGCTAAACATTTAAAAACTTGAGGAAACTAAAGAGATCTTAATATATTTTATTTTACTACTGCGTACTTCTGAGTTTTTTCTATTGCTCTTACACCTGAAAAATGTTTATGTTCATCAGCTGCACTTTTAAAATGCGTGCTTTGTTTTTATAGAAAACATATATATATATAAATCAACCTTTTGTTTTCTTTCTTTGGGCTTCTTTTTCTTTGGTGATACTGGTCCATCTTTCTCTTCATTTACTTTCTTTCTTTCCTTTTTAATCTGTTTTTGCTTCTGTTTTTCAGATTCTTCTTCTTCATCTGAACTGCTTTCTGCTTTCTTGGTTTTATGCTTAGGAATTTTCTTTGGTGGCTGCAGATTAATTCCTGCATCTGCTGTCCAGTCAGAATAATCACTGGAGTAGTCACTAGAAGGAAAGAAAAGATTTAAAAAATACACAGACAAGATACACTTTTAAGACTTTGTTGTATGAAAACGTAAAGAAAGATCATCATAAAAAGTAATGACAGAACAGTACATACTAAATGAACTAAAAATATTTCCTAACTTTCAACTCATCTTCTAAATAGTTTCTTAGAAGTCTGTAGGCTTAATTTACTTAAGTATCTCCAAAAATTTTTAAGATAAATAAGGTCGTAGTGCTAGTTAAACAATGAACTTAAGTACCTTCTATGATTTTAGCAAACATACAGATTTCTGAGTGCTGCACGTGTTCAAAATATTGTGGAGTATACAAAAATGAGGAGCACAGCATCACTTTCCTCAATTCTAGCAACAACAGAAAGATAGCCCTAGATAGCACAGGAGGTACTGTCACTGAGGAAGAAGCATAGGGATTCCTTTTTGAGGGGAGGTGGGCCCCCTGACACGGGAACGCCCATGGTAGAGCCCTGATGCCTTCATGGTAGCTAGATACCGAACTGACAGGGCCAGAAGTCCTCCTACCCAGCGGGAAGACTGATCCTGCCAACTTTGCACGGCATCTCCAGTGTACACCCTAAGTGTATCTTATGCCTCAAAGCAAAGTAAGATTCAGAAAAATACAGGCCTAATATTTTATGTATCACTACCAATCGTGTTTGCCATTGGCTGTATCTCACTGGAAACTCAAGCTTTCTTTTCAGTTCACCTTCAACAGACCTAAGTTTTACTAAACTGATGTTGCAAAAATAAAGAATCCAATTATGTTATCTTCTGTTTTAATTTTAGTACATGAGAATATTTCATTACTTGATTTTATAGTTTTATAAATATAATTACCTTAATGGAATCTAAATTATACTGTGTTAAAATCAATAATCAGGTTGCCTAGATTTACTGATGTATATCCTCACTCCTCTAAACATATTGCTGATAACACTGAAGGCATATTTTTCTGGAGTTTTATTCTACTACCTTGTCCCTCTGGTCCAAGTGTCCTTTATGGGTAATTTACCCATTATCTCCCTAAGAATAATCATCACAGATAAGAATCAAATAATTAAGGTGTTTTCTAGTATGATTTCATGACTTCATTTTAAAACTTAAAATGATTTTGAAGAACTTAAATAAAAAATATTTCTGACACTACTCTGGATATGTGGGAACACATCTGCAGGGCAAATAGCCACCTAGGCTATCCTCAACTTAGGAGCATTTATTTACTCTAACCCCAGCCATGGTCACTGTAAATGGCACTCGCCAAATACTCACTGTTGTTACTCTCTGGAGCACTCAGCTCTTACAGAAAATCTGCTGCCACCAGCACGGACTACAAACCCCAGAGGTCTATGTACTTTACAACAATTTCGCCAACTGCTGAAGCCAACACTGCTTTTTCAAAACAAGAACCTCTATGTTGTTTCATGGTTTGAGATACAGGCATACCTTGTTTTTACTGTGCTTCATAGACACTGTGTTTTTTACAAATTGAAGGTTTGTGGCAACTCTGTGGCAACAAGTCTATCGGTGCCACTTTCCCAATAGTATTATTTTCAGATTAATGCTGTTTTTAAATGTTTAATTATTTTTTTTAGACGTAATGCCACTGCACACCTAACAGACTACAGTATAGTGTAAACATAACTTTTATATGCACTGGGAAAACAAAAATTCACATGACTTGCTTTACTACAATATTCTCTTCATTGTGGTGGTCTGGAGTCAAACCTGAGATATCACCAATGTATGCCTATACTCTATTTCCACTGCTGAGCCAAAAGAAAGTGAGCTTTTCTTCTACTGTCTTCTTTCAAATACAGAAAACCACCAGACATAACAATGAACACTTGCATATCATTACTGGGAGCAACTACTGTGGAAATAGGGAAGTCCATGACAAAAAGAGGTAAAGAATTCTTAAATACAGGCTCTTGGTTTCTTTGGCAATGTTAAGAGCTAGTTCTGCCAGGGAATAACTATCAGGGGCTAAACATAATTACCATTCCCAAAGGCTCTACTTCTTGCTACTGAGACCTCGCCAAGGTCAGCCAAGGCCATTAAGCCCCGTAACAATGTGAATCACCAGTAAGTAGAAGGAGCTGAAGGAATTCTCGCTTACGTGATCAAATGGGGTGGGAACAACAGGAATAAGGGAAAGTTTATTCTCATTGCTGGAAGAAAATATTATTAGCATTCAACAAATACCATTAAAAAAAGTTAACTCTACAAAATCTCATTACTTTCATAATTTAATGCATAAATATTTCTCAAAGCCAGTAATGAAGCTAGCTTGTGGTTCAGTATTACAAATATAACAGCATTCAGAAGATAAAATATCAACTAAGAAAAAGTTAAAAGCATCATTTTGTAGATCCAGTTACAATATCCAAAAATATTTTTCTACTAGCGAAAACATGTCAAAGGAAATCTAAATTTTGGACAACTACAAAAAAACTCTGAAGAAAGATCAACTTTAAAACCAAAGGGACTCTGAAATATGTTTCTCATAGAAAAGAATTTAACATTAAGAATCAAGGCAGCTTTCTAAAGAATTTACATTACATTTGGAAGAATAAAAATTCATTAAATTACCTAGAACTGCCATCACTATGCCATGCTCTCTCTTCCTCTTCGGACGTTCCACCACTGACAGCAACAACTTCACCTTCCTAAGAGATAGTTAATACATATTTTATTGTATAGCTTTACAGAATAACATTCTATGATTACAGAAAATATCAGTGATATCTAACAGTATGAATCATATTAGGATATTTATATTAAAACCTGATTTAAGTTAGTTGTAAAACACAGGCCTCATATTTCTATACAAAAATTATTGAATGTATCCAAATATTAAGTGTATCCAAAGATAAAATACTTACTAATACTGGATTCAGAGCAATCTCTTGGGTGGATTAACATTTTTTAAAAAAGCCTCATAACACATCTTCTAGACTGGGTGATACCAAATTAATATTTGATATCAACTTTACTTCTTGGGTTTTTTTTAAAATTTAAGTTTTCTTTTTCTATAGATGCATTGAGAAACTTAAATTCAGGAACTTTTATGTTTTTATTATTATTATTAAAATAGCTTTATCATATAAAAAAAGGATATTCCAACTCAGGTATTATTTTATACAAATGGAGAGGATTAAAAACTACCCAAACACTCTGATTTCTCTTTAGTAAATATTCACTGGTTAACACAGGATACTACCTGTGAAGCCATTTTCTTTATAAAAATTGGTTTTTTTGGGGGGGGGGCACAAAATCTTGCTCCAATAAAAATACCAGCTCACATTAATTAAGCTTTTAGTATATGTCAGAAACTGTTCTAAGCACTTTGTATATATCATCCCATTTGATCTAGACAAACAGTGCTGGTGATAAGAATCAGTCATTTAAATAAAAGAAACTAAAGCTTAAACAGGCTAAGAAATTTACTCAAGGCAGAACAATTAATAAGCAGCAAAGCCTATTTTGAACTCATGTCATTTTACTTCAAAGGTTAGACCCCACTCTACACAAGAACGATTCAGTGTTACTAACTGCTGGGCACATCCAGATCATTTTTCACAAGGATAATGAAATGTATTTTTTTACTAATTAAATGTTATATCTTGGGGAGAAATTTTTTCCTGTTTTGATGGCTTAAAAATGAAGAATGTATTACATAACTATTCCACAGGGCTTTGAAAACTAGGCAAATATGAAAAGATCAAAATCCAGAGTAAATTTTATTTAGCAAATTTAATCTTTGCTCAATATAACTGAAAAAAAAAAATCTAAACAAGTGATCTGATTATTCCCACTCTTAGTATATTACTTCTTTAAAGGGGGAGAACAGAAACATAATTCTACATTCCAAATACAAAATAAAAAGGTACTATATGGAAGTACAAATTGTTTGAACCAAAAACCCAGGATTCTTTCTTTTTTTTTTTTTTTTTGCAGTACGCGGGCCTCTCACTGTTGTGGCCTCTCCCGTTGCAGAGCACAGGCTCCGGACGCGCAGGCTCAGCGGCCATGGCTCATGGGCCTAGCCGCTCCGCGGCATGTGGGATCTTCCCGGACCGGGGCACGAACCCATGTCCCCTGCATCGGCAGGCGGACTCTCAACCACTGCGCCACCAAGGAAGCCCGGATTCTTTCATTTTTAACTAATATATTGTGCCAAAGGTGATATTCTTTTCTTATTATTCTCCTCTACAAATTTAAGGCATAAACAAATTAGTTTTGAAGACAAATCAAAGAATTAGTAGAATTTTCTTACGTAACAGACGTACCTGGAAATACATTTTGAGCTGAATTAATATTTTTAAAATTTTATAGAAACTTAATATTTAAAAGAGTAATATTATAAATCTTTCAAAAATAAATATTTTATAATGCAAATAGATAGCACACATATATTTTACATTCTGTGGCATATCTAAATTGTTATGTGTCAAGTTTATATAATGAGTATATTTTATCTTTTTTTGCCAGATTGAATATATCGTTTTGTTCTGGCCATACAAGGATCTGAAAACACTGGAGACTTACTTTTAAATTATGGTTAGAATACTCTCGATTTGTGCTAATATTGCCCTGTCCATAGAGAATATATGTGGAGAATCCCCACACGTGTCTAACACTGCAAAACGTAACATGACTTCAAAAATGTGTAGCTGTCAACATCTCAGATCATAGAGTCTCTGACTTAACTGTGAGTGAAGGGGTAATAGGGAGAGTGCGACAGGGGAAGGAAGACCATTGTAATTGCTAAATAAGACTGATCTGTGACTGCAAATGGATTCCCTTCGCTGAAAGAATATATAATTTAGTAGGGACAATGATATTTATGGAAATAATTATACATAAGGAATATTTTAAAAATTTACATTGAGAAAGCTATAAATTGGTACAGAGATTAAAAACTAACCAAAATTGTCAAATGTCTATTGATCAGTTATAGTTACAGACTAGAGCTTCATGGTACCATTTCAAAAACTTGGTTTTGGAGTGAAAGGAACGTGCGTTTAATCCCTGCTCTACCATTTAATAGTTAGGTAAATGTGTAATCTAAACATCTTTGAACTTCAGAGCCCTCAAAATGGGAATAATTAATTCACATGCATTTGTTTTGTGGACTTGAGGTTATGAATATCTGTGCCATGCCCAGAACACACACTACGGTCCTACAACTATCACTATCATTTTAAGACCTAGACAAACCATGTTTGAGCTACATCTCTAAATATAACAATGAATGCAAAGAATAAAAGTTACATTAAAAAAAACAAGTAAAAATGGAAACAGAAATCTATGAGTGTGCTGAGCTCTCACATCTGAAGAACTAGTGCCATTTTCTATCTCTTCTGAAGGTCTGGGAGTCTCTTCCAATGCAGATCTCGTACGATAATTGTGTTGGTTTGCTTGCTGCTTTTTGGATTCTCCAAGATCCAGGAAATGTTCATGAGTATGATTCTGGAAAAAAGTAAATTAAATTTATCTGGAGTATGCTTAAAGAACACCTTTTACTTTAAAAGTTGTATTTTTTTTTTTTTTTTTTTTTGCGGTACGCGGGCCTCTCACTGTTGTGGCCTCTCCCATTGCGGAGCACAGGCTCCGGACACGCAGGCTCAGCGGCCATGGCTCACGGGCCCAGCCGCTCCGCAGCATATGGGATCTTCCTGGACCGGGGCACGAACCTGCGTCCCCTGCATCAGCAGGCGGACTGTCAACCACTGCGCCACCAGGGAAGCCCTAAAAGTTGTATTTTTTAATGATAAAAAACCCATTCATATTTAAGATATCCCATAAGTAGACTAAACTATAGTACCAGCTCAAATATCTTAACATTAAGTTAAAACACAGGTTTATGATATGTTGAAATTCACTTGCTGATTGACAGGTTATAAAAACTTTTTTTTTCTGATGAGGATTCATAATAACAGACTAAGCCTAACACTGAACTCTCCTGTACCTACGCCAAACCTATAGAACAGATATAAGAAAGAGGACCACAGACTGGGAGGCATACATAATAAGGCAGAGGCAAACTAGAAAACAAAATGGTGATCACAAAGCTAACCAATCACTATGAGACTTGGACACCAGGTGACTAGCTCTCTTCTGCTGCAGGCAAATGGGAGAAAAAAGTCTTCTTCAGCAGATGAGAAAACAACTAAGACTGATCAAAATAACTGAAAGTCCAACATGGTTACATGATGGAAAAAACTAAACAAAAAGAAGAATTTACACCTGAAAAAAAAAACCCCAACTTGTGAATATAAAAAAATAGAAGGAAAATACTAAAAATTACCTTTGAAAAAAGAGACTGACATCAGACTTATATATACAAGATATCATGCAATAAATCATACAATAAGAAAAAGGAACACTATCTTTGAAGTGTGGACAGAAAATAATTTTGAACCTATTAGTTATATCCTCAGTCCTTTGAACCTATAGTTATATCCTCACTTTTTTTTTTTCTCTCTTCTCATTAACTTTGCTTTAATGGATCTCAAAATTCTGTGACAGATTTCTGGTCAAGTTGTTTCCATTAAAAAGTACTGATTTAAAAACTAGTAAGTTAAAACTGCCACATACAGAAAAACAAATGGTCCACAAAACATTCTCTGCTTCTTCAAGGTTTTATGATGCATTGTTATCAATCAGTCTTTTACTATTCAGCTTAAATGGCTGATCGAGACAAACAGTCCTGAGACAGTTCTTCCACCACTGGTTAAGACTGGGGTGCCCGGTACTGGCGATAATATTCATTTAGCCTTCTGAGCTTTCTGGGCAGACGTGGTGACCTTGCCAGCTCCAGCTGCCTTCTTGTCCACTGATCTGACGACACCGATAGCAACTGCCTGTCTCATGTCACGAACAGCAAAGCGACAGTCAGAGGAGCTCTCAACACACAAGGGGGCTTGCCAGGAACCAATCAACGGCAGGCAGCACCACCACCTTTCAAGAATTTGAGGCCATCTTCCAGAAGCCCCTTCCCAGAACAGTGACCAATCTTCTCCTTCAGGTCAGCAACCTTGCAAGCTGTGTGAGCTGAGCTGTGGTACAATCCAGAACGGGTGCACAGCCAGCACTGACTTAGCTTGGATGGCTCAGGATAATCATTTGAGCTGTGAAGCTGGCTGCTTCCATCATTCATGGGTTATTTTTGCTGTCAAGAACCACAAAGCTATTATGGCTAGCAGCTCTGACAGACACGTTCTTGACACTGAGGTCTACATTGTCTCAGAAGAGCTTCACCCAAGGCTTCACGTGCACTTCAACAGACTGTTTTTTTTTTAAACTTCAGCTGTAATGACGACTGAAGCAAAGGTGATCACATGCCAGATTTGAGAACCCCAATCTGCAACTGGCCCACAGGGACAGTACCAATACTACCCGGAGGGGCAGGCACCAAGGGCTTGTCCATTAGACAAGTCGGTGGCAGGATGCCATTCAGAGTTTTAAAGCAGCATGGTTCCACTGGCAGTGCCATCCTTACGGGTGACTTTCCATCCCTTGAACCCCGCACGTTAGCACTTGGCTCCAGCACGTTGTCACCATTCCAGTAAGAAATCAGCAAAAACATGACTGTGTTGGGGTTGCAGACAATTTTCCTAATGTGGGTGTTGATTCTTTAATTTCCTCTTAACTCTTCTGGCTGTAGGGTGCTCAGTGGAATCCATTTTGTTAACAACAAACAAAAAGTGTAATATCAGTCAAATTAAAGTTCATGTGGTTCCCTTCTTCCCTCCAGAAACTTTCAGAATACTCTCTGTTTTAGATATCTTCAAATCTTCCTATAATGTGCTTAACTGAGGTTTTAATTCTTTAATTCTGTGTTCTTTTTTTCCTTATTCTAAGTTGGCACGCTACGCATTTGCTCAGCTAGAGATTAATTCTAGGAAATTCTGGATCATTTTTCCAACTCTTTTCTCCCTCTGTATATTTTTTCTTCTTTGAAGACTCTTACCAAATAAAGCTTTTTTTTTTTTTTTACTATGTACTTCTAATCTCTCTGTGTATACAACATACACATTACATAAACATACACATATGTTTTTCACATTTCCCTCATTCTCTCCATCAATTTATCCCTTGTTGATGCATTCTGAAGAGTTCTTCAACTTGACATTCCAGCTTGTTAACTTATTTCTCAGTGTTTTGTATTCCTCTATTCAATCCATCCATTGAGTTCTCCATTTCAAAGACAAGATGTTTCATCCCAATTTCTCCAACAGAACCCTCTCCAAAACAGCTTGCTGCTACATCATGTTTCCAATATCCTCTCTTATCTCTCTCAGAATAATATGCTGTGTTGAATATCTGAGTATGTTTGGCTCTGGTTTCACAAGTGTATTGGGTGGCACTTGGGAAGGGAGGGAAAAAGTAAAAATCTAGGTATTGCCCTGTCTCCTAAAAAGATTCTGTATGTGTATGGGGGGATGGGGCTGTGTACCTCAAGACCTATAATACTGCAAACCTGAGTTCAACCAGTCTCTGTCTCTCCATCACCTCCACTCTCCAGTTCCCTCCCCACAGTCCTGTCACTTCTTCCCTGCACTTTACCTCTACTCTTGCTGGGGCTGTTAACTTGTAAAAGCCAACTGAAATAAAAGACATTTTCACATACAAGGATACAAGATTTACTCCACACAGATTCTCTCTAAAAGAATTACTGAAGGGTTCTGTAATTTTGCAAAAATTTGGGAAAATATGTAAAAAAGGAAATAATATTCAACTATAATCTCATAAGCTTTGAGTAATTTATTGTTAAGAATGTAATGGATCTTGCTTCTTTCATTTAAATATTATTTATCTACACAAATCTATTTCATTAAAAATTGCTTTTTTTCCATTTTGTAAAGCTTTATCCACAATTTTGCATTTCATTAGAATAAATTCCAAGTCAAAGAACATGTTTTTAATGCCTTAATATATAATGTGTAAGAAAAAGCTGGTTGTCAACCAACATCTGTTCCCCGCTTCTTGCACAGAAAATGAAATTTTCATTGTCAGAATTTCATGTGACTAAATTCTGGTCAATGGGATATCTGGCACAATGTTGCAGAACAACTTCAAAAAACCTTCCTCAGGAGAGCATATGTATGTACCCTCCGCACCTTCCTCACTGATATGATCTTCCATCTTGCAGCCTTATATGAAAATGCTGACATCTTGAGGCATGAAGTCAAATTCAAACATAAGAAAATCAGAAATATTTAAAGAGCTTCAGTTCTCAACACAGAGGGCATCAAACCAGATCTTGACCACCTACCGAGGCTTTTAAATCTGAGAGAAATACATTTCCCTCAAGGGGAATAAATAAATATTTAAGAGAAATTAAGTAAATTTAAGGCACTGTAATTTGGGGACCAAACCTATTATCAAAAATCAACTTTATAATTGCTTTCTAACCAGTTTTTTTTGTATTAATTTATACAACCCCCCTGCACAGTTAGTACCCTCTACTATTAGAGGAAAAAAAATAATGCAACTCTGAGATGAAAGGTAGCATCTCATAACTTGTACATCTGTGATTATCAACAGGAGGTGCTTTCAAACCTTTCTCCAGTCTCATAAAATTTGAAAAGCAAATGTTTTTTGTATGTTATAAACACTACTGTCCCACTTGCTTTTTTTCACTTAACAAATACATCATGAACATTTCTCCAAGGCAACGGAGTGAGCTCTAACTCATTTCTTTAAAAAGCTGTAGAGTATTCCATGGGTATATATATGTCATGACATCCTACCTTTCGTCCACCAATAAACACTGAAGTTATTCCAGTTTTTGCCACCAGAGACACTATAAATATCTGCATGCACACACACGTATATACATTCACATCAATTCTTTTCTTTCTAAAAAAACAGTCTTCGAAGTACCACTACTGGATTAAAAGATAAGCACATCCTTTTAATTTTTACAGATATTACCATATTCCATCCATAAAAGTGGCAGCCAATAGAAGCTCACAATCATTATATGAATTATGTCCCCACATCCTTGGATTCAGAGCAAAGGATACCAAAAAAAGGGTATGCTTTCCAGCCACCATGAAAAAAACCACCACCACCACCAATAACAAAAACCTAAAAATGAAAAGATTATTTCAGATTATACTAACGGAAACTGTAGCAGTGTAGGGTCCTACTGATGCCAAGGTATGATACCCTTAGTAAAGGAAAACATAAAATAATTGCAAAGGACTACTTGAGTCCTTTGAAGAGTCACAAAACAGAAAAGGTAGCTGTAATAAAGGAAACTACTTTAGAAGGTCTCAGGAACTCAAATAAGAGGAAGGAGCACAAAGCTGGGTCTAGAGACCCGTCAACCCTTGACACTCAAGAAGGTTAAGTACATATCTCTCCCAGATTAGGGCATAACCAGTTGAAATCCACTGGACTGAAAAGTTTTTCCAGAGTAGGATGACAGACAAACCAACAGGGCAAACTAGTAGGGACAATTTACCTATCTTAATGGAGAAAATGAGAACTATTATTTATAGCAGCACAGCTGTCTTAATTACCTGCAATAACAAATAGGTGCAAAACAGTAAAAAAAAAAAAAAAAAAAGTGTAGGACAAAAAAAAAACCAGAACACTGTTTTACAGTGTGCCACCAATGGCAGAACTAAAAAAAAGATCTTGCTTAGGCTTAAGGTGTAATTTATTAGATTTAACAGGCATATTACAATTGGCATTTGGGGAAAAGGTATGCTAGAAAGTAGGAAATGTAATATTAAAGATTTAAAGATAATCCAAAGATAATCGAGAATTAGCTATGTTAACTTTATTTCATTAGTTAAATATCCTGTCTATAATATTAACATGTTTAATTACAAACAGGCCTTTAATTACAAAATAGTCACTGTACTTATGAAGCAAATATTAAACATCAAAGTAATTACTATTTACCTTGGAGACAGTGGGCATTTTATTCTCTTTTGGAACTGTGAAGTGTTTTCTTTTCTCTTCTGATCTGTAAGTCTTTATTTCTTCTTCTCCCTTCGCAGTTCTCCATTCTTCTTGCCTACTGAACGAGAATTAAAAGCCACATATAATCTGTAATGTTTATAACTGATTTCTCCCCAAAGGGAATGTTAGGTATCAGTGAGGGGATGTTACTCCTGATGCCTTCTTTTCAGATGAGGCATGTGATAAAGATTTCTGAGTTTAATTTCATAGATTGTGAGCTCTGGACATTGAGCATTAAATGACTGGAATACTAGAAAGACAAACTCTGTCCACTTGAACTAGATACTACTGTTTCTACTATAGTCTTTGGCAAATAAAGTTTTAGGATCTGGGAACACGGTTACTCTTAAGGTAACTGCTCCAAGGATTAAAAACAGAATTTATTTATTCTTCAAAACTTATGTCAGTGTTGGGCTTATGCTGTGATAATCTTATGTGCAATACAGATAGCTGGAATTTAAAAAAAAAAAAAAATAAGGCACAACAGACCCTTGAGGTAGAACTAACATTAACTCCCGAAGCCCTGAAAGAACTACATTCTCTCCAGTGAAAGGCAGGTCAGGCTTCAGCCACTGAAAAAACTTCAACTCTATCCAGGTATCAAGCTGAATTTGAGCAACAGAAGTTTTGAGGAACATTAACTGTGAACTTTAACTTCATGGAACCTGGACTCACAAGGACAAGAGAATTCTTTAAAAATTTTAATTCCTTAAAACTTTAAGGTTTTTGCACTGGAAGGGTATTTAATCTCTGAACTTTAATTTTTCCCTGGAGATATCACAGTTGGAAGGGAGTTAATATTCGAACCTGGAAGAGCTCTATAATGTTGACATTTTATTACTTGGGTATACTTGGGTCATTTTATACTTAATTGCAGAATCTCTAATGAGGCTGGTCAAGATTCTGAATGGAAATGAGTGAACTTGAATCTTGTGAAAAGAATGCCCTTGGATTTAATTTTGTTAATTTGTTTTTTTTTTAATTAAACTTTTTTATTGAGATAACTGTAGGTTCACATACAGTTCTAAGAAATAATACAAAGAGGTTCCTTGTATCCTTTACCTAGCTTTCCCCAATGGTAATATCTTGCAAAACTATAGTACAACATCATAACCTGGATCTGGATATTGATACTACCCACTGATATTCAGAGCTCCCCAGTTTTACTTCCACTCATGTGTGTGTGTTTGTATTTAGTTCTGTCCGAGTTTATCACATGTGTACGTTTGTGTATCCATTGGCCCAGTGATACAGAAAGAACATATCCATTACCACAAAGGTCCCTTGCGGTGCCCTTTTAATGATCATAGCCACCTTCTTCTCCTCCTCAGCCCTTCCTCTTCACAATGTCTAGCAACCACTAATCTGTTCTCCATCTCTATACTTTTGTCATTTCAAGAGTAGTCCACAAATGGATTAATACATAACCTTTGAGACTGGTTGCTCACCGTAATTCCCTGAAGATTCAATCAAGTTGTGTATCAACAGGTTGTTCCTGTTTAATGCAGTCTTATTCTATGGTGTGGATATACCATAGTTTGTTTAATCATACACCCACTGAAGGACATCTGGGTTGTTTCTAGGTTTTGGCTATTACGAATAAAGCTGCTACACATTTGTGTACAGGTTTTTGTGTGAAAATAAGTTTAATTTCTTTGGGATAAATCCCCAAACAGTGCAATCAATGGATCATATGATAGTCCTATGTTTAGGTTTTTAAAAAAATGCCAAACTGTTTTCCGGAGTGGCTGCACCATTTTACATTCCCACCAGCAATGCATGAGGGATCCAGTTTCTCCACACCCTTCCCAGCATTTGGTGCTGTCATTGTATTTCAGCCATTCTGATAGGTACATAGATTATTTCACTGAAGTTTTAATTTGCGTTTCACTAATGGCTAATGATGTTGAGTATCTTTTCATGTGCTTATTTGCCATCTGTATATACTCTTTGATGAAATGTCTGTTCATAGCTTTTGCCCAATTTTCTAATTGGATTGCTTTGTTTTCTGCTGACTTTTGAGAGTTCTTTATATATAATAGATATTAATCCTTTGTTGGCTATGGGATTGGATTTAATTTTAATGCAAAGCTCCAGGAAGGCCGAATACCCTTTGAAGTAATGGCCACAGCCTCGCTGGACCATACACTCAATGGTCAAGCTCAAAGAAAGAGAGATAAAAAGGTGACAAATATCTGGAGAGAAACAAATCTTCCCCACTGTTCCATGTGCAGGGACCTCCACCACCAACGAGCAACCCACTCCTGGACACTTTTCACCTCCTTACTCATTCTTGACTAGGGGAGGAGGAGTGAACTAATTAATTAGGATGCTCTAGAAGGAAAATCCAGCTTAGCATGGCCCAGTTCTATGCCCTGTTTGCCATGTATACATTCTTCTCTGCACTTCAAAGAAGCAAACCAGCTGCCTCACATGGGGAGAAATACCGTGGCCCAGTGGTACCTTTCGTTGGGGTTCAGTATTAGGAAGCACACGTTCATGCAGATAAAAGTCACGTTCTTCACAGCCGTATGAATAATAAAATATGCTCATTTCCTGTCTTACTCTTTTGTGTTATTTTTTACTCCTTTAGAACTATTTTTAAAATGATGGGTATTATTTATTGCACCCTCTTCAAACCTTAACATTAGAATTAAAAAGTAGACAGGAACACAGCTAAAGAACATCTGGATATATTTGTCATCAGATAAAGTTATGGTTCAAATTCAAGCTTTAGGTGTATAATCCTAAAACCTAACACAAATTTGAGTGTTGTCCAATCAAAAAAGCATAATATATATAAACATTCAGATTACAAATATTTCTAATCATATAATTACTCTTATCTTTTAAGAACTAGGAAATCCTAAAATCAAATTTGATCTTCCTATGTTTTTTGTTATAGTACAGTATTATAATATATAGTCAGTATTAGTTGGGGCTCATATGGACCTCATCCATGAGTATTTCATTAATAAAGAATCAAAAGGAATTGGATATAAACGTCCCTCATAGCAATGACCTTTAGAATAGGATTACATAAAATCAATACTTTTTAATTTACATATGTATACTTTTAAGTATAAAAAAGATTTAAAATTCTTATATAATCTATTACCAATAAATAATGTATTTTCACTATGCCTCTGAATGATACAGTATGAATGATTCGTAAAATCCACAGAAAAATAAATTATAACAAACCATGAATGTGTTTTAAGATACAGTTAAACAAGACAAACTAAGATTTAAATATGCTACTCAGTAAAATCTCATATTTGTTCAAGCCAAATTTATAATTCCCCCCCCATTCACCTTAACACTCCCCCCATATCATTTACATGAATCATCCTAGAAAGGGACATATACTGAAATTTAACTTTTCTCCAGAGTCATGAATAGTTTAAAACATTAGCTCTGCAGATAAATTTAAAACAAATTAGAGCTAAAAAGGTACTCTGAAGACTGTAATTCAAAATGAATACAAACAACTGTGGTACATAAAAATTCATAATTCCCCTTCCTTACCTGGCTACACCAGCTGATAGCTCAGGTACTACCACCCTTCGACTCCAAGCTACAAGATCCCGCTCTGTGGCTATTTCACTTCTTGGTGCATTACTATGCATTTGCCGTACACCTTCGATTTGACCACTACGCCTTAGTCCTACATTAGGTGGTGAATGAACCTCTGAGGTAGAACTTGTAGAGCCTAAGTGAAAAAATTAATACAGTAAGTTCTATTTAGACACACTTCTCCATTAGCTTCTAACAGGAAACACACACACACACACACACACACACACACACACACCCGGGGGGGGCTGTCTTCCACATGAAACTTCATAGTGCTGTGGCAAATAATCAGTAAGTAAGTAAGTAAGTTCTATTTAGAGACACTTCTCCATTAGTTTCTAACAGGAAACACACACACACACACAAACACACCAGGGGGAAAAAAATCCATACTGTCTTCCACATGAAACTTCATAGTGCTGTGGCAGATAATCACATCACCAAATTAGGAGCTAAACCACAAGCAAAAGCTTAATGAAAACAGAACATGGCTATTCAGTTGACTAGATAAGTTAATGAATCATGACTATGGACTGTTAAGCTCCAAAGATGTAAAACCTAATATTACTTAAAAAAAAATTGCCCACTGTGTATTTTTGGGAAAACTATATAAGAAGCAAAAACAGACACAAACCCAAGGACATTTATGGTTCATAAATTTTCTCTAAAGTTTAATAATACACAACATTAAGGATGGTGAGATGTTCGAGAATGTGGCTTTGAATGTATTCCATAAATTATTGAAAAAATTTATTTTTAACATTTTTCTAAATTATTTATGTTTATTATAGGAGATTTGGAAGAATATATACATTAATAAACTCATTGTCCATAGTGTGAAACCTTATATTAAGAATATTTTTTTAGGTCATTAAATATTCTTCAAAACCATGATCATTTTGGCAGCCTAATATTTCACATAATGGATTTACCATATTTGTTTAATTGCTTCTCTACTGCTGCAGGTTTAGACTGCTTCAATTTTTTAAATATTTCACTTAAGAATCACTGCTTACCTCTACTTAAACGGCTGGTATTACTGATACCTGCTTCACCAGAACGTCTCAGGTCTTGCTCCTGTTGTAGTCTTTGAATCATACTGTCCAGTGGGCTGATCTCCTGGTTTGCTTGCTGACTTAAAACTTGGTTCAGTCCTATGTAAACCACAAAAATGCTAAGGATATTTCAAACCATGTTACTTACCAACCTCACTTTGAGTCCACAATTAAACATTAATTTTGCTTGAGTAAAAGACCTAAAATGAGCAACTGTGAATGACGGGAAAGAGAGAGAGAAAAAAAAAGGAAACATGCCCCCTTCAATCTTCATTAAAAATAACGATAATGATGATGACATAACTTTTACTTAGTGTTTACCATGATTCAGGTACTCATATAATCATTATAACACCACAATCCCATGGGTATTATTAATTCTATTTTATAGATAAGAAAATCAAAACAACTATTCAAAGTCATATATCTAGTAAGTGGCAAAAGAAGGATTTCATCTTAGATCTGCTTTTAAAAAAGGCAAATCTGATTACCCACTTTCTCAAAAAGCTTTACTGCTTTATTCAACAAATTCTTGAGTGCCCATTATGTATTAGGAACTACACCAAGAAACTGAGGATCCAGTGGTGAACAAGATACATCACGGTCCCTGACCATCAGGGAGCTAACATTCTAATGGGGAAACTGAATGATAAACCCATACACAAATGAAGATTGGGAAAAAATGTTGTCAACATAAAGAAGGTGATGAGATAGAGAAAATGGGGAAGGAGAGAAATGGGAACTACCTATGGTGAGTCAGAAAAGTCAAAAGAGCCCACTTTGAAAAGCATTTGAGTGAGACTTGAAGAAAAAAAAGAATTAGTCACCCATGTGAAGAGCTAGAAATACACTCTGGACAGAAGGTAACAGCTAATACAAAAGCTCTGAAGTAGGGAGGAACTTGGTGTATTTTAACCCATCCTGCTTTTCCAACATCAATTCTCACCCACACCAGTGATATGAGACTACCTGACTCTTTTACTCTCGTAATAGGATATACACCTTTATGCTTTGGAGCTTCTGACCACTTCAAGTACAAATGTGATAAATGCTAACATCCTTCAAGCACCAAGAGAAATGGCATCTCCATATTTCCTATGTGAAATCTTTCCAGACTACCCCTGAAACACCTAATACAATGCTATGTAATAGCAAATGCTATGTAAATAGTTCCCTGCAAGTATCAAATTCAAGTTTAGCTTTTTGGAACTTTCTGGGGTTTTCTTCCCGAATATCTTCTATACGGGGTTGGTTGACTCCACAGATGTTGAATCCAGGAATACGGAGGACTGACTGTGTACATACCTTAGTACTCAGCCCAATATAGAAAGGAAGCCCACTACTTATTAGTTCTTCAAAAGCATGAATTTTCTTATCCATCTTAATATTCTAATCCTAAATCTAGAACAATGCTAGGCATATAAAGATGCTCAATCCTGCTGAACAAATAAGAAAATGTTATGTTACGAGATATATGAAAGGCATTGCCACAAGAGGAGAGAAAACAGCAATTAATATCGGGTGTGTGGGAATGTAAGCAAGGACTTGATGCGATCAGACTTTTAGAGTGGGTTAGTAAGATACAAAGTATATTCTGAAATGAAGTAGTAGTAGTATGAAGGTATAAGAAAAGAGGAAATTACATGTATTAAGCACATAAGGTTATTTCATTTTATAAGAGAAAACTAAAATTCAATGAGATAAAATAACTTGACCAAGGTCACAAAGCTACAAAGTGGTAAAAGTGAACAGAGGTAAAAATTAAAATGCCTATGGACGCCTCTTTCCTGGTATACTGGTGAGAAAACATCTCATGTTTGAATCTGACACAGCTCAAGTTTACAACTGAGAAAACATTTAAAGTGTATTGTTCAGTGTAGATATAACAAAACTGCACTCAAACCAACTTATTACAATATCCAACATGTATGTTTACCTAACTCTATTTCCCCAAATAAATTTTACTACAGATCCAGATTTGAAAATAGAAACATAATTAGAAATGATGCTAAAATTTTTTCAAAAAGTATTTTTCTTTTGTTCTATTTTTGTACCTGGCAAGTCTAAAATAACGAAGGAAATGATATTTACCCTGAATTCTGTGAGCTACTAGAACACTTAAAAATTCTGTGACTCACTGTGAAGCCATAATTATTGCTCTGGGTTCTCTTGTAGCCCAATACTATAACTGGTGTCTATTTCATTTTCAAGATCAAGTCCACTTGTTACTCTAAGGGCAGCTTGGCATGGAAGAAAGAACAATGGACTGGGAGTCAGAGCTGGATGTGAGTCCCTACGATTCCGTGTACTTTAACTTGAACAAGACATAATGTTGTTAAATTTTCATTTTCTCAATTTTTAGAATTGGGACACCACAGATAAAAGGATTAAATGAGTGTTATTTATGAAAGCCCTTTAAAAACTGTTAAATGAAGGGAAGAATAATCACGATAATTAAATAGCACTGATATTTTAATAAATGAGTCCTTTTCTTATTTCCCTGTGCCTGAAATCCCAGCCTAGGTACCTGACTAGACCTGGGAAAGATCTGATTCTTGCCAGTTCCCCACTAAGGGAATGAAGACATTTATCTTAATTTCAGTCCTATGACCAAGACTTCTCTAACAATTGTGAATTCTCTAATCTGAATGCCTGCCTAGATTTCTCAAATCCTGCCTTTTCTTGGATTGAGTTCATGCTGTGTCCACGTACTGAAACATTTTAGTTTCACATACTCTAGATTCTTTATTATAATTTCACATGCCCAACTCTTTAAGAAAATAAGAGATGATTGATTTTTCTGTGCTGCTTACAGATTCTAAATTCATTATTTAAAAGTTAACTCATTATATATTACATCCCATAATGTCCTTCATATCTACTTAGAAGTTTTGTCCATTTATGCTAGTTGAGAACCTAAACTGTTTTCATAAACATTTTTCTAGTCTAAAATATAACAAAGATTCATAATTGCAAAACTGGTTTAACTTTCTTTACAGTCCTTCCATTTATTTTCACTTAATAAATTAGTGCTGTTCTTCTTGCCAAAAGCAGGGAAGAAGCCTGTAGACCTTGTCTCCATTTCAACTCCCATTCGATTCTTCAACTAATTCAACTTTCACCCTCCATTACTTCACCCTCCAAAACAGCAACACTTTTCATTCCTATCTTAAATTTCTTCAACTTTTAAAAGTTGATCACTTCTTAAAACAATCGTTAACGTGAACAGGCTATCTAGTCTTTTATTTATTTTTAATATTTATTTATTTATTTGGCTGTGCCAGGTCTTAGTTGCGGCATGCAGGATGGGATCTTCGTTTGTCGCATGCAGGAGCTTTCAGTTGCCACATGCGAACTCTTAGTTGTGGCATGTGGGATCTAATTCCCTGACCAGGGATTGAACCCAGGCCCCCTGCATTGGGAACGCAGAGTCTTAGCCACTGGACCACCAGGGAAGTCCCCTAGGCTATCTAGTCTTATTCTCTCTCTCACATCATACTATTATTTGCTTTAATAATTATTCATAATTTTTAACTATGTATTTGTTTATAACTGTTTACTAATCTAACTCACTCCACGAGAGCAAGGATTGCATTTGTTTAGTTCACTGCTGAATACCACAGCTTAGCAAGTGTCAGTGACAGAGGAGATTCACAATGTATGTTACTGAATGAATAAATAAATGAACTGACTCATCTCATACCAAATATAGACTTACCCTATTAGTCCTCAGAAGGTTATAAATAGATATAGACCAAAATTATTGCTTTAAACCTCCAATGCTTCTTAACTGTCTTGCAATACTTAAGCATTATTCAAAGAACTTTAAAGAATTATAAAAATCATTTTACTTCTCATCTGTTCAAAACAATTAAAAACAAAGTTCTACCCAATTATCAATTTTATAAGATTTCAATAGGAAAAGGAAAATTTAGCATGGAATTAAAATGAGCATTTACCTGAGGAAGTTACCCCCATCTGAGGGATGAGTTGCTCCTCCCTGCAATTTTCACGACCAGGAACTAATCTCTGATATCTTGATGGATGAGGGTTACCATCGACATCAACCAAAAAAGGCGGCGGCATCAGATGAGGTGCTTGCTGTGTCTGTTCATCTAATACAAAATTGTTGGCATCACGGATAAGGGGCCGATAATCACTGTGAAAGAACATTTGATCTGCTATCTATAAAAAGAAAGGCCCATAGAAGAATGGACAAAGAAAAATTTATCATTATAGATTTCTAATGGAAGGCAAACATTTTAATATAAATCATGGTATTAAACAATAATATAAAAGAATATTATTTTCTTGAATTAACTGTAAATAAATCTTTGTATGTTCTATATTAAATTTTACGATTAGAAAAGTAGCTGCTTTGACTTGAGGATACAGGGTGGGGGAAGGGTAAACTGGGACAAAGTGAGAGAGTGGCATGGACATACATACACTACCAAATGTAAAATAGCTAGTGGGAAGCAGCCGCATAGCACAGGGAGATCACATAGAGGGGTGGGGTAGGGCGGGTGGGAGGGAGGGAGATGCAAGAGGGAAGAGATATGGGGATATATGTATATGTATAACTGATTCACTTCGTTATAAAGCAGAAACTAACACACCATTGTAAAGCAATTATACTCCAATAAAGATGTTAAAAAAAAAAAAAGTAGCTGCTTTAAAGTTTCCCTGGAATAGAAAGAGACTGTATTCATAAAAAAAAATTAAAAATAAGTTACATAATTTCAAATTAAATGGTAAAATTAAATCTAGGCATAAATCTTTCAGCAGTACTTTTACTTTCCCAGGGCTATCATGCTTTATCTTATCTTTAAAATTATTAAATATGGTAATTATTTGTTTTAGCACTTTGCAACGAGAAATCAATTTATTCTCTGAATTAAACTCTTTAATGAAACCACTCATACAATTTAAGAAAATCCGTAAGTATACAGTAAGCATGGTTTATATAATAATAATATAAAAAATTAACGACATGATTTTCTAGGAGAATAAGCATTTTCTCTAAAATTTCTGAATATAAAAATTATTAACATGAACTCATACCTGACACATCTGTAACTTTAAATTTTATCATTTACTTTGGAATTTCTTAAACCTGAACGCTTCAGTTTTTACTATGATAACCTTTTAAACAACTCTACCACAGATAAACAATTTAAATCTTTTAGTCACTAATCTCAGATAGGGCCTTTAATATTTAAAAATATTAACTACCATCACAGTAGGTCATACATGTTTTACTTTTTTTTTTTTTTTTTTCTTTTGCTGCAGTACACGGGCCTCTCACTGCTGTGGCCTCTCCCGTTGCAGAGCACAGGTTCCGGACGCGCAGGCTCAGCGGCCATGGCTCATGGGCCAAGCCGCTCCACGGCATGTGGGATCTTCCCGGACCGGGGCACGAACCCATGTCCCCTGTATCGGCAGGAGGACTCTCAACCACTGCGCCACCAGGGAAGCCCAGGCCATACATTTTTTTGAGAACCACATAAAAGCCACAGAATTGTACCGCAGACAAATGCATATTCTCCATATAAGTAAAACATTTTACAGAATTTCAACAAATCCCTCTATGGACATCTCCAACACCCATCTTATATACCCCAACCTAAGAACTGCAATCTAGACCTTTCTAGCAGGCTAAGTAAAACGTTATTTCTTCTGAAATATAAAATTATCACTTCCCTCCCCAAAATACAACCCCTAAACATCTATGGATTTAAAAACAAACAAACAAACAACTATAAGGAGTAGATATACAGTCATAGTACTCTACCTTGTCATATTTGCTACTGGAGCCAAAGCCAAAAATTAAAAGATGTCCATGAGAGTCTGTGCATGCAAAATGCTGCCCATCAGGAGAGCATTTGCAGTCAAATACTGCACCATGTCCTTGGCCTTCAATCTGAAATGTATTTAACCAACAATCAGAAAACTGCCATTAAAATATAAAGAACTGGCTGGTCACTATTGTTACTAAAATTCTATGATAAAAGATATGTAAGTATATATCCTAATGAAGTGAAGATATAACAAACACAGTATAGTAACAAAATTTGTGAATATTCATGAAAAGTGCCAGATTAAAAGCCTTGAAAAACAACGTATTATCTTTATCCATAGACCAGACACAAGTCAGGAAATAAAACACCACCATTCTCCCCCACCCATAGTTCTGCTTCATGTCTGTAACCCGGATTTAAAATGAAATTGCACCTTACAGTCCATCTCATCTGCATTTAATCAAGCCCTTTCAGCAAAGGCTGACAATGTGGAGTAACTGTAGCAATTTTTTGGTAACTCTTGAAGTAATAGCCAGAGATCACTGCTCACAAGACACTAAATTTTTCTTCTTGGTAATAAATTCCCTTGATGGTCTGACTCATTTTTTAAATGGTGAATTTCAAAGGTTAAAGAAAAGGTTTTTTTTACCTGATAATTGTTTTCTGTTTTCCAGTTCCATTAATCCAGAACGAATGGGTTTCTCCCTGCAACCTGTCAATCAAACAGAGGTGGCCAATCACCACTCTGAATTTTTTTGCTCTCAGTGCTTCTTCAGACTATGTTCCAGTTGAAAACTTCTTTAGCAGTGTTCTGAAAGAGGTAAAAATTCTACCCTATCTAAAGCACAACTAGGGACTGAATTTCAGAAAACAACTAAAATAGGGAGTTGACTCCCTAACAAATAACAACTAAGGATGATTTTCAACAAATGTGACTGGATTTCTGGATTAGCAGAATCGGAACACACACACATTATCAGGTAAGAAATACCTCCTCTCTGTTCCGGTATCCACTGATCTAGAACAAATTGGTTTTATTAGTAATATCCCAATATCCCAGTAAATGCTTGGAAAAGAGAGAAGTGGTAATTTTCTTTCTTTAGTGTTAAAAATATGGCACAGGGATGAATGTACAGTTCACCAAGTACAGAAGTGAAATTAAAATTTTGAAGAATAGTTGATTTTTCAAGGAAGGTTTGCATTTTGGTCAAAAGAGAAAATATTGTTCTAAAAGAAAGGGCTCTGCCTAAGAAGTTTATATAGTACCACAAATGGGATTACCTCAAAAAGAAAACTAATTTTTCCTTTGGCTTGTTGAAAAGAAGGAATGAGCACACAGGTGTTTATTAATGCTGTTTTGAACGGTGATAATAATGGAAAATAAGAATAAATTTCCTTAAAATTTAATCACATGAAAGAAAATTGGTGAAGTAATCTAACGTCTAATACACTAAAAGACATAACATAAAAGCAAGAAAATGAGTAAGTGAAACAGGATCATTTCTGGTTGTGAAGAAAGTTGGAGGATAAGATAACAGAGAAAGGGAACTGATTCGAAGTCTACTTTAAAACTGTTCAAAAATAAGAAAGAACTACTTCTCTAGATTAACCTAAGGGCATTACTAGCTATATAGCTTCGTATTTTCCAAAAACGAAAGAATATAAGCGAAATGTCAGGATTCACATCTCTATTTTTCAGTGTTGTCTAGGGAAATAAAAAGTTACATGAACTGTTATAATACCTAATCACACGAACAAAGTTTAGCTCTATATAGAATTTTACATAAAAAACTCAAGACCAAAGAATTAAAAGTGTCTTGGCCATGTGTTGTTAGATGTTTTATTTACCTCAATTCACTCAAAATTTCACAAAAGGCAGAGAAAAAAAAACAAAAAAACCCCAACTACTTTATAAATCTAATATAATAAATGCTCCCAGAACTGTAATACTATTCTAAGTTTACAATTCTAAGTATACGGTAGAACAGAGGAAGAGATCTGAGAGTCTGACTCAGCAATGCCAAAGTATGTCTGATGGATGTTCATAAGCATGGTATCCTTTATATAATGTTTAGACCATCTTGCTCTACATTCTTCTTTTGGGGAGGTGGCGGGGGGGGGGGGAGTGGTGGTGAGGATTAATCAACCCTATACCCATGCTACCTACCAATGTTGCCACATTTACTGTTGGTAGAAGATCTCTGAGAGAATACTTGGGAGAGGCAGAACTTCTAAAGCTCTAAAAAAGCAAAGAAAAAATAGCAATCCTATTGAAGATCACTGTGTTGCTATACAATAACACATGCCACTGTGAGTATGGCAGGATGGTACAAATTCTCGTGGTATAAGCCATCTGTATAACTCCAGAGTGACTTTTATATGGAGAATATGAAAGTGTATTTCAAAACTACATTATTTGGATTAACTATTAAAGAAGACAATGGATCTGCTTTACTTACAAACCAACTAGAAAAGGTGCCCATAACCTTACTATGTAAAATGCCAAATTTATCTTCAGAAAAAGCTCCTCAGATAATAAACAGCCCTAACTACAAAATGCCATCTAGCCTTTCCAGTTGATCAAAGTAGGAAAATATTTTACTTTCCTATACAGCTAAATATACCCTAGCTATTTTTATGATTTATGCTATAATTAACTAAGCCAACCATTAAAAATAGTTAAATACTTCTCTCTGAAAGGGATTTCATCTTCTTAAACCAGGGTCAGAATATTTATGACTAAGAATTCTTAAAGAAAAAATTTAATAATGAAGGCACTATTTGAGTATGCATGTGTAACTAAAAAGCAATGAGGTTTACATTCAAAAACTAAAAGGAAGAAAACATCCTTTCTATTCATATTAAAGTTACATGAACGTATATATTATAAATCAACTACACTTCAATTAAAAATACATTTAGATAAAAAGGTATATGAACCTATCATAAAATTAAATGCTCAATAGAAAAAGTCAACATAAAATTTAACATTGTACATAACTTATGCTAGTACTTATAGCATGCTCTAGTAAGTTTAAAAACAGAAAGAAATGAATAATAACAAATTTTCAAAATCAGTGAATTTTAGATGAACTATTCCCCTAATAATATCAAGTATGCTTGCTAAACATTATTTGGGACATATGAAAACAAAGACCACATAATAAAACTCATACTTGCTAAACCACAGTAAGGAAAGCTGAGAAAATCCATGAGGTAATATTCACTAATAAGTGTAAAAATTTCAAGAAAAATAGGAGTTAAAAGAAAACAGAAAAATACATTCAGTGACTATGATAAGGTTATTTTGTTTTGTTTTTTAAAGTAAGGGATGAAAAGACCAGACAAGTTAAAATAATGACTCCTTTGTAGGAAAATTCTCATACTGACTAAAGAATTCTAGAAATATTTCCAAGAAATGAGCAGCACAATCTTGTTAGTTTAGAAGTTTACACTGAACTTGGAAAAAATTAAATCAATGCAAAAACTTATGAATTAAAGAGCTTTGATGATGACAGAATTGTCATACTTAATGAAGAATACTAGTACCCTTTTCAAGGCAGAATACAATCCACAACTTCTAATATAATTCTTGTGAAATAGAAAGATGAATAATTAAAGGAGACAGAAGACTGACGCCTAAGACTGAAGAGACCTCTCCTCTAGTAATGGGTAAATCACTTAATATCTCTGCTAAATGATAAAGGTCATTTAAATGATCACTAGAGTCCTACCCACTTCTAAAATCCTAACACCTAATATTCAGGAAGCCTTTTTTGGAAAAACTGGACAATCTGAAAATGAGGTATGCTAAAAGCACCAGAATACAGACTAAAATTATAGGGTCTAAATTACATCAATTGTGAGGAACACACAGAGATGAATATGAGAAGTATGTACTCCTAAAGGAACTCAACACAAATCAGGATGCTTAAAAAATTGGCTTTCTTAGGCAGAATCATCCTTTTATGGAATTATTCCAAGTCTATGACCACAGTCAATTTGGGGGTCTCATTCATTTTTTAAAATATACCATTGATTAGAAGGGAGTAAGTATCTCACCTAGAAAATACTCCACAATTTCAAATTAGGAACCTTTCAAAATATCCTAATAATTTTATGGGATAGATTCATATTCCAAGAATAAAAGAGCTGAGAAACTAAATTTATGCTAAGAATTACCCTTAGAAAGTCTTATGTATAAAGAACCTTTAAAGCTATCAACCTGGGGGAAAATAAACTTAATTAAGAATGTACCCTAGATACTGGAGATAGACATTGTCATACCTATGATTAAAATATGCTTAGGTCACCTTCTAATTACTACTACAGTAACAGTGTAAACCAAGAATATATCTTAAGGGAAGCTATCCACACTCCAACAGTCCAGGTGTCATCAAGTTACTTTAAAAGATTATTCCTAAATAAATGTTTACTTTAACATTGAAAATTCTTTAATTAATGGTAACATTATTACATATGAATTAAAGATAGCTATTTAAAATAAATGGTGCCAAGATAAATAAGTTTATATAAAAAAGGAAACTGTTGTAACTGACTTAATAAAACCAGTAGATATATTAAAGTGATTCTGAAGAATCAACTCTAATGTTCATCAAAAGAAAAATGTACTACTAAAATAAATAACTCATCTTCAAATTTAACACCATTTTGTTTACCCATATTCTGATTTCTCTGAGGGAAGTAATACTATTAATCAAGTCCTCCTTGAAACTGATTCTCCTCCTTTGGCCTCTCTGACATAGCATGGTGTCTTCCCAACACACTTTCTGGAGATTGTAATCTCCTCTCCATTCTGCTAAACATGACTAAGGTTGACCCTTAAATGATGAAGGAGGTTAGGAGCGCCAACCCTTTGCACAGTCAAAAATCCACATATAACTATATAGCCAGCCCTCCATATATACGCAGTTCCTCTGTATCGACGGTCTGCATCCCGTGGATTCAACCAACCGCGGACTGGGTAGTACTATAGTATTTACTATTGAAAAAATCCGCATGTAAGTGGACCTGCACAACTCAAGCCAATGTTGTTAGAGGGTCAACTGTATTTCTAAATGTTTAGTTTTAAGCCCTCTACACTGTCCTCTCTATCTCCATGACATCTTTCTACACAGAAGACTACACTTCTTTCTCTCTACAACTAGCCTCTCCAAGTAGTCTATCTCCAAGTGCTGGCTGTCCATTTCCACAAAAAGTCCAACACTACGTCACAATAAACATATTAAAAAAATCCGTTTTCTTTCACATCTCTCATATTTCCATTAAGAGTATCACTGTTGTCAAGATCACCTAGGCTCAATACTCTTAACACATTTATTAAATTTTCTGTCACTCTCTAGCTCTAATCCTTCTATCATCACAGAACACCAAGTCCTACGTATGTTTTTCTTTCACAAATTTACTACCTGTTGCTACAATGTTTCATCATGACTTCACTGATGAAAGCAGATCTCCCCCACCTATCCAATTTCATACCTGAAACACTACCACTGGCAACCAAAATATTTTTCTCTTAAGTTTCTAGAATATAAAGTAATTCACCAAAACCCCCACTAGGTTAGCTATTCTTTATGTTTACAAGTAATTTGAGGGCACCAACAAGCCACTTCAATTTATGCTTTTCATTTTATCACCGATTTTTCAAAGTCTATTCCAGAAAAACTTTCCAAATTACTCTATGAACATGTCTTAACATTTCTTATTTGGCTATTTATATAATATTCCTCTTACTTATAAAATTATCTTCTGACACAACTGTTATTTATCTTTCAAGGCATAATTCCAATTCTTCCTCCTCTGACCATCCACCCTGAAGTTATCCTTACATTTTTAGATATACCAATTATCTTTTCTCATATGCCACACTACCACTTCAAACTATTTAGCCATACTTATCTTTTCAGGTATATTTTATCTCCCCAACTTAACTGCAAGCTGGATTAAAAACAAAAACAAAAGAAGGACCACGTCCTACTCTTCCCATATTCTGTGTTTATGTACAAAATCACTCAAGTGTCTGCTAATCAAAATGTTTTCACCTGCATGTTTACATTCTGTAATTTTACATACTTTCCCTTATAACTATCAAATCTCAAAATATCCTTGTGATAGCAACTCATGGAACATGTCAAAATTGCTACATAAAAAAAAGTAATTCACCAAATATAATATAGTATGACAAGCTCACATTCATGGCAACAAATATTAAGATATGTTTTTGATATCAAGATACAGAATGAGAAAGAGACAGAATCTAAAGAACCCCAGAAACCTGAAAGAAAATGACAATAACTGAAGTTTATAATCAGAAGATTGAAGGTAATTTCTTATGCAGAGAGGCTGAAACAAAGAATGGAAGTATCAGAAAAATCCTTTTAACGAACAGAGTACAGGTATATGACATCCTGTTAGATGATGATAGATAGGTAATGAGATAAAAGGGAAGGAACAAAAGAGGGAAGGAAGGAGAAAAAGAAAGGAGAAAGAGAGATGGAGGAAGAGAGAGGAAGAGAAAGAAAGGTCTTGAAATCTTGATTCACAAGAGAACACGATATGAGATACACCTATTTCAAGCTTCTTTCTCCCTTTCCTAGACACATGCAGCTACAATTGTCCAAAACTAAACTAGAGGTCACACTGAGAACATGTTAATGTCAGAAGTATGCATGTGCAAAAATTCTGAGTGGTGGATTGGCAGCCTCTGCTTGTTTGGAACGTTGCAAGGAGAAATATATTGTTCTGGATTAGTGGACACTGGAACATTTTTTTAAAATCTCAAGTAAAAGAAAGGTTAACAATTATAAAAAATAAGGAAAATTTAATCAAATAAATGAAAACTGTTATTTGGAATTTACCCATGAAACAACAAAAGCAAAGCAAAAATCAAATTCAGTAAAATTGCTTTCTAGCCAGAGACACTGTACTCTTCAATTAAAATCAAAACCAGACAAAAGGCAACAAACTAGAGCTTTGAATAACATTACAGAAATAGAACGATATGGAGAGAAAGAGACAGACAGACAGACACAGCTAGAACAATAGAAATAGAGAAAAGAGAGCAGAAAAGATAAAGCAAAAGTGCCAGAGACATGAGGAAAGCTACAAATCCCCCTCCAAACATCTTTATTTTCTACCTAATAATAAAATGGCCTAGTACTAAGAAATTTCAAAGTCACTTTTCATATCTTTTCAAATTAAGTTAATACTCATTTCATTAAACTTGTAGTTAAAACTTAGCTGTACTATGATAAATTTAAAGGGAAAAAAGGCTATAAAAAACAACTTTGTATTTTAGGAACATTTATGGGTGTATTAAACTTCTAAACTTGCCTACCTCTTTTGGGGGAATGGGGAATATAATACAAAAACCCTCAACTTTAGTTCAGAGAGTCTGCACACATTTTCAAGTTATTCTGCGAAATAATTTATCTGCCTCTTAGCATTTAATAGGAGTTTACAGCCTTTTAACTAGAATTTAGAACAACTGTTATCAAAACAAGATGCCTCCTGTCACATCCAAAGACAGAACATGGGCTTGCTCAACTATACATCAATAGTTTGAAATATTCTTAATATACACTATCAGTCTTCAATAAAATATCCCAAAATACTCAACTTTTGCCCTGAATACTCAAGCTGTATAGGATCTATTCAGCTGAAACATGAATAATTGACAGTTAGTAGACGAATGTAAGTAAGTATAGCTTAAGGCCTAGAATTTAGGTTTTTTAAAGAATAAAGTTATCTTATGTTCACAACGTTCTCTACAATATTCTCTTTAGCTTCTTTCTCTGGTTCATTAAAAAAGAGGAAAGAAAGGCTCTAGCCTTCCACCTTACATATTATGCTTTTCCAACAAATGCTTTTAGAAGTTTACATTATTTTATTTTTAGTTAAAGATGAAACAACAGAGGGGCAGGGGAGTGCAAGGAGCATGTATTGTCTATCCCATTTGATACCCTGAGTTATACCATATCATCATACACTTCTTACAAGTAACAAAAACAAACCCAGCACCCACCCCCAACTGCTTTTATCATTCAGATCCTCTATTAAGAGGAAAGCTAGCAATAAAAATGAGGAAAATAACCCCATCAGTTTGTCTAGACACCACCACCAGCAAGTTGAGAATTTATAAGATTTTGAAATGAAATGAATTAGGGGATTATGTAAGCATACAAGAAATTAAATATTTTTATCTCAACTCTCAATCTTAAATCTTTTAATCTGTTTACAGATTTAGGTGGTGCTAAAATATTTTAAAAACTGTACTTAATACAGGAAAAAGAAAAAAGGAATTAGAAAATTTATCTGAATGATGAATATCACGTGCCATACTATAATAAAATGTTAATGTTTCAAAATATTTTAAAATTTATTAACTTTATTAATAAATCTATTAAAATGCAATTACCATACGTCAAACATGGACTTTTAAAACATTCAACCTTTGAAACCACTGAAGATATATTTTTTATTCTAAAAATGTTTTAAAGATTTTTAACTTCCGTAATAGGTAAGAAAAGTGCAGTAAAATGCTGATTAACATAAAATAATTATTTGTTACATGGTTTCATTACTTTTCGCAAAGCATTATAAATTTCAAGTAGAAAATTCAATTATCATAAAAAGACTAATATTAAAGCAGTACTCTCAAAATACACTTGATAAAAACCTGCATTTTTAAGAATTTGTATATAGAATTTTTGCTTTTAAAGGTACAGTTTACATTCCTTATTTTCTGGCCATAGGTGTAATAGTGAATTTATTCAATACTTCTAAGCTTCAATCTAAAAACTCAAATGAAATATTACTTAATCTCAATACTTTGTGTAAACTTTTACAATTTCTAGTCTAGAAATGGGGTATATTCCACTAGAATTATTCATCTTTAAATCATCCAAGATACTATAAGGAATCCCTCTACATGGTGATCAAAAGGTATTTATTAAATTGAACTTATGATTACTAGTACAATCTAATATCATGGATTGAATTTGTACTTGATCAACTTCTATGTTATTTTAGTAACTCAAAACCTTACTGATTAGCTACACACAACCAAATAGTTATAACTATAGCCAAAACTCAACATTCATGATAGCAGACAGTGAACACAAGCTTCTACTTCTCCCTCAAATGGTTTTTATTTTCTTAATAGCAATGCTGAATGCCTTATCTTCTATCTGCCTATAGATTAAAAAAAAAAAATGAAGTGAACAAAGGAGTGAAGAGCAAAAAGTAGGGCACTTAGGCAACTTGTAAATTCAGAGACAGAAAAATCATCAAGCTACATAATAAGATCTTAAAAGATCTACTCAAAGTTACTATCACTATGAAAACATTTCCCCCCTGGACATATCACTAACTGGACACAGCTGGGGAATTAGCTATGTAATGACCAACCACAGCTAGAGATAGCATTAAGAATACATTAGCAGGGGACAAAAATCATGGGTTTAAACCCCAAATGCCCGTATGATAGCTTTGTGATTTACGTAAACCAGGGCAAATCACTTCATCTCTGTACGGTTTCTGCATTCATAAAACCAGTAACAATAAAATCTACCCTAATTATATTACAAGGTTTTCATGAGACCCAAATGAGGTATTAAGTATTTTCGAAGTAGAAGAATTTTGGAAGCTATTAAAAAGCATGCAAAACATTAAAGTATCTATATTTTAATGTGATGAGGGGTAGCTTATGTTCCAGCTTTTTAAATGCAAGATATATTTTTAATCCTTTTTAGTCTATGTTTTGTTTTTCTCAGTTTGAAGATTCAATAGACACCCATCCAGTTCTACTATTACAAAAATTGGTTTCTTCCACCCTTTAGAGGCTTTTCCCTCTCTTATTCATAGAAAGAACAGGAAAATAGCTTTATCTAAAACTCTTATTAAGCAAATAATACTTTTTGAGGCAGTAATGTAACTAATTCCTTACCTAATTTCAAAGAGCATACAACATAATATGGCTGACTTCTACTCCTGGTTATATCACTAATTTTTATTGGTCTAAGAGCAAGTCACTTCAATCTCAAGGTGCTGCAATTTTTATATCTACTGATATGTGGAATATTAGTGTGATCAACTTACCTGATGAGGAAAAATTCACCTTTATAACTTAAAGGTGAAAGCAATATTCAAGTATGAGAGAACACTTTCCCTCCAAACACTCTACTAATACATCAATGACTTTTGAAAATATGAAACTAACATGTATAGCCCACAATTTGTGTTCTTTTGAAGCTATAAAGGCAAACTGAGATATGACTTATTTTCTTATTCAGCAGAGATGTTCCAAAAAGAAGCAAATCAGAAACACAAGGACAGAGGAGGAGAAAAGAAAAAATTCTTTACGAGCATATTTAAAGATTCGTTTTTAAAAAATTCTTCTCTATACAAATAATCACTAAGGAAATCCATCTATCACTAACACTTGTACCCCAAATAATTAACACTGTCTTTTTAGAAAAATAAGAATTTGACCAATTGTATCTTACCTTATGTACACTAAGGCATATCCACAACAGCTAAAGTTAATTTCTTCACTAATAAAAATTCCTTTTATATTCTGCTTGCTTACTACATAAAAGTCACTTTATTATGATTATCAATCAAGTAGTGTCACTTTTATGAAATTTTTCACAAGCCATTACATTTTACAAATGACTTTTTTGTCTAATAGTTTTTTTTGCAAAATAATTCTGGCCACACACTATTAATTGTATTGCTTTATGATTTATTGCTAGAGGTTTTTATAATTGATTTTTAATTTAAAAATGCTGAAATAGTAGAAACACATGCCTTCCTTTTTGTTTTCTTTGTTGAAAGGCAGCCCTGATATACAGGAAGTAGACAAAAAAAGTATGCCTAGATACACAACAGCAGCATTTGAGGAGCGGAGCGCTTTTGCCTTCATACACTAGTTAGAGGAGTGGAAACTGCATGAGTTGTGTGTGATATTAAACCATTGCAATTCAAATACTCAGCAAAATATGCTAAATATCTATACAAGAAACAAAATGTGGAGGCAAAAGGGCTTAACCCAAATAAATACCTAATGTACCATAACTTGATAAAAGTCAAGAATATCTGTTGTTTTGGCTTTAATTTTAAAATGGATATATTTGAAGCAAATTCTGTTGCACTGGAGGACTGCTGACGAAATACAATAACACAATATAAATATTTATTTATAATTTCTTCACATGGTTTTCCAAACATTTTTCTTCTCTATATTGTCTTTTCATACTTGTGAGTTTCTCATAAAAGTTTCACTATCAGAAGTATTTTAAAAACTAAACTAGTTATCACAATATACAGGATTTGAAATACACATATCAATTTTCTTTTAAATTTAGTATCTCAATAGAAGTATGGAATAAATAATAACTCTTTTTTAAAACTTAAAGTGGAAACAATGTCTGAACCGTTTCTTCAATGGATTTCCTTTGTGATATGCAGGGGACCTGTGTCAAGAACTCCCCAGGTCTTTAACAGCCATAAAATGAAGAGACTGATAATTACCATATTGAAATAAGATCGAATTTTGACGCCTCTTGCCAGATCCCACACTATCACGTTTCCATCATGACCAGCAGAAAAGAGAACTCTTGGATCGAACGGGTGTGGCTCAAGAACAAATACCTCATCTTCATGACCCTGAAATATTTTTTAAGTGGCAAAGCATTACAAATATTAAAAGATAAAAAGAAAACTCAAACACCAACAGGACAACATTTCTAAAATATGAGTTTTAAGAATTATTAAAGTGGTAAAAATCTTCAAATTTAGCGATGTATAATAACAAAGCTGAGCTAGTATCACTGTCCAGGGATTTGCTATCATTTGGTGAAACCTGAGAATATTATTTACTGATCCAGCCCTACATACTAAAAAAATAGCAAGATGTATATTTCTAAGGCAAACCTGTTTAAGTGCATTTTAAGATTATTTCCATTCTCCCACAAAGACCTGTTACCCAGCCAACAAGAGATCTCAGATAATACAAAAGACTTTATTTCTTAATGAAAATATTCTATTCTACAATCAGCTTCAGTTTATACCAAATAAAAATTAGTCTTTTTTCCTCACCATCAGGACATGAATTAGTTGACCGGTGTAAGAATTCCAAACTTTCAGAGTCATGTTATTAACTGCAGTTATAACTGTATTGTCATGCCGATCCCATGCTACCATAGTTACTTTCATTTTTGTGATTTTATCTTCTATCCCTTGAAGGTTTTGGCTGAAAGTGATGGAGGCAGTATTTGTTTACACTGATATTATTTATTAAAATACCAATATGACAAAAACCTAAATGTATTTTCTTATAGGTTACATTTATTAACATGGATAACTAACTACTGTTTAACATGGTAATTAAGAATAGTTTGAACCAACAAAGAACGATGGCAAAAATCACTGCACGGAGTCAGCAAAATCAGGATTCCAGCACTCCTAAGTCCTTAGTAATAGATGACCTTGAGTAAATATTACTGGCTTTAACTCTTTCTGGATCCAGGAACTCTGAGCCATGCTGCTCACTCACCATCTTTTACTGTTGCTGTCATGCCCTGCTAACTACTTTGCTCTCCCTTCCGGGACTACTACACACAAATACAAACAGAAAAATTATAAAATATTAAAACCAAAATAACAGTTACAACATGTAGTATAATTTCTCTTGGCTGGAGACAACCAGTGGATATAGCACATCATCCCTGTATCAGACGGAACATTATATGTTCTGCTTTCTGAAAAAAACTAGTAAAACTTGCAGCTATTCTTACAGTACTATCATCCTCCTCTTAACAAAACTGAACTGAAAGGAATCATTAATGCAGCAGGTCTTCTCAAACAGGGCAAAAATTCATTTTATAAAAATCAACATCTTCATCTCCAAAAGCACCTCTAGTTGTTACAGAAAAGTAATCATTTTAACATGGTTTATGATACATACACTTACAGGCTGAGAGTCACACCAACCTGTAATATAGCTTTACAACTTTAAACGTTCTAGCTATATCTACGTAATATTTCAAATTTCATCTCTTACCCTGCTGGACGAGTAGCCATATCCAGCAAAATACTCTTCCATTCTCTTCGTTTAAATTGCCAAATACGTGCTGTCCCATCACGACTGCCACTTACAAACCTGCAAAGGAGCCCACCCCCCAAATAAAAAAATCATATGTGCTCTACCAAAGTGCACTTTCCAATAGAGTTATGTTTTTGAAAATGCTAAAAAAGACAGCATTCATCTTTACTTACACAGCATTCTAATATAATAGAAATTACTCTATCTGATATTCTCTGCAAATCTAAGAATTTCTGAAACTTCATGGGCTTTAAATATTTTAAATACATATACACATTCTAATGTGCACAGCTAGGTCTCACAAGTAACATTCAAAAGTGATTCAAGGCCACTATTTATTACCTTAGAAAGAGAATTGATATTTTCCAATGGAAAAACACAGATTTTCCTTTCAACATTAAAGAACCTGACTCATCCTAATCAGGCGTAGAAATATCTTTTTAAAATTTAAAACAAGAACATGAGAAAACTTATACAATGTCATCTAAGCTTATCATCCATAAACAGTTCTGCCTCAAATACTACATTATGATACATTTCCAATCTCTACTAAGTTTCTTTACACTGATATGTATAGAAAATACGTAGGATGGATAAAAGTCCCTATTATTAAAAAAACAGTGGCCAAATAAACCAACATTATTACAGATAAAACATAAAGCCGTGTTCACAGGCATGTGAAGGCTATATTGACTTTTCATTATAACTAGTCAAGATCTTTATTTTAGGTGGCTAATTAATATACAAATCTAACTAAAATCTGACCATAAGAATTGTCTTTATTTCATAATTTAAAAACTGGAATTAAATTTGACAAACAAAAATAATTATTTTACCTGTTACTAGTGTTGGAAAACTGGATACTGTCAACTTTGTCCTATATATAAACAGATGAACAAAAAAGAGGATCCTGAATATAAACCGTTAGACTCATTTAAATTGTACTCATCTAACTCTTTTCAGCAATACTTACAGTATGAAACTCCAATTCTGATATTTTCTCGGGCTGACCTGATCCAAAAAAATAAACCCTAATAATATGATCTGTGCTCCCTGTGGCCAGAAACATTCCACCTGAGGAATAACACCAAACATTTATGAGTGAGACACAATGTCAGAATCTCTGGGAATTAAATAATAAATGCAAGCAACATTATCATAATATATGTTGAATGACTAATATTTCATTCTAAAACTATTCATACTTATCCTAATGTATATAATACATCTAACCTGAAATTAAGAAAGTTTGCTAACATAAGCTTTGCCTGGGAAGAATTTTTCAATATTTATAGAAGCTTTCTTGTAACAAATGATTTCACCAAGTAACTACATAATCATGTTAAAATTATCAGTCACCATTACTAGAAAACATGCCTTTTAATTCTGAAATCCCTCTCTTGCCTCATTTCCCATCTGTTAAAATCCTATCAAATTTTTAGGGCCCAGCACCTTCACTACAGGCTTTACAGACTTGCAATCAAATACGCCTGCTCTCCTCTGAACTCTCACTCAGCCTTTGTCCTGTAGCAAATACATTCTACTCTGCATTACAGTTATTTGTATATGCAATTTACTCTCTCTTGGAATCAATACCCTCCCATAGTGCTGAAGACAGTGCTATATATAATTGCATCTAGAGTATTCTGAAGCATATGTAGTGCCTATAATTATGTTACTACTAGAAGTAAAACTGTCTTCATGGCAGTAGCAGTGGAAATCTAGAAGCTAGTAATTAAAGATGTTTAGATATTAGTATGGCAAAAATAGATTCATGTCCTCAGTTTGCAATCTCTTATCTCAGGTACTACTGCTCTCCACAATTATGAAAGGAAAAGAAAAGGTAAAACCGGAAATAAACGTGGAAGGAACTGGTATTAGGAACATTAATTCGTGTTTCATTTTCTCATCAATTCGCTTAAAATCTCCGGATCATAATTTGTTTAAAAAGACTCTAATATCCATTCAAAATGCTGCTACATAAACTCAAAACATAATTGGAATCTTAGCATTGCTATACTGCTACTTTTTAAAGAGCGAATAAGAATAATCTGGAGCAAAGTAATTAATAAAGATGTACAAATATCTATCAACCTATTTTACTTCGCTATGTGTGACTCCAAAATCCATAAAAATATAAAACAGATTTAAAAATACTTTTCTTTCAAAGAGATAACTATTCAAAGATTTATTCTTTAACAGTCAATTTTGAAACTATTTTATCCCTCCTACCAAAGAATTATGGTCTTCTTAAAGAAAAATCTTAATCATTTATACACTCAACCAAATGAGTATATAAGCTAAACTTGAGCAAAGTTCAAATACTTATAAACTAATTTACGATCATCCCCTGGTATGCGCATGAGAATATGATTTATATTACAACAGCAAGTATTTTCCAAAATTTTATGTGTTCCACTAGAACCCTTTAAGTGGAGAATACAACTTATACAACTTTAAGTGGAGAATTAGGAAGAAAAAAAATCTTACCAGCACTAAAAGAAGAACAGATCATTTGAACTCCAGGCCGAGGGCGCTCTGTAAATTTTGCAGGTCTCGGACTGTAATACAAAAAATAACCAATTAAAAATATCTCAAAGGGACCAGCAACACCAGAACTCAGCTGTCTCCAAAAATAACTACAAAAGGACAAAATTAAATAAGAAGCAACAGAGGGCTCCCTTCCTAAAAACAAGTTCAAAATCATTATATGTCATGATCAGCAGGATCTTGTGGAAACTTTAGATACAGGTTTTGCAGAAGCTCCTGATTATACAACAATCCACACATGAAACAAAGCCACTGTCACACCTGGCATGTAGTTATTGGTTACACTCACTTCTAATCATCTAATCCAATTTAACAGGTTCTCAGTTTTACACAGCAGAATAGCAATGCACAAATATATAAGGAAATACAGGTCATTTGTAAACATGAACAAACTAGCAAAATAGGTGCTGTCTCATTGGCATATATACACCATCAATCAATAAACTTTTTCAATATTAGTGTTAATTAAACATCTCCCTCTGTTTACTTTCTATAAAATATGCCCTTTAAGACTCCAAAAATTAAGAATCTTACATTCTAGTGAAAATCTGAAGACTATTTGACTCTCACATCAACTATAATGCTCATTTAAAATAGTGATCTATAGGGCTACCCTGGTGGCACAATGGTTGAGAGTCCACCTGCTGATGTAGGGGACACGGGTTCGTGCCCCGGTCCGGGAAGATCCCACATACCGCAGAGCGGCTGGGCTCGTGAGCCATGGCCGCTGGGCCTGCGCGTCTGGAGCCTGTGCTCCGCAACGGGAGAGGCCACAACAGTGAGAAGCCCGTGTACCACAAAAAAAAAAAAAAGTGATCTATAGAAAATAGGTCACACTCAACTATACTTACATTAATTGTATAATTATATTACAGATTATATGTTTTATATTAACGCTATTGACATTAATGCTTAGTGCCAACTATACTAAAGAAAATTAAATTACAGATTTTACCCATACCAGCTCCAATATATGTACAATGTATACGTAATGTTCCAATACAGTGATCATATTTAAAGCCCTTCTTAACATATATTTTGACCAAGTTTTTCCTCAGAATATTAGGAGAGAGAACTAAAAAATAATTAGAGCCTTCAACCAGAGTGCACTGCATAACTTTCACAATCCACAACTACTGAACACAGAACGGTTTCCGTCTTGTGGTCATTTAGGGAAAAAAAGTACAAAATACTTCTGATCTATCAATTATATATTCTGAACAACAGAACACAACAAAAACTATTTTCTAAAATTTTAAAAAATAAATTTGTAAATTTTCTTAATATTCACAGGCTCTGATACAGCTGAGCATAACTGATATGGAGAAAGAGAAACTTACTAAAACACTTAAAACCTAAACATTTATTCAGATGAAAATTAACTCTAAGTAAATTTATCTGAAACTATAAAGGCAACTAAATGCACTACTTCCATTAGTACCTTGTAGACTGTGGAGCTGCATTTTTATTAAGTTTTGGCACAACTGCTCATACATGTGCCAAACAACCAGTTAGTTAGCACTCATAACCAGAACATGCAAATAATCATACAGATTGTCATTTCAAACGAATGTTAATATTTTTAAAGAGAAAAAAACAGATAAGCAGGTACACATAATTTTTAAATGTACATTTGAGGAAATATTTTGAGACAAGGCCTAGAACTCAAGATTCTCTGAGTTCAGTTCCCAGTTTTGCCACTTATTTGTGTGACCTTAGGCAAGTTAACGTTTCTGTACCTCAGTCTTCTAATCTGTAAAATGGGGGGTAAATATGAGAACATATCTCAGAGTCCCAGAGAGAATTAGATGAGTTTAATGCACATAAAGTGCTTAGTTCTGTGCCCAGCACACTCAGTAAATTATTATTAGCATTATTAGTATTTTAGTAGGTTCAACCAGTTCAAGATGGTCCATCAAGAAATAACTGCTATTTGGTTTGGCCTAGTGGTTAAGAGGAGGTCCTGACAGTGCACTTCCAGTATTTGCCTCAGTTTTCTCTCCTATCTGTCCTGAAGATAATAATTATACCTTCCTCATAGGGGTGTCATAAGAATTAATGAGATAACAGTTATAGAGTGCCTAATACTAGGCTTGACAGACTAAGTGCTTAATAAAAATTTGTAATCATTATTATCATTTGCACATTTTAGGATTCCAATTCTTTTCTCACATCTGTCTAGGCTTGGACACCTTCCTCCTACTCAGAGATCTCTTGAGCCAGTTTTCGAGTCAACCAGCCACTCAAATTACTCATCTAAGAAGCAGCGTCTTTACTAGTGGGAGTTGTTACCATACACATAAACCCTATATAAAAGTGAATTTATTAAGAGATTTGGGTTTCCAAAACAGATTTCATTTACTGATAGAACTGATTCTTTCAATTAATGCAGACTGGGTTGCTGAAGTCACTTACCCCAAAGATTATTCAAAAGCATTACCGTTCAATACGATTTTTGCCTCTGATTAGTAATTAAGGCCACATTTTTTGGCAGTTATCAACCATGTACACATAAAGAAAGGAAAACAGGCATCTCAAAGTCTGCATGTGAGGAAAATTACTCTTACTTTTATGCCTGAACTCAAGCTGAAAGTTTTCATGGGACAATTATAATAACAAATAGAAAAGAATATTACTTATAAGTAACTAGAAAAAACTTTTATGTCCAAAAATAGGAAAATCACTAAGCAAAGTATGGAACAGCTCAATGGAATATAATGCAGCTATTAAAATTATGTGAAAAAAATTGTTAGGGTAGTGGGTTTATGGGTGAATCTACATAAAGGTTCTGAAAAAAATCATTTATATGGAATACATCACTTCTCACTTCCAAATAAATATTACTGTACTTAGCAATGTAATCCTCCAGAAGCACAAAGTGAGAGCTTAATTTTGTAAACACATTTTTTCTTCCTATGTTGATTCGAAAATTGCTGATCACTTTTTCTTCAAAAACAAGACAGGACAAGACGAAGGTATCAAAATCAGATCATAAGGAGGTAAAGAATACTCAAAGGAGAAAACAATTAACTACTGCTATTGTCCATACTCGAGTGAAACATTTCAACTTTTACCTAAATGCCTACAGAAAGCCTTTACTATTCTAAATATTAAGAATGCAACTAAAGTGAAATCAGCCTGCTTTCTCCCACGAGCCAAGTCTTTGATCACAATCCTTTCTGCAAAAGAAGTACAGTTTGCTGTATTATGCTACCCATGCTGCCACAGCCCCCTAAATGCCCTGCCATAAGAGGCACTATTCAGGAATGTTCACACATATGAGGTTTATCTAAACATTACTGTTTCGAAATAACAAAGACATACACAAATTATTTTATTAAATAACTCAATTTGGGTTGATAGTTTATAAACAGATGTCAGAAACAATTATTGAGATATATCTAATCTAAATGACTTTTTACCTTGAGAGCTCAGAGATGGTCATTTCAACACTATGGAAGCACTGTATGTACTACCTCCCCATTCACAGATTTCCATGGGGTAAATACAGCATTTCTCCCACTATTTCCACTTAAGAGGTGGCATGACACAGCACAGAACCAGAGGGCAGGGAACTGTTACAGTCCTGGCCTTGCCATTTTTAAAAACTTTTAACTGTGGGAAAGTTGTTTAACTTTTCTTTGCCTCAGTGTCCTTAATCTAAACATAATATTGTGCAGACAACTTATTTTGATAAACCAAGATATTATTACAGGTGAAAGCACAAATGCAAAATGCTATTATGGGGCAGAGGGAAGGGTGCATCTATCTACCTTGATGTAGTTTAGTGAAAATTTAATGATTGCATTTTCCTAAATTCCCCTAGATCTACAATAAAATCCAGTCTATAGATGCGATAACAGAAATAATTACAATTCTTCTATAGAACTAGGACTCTGAAGATTATGTTCTCAGTACCAAAAGGAGTTACTGATATGTAACTGCAGCATACAAAACAGAAGTGGTAATAAGACAGGTATATTCTGAAAGAGCTAGGGCTAGGAAAAAAGATAAGAGAAAAAAGAAATAAACATGTTAACAAAAATCTTTCTTTAAAGCATGAAAACAAAAAGGAAAGCATAAAAATGAAAGAGGTCAGTGAAGAGACAAAATGAATTTGTTACTTACTCAAGGAGAAAAAAAGTAAAATTATTCCTATTGTTGACTACTTCATACTTTTGTGATTTCAACCATTAAATTATACACATTTATTATATGAAATAGAAGAGCAACTGACTTTATTTTAAGGGTTCCAGCATCCCACAGCCAAAAACAAATAGTGCCATCTGCCCCAGTAGAAGACAGATATCTCTTTGAGCCACTGCACAATGGTGAGAACTGAAAAACAAAGAAAAAAAAATTTTTACAAGAAGAGTAACACAGTCCAAATAATAAACCCATCTTGACCATACAAACAGCAACTAACACTAACAGTGAGAGAACACTCAGAATTGACGAAGGTCATGGCTACCATGTTATTTAAAGTCCATGTATTTATAAAGAAAAGAGAAATACTCCTTTTTTCATTTTAGTTGGCTTTATACAATGGATTATAAAAGTGACTTCTTAAAATTTACTTTAAATTATAACAAGGATTTTGCAGAGATTAAAATGATTACCTGTAGTGACGTTATAGATGCACTGTGGCCCTGAAGAACAGCCAAAGGCGCGCATGTTCGCAGACACCAGACTCGGATCATTTTATCACAACTTCCAGCTGCTATCATTGTATTCTCATAGTTTACAGCCATGTCTGATATTTCAGCAGCATGGCCTCTTAAAGTAGCTAATAATCTCCCATCATCTGTTGCCCAGATTTTCACAAGACAGTCATCAGAACCCTTAAAATAAAAATGGATATTAATAGAATTAACTCTAAATTTTAATTGGAATTCTTAACACAGATTAAAAAAAATCATATCTGTTACATCCACTTCCCAACAATTATAATTTTAAGTACTAAAAAGTGTTAAATACTTGTGTTATGAATTTTCCTCTACATAAGATTACTTTATTAAATTATTCACTTATAAAGAATACTCGTGTGCCCATCACCTAACAGGAAAAGTAGGATGTTAGCAATAGCTAACATTTACCTATGGTCCCCTTCCCACTACCTATATGGTACCCTCTATATAGAACCTTGTAAAAGAATCTGAACATCTAAAATAACAAAATTATAACTGCAAAACAAATGTAATACACAACAGTGACTAATCCTATCTATGTTAATATAAAAATGAAAGGAAGCATATTTGAGGCTTTTTCTCCTAAGAAGCCAAAATCTATGATACATGAGTTTCCCATCACTGATCTTCAGCTAAATACATTACATATAAAATCACCCGTCAGTTATAAGAAAAAAATTAATTTTATCTGTATGAAGTCAATAAAAAATATATATATATATTACTTGTTTGTTGCAGCAGCATAAGCTCAGGAAGAAAATGTAAAGAATACAGAGTTTCCTATGAATTCCTATATTTACAAATAAACATTTCAATTTCACTTAGCCAAAGCAGCAGTAAGACCTTTTAGACATTTTTTTTGTTCTCTAATTTTCCTTATTCATCCTATAGCTCAAAGTTTACTCTTTTACCAACCTCTATTTCCCCCTAGTTTTTATTATTAAAAAGTTTTAAACATACAAAAAGTAGAGAATATTACCGTTAACCTCATATACCCATTCCCCAGATTCAAAATTTATCAAAAGATTGCAAAGATTGTAGTTTAGAATTCTTTACAATCTTCCAATCTAATTTATTAAAAAATACACACAATTTTATCTGATATTAGAAAGTACTTAGAGGATCTACAAAAGCAAGTGACACAGAGAAGTATCCGCTTCATACTGATGACAGACATAACATATAAATGATCACAAACACAGTATTAACAGCATATGTTAAATGCTGTACCTTAAACCACATTCTGCCAACACTACTTAGAGCACTCTCAATTAACTATAAAACCAGTTCTTCTGACTGACCTTTGAAGCAAATTAAATGGGTTACCAACCACGGAAGACTAGTAATAAAACTTAACTTTGGTGAATTATTCACATTAAAATCTGGTATTCCCATCACGTTCACTTAATCTCAAGCTCTTCATCTATAAAATAAGGAAGTTAAATTGGATGATCTCCAAGGTTCCTTTTTAAAATTCAGTGATTCATGCATTCATTTATCCATTTGCCTTGCGATTAAATATGTGCCAAACACTGGAGATTCAAGGGTGATGAATAAAGACGTAGTATTCCTGTCCTTATGAAGCAAGGCAGAAGAATATAAATGCAATAACATGTCCTAAGTCCTATACTGTTAATCAGTAGAGATCTAAAAGGAGAGCAGTCTGTTTTTCCTCAAACGTGGAGAGGTAGAATCTGGAAAGGAATCCAGAAGCAGTGATGCTTGGACAGTCAATACAATGTAGTAGCTTAAGAGCACAGACTCTAGAGGTCAAGAAAAAAAATGGTTAAAAGATCAATAAGAGAATTTAAAATTACATCAAAAATGTCTCTCTGGGCTTCCCTGGTGGCACAGTGGTTGAGAGTCCGCCTGCCGATGCAGGGGACACGGGTTCGTGCCCCGGTCCGGGAAGATCCCACATGCCACGGAGCGGCTCGGCCCGTGAGCCATGGCCGCTGAGCCTGCACGTCCGGAGCCTGTGCTCCGCAACAGGAGAGGCCACAACAGTGAGAGGCCCACGTACCGCAAAAACAAACAAACAAAACAAAAATGTCTCTCTAACACAAGTCAGTAAAAGAGAAGCAGAAGAACAAAAAAGAGATGGCACAAATAGAAACTATTAGTAAAAAGGCAGAAGTAAATCCAACCGTATCTAGAATTCCATTAAGTGAGAGAATGGGACCTGGTGCAACCACTTTCTACACGTTTGACCTCGGAAGAATTACATGTACCTTCTTTGCCTCATTCTTCTAATCTACACCTACCTCTCATAGGGTTGTCGCAAAAAAGAAATGAGTAAATGAAGGCGGAGCGCCTGGCATAGACTAAAAGCTATATATATACATATTTTTATATATATGTGGACTATCTACTATTACTGCTTTTGTTGCTGGTAGTATTCTTATTCTTACTTTAATAATATTCTTATTATTTTAAAAAGAACAAATACTCCAGATGGCAACTAGAGAGAAAAGTATGATCAAAGGCATGAAAATGTGAGAAGTTCAGGGAACTGCAAGTAGTCTGTAAGCTAACAAAGTGTGAGGTGAAGGCGAGAGGATGAAGTCAGGGAAGAACTGTGCAGGCCCTTTTATGGGATACGAAGGCGTATGGTATGTAATGGGGATCACTTAAGGAGATCAAGCCGGTGAATATCAGGATCAGATTTGTTTTCCAAAGATCATCCTGGCATCAGTATGGATTAGGCAAGAAAGTAGGAGGCCAGATGAAAGTCGTTAAAATAGTACAGGCAGGAGAGAATGGTAATATTGTTATTATAGAAGAGAAGGATCAGAAGAGATGGCTACAATAGGTATTTGGGGGAACAAAAAGGATGAGGATTACCTCCCTGCCAACTGTGGGAAATGAAGAAGGAGCCTGTGTGTAGACTGTGATTTCCAGAAAGCTGGTCTACAATACCACCTGGCATTGTAGAAAGAAGTGCACTAGGCACTTGTTGGACAACCAAAAAAGGCTTTAAAACATTCATTCAACCCTCAATTTCTCTAAATTCCACAAATTAAGTCAATTTATTCACCTCATTTGCTTACCTTCTAAAAACTAAGGCAATATTTGCCTCTGACCTACATTCACAACAAAAATAAAATTTTAAGCATGCTAATACAGGCAGAATATATGAAAAGAGTAAAATCATGTCATCTCATTATTTCTTATGTATCTGAATTAAGAGTCTGCTGTATATTCTACTATGGAAGGTGTATCACATATTTTCCATGTTAACAGAAAAAACAAACAAACAAAACCCACACATCTTTTTGACCAAAATGCCAGCTTTCAATGAAAAGGACAGGGGCAACCTGTTATCTAAACTCAGCTTCCAGTGACTTTTCACTAATTAAAATTGAACAAAAAGCCCCACTATATTCTTATTGAGTTTATTAAGTTCACTAATTTAATATTACTTTATAATTCTGCTTTATTTAGACAAGTACTAAAAAACCCCCACAAAACCAAAACTTTTGTTTTAAAAAAACCCACTGTACACAATTCCCCCTAGTGTGTAGTATCCCAACTAACCTTTCTTTTCTTCCATTAAATTGCAGGAGAGAAATTTTTCATCGTACTTTCACTCTCTTCACTATCCTCTTTTATGATATAAAGTAGTATACTGTCCCCAACCCTTATCCCTGCTCACAGAACTCCTGGCAGAATTTCAAACCAAACCCTAAAGCATCCTCAGGCAACTTCTATTTCATCATTCATTACTTGTGATCATTCATCTGTTTTTATGGAAATGTGAAACTAAATATGATTTGACAAAATTCAACTAAGTTCTTTTAAAATGACTATCAGAAATACAAGTACACATAAATAATTGTTTGAAAAGGACTGCAGACAAGAAGAAAAATCAAATTTACTGGGAAACATTTTTTAAAGCACCATAAATGTGTTTAAGTTGAATGTGGAAGGATGAACTAAACTTTGATAAAACTACTCTTTTTAAAAGACCAAAATGCAGAGAATTTGAACAAATGATCTTTCTTCCCAGAAGCCTACCTCAAATGTTAGTAAAGTCAATAATAAACCGAAGAGTAGGACATTATAAGTTTTCAATCAAAACTTCAAAGACAGTATGGACATCAAAGCAAAAGTAGTGTTATTTAAATGGTGAAAAGAAAGAGATGGACAACACAGGCACAGGGGTCAGCCTTGGTAGGAGGGACACATAGACTCCTAGGCTTCACGAAGGGGGAAGAGGTATGGTGGAGATAGCAATTTTAAAGCAAGCAGCAAAGAAATTAGATGATTCTAACCTTAGCAAGTAAGATAAATATCTGAAGATTATTTCCTTCAAGTGGAGAAGGGGGAAACAAAGAAGGAACCAAAAAAAGGTGAGCAAAGTTTGGAAATGTGGTGGAATTTTAAGAGCAATAAGAAAAAGGGAAAAAAACCTGGAAGCAACAGTGAACTTCCTGCTAAAATTATATAGCATGATTTTAGAAAAATATCTCAACTGACAAGTTTTTTAAGCAAAGTTCTAATGCCTAGGGGAAAATGAAGTATTCATTTATTTTCAGTAACATCTAGATGTTGCTGCTAGGACTGGGAATTTGGCAAGGTGAGAAAAGTTGGGAGTACGAAGTGTAAGTGGGAAACTAGAAACAAAAATTAAGCTGGAAAGGTTTTATCTGAGGAAGGTAATAGAAGGTAGGGGTTTTAAATGCCTGTTAGGGAGTTTGAATTTAACCTGGTGAGGAAGCTACTGAAGAATTTTAAGCAGACAAGGCATAGTCACTATAATATTTTAACCACGATAAGTTTTAAGAAATACACGAACTGGTGAAAATTGAAGATGCTTTTATGGCATTCATTTTTTAATCAAATTATAATATTAAGCTAGTGGTTAATGCCAAGCAAATATAAGACAGTAGTGGATCATTAATGTCACTTTTCAATAATGTAAAATTGTCATAATTACCATGAAAGAGTACTCATTAATGTTATCATTTGTTTGTTTACATCAAACCTAGTATAAAGATAACAAAAAGAACAAGTAGCTTTGGCTTACATAAATCCCCAAACAAATGAGATATACCAAATTTACATTGCTTTCTCTTAAATGTCAAGACATCTCATCAATGCAAAGATAAAGCCAAGAAAGCTGAAAGAGCACCTTATCTCTATCCTGAATAAACAACAATGTAGATATTATTTGTGAAAAGGCTTGATAAAGGGTGGAACTTAAACAAAATTTAGATTTGCCTAAACTTACGAATTTAAAGTACCCTATAAATTTTCTTATTCCACAGCCACACCTAAAGCCACACACACAAAATGATTAAGGCAAGTGCCTTTAAAACTGTCAACATACTCTGTAGCTTAGGACAAGAGGAAGGAAACGGAATCAGACATTTACTCTGAAATCATTATTTCTTTAATACTTTTAAGTAGACTGTTGGCACTAATGACCCTTCCAGCGTACAACTAGCTCTCTTACACTGCAGGTAATTCTCATTTTATGTCTATCTAAAAGAGGTTCCTATTTTGTGAATCCCTTTTGGAAACTCAAAGTTTCTTCAAAATAAAAAGTGTGAGAGGCAAATTTCAGATAAATAAAAACAAATGCTGACATTCTCTATAGTTAAGCCCAGGCAATAAATGTATTGTACACATTTGCTTTTGGTATTCTGGTAAAGGAAAAGGAAGTTCGACAGGTCTCTGTGATGTGGCTTTCTACTTTGTCATGCGCTTGGGTATTAAAATGCTCCTTAAAATCTACAAAAAATGTCCTACCTATTGATATGAAAATTTTATGAAACAACTTCAGACACAGGGCCTTCTTCAATCACTTAAATTCTATGTAAAAACTAAAGCAGAACCTAAGGTCAAATTTAAAGTTTCTGGAAGACAAGTTTTAAAGAGCTTAATTGAACTATTTATGTATATATGTATTTATTTATTTAAACTAAAGCTAGAAGATTAGAGGTAATAACTATGTGAACCATTCAATGATGAAGAAAACTACTTTACAGGATGGAACAGTAAGTGACAAAGAATTGTGGACTTCTGTGAGCAGAAAACCGCACACATTTGGAAACAGTACAGCAGGTTGATTCTGCTCAGACGACCTTAAAATTAAAAAGTAGATCTGTAAACCTTTCCCTGCTAAAAGAGAAGCATCAATTGAAGAGATCAACCAAAGATTACTACTTTGACATAAAGATAAATTAGGTGATTTTTAATCTTATAGGGTCTTGGAGAACTTGGCAGTCCTTGGCAGAACCAACAAAGATAATTCTCATTTCTTGCTACTGCTGCACAGCTTATGAGTCAGATTTCACCTCTTGATGTCATTAGAACAAACAGAATTAAATGTTAAAACACCGTGTATATGGTTATGCATACTATAATGTCATTTTCTTTTCAAGCTAAAAAGTAGCCTATTCAGGCAGCTAAAAGTGCTTGTAATTTAAATTTAGTTAGTTTTTTTAGTTTTTTTTGAAAAGAGGCTATTGATTTTCTTTCTTACCCATCTATCAGACCCCTATTTCATTTCCCTTACAAATTACCCTAAACTTCAGTGTCAATCATTTCAACACACCAAATTTTCTCACTCCCTTGTCCACCTAAACCACCAATGACTAACCCTGTATCAATGTAATCATCACTTGCTCTTATCCTGCTCCCAGATGCCAAGTACCATTATGGAAAAGAAGACAAGGACACTAAATCTGCAACGCTGCAAATTCATAACTCCTGTTTGTTTGGAAGGCTAAGGTTAATCAGCAATCCTTTTCCCCCATTCATCACTCTTTCCTTATCACCAGGTTTGATCACTCATCTCTAGAACCCAGTCCCACTCCCTAACCAAGACTCTTATCAGGTAAAATATTTCACTTTGAAAAGCAGAATCGGTTCATTGTAACCCTAATTATCTATCTTTCTAAGCAGTCCAAATAGACTGCTCTGTATCTATTTCTTCATTTACCTACCCTCCATAAAGACCACTGTACATCAAGTACCTCCTCTTATATCTGTGCTCCTAGTTCCTTACCCTTGACCCAGTTTTTCAAAAATTTACCTTCCTATAAATTACTGTACTCTAGCTCTCCTTTCCATTACTACCAAACTTACTGAATATACAGTATCATCCCTACGCTACCTCCCACATACTTTTAAAAAGTAATTTTGCATTTCAAACTTACAAAAGTTTCAAGAGCAGTACCAATGTCTTCCATCACTCAGATTCATCAACTATTAACAATCCACTGCATCAGCTCCATCACCACCTTTCTTTCCTTTCTCTCCATATAATACACACACACACACACACACACACACACACACACACACACACACACACACACACACACCCATTAGTCTTTTTCTGCACCAATTAATAGTAGGCTGCAGACCTGACGCCCCGTCACTTCTAAATATCCCAGTGTGCCTTCCTCTAAAACAAAGACACACGTCTACCTAAGTTGGGAAATCAATATTGATAAAACTGCCATCCAATCCACAGGCCCCATTCAAATTCTGTCAACTATCCCGATAATGTTCCCTTTTCCTTTTTGGCCTAGGACCCCATACAGCAACATGTTAAATTTTAGTTGTATTGTCACTTAAGTCTCTTCAATCTGGAGTATTTCCCTGAGGCTTTCTCTGTGTTTCATGTCTTCAGAAGTTCATAAAGAATACAGACCTTACATCTATAGGATGACCCGGAACCTCAGTCTGTCTAATGTTCATTAATGACCAGACCAAGATCATACTGTCTTAGTAGGAATCCCACAGACAAGATGCTGTGTTTTCCTCAGTGTACCACTTCAGAGGATACACAATGTCAACCCATCCCACCACTAGTAAAGTTAATAACTTTGTCTTGTTAATGTTTCCCATGTTTCTCCCCTGGAAAGTTGCACTTTTTCCCCTTTTAATTAATGAACTTGGTATCTTGGGGGAACATATACAAGATTACGGTAAGATCTTCAAACCAGCATCTACCAGTCTTAGCCTCCCGCAATGACACACAAATGAATCAACCACCACTATGACAGTCGCCAAACCACCATTCTTTCTACAATTATCAGTTGGCATTCCACTGTAAATAGGAGTTTTCCCTTCTTTCTCACTTATTTATTTACTTATTTACATCAGTATAACCCACGGATGCCTACTTTAATCAGTGGTCATAAACAACTCAGTCAAGGTCCTATCCGTCCTCATGGAGCTTATTAATAAGAAAATACAATAAAAGCTCATTTAAAAAAATAAGTTTCACACAGTGACAGATATTATAAGAAAAATATAGTAAGGTAATGTGATAGACAATGATGGAATATGAGGAAGGAAGGTAGTCAGGGAAAAGTCGCTAAGAAAGCAGTGTTTGAACAGAACTGCTAAAAAAGGAATCAGCCACAGGAATATTTTGGAGAAGACAATTCCAGGCAAAGGGAATAGCCAGTACAAAGGCTCTAGGCCATAAATCGGCTTTGTGAGTTTGAAACACAGAAAAAGACCAGTGTAAATGAAGCACAGTAGAAGAAGGGAATTTGTCTTACAGACATTTTTGTATATATCTTCCCTAACAGAAGTTTCTTACAAGAAAGGACATTATTCACTTCTGTATCTCTAACTGACTGGTTCATTCATTCATCTTTTTGTTGTTTGCCTACTGTATGCACCAGATACTCTGTAAAGCACTGCAGACCTAAAAATGTTTAAGGAAAAGGCTTTGTTGTTAGGAAGCTCACAACTTAATAGAGACAGACGTCTAAACAAATTCACTGCAACACAGAGGACAATACAATACAATAAAAGTATGTTCAGTGGTAATACACCACATTCAGAAAATTGCCTATTTTTTTTAGTTGTCAAGTTTTGAAAGATTAATCTATACCGTCTCTAATTCTTCAATGCCCAAACCTTCCTTTGTGCAGTGCATTGCAATCTCACTTCTACCCCTAAAACTAAAATAAAACATTTTTTCTTAAGTTCATTAATAGCCTTGCCAAATCCAAAAGATGCCTTTCAGTTCTAATTTTACTTTAGGTTTTTCTACCTTTCGTGAAATACTAATCCTTTGGCTTTTAAGACACCACTTCTTTTTCTATTTTTCTCCTGGCCTCTTAGGCAGCTCTTTCTCAGTCTTAATTATTGACTCCTCTCCTCTTCTTTAGTTTGCTTTAAAGTTGAAGTTTCAGCCTTTGTACATTACACATATGAGGTAAAAAAATCAATTTCCATATTCAACGATTCCCCAGTTCAATCTTCTAGCCTAGATCTCTCTCCTGAGCTCTCACAACCTGTTGAGCATTTCTATTTAGCAATCTATATGTATCTCAAATTCAACATGTCCCAACCTTCACAAACTTCTCCACTTGAATCCTTACCACATTAAGTGACACGACTTTCTAACCAGTCACACAAGTTAAAAAACATGTCATTCCATACTATTCCCTCTCAATTCCTCCCTACATTCAAACGAACCTTTTAAATCCTAAAGATTCTATTTTTAATCTGTTAATTCCATCCCTACTTCCACTGTGAATCTTTCATGGATCACTGCTACAACCTTTTCACCAATACCTCCGTATAAAGACTTAGTTTCAATCCATCCTCTACAATAATGCCAAAGAGGTCATTAAAAAGAGAAATTCTGCTCACTCCTCTGTCTAAATCCATCACTTTTGCTCCATGCCCTCAGGAAAGACATCCCTTCATGTCACAAAAGAAACTTAATGATTTTGTCCTCCAACAACATCTCTAGCTCTTGCTTACCAGTGGTCCATATTTATTCTTTGCCATGTCCAATAATACACAATTGCATGTTAACGTTCTCCCAATGACTGTAAATGCCTTTCCCTAACTCTGGAATACCTAGCTCAGTTGAGGTGTCACTTCTCTAGGAATTTTCTCTTACCATCTCCTACCACACACTGAATTAGGTACCTCTCTCCTATAGTACACCCCAGCATCTTGTGCTGCCTCTAGCAAGCTTATCACATTGTATCAATATTGTGTGTTGACTCTCTGTGAACTCTCCAGTGGCAGATACTATGTCTGTCATTTCTATATCCTAAGCTTTTAGAACAGTCCGCCTCCTAAAAGACTGAAGTTCATTAAAGGAGTGCATAAACTCAGTCTTTATAAATTACTGAATTTATATAACCAGTTTATGCTCTTTTGCCTTAATCTGAAGAGGTACATTTTATGTTTCTGAAAAAAGAGGGGAAATCTTTTTGTATGGTCCTCAACATACTTCTATGAGTGAATGGCTTACTACTGAGAGAATTCATTAACTCTGCTTTTCTTTGGCAAATATTATTTGACGCAATGATTCTGAAATCAAGTAAAAAAATTTTAGAAAACTAAGAAAGAGAGAGAATTAGGGAGTAGTCTGACTTGCTAATTATGCTACCTTCCTCCCTGGGTTCTTCTCATTATTCTACTGGGAAATGTCCATTACTAAAATATTCTACTACAAAATACTGGAAATTTTTCCTAACACAGAATTTCACTTATCAATCACAATGATTTCAATCTCGTACAGCATTTATAAATAAGATTTTAGTTAGGTAAGAAAATAAAGTGGAACAAATTCATTTAAATGCATCTATAAAATTAAAAGCAGCAAGTGAAACTTAGTAACTGCTTCCTGTATATCTTGTTCTATACTAGCTGCATGCATCATTTCATGCAATCCCACAAAAATCCAGTGGGATTGGTACTACTATTATCTATTTCCCCTCTTTTTTTAACAGCTGAGAACACTGTAGATTAAAAGGGTGAGGTAATCTTTGTAAGCTGCACTGCTAGGAAGTGGTAAAGCTGTGAGTTGAACTAAAAGCCCCCTAATGCCAGAGCTGATGCTGTTAACCACAGGACTATACTGCCTCTAGCTGTGCCTACCCAGAAAGGACTCAAAAGTCCCTTGGAATGAGTCCCTTGGAAAAAGCTTTCAAATATATCTAACACTAGGACTTAATAATAATTGTATAATGTCTTCAGATACTGAATACATAAAAAGGAAATATTGAGCTGTCCATTACTGAATTGTTATTCCAATAAACAACAACAGTGTGTCACTCTCTCACAGGAATCTTTCATTGTTCAGTCATAATCTACTATCCTAAAGTCTTATCCTATCAGTTTTCAAGACTGGTTTTCAAAGCATTAGTTAGTGGCTAATGTGTTCCCAGTGGAATAAAATAACATGAATAGTAAACACATATGTACTCTAACTCGAGGTGATAATCATAAAAATACAAAGAAATTTTAAGTAACAGTGATCTCATATCTTTGCATTTCTTGTCACAAGGCAACATTTTGGAATTTGTAACTGCAAATCACCAGTAAAAAATTACAAATGAGAATATAAGTTTGGCACAATTAGCAGATTATATCACATACATAAAACATCAACATTTTTAGACTCTTGATAAGACCACATAAAATAGTACAGTGATAATTTTCTGCCTTTATTTATGTATCTTCAACTAAAGGAAAACAATCAGAAAATTGCTTCCCTCTTCACATATCATTCAATGCTCTTAAAAGTAGGAATTAAATATCTAGAACAAGGGCTGCAATTTTTTTCTGTACAGGACCAGATAACAATTATCTTAGGTTTTGCAGGCCATACAGTCTCTGTCGTAACTACTCAACTCTGCTGTTGTGGTACAAAAGCAACCACTGAGCGTGCCTGTGTTTGAATAAAATTTTATTTACAAAAAAAAGGTGGCAAGCAGGATTTGACCCACAAGCAGTAGTTTACTAACCCCTGGTTCAGAGTGCTCACCCAACTCTATGCCTATTACTCTACTAAATTCATGAGCCAGCAACAGTGTATTGTCTCACTGCATTTTTTCCCTCAAAAAGTTGTAGGAGATTATGTGTCTAATTCAAATCAACACATACACAGTGCTTCATAAAGTACAACAATCAAATGCTTACCATTCCTCTCATTTTTCAAAGAAAGAATTCCCACAAGGTACTTTACAGACATCAAAAATTAAGTAAGAAGTTATATATTTTTTATAATCTCAGTGCAACGGCATAACTTAATACTCACCAAAATGAAGTATAAACACAATGTAATGTGTCTTTCTCATTCTTCCAATTTATTATTATTTTTGAAAGAATCCTTTTGAACATTAGAGATGCCAAAATTACTTTATGTTTTGAGAGCTAAATTTAAATGATAATATACTGAACTCAAAAAGGCTGTAAGTAATTTTCCATTACCATCTGAGAGCAAATTACTGTTGCAGGTATATGAAGGACTTTAGCCAATACAGGGATAACTATTCCCCACTCTAAAAACAATCACCCATCAGAAAATTTTTTAAATTTCAGTTTTATTCTGCTTCACAGAGAACAGCAGAGATAAAAGAGAAGGTGAAAGGGAGAATACTAATGCAGGAAATAATCTGCAAACGTCTGAAGTGGATTCTAGAACCGGGGAAAAGATATGTATGGAAATCCTTTCCCACACCCTGCCATTTAGCTGTTTTATAGAGGACTGGGTGAACGGGTAAAGGAGAGAAAGTAGACATAAATAAATCTCAGTTTACAAGCATATTTACTTAAAAGAGGAATCTATAATTGTTGTGACTGTATAAAATTCGCAGCTGCTCTCTTCGAAGACAGAGATAGAATTTCCATGTTAACTTCCATTTCCCATTTAAAATTAGGAATCCTGTGAATGAGTGTATACCTTCAGCAGAGTATTTAATATAAGTAGTATTTAATGGTAAGTACAACCATAATAGTGTAGTAAGTATTACCCTTAGTGGATATAATAGTTAAGGCACCTAAAAATAAATTGAAATATTTCCAAAAGGAATTTTCTCCCTTAAAGCTGAAAAGCTGTTTTCTCTGTTAATAAAAGAAACAGTAACAAACAAACCTAAGAGACTGAACACATGAGATACATTGAAGAATGAGGTGCTAAGGATAAAAGGTAAAAGGAGAAAATGTTACATATGCTCAGAATTTTTTTTTTTTTTTTAACCAGAATTTTTTCTATCACTGCTTTAAGGGAAATTTCTCAGAGTCCCCTAATTTGCTTAACACACTTTGGGTGAAATGTCCTTGGTTTAGAATTAAAACTACTGTATGACATTTTTAAAAAGGTCACACTGCATTATTTCATATAATGTTGGAAATTACACTTATCCACGAGGACCATAATATAACTGTAACTGTGCTACAACATGTCTTTCAAGAATGTTCCAAACTTGAAGTCCAACCTTAAGTAAAACCTTCTGTTACAGTAAGCTAATTTACCTGAATTTCTCGTTTTTCATTAAAAGAAAAAACAAAGGTTTTATTTCTAAGTTCAACTTTAAGCAATGTTTCTGCAATTCCATATATGAATTAAGATAATACTTTAAAAACTACTTACAGTGGGCTTCCCTGGTGGCACAGTGGTTGGGAGTCCGCCTGCTGATGCAGGGGACACGGGTTCGTGCCCCGGTCCGGGAGGATCCCACATGCCACAGAGTGGCTGGGCCCATGAGCCATGGCTGCTGAGCCTGCGCGTCCAGAGCCTGTGCTCCGCGGCGGGAGAGGCCCCAACAGTGAGAGGCCCGAGTACCGCAAAAAAAAAAAAAAACTACTTACAGTAAATATCCGTCTGCCAGTTCGATCAAAAGTTACACAGTACACAGACGACAAGTGTCCAAGAATTCTTTTATGCATTTTCATGTGCTGATACACTGCAGTGGGAACCAGTCGCTCAAGCCTGTATTTTCCATTCAGCTTCCTTGAAAACAAAGTATCCGCTACCAAGAAAAGGGGGGGAAATAAGTATAATTCAGAAATTAATTTTCTTAATCATCCTCTTTTATGAATTCACATATTTCAGTTTCTCATATGTTGGTAAAAATAAAGATGCTTTCTAAGGTATACGGCTCCTAGTTAAAAGTCTTCAAAGTAGTCCATAAGAGCCCATTATTTCACCTGAAATAAGTCAGGCACTATTATCTTCACTTTACAAACAAGTAAATTCAGTTAAACGACCTGTCTGAAGTCACAAAGTAAGGCATGAAGCTAGGATTAAAATGGCTAGTGCTTTTTAAAAACCAGAATCACTTTATATGACATTATTTGTTTCAAAGGCCCCTATGAGATGGGTTTTCTTACAAAAGCAGTTAAAACTGGATCCAGTGATTTTTACTTTTCATCAACCAGCAATTCGTGAACACTCTAAATATGACACACTGAATGATGTTTTTAAAAACTCTGCAACAAATGAAGACAGAGGAATAATCTGTTGCATTATTTTAAAAAAATAATTAAACTGGGGATCTTGCCAAAGACCTGCATAATGATTCCTTTTCTAAAACCTAGAGCTCTCTTTTTTCACCTCACCCATTTCAACCATCTTTCAAGACATGACTGAAATTTATCTTCTGTCCCAAAGCCTGAGATGCTGACTCCAGCCCAAAATGTTCTTTTCCATCTAAATTACTACTGTACTTATTTTCTATACCAATAATTATAGACAAAGAAGGCACTCAATAAATACATGTTGACTGATCTGCAGGCACATTATTCACCTGTAGATTATCTTTAACTACAAGGCTTTCTTTCTGACTGTGACTGCCATCTACATTGGACAGAATAAACACTGGTTTCTCACTTAAATTTAGTCCCAAAGAAAACTAAATATATGTACAAAGTACTATTTAACCTAGGTTTAGAGCCTACAATTATGCCCTAAAGTTGATGAAATACGAATATCTCAGACGTATCATAAAGAATCTCAGTGCTTATTATTTTATTTACATACAATAAATGTTTGGCTTACACTACATTTGCAAGCAAAAAGGAAAATCTTGGGGACTGGTGAGGAGATACGTAGAAGAATACTTTGCAGGTTCTAAAGCAATAATAATTCAAGGAATAATTACATTATGCTTATATGTTCTTTTACTACATCAATCATTTTATATTCTGATAGAGTACATCTCTTGCTGTTAACAGCATACAAGTCCTATGATACAATCTATTTCAACATCTGCAATATCTAAGACAAATGTTGAAAGTTGTTAATTAGCATATTTAGGCTTAAACTAGTTATATAATAACAGTGATTCAATAAGTTTCTAATAAACCCTGATACATTTTTCCTTATGCATAGAAATGGCCTGGTGAAAGACATCCTCCTGTGCTTTGGCTCCAAACTGATTTGGAGCAAAGATCACACAAAACCACAGGCATCAACTGTCCTGCCAAACGAGAACTCAAATGATCTTATCCAAACACTAAGGATGAATGAATGACATCTCACTTATTGTCTGTTTTATAAGAAAGTAAGTGATGACATGTAACACAAATGTTGACAGTGCTGCATTACCAAGACGTACTTTAATTCCCTGCATACAAAATTTACAAAATTCTCAAAATATCAAATTTTAAAAAAATATTTAACACTGTTCAGGAATAAAAATGATTATTGGAGATAACCACAAAATCAAAACCATTATTTTAATGATGATCAGGCACTCTTACATATGTCAGATTTTTTTAGATGAATTTGTTATAAACACTATTTATAATTCAGAGTTGATAAAGCAAAAAATACTTCCTTCAAGAGAAAATGTTACTACTCTCTTAAACATAGTTTTTACTGAATCTTTACCTAAACTCGGATTAAATCTTTATTTTCATTTTAAGAATCGACTGAGAAAAGGAACATCCCTTTCGAAAAGTTACTTTACAGTCAACGTTTCAAGTAAAACTTTTCAGAAACAACATTAAGTGAAATACATTTATAGTTAAAACTATATTCCACGCTACCCTATATTTGGTTACCAATTAACTACTAGATATCTATACTATGACTGCATAATAAGGAAAAAGGTACCTAGCAGAGTCCTTGCTCTCAACCAATTTACAAACTTGTACAACAGTACCAAAAGATATGACATACAGTATGTAGAGTTCCCAGGTAATAAGTTGGTGGTTCAAACTTGATACAGGGATTTAGAGAAGAAAATATAAGTATGGTTCAATAGTTGAAGTTCAACTGAGGAGACTGGATTTGAAGATGGCCTGACCAGGTCAAATAGGTAGAGAATTTTTATAAAGGAAGAGAGGAGGATGTTGTAGGACTCCCATGCAATGAACTCACATTTTCTTTTACTATACCATTTGCATAATGTTTTATCTCCCCTACCAGATCTTAAGTACCTTAAGGGCAGAAACTGTCTTCTTTGTATTTCCTACAACTGAGTGTAGAGCCTTTTAAATAAAAAAGTATATAAATGAATCTTAGTTAATAATAAGAAACACAAGATGGTTCAATTAAATTTACAGTTTTATGGCAGAAAGGCAAATGGCAATCATTTACTTTCAAAAGAAACTCTTAATAGACTAATTGGATTTTTGAGTGAAAAGGAAATGTCTCTTGGATTATAGGAACTCCTTAAATTTTATTAAACTAGAACATCAATTTTTAAAACGAGCATGGTTAAACAGATATAAGAGGTCATAAAGGAATAAGTTCTTTATATGACATTATTATACTTTTAACCTTAAATCAAGTAACATGTATGACTTTGGTTTAAAAGTACATTTATTTTCTTAAGCATGGTGATGTGAAATATTGTTAAATTAAGCCTGCCAAAGCAAATCTCTACCTTCTTCACTTAGCAAATTCTTTCTTACCCTCCAGGGCCAGTTTAAATGTCATCTCCTCTATTAAGGAGTGAATCTTAATTTTAAACTTAAAAATTTTAATTTTAAAAGCGACCTAACCGGTTGCCCTATAGTATCACTCCTGTGTTCAAAACTGCAATGTCCTTCACTTGATTCAGAATAAACACCAAATTCCTTATGCATCAGCCTACCAAGACCCTGCATAATCTTGTCCCCCATTACAACCTCTCTGACCCCTTTACTTGGTCTGCTCCAACCATTCTAATCTCCCCCATTCTTCCAACACATCAGGTATGCTCCTGACTTGGGGTCTTTGCACCCGCTGTTCCCCCCCCACCCCCCCCGCCCCCCCCCCCCCCCCCCCACCCCCCGGCCAGAAAACTCTTCCCACATAGAGCTAACTCCTTGACCTTCAAATCCGTCCTCAGATGTCTGTCACCTTCTCAATGAAGCAGAACCTGATCAGCCTCTTGAAAATTACAACCCACCCCCAACCACCACCCATTACTCCTGACCCCCCTCTATGTAGCTTAGTATTTGTTCTTTTTCCATCACTTATCACCTTTTATTTGCTAATTACGTTCACTGTTTATTTCCTGCCCCCTCCACTACAACGTAATAAACTCCACATGGGCAGGATTTTTTATCTGTTTTGTTCTTTGATTGGCCTAAAAGCTGACAACGGTGGCTGGCACTTCGTTGATAATATATAGTTGGTGGATTTAATAAATTAATTACACATCAATAAAACAATTTGGTTTAGGAAATAAAACAAAAATGGATTTCTTTATTGGACAGATTATAGATTCAAAGTATCTTGAAACAGTTCTTCATTTCAACTGCCCTGCTAAATTTACTTAATTTGGAGGCAAAGGGATAGGTAAAAATATTTACTCAATGTCTTCTGAGGGAACAGACCAGTAAAGTGAAATAAAACTTCCAGAAATCACTGTTATCCATTTGAAGTATTATTCTCTCTGAAGAGAGAAAAGGAGCAAAATTGTGAACAGTGTCATTTGTAGCAAATCACTCAGAACAGTCTTTGAAACAAAGTCTATGTGCACAAGTCTATAGAACTAATTACTGAAGATAAACAAAAGGCCCACGATTTCTTAAAGTCAGGTGTAACTACTGTATATAACTAGATATATCTAGCCAGTAGGGTCTTAACTGTTACTTCTGTGGATACATTCTAGGTAATAAAATGATAAATAAAATTCCCCCACAAGCCATTTCTTCCTAGTTCACACCAAATTATTTTTCAAGAATTGATTTATTTCTTTAATCATAATACTAATAAATACTCAATGTAGAAAATAAGAACATAAAGTCTACATCACTCTACCACCTAAAGCAATCACATAAAATTTTGCAGAGACTTCCCTCATAAACAGCATTTTAATAGCTACTCCATATTCCTTAATGAAATAAAAGCTAGGCTTTAAGTTTGACAGACTTGTATTTAAATTTGACACTGTGGAGATTTTAAGCAAGTTATTCTCTCTCTACTTCGACTTCTCAAGTTATACTTCCAGAAACATTTTCCACAAATATACTTGGTTTTCATATTATGCTATTCTGTGACATCTCACGATTTCACACTTACATAGCCAATTCTATCAATATTTTTCTTTTCTTCTGTAACTTGTTCTAGTACTTTAATATGAAGGTTCTTCTATCAGCCAATGGTACAATAAATACCCATTTACTTTTACTTTTATGTGGTTTAAATTTCTCACTTAACTACTTAATGTATTTGGAGTTTTAGTATGTTACTAGGTGAGTCTCTAAAGATTCCCCTCATCAACTATTTGTTCCAGTCTTTTCACTAATTAATCCTTCTCTATTCTATTAAATTATCTTATATACATTTCTGTGCTAGGTTGCTGATGACGTCTATTTATATGCCACTGCCAAAATTTTTAATTTATAATTAATGGCATTTTAGCTTTTATCTGGCTATTCTTCTTCATGTGTCCTTTTAAAAAAATCTTACTCCTGATTTATTATTATCTAATTTGAAGATGACTGAAAAGTTTAAAAAAAAACTAATTTGTTGGAAATATAAGTTTAATTTCATTCACTTATAAACAACTGACATCTGTTTATCCAGGAACACGGTACTTTGGTCCTATAGCTGGGCCGAAATTTTCAATGCAGATGATTTTAGAAAAAGATAAACATAAGCAGATTTACTTCAGTTTTCCTCATTATACAAATCTGTATCATTTGAACCAAGTTTCACGGGGGAAAAAATGGGTAGCTGCCAGAAAAGAGCATCTGCAATAACCTTAGTGACTACATTTCTGAGCATATTAGAAAAATATGTGACAAAATCTCTGCAAATAAGAAAGAACTAAAGCAGAAATACTATCACCTCCCTCCAAAAGGTTTCCTCCTTCTGACAGGTACTTTTTTTCTTCCATTTTTTAAAGTTGAAGTATACTTGTTATGCAATATTATATGTCACAGGTGTACAATACAGTGATTCACAATTTTTAAAGGCTATACTCCAGTTAACAGTTATCATAAATATTGGCTATATTCCCTGTGTTGTATAATATATCCTATAACTTACTTTATGCATAAGCTTGTACCTCTTAATTCCTTACCCCTACATTGCCCCTCCCCCTCCCTCTCCCCACTGGTAACCACTAGTTTATTCTATCTGTGAGTCTACTTTTTTTTTGTTATATTCACTAGTTTGTTGAATTATTTTAGATTCCACATATAAGTGACATCATACAGTATCTGTCTTTCTCTGATTTACTTCACTTAGCATAATACCCTCCAAGACCATCCTGCTAAGTACTTTAAAAAATGGAGGAGTTCCCTGGTGGCCCAGTGATTAGGACTCCAATCTCTCACTGCTGAGGGCCCAGGTTCAATCCCTGGTCGGGGAACTAAAATCCCACAAGCCGCATGGCGTGGCCAATCAATCAATCAATAAACAAAAATTGACAAGGGCACATGGTGCAACTGTAATAAATTACCCAAGATCAAAATTAGTCATTGTTAAAAAAGATGATTTGGGAAAAAATACTAAAATTACTATGAATTAACAAAAATGCACAAGTTAGGGTTTTTTGCTGTTGTTGTTTTAACTCTTATGAACAACATAACATGCTATACAATATCTAGACCAGTAGAAAAGCTGTTCCGCCTTAACAATCAGAACTGGAGGGCCCAGGACTAGTGCCTACAACTTTTGCCAGCACATGAAAGCAGAGCCCAGCTGGCAGCATAATGAATGCAAGGAGAGGCATGTGGCTGTAGACGCCAAAACCTGGAGAATTAATGTTTGTGGCAGTAGAAGAATCAAATGAGGAGGCAAAAAGAAAGAGTATGTAATTTCAGAAGGTGCAACCTCGACCCTTTTCTGATAACAGAAAAAAGGGTACTCAGATAGGAAACATCAGAGTATTTTACTAGAAGATTTTAATTTTTTAAAAAAAAATTTTATTAGATTCATTTTTGTACTATATTTTGGCCAATTTTATTCTCTGATTCTGGTTAAAGAAAACACCTGGAAAGCTCCCAGAGTTTCTGTAAATAAAATGCAAAAGTAGTTGTAACTTGTAATTAATAACCATATAAACAGTTCCTAAATTAAAGTACAAAAGAGAATGGGGCTTCCCTGGTGGCGCGGTGGTTGAGGGTCCGCCTGTCGATGCAGGGGACGCAGGTTCGTGCCCCGGTCCAGGAAGATCCCACATGCCGCGGAGCGGCTGGGCCCGTGAGCCATGGCCGCTGAGCCTGCGCTCCACAACGGGAGAAGGCCACAACAGTGAGAGACCCGCGTACCAGCAAAAAAAAAAAAAAAAAAAGAGTGGACTCTGGATAATCAGTACTTAGATTTTATTTTAATCTCCACAATCTGTGTTAATAAAGGCTCTCCAAACTTTGGAAACCTACAGAACTAAAGTGAACTACAAACATTTTACTGTGCTTTGCTTTATTGCACTTTGCAGATACTGCTGCGTTTTATTTCTGTTTACAAATTGAAGGTTTGTGGCAACCCTGCATTGAGCAAGTCTACTGGCACCATTTTTCCAACAGCATTATTTTCTAAGACGTCGACATTTTTTTCCAGACATAATGCTATTGCACAATTAATAGACTACAGTACAGAGTAAACATAACTTTTATATGCATTGGGAAAACAAAAAATTTGTGTGACTTGCTTTACTGTGATATTCACTTTATCACGGTGGTCTAGAACCCAACCCGTAATATCTCTGAAGTATGCCTGTACAAAAATAATGATAAACAGGTAAGCAAGACCATGTGAAAACAAATTCTAAAATGATTTACCTCTTTAGACAATAATTAGTTTTCCCAACAAAATAATGCTACATATAACCATGATCAGGCACTCAGAGGGCAATTTCATAGAAATAACCTTCCAAATTCACTATGAGTCCAAAAAGTTGTCTCTACATGGTGTTGGTGATTTCCATTAAATAAAGTATTGTGTGGTATAAGGTATTTGCTAACGCGTGAAATTACGTAACATTTTATTTTTGTTAAAGAATCACAAAAATGTTGGAATGAAAAGGAGATGATGCAACCGTGCAGATCACAAAAAAACAGCTATATAATTTTCTAAAAAAGAAGTTATGCTAAAGCCAAGAATCACCTATCTTGAGAAAATGCATATAAAGGAAGACAAAAGTCACCAGGGACTGAAGCTAGACAGAGAGGTTCTTACTGGGACTTCAAGAATCTGATAGAAAAGAAGTCTTATCTGCTGTGCTTGTGGTGGGGAGAAAAAAAAGCTGTGGAAAACTATTATGATGTGTAGCAGATCTGGAAAATAATAGCTAATATTTACTGAGTACTTTACTACATGCCAGGCAGTGTTCAAGGAACTTTACATATATTCTCATTTAATCCTCACACATCTTTTAACATGGCTACTACTATTACCTCCTTACTGGGGATATTCCTTACCAATAACAGAACTGAAGGACAAAACGTAACTTTCCCAGAGGTGAAGCCCAGGTTTGAATTCAGGCTGTTTGGTTCCAAAGAGTGCACTCTTACCATGCTGGCTAGGTAGACAAATATTAGAAAAAAAGACTGAGAGGAAACATGCAAAAGTATTAATAACAGACAACCAGTGAGACTGGTTAATTTTTGAGCTGTTCTATTTTCCAAGTTTTCTCTATTGAGCATATATACATCCTGATTAATTTTTTATTAAATAAAGTATAGCTCAATCTACCTCGAGGAGGTCAAAAGAGCAATATGAAAAATATGAACTATCTAAGGAGATTAACTTAAATTCAAGACTGATAAAAACAGGTCCAGGGATAAAGATGCAAGGAATTCAAACTCATTTAATCATAAAAAAAAAAAGACTAAGTATATTAAAGTATTTGAAAGTATACTACACTACAGAGAATAACCATTGCCTATTTGACCATGGACTGAATGACATGCTACAAAGAATTCACATCTAGTCTGATTCGAAAGCCATAAAATACAAAGGGCCATCAATTTTGTTTATAAGTTTTGTTTCTAAAATCTTTCCCATTAAGTTTTTTTTTTTTTTTTTTTTTTTTTTGCAGTATGCGGGTTTTTTTTTTTTTTTTTGCAGTATGCGGGCCTCTCACTGTTGTGGCCTCTCCCGTTGCAGAGCACAGGCTCCGGAAGCGCAGGCTCAGCGGCCATGGCTCACAGGCCTAGTCGCTCCGCGGCATGTGGGATCCTCCCGGACCGGGGCACGAACCCATGTCCCCTGCATCAGCAGGCAGACTCTCAACCACTGCACCACCAGGGAAGCCCTCCCATTAAGTTTTTAAAGTAAAAGATGTCAAAGGTAGTTTAGGTTCAATTTTATTTGGGAAGGAATCGTATAAGGAGGAACTTCTAACATTTAATTCTCTTTAGAGCCACAACTGAAAAGTTCGCCACAATAATTCTTCTGGGGTTACTAATATAGATATTAGTAGGAAATTACAACCAAATATTCATAATTTGAGGGCCAGAGATAATCTGGGAAATAATTCAACACAGGTTGGTTAATTTCTACAGCACCATCTGGTCTCTTTATCATACTACACCAGTAACTAGTAAGGAAGCAACATATGAACAAGACAAATAAAATGCTGAAACGGTAACTATAATGAACAAAAAGTCCCAACTTTAAAGTACAAGGGATTGCAACATTTGAAGGAAAATCCTGTAATTAGCTTTTCTGTACACAAAATAAGGGGGGGGGGGGAGGCAAGAGAGAATGCAAGAGTAAAGGGAAATAATTACCTGGGTGACATAACGCCCAAGAGAGCCTCTCTCCTTATTTTACAACTGTATCTAAAATAATTAGTATGCACAGGAGCTGCCCTCCAAATCTCTACATATTCAATTCAATGTTTAGCTGTAACTCCCATTTGAAAGACACCGTGTTTCTTAAGATTTAGCGGGTATCACAAATAAGAATAATGTCTGAAAAGGAGAACTCAAATAGTAACTGAAATAAAATACAGAAAGTGAAAAAATGATTTCAAGAGTTAAGCAAAAAATATCATAAACCAAATACCAAAATAAGCACTAAAAAAAAACCAAACAAAAAACCAGACATTACAATTACTAGGATGGTAATTTACTAGAATTTTACAATTGCTTGATTTGTATTATTCTTCCTCCTCATTTCTTTCCTGGAAACTAGTGTGATGATACAGAAAATACTACAATGGTATAATATTTTCAGTTTTAAATATTTTAAAATATTTTAATAGTTATTTCAATAAAAATTCATTTTTTAAAAAGTTAGTTTTGTTTTTTTCTCCCCAAACATTTTAATCATTCAATTTTGAGTCAACGAACATTTATAGAGCACCTACATGGGCCAAGTATGAGCTAAAGGATATAACAGAAAAAGAAAAGACAGAACTTACCATCATGGAGATTGCAGTTTAGCAGGGAAGAAAGACATGAAACAAGGACTTATAACAATGATAAGTGTCATCAAATAGAAGGTACAGGGAAATCCTGAAATATACAGCAGAGGGTCCTAAACATATAGGGCAGGAGGATATCAGGGAGTCAGGGAAGACTTCTCTAAAACACTGACATTTAAACTAAGACCTGAAAAATGAACAGCCAGAGAATGTTGGTGGGAGGGGAGAATATTCTACCTAGGTGGAGGGAAGAGCATGTGCAATGGTCCGAGGCTGCAAAGAGCATAACACTCAAGCTACATAAAGAAGTCGGGTGTGACAAGCCCACGGAGCACAAAGGGGCAAGCGTCAAAGAGAGACCTTCTTGGAGAGACCAAGAAGGTCGAAGGCGGACTGCAAAGTGCTTTCTAAGCTATGCGAGGCATTTTGGGCTATTTCCCGAGGACAGTAAGTTGAAGTTTTTTAGGGAGAAAGAAGTGGGAGTAATATAGTAAAAGATTTGCTTTGGGATAACTGCAGTTTTATCTCTTGACTACAAAAAGAAAAGATCAGAAGGTATATAACTAAAAGCAAAAGGTGATTTTACAAAAGAAATCAGAGGGTTCCAAAAACAAAATTTCATTTTAGAAAAACTTAAATCAGTGCGCCAACAAGATTAAAAAGGTTTTCTCACGGAACTATTTTCTCTCAAATTTAAGTATTTATCTGGCAAGATATAAACTTGAGAGAACACACCATGTTTTATTGTTTCTAGAGTTCTTATACTGGGGCATAATTCAAAAGGCTCCTATCCCAAATCAACAAATGGACACAGGTGGTAACAAGACTAATGGATAAAGAATTTCACAAGGCTTCCCTGGTGGCGCAGTGGTTGAGAGTCCACCTGCCGATGCAGGGGACACGGGTTCGTGCCCCGGTCTGGGAAGGTCCCACATGCCGCGGAGCGGCTGGGCCCGTGAGCCATGGCCGCTGAGCCTGCGTGTCCAGAGCCTATGCTCCGCAACGGGAGAGACCACAACAGTGAGAGGCCCGCGTACCGCAAAAAAAAAAAGAATTTCACAGAACAGGTAAAAAGGTGCTATATAAATGTGATATAAAGTTCAATGCATAAGAAGATCAGAAACAAAATAACCAGGGATATAACTCAGTTAGTTACTACCTCTCTTAAGTTTCAGTTTTCTCATTAATAAAGTAGGGGTATCTTGCAGAGTTACTATGAAAAGCAAATAAAACAAAACGTTTTGTAAACTCAAAGGTACTATGTACTAACATCTATATTTACTGTCCTTAAACAGTCAAATCGTCAGATGTTATAAATGCAAATTTTATTGAACAGTTTTTCTTTTATTTTAAAGACTTTTGTGGGAGATCATTTTTCCCCTACATCTCCCTTAAGGAGATGAACAAATTGCTGCTGTTTATGTAAGTATCTACTCAGCCTAATCATGGACTTCCTAGTTTTCAAGATGTCTAGGAAGATGTTTAATCCTTAACTTCAAAGGTTCCCTGAAGGAATTCAAAATAAACAGAGACTTTATGACGAAAATATAATAACTTGCTTCACTTACAAACCCAATAATCAATCTGGAAAAATATATGATGCAAACTAAAAAAGGCAATGGCTAGTGCTTCCTAATTACTACTGAAATTACTTGCCAGACACATCACAAGGGGGGGAGGGGGGGGAGGGGGAGAAGACCTCTCATCACATCTATAACCTAAAAACAAATTTCATCTTATGACTTACAAAAGAAAATAAAACACAGCTACAAGAGCAACAATTTAAACTCACCCAAGGAAACTGTCATTCTTCAAAGTGCCTTCCCTTTTTTGGTCAATCATAATTTGAAAAGAAATTTAAGCAAAAGAAAAAAATGTAAATAATAATGTCTATTTTATATATTTGGTATTTTGGCATAATAAACATTAGCTTTATTTCCCTTAAAAACCAAAAATGCAAATACATTTTAGTAGTCTCTCACAGCTACCTGTTCTTAGGAAGCAAAGAAAAGAAGAGGTGGGCAGGGGAGGGGGTAGGGAGAAGAGAGTTAACAAAACAAAAACCTGTGACAAGTGAAAACCTGAATGTCATTAACTTTTCTCGTTCCACCCCAGTTCATCAATTACAGCAATTACATACTGCCTCTTTATTTTTTACTAATGCTGATGAGCTGGGTCTATAAAGAACAATAAAATGTAACCTCTACCCTCCAGACCCTAAAAGTAGTCAGGAAAACAAATGTAAATAAATGCGTATCATACAGGGGACAGATTAAAAAACAAAAACCAAGACCCTCTCCCACCCCCCAAAAAATATATATATATACATATATAGCTAAATCAGAAATTGTTAAAGAACAACACAAATTATAAAACTATATAACTAGAAAAGCAGAAGACTAAAATCGCAGAAGAAAATGAGTTCTGGAAGAAAAAATGATTACTGAGAAAATAACAGATTGAAAAAAATATATTCAAATAAGTGATGAGTAGAACACCTAACTAAGGATTAACGTATGGATCGTGCAGAAGGCAGGAAAAGGAACAAGACTGAATAGGAAATATTAGGGAAAGAATAAATGAACAGGAAAGAGGCCACAGATTATTAGAATCTTATGCTTTACTGAATTATATGCCAAATATTAAATTAGACATTATATGCTGAAGCTCAAAGGTTTATAATAACATAAAACAATCTTTCTAATAGTTTTGTAAGAAATATAGTCACATAAGTAAAAAATTAACCCTGCAACTCCAGATCCTAGCTCAGTGCCAGATATGTTAAGAAATTAGCAGCTGCAGAGTTAAGTCAAATACAATATTGGAAATACGGCAAAATATAACAGTGAAAATGAGAAGGGAAAAGAACCTTCTCTTTAAAAACGTACTCAAGCTTTATCAGCAAAATAATTCATTTTGCTAAATGATAATTACAGAAAGAAAGGGCAGAAAGTAACATTTATTGTTACCTGCTTTGTGCCTCACTTTGCTAACTCATTTAAGCCTCCAAATAACTGGATATGGTAGATATTATCTCCGTTTTACAGATGAGAAGGTTGAGAGGCTGAAAAGTTAAACAATTTGCCTAAGGCCACACATGTTGAACACAGTCAAGATTCATACCTAATTTTAAGTGAACATTTGCTGCCTTTGTTCAAACTACTTTCCTCAGAGAAAACCAGAAATGTGGACAAGCTTTAAAACTCCTTTTAATGTACAGTACTCCCCCCCTTATTCATGGTTTCTCTTTCCATGGTTTTAGTTACCTGTAGTCAATCATGGTCCGAAAATATTAAATGGAAAATTCCTGAAATAAACAATTCCTAAGTTTTAAATTGCACACCACTTTGAGTAGCATGATGAAAAACTTTTCGCCCTCCAGGTCCATGCTACCCAGGATGTAATCATCCCTTTACCCAGTATCCTGGCCATTTAGTCACTTAGTAACCATTTGAGTTATCAGATCCTGTGGGCTATCAGATTGACTGTCCCTGGTATTGCAGTGCTTATGTTCAAGTATCCCTTATTTTACTATTAATGGCTTAAAGCGCAAGAGTAGTAATGCAGGCAATTCGGATAAGCCAAAGAGAAGCTGTAAAGTGCTTCCTTTAAGTGAAAAGGTGAAAATTCTCAAGTGAGTAAGGAAAGAAAAACAAAAAAATCCTGGGAATTCCCTGGCAGTCCAGTGGTTAGGACTCGGTGCTCTCACTGCCAGGGCCTGGTTAAGATCCTGCAAACCCAAGTGGCATGGGCAAAAAAAAAAAAAAGAAAGAAAGAAAAAATCCTATGCTGAGGTTGCTAAAATCTACAGTAACAATATTCTATCCGTGAAATCGTGAAGAAGGAAAAAGAAATTTGTGCTAGTTTTGCTGTTGCACTTCAAACCACAAAAATTATAGCCACACTGTGTGATAAGTGCTTGGTTGAGGTTAAAAAAAAAAGGCATTAAATTTGTACAATAAGATATTTTGAGAAAGAGAGACCACATTCACAAAACTCATTACATTATAGGTGACCACTGAACAACATGGATTCACTTATATTAGGATTTTTTCAACAAATATTTACTATAGTATTACGTAATTGCAGGGGATGGAGGTGCCAGAGCCCCTAACCCCTGCACTGTTCAAGGGTCAACTGTATATTGTTGTAACTGTTCTATTTTATCATTAGTTATTGTTGCTAATCTCTTACTGTGCCTAATTTATAAATTAAACTTTATCAGGTATGTATGTATAGGAAAAAACATAGTATATATAGGGATCGGTACTATCTGAGGTTTCATGTAACCACTGGAGGGTTTAGAACATATCCACCATGGATAAAGGGGAACTACTGTATAGGCTTTTTAGCATTAATTGGATGTTTGTGTAGGAAAGCTGTTTTTCAAGGCAAAGCTGTTTCCTCACACGCATACATTTTTAAGAAGCAGGTTCCCTAATACTCCTTATTTCCACTCACCAAGACTGCAACCGTGCTGCAGAAGCAACAAGTAAAATAACAAACATATGGAAGTACCTAGGCAAAACAACATAAAAGATGAAAACTGGAAAATCTAGAGAGAAAAAGTTTACTTTGCTAACATGGTAAACCTAAGAAAAGTGCAAACAAGGCAATTAGCAAATGACTGCTTTAATTTAATACAATCCTTTCCACAAGATAAACATGCATTAAATGAATCTCCACATTTAACTTTAAAAACAGACTTAATGTATCTAGGTATCTCCTTTCCTATTTTCTCCCCCCACCATGTCACTTACTATTGAAGTAGGGTTGTTTATCACAGGCAAATAAATACAGAATAAACTATATCTGAAAACAGGCATAATACGGGGAAGGATGTAAGAAAGGACAGTACCAGAGATCTGTTAGTACCTTTGAAAATAAACGTGGCCATGCCAAGTACACATTCACAAATCTTCCATAGAAAATTGAAACTAGTGATAACAATGGACTAGTAGTATCTTTTGGTTTTCTTGCTTTCGAAAACATTATTAAAGGAGGTTGTAAAGGGCTGGAAAGGAGCCAACCACTTTGGTTCTCCTGCCCTGAGACTGAATTCCAGTTCAATTTTCACAATTTACATCAAATAATAGGAGGTACAAAGTAGTCAGGATTTATAAACAGGTAACAAAATACAACAGGATAAGAAAGCACTGAGATAAACTCAAGAGTTGGTTTTGAAATTATACAGGTATGGGTTTTAATATTCCAAGTGTAATGAATCGATAACCCAGTTCACTAATAAACCTTGATTTCCTAAAAATCAGTGTCTGGGGGTTTTGCTTACCTCAAAGCTATCCTTGGACCAAGTCTCTCTTCTTCCAACCACCTATTCTGTTTTTTACCTCCTACCACTTCTGAACTTTTCTTGTCCCACTGCAGTTCACCAATTACATCAATTACCTATTGCCTCTTCATTTAATACTAATGCTGAGGAGTTGGGTGTACACAGAGCACTAAAACGTAATTTCCAACCTCCAGAAACTAACAGTATAGTAGGAAAAAAAAGGTAAATAAATAGCCATGACTATGTGATAAAAGCTACAGTAGAGATTTGTATAAGCACTTAATCCTACCTGGTTACATTTAGGTTTTAAAGGATGAATAGATAAATGTTCATAGAATGAGGGACATTGCAGAGAGAAAGGGATCAAGACAAATGGCTGATTTTAAGAACTGCCCAATAGTTATACAAAGCTATAGCACAAAGTATAGGTGAGGAAAAGGTGGGAAAAGGTCAGTTTTGTGAGCCACATTACAGAGTTGAGACTATTCAAAGTCACTGGGGAAAAGGAGGCATGACATGATCACATTTGCATTTTAGAAAGTTCAGGGCAGTGGTTCTCAACTGGAGGCAATTTTACCCCAGGGTCATTTGGGAATGTGTGGAGACATTTTTGCTTGTCAAGATTTCAGGAAAGGAATTGCTACTAGCATTTAATGGATACAGGCAGGGATGCTGATAAACATCCTACAATGCACAAGACAGCCGATTACAAAAAAGAATATGTGGCCCAAAATGTAAACAGTGCTGAGGTTAAGAAACCCTGGTTTAGAGCTAAGTCCTAGGGTAGAGGAACAAGACTGGAGGCAGTAGATCAGGTAACCTGTAAGTTCTAGGAAAGCAGAGCCCATGTTCTTCTTTATCCTGCAACTCCAGATCTAACCCAGTATCAGATATAATGTAGGGACTCAATATTTACTTGCTAAGTGAATGAATGACGTAGAGCTCCAAGCAAAAAGTACCAAGGCCCAACAATGTGGCTATGGCAATGGTAATGGAAAACAGATTCAAAAGACGGGAACAGAATATATAGGCCTTACAGGAAAAAAAATCTAAGAAAGGAAAATCCAATTTACCATCACCCTGAACTTAAATGATCTTCTGAGTTACAGCAAAAAGTTCAATTAAAAAAACTGAGCAAACCCTAAGTGCAGTATGGTATTCTGGACTGGATCCTGGAACAAAAAAAGGTAATTAGTGGAAAAATGTGATGAGATATGAATAAGGTCTGGCGTTTAGTTAATAATAACGTACCAATGTTGGTGGAGTAGTTTTAAGAAATATCAGGTAATATAGGTCTATAACATTAGGGAAAACTGCGTAAGGGGTATACAGGAGCTCTTTGTGCAACGTTTCAGCAACTAATTTCTTATTTCAAAATTAAAAGTTTGTTAAACAAAACCCTATTTCCCAAATGTATCAAAACTTAAATATCTGAATCTACATTAAACATTTCAACCCATATTTTATGAAAAACTACAAAGCTAAGGTTTTTTTCTTATTTACATTGATCCTTGGTAATACTACATTGGCCAAGGAAAGAGCAAGGAAAATTTTTAGAGGTAGCCAGACAGAAAATGGCAGAGCAATCAACAAAATAAGATACAAACGTTCATATTAAAAAAAAAAAATCTTCTGACTCATACTCTGTGATAACTTGAAACGATACACTTTATCACTATGCAGGCAAACTATTCTGCCAAAAAGCCTACTGAATTTTTCTTTCCATTACCATCTAGTCAAACTTTTATAGCAATGACAGGACATCCAAGATTGTCACCAAGGTGAACTGACGAGACATGACACTAAACTATGACTATTAATAAGTAGAGTCGTTTTGATTAGTCCAGCTTCTCTTTAGAGATGTCAAAAACTATGTGTGAGTATAAAACAAGAAAGCAGGTAAAACTGGCATTCTAGTACAGGTGTTTTTTTAAATATAAAGAACACTTCCCTGAAAATTTGAATGGGAAGAAAATTTATCATAAACTTTAAAAATGAAATAAAACTCTTTCAGAAAGGTACAATTACCTGCCTGGTAATTAATTCTACTACCTCAATATATTACCTCAATATACCAGTTGTGTCACTCTGATGTGACACAAAACTCAAGATATTTTTGCCATATTTACATCCCCTATATCCATGTCAGCAATATTTACTGATCTGACTATAAATGACCTGGCCTAAAATTTTTTATCTGACTTTATAAATATTTGGTATCTTTTTCCAAAAAGTGACTAATACCAACTTTCTTGAGTAGCCAAGTGTTACTATTAGCTAACTGAGAATAAGGCATAGCATGATGGGAGTCACTGTGGCTTCACGACTCACTAAATGTGTAACCTTGGTCAAGTCACCAAACCTTTTCATGCCTCAATTTCCTTCTCTGTAAAGTAAGAATATTTCCTACCTACAGACCATTTAAGGTTTTAAAAAAGAAAATAAATGGAAAATGGTTAGAATAGTGACTAGAACAGAGTAATTACTCACATAGCAAATGTTAAGAGGGAAGTTATTTACTATCAACCATTTTTGCACTTTCATTGCCTACCACAGGGCTGCTTGACAATGTGTTGAAAGAAAAACGTAACATATTCCCCTTATTATATGCATTTTTTCAAAAAGAGGATAAACTTTTCCCTAGAGGGGAAGTTCCTATTAAATTTACCTTCCCCTTCTTTCAAGAAAACTGTTCAACCTCCTAGCATAATGTTCCAAGTGAAAATAAACTCTAGTGTCTCAAATCCTTTGTTGTTTTAATAGTTGTTCGTTATAGTAAGACTATACAGAAATCATTATTTAACCAGGACAATTGTATGTTGGAAAAAAAACATCATCCATGATTACCCACCATACAAACATAGCATACCTTTGGAAAACAGGTTAAAGAAAACTATCCAGAATGCATCAGAGAAAAAGATGTAAATCGTAAAAGAGAGGGTAAGAGAGAAGAAAAAGTGGGAAAGTCTAGCATCTGTTTAACTGGAGTCCCAGAGGAGAGAACAGAGAATGAAGCAGACATGATATTTTAAAAGATAATGGCTGACAATTTTCCAATGCCAACAAAAGACATTACAGATTCTAGAAGCCTAATAAATCTCAAGCCTGATAAATAGAAAAAACTGACACTAAGACACAGCACAGTCAAACTGCAGAAAACCAACGAGAGACAGAAAATCTTAAAAGCAGCCAGAGAAAAAGAGATCATCTTCCCAGCAACAGTTAGATTTAAACCCAAATATATCAATAATTGCAATATGAAGGACAAAATGTCCCAGGTGAAATACAAAATTTGTCATATTGTATTTTTAAAAAACAACTTCTACGCTATTTTTTAAGATATGGAAAATAAAAGGATACAAAAGGGTTGAAAATAAAACAACAGAAAAAGATATTCTATATAAACATTAAATGAAAGTTATGCAAAACTGTAATACTGATGAATTATAAAACAGTAATACTGACTGTAATTATCCAGATAAGGAAGAAATAAGTATAATTTGGATAGGTGGAAGAAAGAGGGAGAATAACGTTTCTGGCTAGGCAGGAGGGTAGGGATAGGAGAGGAGGCTATGATTAAAACATGAAGGTCTCTGAAAGTCAGAAGTATAGACTTGGTGGTAGAGGAACTGCAACACCATTAAAATAGCATAAGCTACCTCATATACCACCTTGAGCAGAAGAGTGACATATTAAATAAGATTAAAATTACAGTGTTATGCAGTATGACCTGAAAGGGAGAGAGGGAGAAGACACCGGAAGCAATACTAGTTTGAAGGATGCTATAGTAATTCGGGAAAGACAAGGGCCTTTTCATAGTAGAGGTAAAAGGGATGAATCTAGAGGCCACTTCAAGAGGAAGACCTATCTGCATCAGTTTTCCTCCTTTGAAATTTTAAAGCCAAAAAAAAAAACATGACTACTCATAAAAATAACAAAACTATTTTTGTTTTCCATCAGTACAACTAATCTGTATTATGGTAACAGTTGCCCATTAAATCAGCCTAATGATATACATCTTAATAAACAATTTTTTGTAAAAATACCAATGAACTAATTAGCTTAGATAGGTACAATATATACAATCCATAATTACACATTATTATGACGTCTTCACTATAGATTACTATCATAAGAAAAAAATTCTGAGAGCTTTTTCCTCTTTGAACGCTAACGTACATAATATGAAATTCTCTGACTTCGCAGCAAGTAAAAACATTTTTATTTTCAAAAGCTCTTTACCGAGAGGATATCAACTTGGTAATGAACTCAAACAACTCACCAATGCTGGGTGGGCTACCATAGTTAATTGGTGACTCTGGTGGTCTTCCACAATGCAATGCCGCCAGAGCAGATCCTTTCCACACAACATGCTTGCAGCCTATTAAACACATACATTTTTAATGGATACAAAGATAAGACACAAAGACGAAAAGTGAGGAAAAAAAATCTAAATTCTAATAGAAATTTTTCATACTTTTATTTGTGCGTAGCAAGGACTGTCTTCCAGCTCCTAATAAAGTTTGTACTCCAGGAACACTTTGTGGAATTTCTTGCTCAAGAAGAGGTCCTAGTCGATGACATATTTGCAGCAAGTGATCAGGTGCTAAATGTCTGTAATACTTCACCTATTATGTGAAAGACATATAAAATATTTGCTAAATAAAGTGATACAATTCTTTACAGTAAATAAACTTTAAAAAATATGGTAATTATTTCTGGCTAGTCAACATTTCATTTTACTTGGGGGAAAAGTTCACATTTATTCTGTGAAACCACTTGACTCACAGAATAAAACAGCTACCCAACCATGATTTGCCCCACTGAGGAGGAAAAATGCTAAAGAATTAATGTTACCTAAATACAGCAAGTTATAAATTAACAGATGCTAGTCAAAGCAAATACTGAACAATGAAAAAACCTACAGCATTATACCCTAAAATGGTATGTTTCAGTTTAACAATTTTCAAAAACTTCAAACAATAAAAAATCACCTAACTACAAATATAATAAACGTTTTGTATTTTCGACATTATTTTTTAAAAATCTCCAGAATAGTTCAGGATTAAAGAAACTTGATAGTTCATGTTCTCATTATAAAATCTAAAAACACTTACATGATTTCTATGCTGAATTTTATAATTTATTTATACCAAAAACCTCACAGAGAGAAAGGCCAAATTCCAACTGTTAAATGAAACAAGTTTTGACTATAAATCTACCGACTACAAAGTTTGAGCACTTTTTGGAACAACTTCAAAGTACTGCTTAATTTATGCTAACATTCAAAACCAAGATATAAAATGCTATATTTTTATTATCCATCCTGGAAGTCTTTAGTAAATAGACAATATTTGCATAATAATGTAAAGAGAATTACATCAGAAAAAAAAGTACACTATTTTTTCACTTATATTTAGGCTATCAAGTTACAAAAAATTTCTCAGTGTAGCACCGAAATATTCCAGTTCAGCCGTTTTCAAAGTGTGTTCTGTGGACCCCTAGGGATTTTTCAGGTAAAAATTATGAATAGGGACTTCCCTGGCAGTCCAGTGGTTAAGATTCCGCACTTCCACTGCAGGGGACATGGGTTCAATCCCTGGTCGGGGGCACTAAGATCCTGCATGCCACGCGGTGCGGCCAAAAAATTTAAAAAAAAATTATGAATAATATGAAGACGTTATTTGCTTTTTCACTCTCATTTTCTCATGAGTGTACTGTGAGTTTTTCAGAGGCCACATGACATGTGATGTTCCAACAGACTGAATGTAGATGTGGATGTAAGAATCTGCCTTCTATTAAACCAGACGCTAAACATCCCCAAAAGTGTAAAACAATACCACTCTTCTCACAAATTTGGTTTGTTTAGGAACATAATTATGTTATAAAAAAATTTTACTTATATGGAATGAGTTTATTATATTTAAATGAATAAAAATATTTTAAAATTTGTTTTAATTTTTAAATGTTAAATATGAATAGATTAGAATCCACATAAACAAAGAGACTGCAATAATTTTTACTAATGTGAAGAGGTGCTGAGGTGGAGAAGTTTGAGAACTGCTACTCAAATTCACTTAGATTCTTTTTTAAAAAATAACTGGAAGCTTGTACCTTTTGACTCCCTTTACACATTTCGTCCACTCCCATGGATGAAGGGAGTTAAAAGGTACAAAACTTCCCAGTTATAAAACATTCAAGCCACCATGAAGAGCACGGCGATTATAGGTAATAATAGTGTATTGCATAATTGAAAGTTGCTAAGAGAGAAGATCTTAAAAGTTCTCATGACGAGAAAAAAATGCTTGAAGTATATATGGTGACAGACATTAACTAGTGTGGTGGTGATCATTTCACAATATATACAAATATCAAATCATTATGTTGTGCACCTGAAACTAAAATAATGTTGTATGTCAATTTCACCTCAATTAAAAATAAATAAATAAATAACAAGGAAAGTCTGAGAAAATTTCATAGCCAAGAATAGCCTAAAAAAGACACGACAACTTAAAAGAAAAGTCCACTTAGTAATGGCAATTTTAGTATGAATTCCTTATGGTAAGACAGATTTGGGGGGAAGTGAGGGATTAAATCATTCCATCTTGCAGTATCTGTTATACTCTAACTGCAAAAGACTGTGAATGATATTTTTTAAAGAATTAGCTGATATTCATTCTTCTAAGCTCAAGCCAATTAAGAGGAACCTACCTTACTTTTTATCATAATATACTATCACAGAGACAATATGTAGCCATATTGCCACACTTCGAAAAGATAATTTAAAATAATAGTCTCACACATAGCAGATGGTCAATAATTATTGGTAGAATGAATACTTCTGGAAAAGAAGTTCTAATACAAATTATACATACTACGTCTCTTTGGAGAACGCTTCTCTTTGGAGAAGCTTTGGAGAGTCACAAAAGCACAATGACATTAAAGCCTCTGAAAAATCTTGATATATCTTTTCAATTTTGTTTATTTCACAAACTCCTTTAGTTACAGAATCCTTTTTTCCCTAATATTATCATCTTGAATCAAAACATACTTTTTCAAACACTAATATGATTAAACAGAAAAAGCATTCAGAAGAAAATACAGCAGAATATAAAATTTTACAATTGTATTTATACTGTAATCTTCCCTAAAATAATTTACTTAAAAATTTAAAGTAAAAGTCTACAATATTTATAGGGTCCCTTCGACTTTCAAACTTGTACATGATAATTATTCTAATGTGACTTTTTTAAATTGATTGGAATTCTTTTTAAAGTGTTTAACGAGAAAGTTCATTACTTGTTAACTTTAGTTTTGTGATGATCCTGTTTTAGGGTCTTCTTGCAAAATACAATTCAGGTAGTGAACCTGAAAATCTTCACTGCAGAACTGTATCTTTTTAATAAAATATTATGAATCCACTTTTTCCAACTAAATCTTTCCTTGATTATCTAGTATATTTCAATTGTTCAAAATCAACTTTCATTTTAAAGTTAGGAGAGAGAATTTTATGCTTTCTGGCTTTGAGACCTTGTGCAAACTGACCCCTCTGCTAGAAATTTTTACCCTGCAGCTCCACACCTCACTCTCCTTCATGTCAGTCTATGCCTCACTGTCTTCCATGACCTGCCTCTGCCTCTTCTTTGGGGACATTCTATCTTTGTGTTTCCACAGCACATTAAACTCCTTCCCAAACATTCCTTTACCCCACTCCCCGGAACTCTGTAGTACTTATCATACCATATTAAGTGTTCTTAATATATTTTGATACCTGGACCTCAGGAGGAATCTAATGATAGCTATGATGCCCTTCCCCTCCCCCCCAAAACACATATAGGCCCTACCACTACTATGCCCTGTTTTGGGGTTCATAAGACCCTGCACTATACTAAAATTGCCAATTTACTTTATCCATGTCCTACCTAAGAACACACGGGATTAGAACTTGTTTACCTGTCTACCCAGTACCTAACATAGTACTTACAGGTAAGTGCTTAATTATTAGATAAATGAATATATGAAAATATGCAGAAAAAAACTGACTTCTCTATCTAGCCATTAAAGGGTGAGGTTCTTTAAGGTCTGAGATCCAAGAGCCCAGTTCCAGACCCTCTCTTATTCTCACTCTACACTCTCTCCCTGAACAATCTTTATGCAAAGCTTCCCAAATTTTATCTATAGCCTAGGCTTGCACATCAGATTTTCTTAAAAGACTCCCCTCCTTGGCGTCCCAAAGCCTCCTCAACTCAACATATCCAAAAGTAAACTCATGATGCTCATGCCAACCCACCACCACCAAAAAAGGTCCCTACGGTGGTGACTGGCAACACCATCTAACCAACCTAAAATCAAGAAGTCACGTTTTTCACACTGTTCATTCCTCCCTCCCACCTCATTCCAAATATCCAAGCAGTCACCAACTCCAAATGAATTTTTCCTTCCTAGCCTTAAACCCATCTACCCGTTTCTATCTCCATAATAACAATCCAAGTTCAAATCATCTTTGCTATAAACTCTCATCTTTCCCACATCCACTCATGCCTTCTACAACCTCATTCAAATCTATACTCTATATTGCAATTAGAATGCTCTTTCCAAAACAGAGATCTGGTCAGGTCACCTCTACCTAAAGCACTCCAGAGGCTTTCCTTGCTCTCTGGAGATCCAAATCCTTAACATGGTCTACAAGCCCTGAAGTACATGTACAGTCCATTACTATTTCTCTGCCTCATCTGGCACATTCCCAGCCCTACACTCTCCAGACCCCACTTCTTTCCACATTTAGACACACTGGCTTTCTTTCAGGTTCTTTACCTGCACTCTCTCCTGTCAGGCTTTTCCATGTGGTATATACTCTCAGCATTTCCCCACATCCTCTTGCCCAGATAACTCTTCTATTTGCTTCAGATCTTCCCTTCAATGAACTTCCTTTGTTTTCCTTCACCCTATTCAGTTTAGGTACATTATCTTAGGTGAACAGTCTTTGGTGACTTTTCCTTAATTCATGTACCAGTTCGTGATTATACCTTTAACAATGTAATGATTTAATGTTTTTCTTCTCCACTTTACCGTAAACTACATGAGAACAGGGACCATCAGCTTTCATTCCTAGATGCATCATACATATACACACATCCCCAATACATAATTTAAAAAATGAATAAAAATTATTTTTTGGTACTTTTTCTCAACATTATTCTTCATGAATATTAATCCATGTATTTATGGTCAATATTTAAAATGTAAAAACAAAAACAAATTTTAAAAAATTAAAATAGCTCATTCATGGCTATACATATGTGATTTTTAATTTTCAAATTATTAAGAACCCTGTATCTTTAATATTAACTTAAGCTTTTTAGTCTGAATGAACTTTTAATTTACTAGGAAATAATTAAAAGGTAAAGTCAAAACAATATTGTAATAAAATCCCTTATCCAAAAATGTCTATATCTGGATTTTCAGTAATTGTCCATACACTATTATTAAGGAAAAACAAAACAAAACTTGACATTCTCAATTCTAATATGTCCATTACTTTTCAGGACCAGAGCTGGTTTCAAGCTCTTAAAGATATTCAACACAAAAAAGTATGACCAAATGGTAAAGTGTGATGAATATTAATAATACTAACATAGCTAACACATACTGGCTGCACACTAAATGCTAGGCCTTGTGGTAATTGTTGTGTTACATGAAAAAGCTGAGTTAATGATTTTAATATCCGTAAGAGGTATGTTCTATTATTATTCCCATTATAAAGAAATGATGGCACAAAAAGATAAAAGAACCCTCCCAAGGTCACACACATTTAGTGGATGGCAGAGATGAGACAAACCAAGGCAATCTAACTCCAGAGCCACAATCATACAGCCCGTCCCCTACCTCCCCTCCAAAGTACCTATTGCCTCAAATATATGTATATATCAATGTGCAAGCAAGCTATAAATTAGACATTTTGAATAGTTTTCAACATATGCATTAAAGTGAGCCAGAAAGAAATGTTTTAGAAGTTGACCTTTCATGTTGAAAAAAAATCCTTCTAGACCTAAACAGAGAAAAAAAACCTGGATATCTTTTTAAGGACCTTTTAAAAGTGAGCTTAGATCAATATATTCATTCCAACTACTTGATTTACCTGTGAGACCTAGAAATGCCAGTCCTTCCTCTAGGATGTAATTAAGAAGTCCTAATGAAAATAAGATCCACCTAATGTTTGGCACCAAAACGATCTGATTTGACCAGGCTCTTTACTTTATCCCTAGGTCCCAAACACCTGACTGGTTCTAAAACAGTTTTTCAGATCTCCCACATCTGTTTTCTCACAATTTTTTTCAGATTTGATAGGCTAGTTGCTTCTGCTTCCTACTATGGTTCTGAGCTCTAAAAGGTCAGCTTCATGGAATATAGTTCTTATTTTTAGGTCTATTCTAGCATATAAACAAAATCATAAATTTTTAAAAACACTATTCACTGTTTAATCACTCTATAAGGCCTATTACTAAAATCCAGTCCCTAAAATTCTCAAAACTTCTAAACTTACAATTTATAAATCTGTTACCATTATTACAAAGTGTAGGTTAAATTATATCTACACTTTTTAAAACAAGTTTACATTTTCTGAGCATTTTTTTAAAACTGTAATAGTTTTTCCACATAGGAAAAAAATATGGAATACTTACTCTGTGCCAAGTATGCTCAAAATTTATTTATCTTCACAAGCAAATAAGGTTAAGTATTTTCCTCATTTCACAGGTAAAGAAAACTGAGGCCCAAAGGTTAAGGTCACACATTTAGAAAGTAGGAGAAACAGTAATCAAACCGAGGTCTTCTGATTCCGAGTTTAGTGTTATTTCTATAACACTATAGTTTCCTTCTCTCAACTTTAGTTTCCCCCACACAGTCAAACAGGCTCTATGATTACCAAACTTAAATAAAACCCATGTAACCATTTTTCAAGTCAAATCTTCTAAGCTGGGTAACAATTCTTAGGACTCTTACAAGCTTATGACTTATTTGTACTTAGAGTATAATAAAATTAATATAGAATCTTACTAAGTCTCAAAATTAATCTTGGTGGTCTATTTACTCTTAATAACTATGAATAAACATGCTCAAAGGACTGTCTTATATTCAGAATTTGGTCAACCACCTAAGAATTCATTTAGATAATAATTCAGTTAGAATTATCAATGCAATTATCAATACATATTTGTCAAATAAATAAAATGCAATATTGCTCTTCCAAATTTTATTCATTACAATTTGACTATATTTGTTTAAAAAAAAAACCCAAAACTCTATCCAGAATTAAGGTTTCCACAAACCACAAAGTAAAGATGCTCTATAAAAAATAATTTAAAACACAACAAAATGACAAAGTTTAACTTTATAAAATAACATTTTGAAGTTCTGTTTTTAAATCAAGTCGAATTTGCTAAGCAAAATCTGTGCAATAAGAAATCTTCTTTAAAACATTATTTTACTTCAAGTATAATTTAAAACTTAAACCTATGATTCTGTTGAAAAAGTTATTGTCTATTAATTTTAAGATTAAAAATTCTTAAACTGTTTATTCTTAAAACGCCAAATAATCTTAACAATCAGTTTCATTTTTAGTAATGTTTCAGTTTCAAACACCATACTCAAAATAACTAACATCACACATATAACGGCAGTGTAAAGTTGTTTCAGAAAATGCATATTTCTCCAAGTTGACTAGAATTTAGTACTTCCACACCCCAAAACTAAACCAGAATCAAGTGACACAAGTAAAGGTAAGTATTTTTTGCATTTATACTATAACCTCTGCCAAGACAGGCTATGTGCCTGTTCTTTATCCAGACAGAGACCAAACGGGTCATGCTACTGTGACCACAGCCATCTGGAGCCCAGAATAAACGGATTCCTTATGTGCTTCCTTTGCAGCAGGCTGCTATCACCCATGTTGCCATGAATAACTTAAGCCTTATACTACAAATCTCTCTCCTCTTACAATTTAAATGAGTTTTAACTAAAGCAGAAACTGCATTACACCAATGTTGCTACCCCAATTTTCCTAATATCAAAAACTTCTCATCCAACCATCCTTTTCATTATCTGTGATCCCTGAGCTTAAATAAGGCCGCTTTTGTGTATGTGCATATACGTGTGTACATGTGTGTGAGGCAAATAACTAAAGGTGGACCGGCTTCACATCTAATGTCTCCCTGCTCCGTAGTGACCAAAGGTTCTCAAACTTTTGTATTTCAATACCACAATTTTTTATTTTTAGTACCCTGAATTCTCAAATGCCATAATGAAAAAAAAATTTTCATTTTCCCTAACCTGTTATAAAATGCTTACCCTCCTCTATATTCCATATACTCAACAACGTATTTATTAATTCCAAAATAATTTGTTTTCACAAATTACTCATATGTCAACAACAGAGGTTCTCACAAACAAGACAGAAACTTTACACATTTAAAACTTCCAGAATTTTCAATTTGGTTCCTATTATATAATAGTCTTTATCACTTTTGAGTACAATTACAAAAGCAACTGAAGTATTCTAAACAAATTTGCTGTTAAAATCTTTTCCTCTAATACACTCATTTTAATGCTTGACTTTCTTCCTGAAAGGGAAGTACATTAAAATACGAAATTATTCTAAAGGTATATACTTAGTACTCTGTTAATTAATGGCCACTTTGCTTAGTACTAGGGATATTTTTCTATGAATTCTAAAACTTCTATGTGGAAACTACTAGTAAGAATGAAATTCACCTACCTGGTATTGTCCAAAATAAGTTGGGTAAAATACAATTTTATTTGCTATAATTCTGTAGTGATATGATAGATAACCACAAAATTGAGGAAAAAGAAGAATGGCTGCAAGAGGTGAGAAAAGTTTCTAGACAAAAGAAACAAAAAACTCGTCTATCTGACAAAGAAATTCTGTATGGACTAAAAGACTGACATTCATAGGATTTATTTAACCAAATACTCACTTAAGAATAAATTCAAAACGGTCCTTTTAAAACTCTGCTTAAAACAGAAATACCTTTAAGCCACATTACAAAACAAAGTATCTCCTCCTATTTCCAAAACCACAAACTATTGTGATGATTTTAAATTACAAAAATCTCTGTACAGAAGGAACCAGATGCAACAGCCAAGCTCCCTTCACATATTCCTAAGTGCCATCTGATCATTACCAAAAGAAAGAGCTTCATATATCCTCTAATCAATTCTGCATATTTCAACCACCCAAACATTTCTTAATGTTAACTGTTCCACAAATACAGTCATAGTTAGAATCACTATACAGACCAACAAAATTTTTCTAGAAATCTACCCACAATGTTTTAAAAATGATTTATTTTTGATATTTACTATACTTTTTTCTTTGTATCTTAGGCTTAATTATTTTGTACTTGAATCTACAAAGTAACTATACTACTAGTACCTTCTAAAGTTTTAAGCAGCCAGTTTTATACGGCAACTACTATATTCAGAAAGTTATGCATACTTGTTTCTGAAATAAAAATGTTTTTTCTTAAATTTTTATAAAATGTTAGAAAGCTATAGTAGGAACAACCTTTCTACTACTACTAAAGTTCTGATAATAGCAAACACAAACCCTTACATAGTATTTGATTTGTACCAGTCAGTTTTTACTCTCATAATCTTACAAAGTAGGAGCTATTATTAACCCATTGTACAGATCGGGAAACAGACTCCAACAGTACTTTTCTGCCTCATAACAATCATAAAACACCACTGTGCAGTTTGGGAGGGGATAATCCAACTCCCCCTTTATATTCATGCCACTTTACAATTATTCAGGAGTATTAAGAATTTAACAGGTATTTATTTTAAAATTTTTGTAAATGCCTCAAACTCTTTAAAATAATGGTATAAGTATCAATAGAATAATTGCATGTATAAGAAAGGATGAAGATTTGCCTACTTCAGCCCATCAATATGTACTATCCCTTTCACGCCTAACATTTTTTCTTCATTATAATGATTATGAGACACGAAAACCGTGTTATGGAGACTACCAAGCAAAGCTTACTATTTCACTGATACTCTATTAAAAAAGGAAATGATAAGTCTACTACACATTTAATTCATTATATGCCACCCCCCTCCAAAATTGATACTGGTTAAATTTTGACAGTACTATGTTATCTTTAATGGGAATGGGAATCCCTGATTCAAAAACATTTAATATGTTATCTTTTTTTTTTCTAAAACTGGTCTCCTAGGTTTTATACCTTAACTTTCACATTAATCAGCATACTCTAAATAAACACTTAAGAAAATCCTATTTATGGTTCCTATTCATCTCTGAATTTAAGACGGCCAATAATTTATGAAAACCAGTACTTAAACCATGGTGAAAACATATTAATTATAAAGAGGTAGTCTACAAAGTGGTTGTGTCTCAAAAATCTTCCTCTTTTCAAGGAGAAATGATTCTACAAACTAAGAACAGCACTACAAAAAGCATTTATACAATTTACTAAAATGCATGATTTGTCTAAGTCTACTTTTCTGTGTTTTAGATAATGAAACTCCAAAATGAAAAAGTTGAGCTCTTAGAAACAATGCATTGCGACTTCTAGTCAAAAATCAGATTTCAATTCGCTTATCTGACAAGAAAGAGATAACAGGGGCCCAGAGAAATTCCTGACTTGCCAGAGGTTAACCTGCAGGCTAACTGTAGGCAGGGCTAAGATCACAACCCGCAGTCTCCTGATTCCCAATCCTTTCCCTTGAATACAAAGATTTCTAATAAAGTGCAATCATTTTTTAAAAAGCAAACACCACTACAAAAAATAATAATTATTATAACAGATTAGCAAAACAAGAACACAGTTTTGGAAAATAATGCCTCGTAGGCAAGAAATGTAATCAGAGTCCCAAATCTGGCAAAAAACGCTTATAAATTCCCCCTCAAGATCTCATAAATATGCAACTTAAATTATGTCGCCACTACTTAAGGTGACAACTAGAGAGCGAAACTTAATAAACCAACTAATTTCACTATTCAAACTAAGAAATAAATAAATGACAAAGCTTTCTCTTTGTCCAAAAATTAGTTGTTTTCTTATTCTGTAAAGTTGCCTCCTTACGCTTGACTCCTTTTAAAAAAATAAGAGTTCTAATGAAAGCTTAAAAAATGCCCTTTTACTTTAAAAGCAACCTCATACTTTTTAAAAATAGAAAATCTGATTAAACATATACCACTGAGCCAAAAGAAATTTTTAAACCCTTTAACTTCCTATCAAATTCCATCCACTTTTAAAAATGTTTTAAGTCTTAAGATAGCAATAACCATAATCCTGTTTAACAATACCTTTACCAATGACACTTAAAAAAAATAATAATACGTTTATTTCAACTCTGTAAACTTTTAAACTGCTCTTAAAACTCCACTTTCTGCTTGGTCAAAACTCAACCACTGTGATTTTATCTGCAGCCTGACTGCAGATGCTGATCTATGCTTGTTTTAAGCTCACAAATACAAATATTATACCCCATCCTAAATAGCTGTAATTTGAGGTTCTCTAAAAATTTCAATTTGACATACAAATTCTCCCATTTAAAACCATTTAAAATATTACCCAATTTATCGGTTAACGTAAGCAACAAAATTTCCAGGTAGAGGTAAACACTACTGAAACTACAAACAATAGTTATTACTTTGGCTTCACTCACCAAAATAATCTTCAAACTTTGGCTTCACTCACCAAAATAATCTTCAAACCAACATTATGCAAATTAAATTTAATAGGACACAAAATAAAACTTTTTTTCAGTCTCAGGAATAAATTAAGGCAACAGAGAATGATGTACAAGAGACTTTGCATGTGCTCACCTAGCTCACCATAAAATTTCAAAATCCTACTATTAAACAAAAACGTACTTAAATACCTAGTGTTCTAAAATATCTTTAGGGCTAACTAAATGTCAACCAAAAGTCAAACAAAATTAAACCAAATACCACACACCTCGATATATAGTTCGATGGGTATGAAAGTACCTCAAATGGTGCCTCGGATCCAGCTGATACAGAGTGAGTAATATGCTGAACGAACGAAATGAGAAAATGAGCCAGAGAACCCTGAAGTCTAATGAGAATTCTTAACTATCTCATGAGCGTGCCAACATGACTGCTCTGGTAAAAAGGTCTGAAAACACTCTAAGCAAGAAAAGACACTTCCATACAAAATAGGTGGATTTTGATAAATAACACACTGATAAAGACACTGCTTATGGTATCCTAAGTCAAGTCTGATAAAGAGACTAGGAATATAAACTCATTTTACTAATATTTGAGAGGTAATAAACTCGCTCAAAAAAAGCTGAAAAACACTGGTAACCCTGTTTTTATTGGAAAACAAAATGATATTCCTACAAGGACTAGACATTTTCATAATTTGGCCAGATACCATTGGCCGCTTCATTTAAAAGACATAAAAATAGCGTTACCAATAGTCTCCACATTAAAAAGAACACAGCAACCTTTAGTGACTTGGGGTTTGTGGGGTTTTATAAAACGCAAAGATGGGTGTGGTTAAAAGAGAGGCAAAGATAAGTTCTGTCTGTCCAGTTCTTAAAAATGGAATACTATCTTTATGATAATTCTTTAAATAACAAGAAATACATGGAAATCCACTTAAGATTTTGTCAAGTATTTACAAACCTAAAAATTAAACATTGCTGTTATTGAATCTTGGAGTTTGCTTCAAACTCCATTCATTTTAGCCAAGTACTGAATAAGACTAGTTGAAATCACTACGTACTTGAAAAACTAACAGTATGGAAATGAATGCGCTGTTAACTCTCTATTCATTTAACTAAACCTAAGTACGCTTTCTTATTTCAATAGCTGTGAGCACTTACCAACAACCTATACTAAATCATAACACATTTAGACACAAAAGTTAGATGTTCTATATGCAAATGAAACAGGAGCCATCAAAAATCATGTCATGCCTTCCTCAATCTCGCTGAAGGCGTTCAAAGCCAGCTGAAACTTCCTGATGCTTTCAGAAGCCCTCTTGAAGTAACATTATAACTATCTTAAAACATCAGCTGCAAACATGTCTCCGAAAAATCAATGCACTGCATAAATTTCAAAGGCTCGATGTGCCCCAGTGACTGCTTTAACACACACATCACACACATACGCATACAACCTAAATCAGAGGAGGAGGAGAAATTAACACGAAAAGCAGAACTCCCGAATACAAATACCCCACTGTTCCATTCACAACACTCAAGGGGTCAGGACCACTTTTAGAAATCAATTTTCAGAAATGACTAAAATACTCAATTCGGAAACCCACAAAATTAAGAGAGGTATTTTTCAAGCGACTAACAAAATACATCCCGCTGTAAAACTGAAAAACTTTTACTTGCCAATCGCCACTCCACAGTAAGTGTACGTGTAAAAAAATCAACACTCTTCAGGGGCCTCCAACAGCAGCTTTTAATTTAACGAGGGGCCTAACGCGAAAATTAGCAAAATGAAAAAAAGCCTGTTAAACTTCTGGCTTTAGGGTGTTACACGCTTTACACTTCTGCGAAAAAAGCTTCCGTAGATGCAAGATGCGCCCGCTGGCCAACGACCATCAGCCGGCCGAACCCCTCCGACGGAAAAAAAAAAAAAAAAAAAAAAAAAAAAACCTAGCTCTGAAGGTAAAGGAAAGCCACAGAAACGGAAGAGGAAAAAAAATAACGTCTTGCCACGGTTCCGCAGCGGCTGAATAGGCGGCTTGTGAAATGCTAATGCCACTTCGGAGCAGTTAGTCACCAGCTATTGTGTGCGGCAGGAGAAAGCCGAGCCGAGCGCGCGTGCAGAGCGAGCAGGCGAGCGAGCGCGCCCTCCTTCCTCGCGCCGCCGCCGCCGCCGCCGCCGCCTCGCGCGCGCCCCCGCGCCCGCACGGACGCGCGCGCCGGCCCCTCCTCCTCCGGCCTTGCACTGCACAACACTCATGACGTATCTTTATTTCTAGCACATTAACAAAATATCACAAATAAATTGTCGGCAGCCCCTGCGGCCCCGGGGTGCGGGTCTCCCCGGCCACTGCCCCCCGCAACCCCCGCGCCGGCCTCCCAACCCTCCCCGTGGCCTTCGGAGCTTTCAGGTTCTGGGGCCAAGTTTTTGTCTCTGTAAAAAAATTGCGGGAAATTCAATTTTTATTCGACTCGGGGAAAAGTTTCTTTGCTCCGCGACGTGAATGTCTCACCAGATTCTGGTAGGTCCTGGGATGCTCCTTCCCGGTCCAGTCGGTGCGCCGGGGCAGCAGCTGCGGGGAGAGGACGCCCCGTGAGCCCGGCCCCCGGCCCCGGCCCGCCCGCGCCCCTCCCCCGCCCTCCCCGCGCCCCGCCTGGGACCCCGAGCCCCGCGCCCCGCGCCCCGGCGGCGGCGGCGGCGGCGCAGCGGCCCAGGGGCGGCCGCGCGGCGGCGGGACGCGGCGGGCCGCCGCCGCCCTTACCTCCTTCTCGGCCACCTCACGGATCAGCACCTGCAACAACAAAGCGGGGAGAGCTGAGCCCCGCGCCCCGGGCCGCGGCCCCGCCGCAGCCGCCAACGCCGCCGCCGCCGCCGCCGCCCTCCCCCACGCCCGCGAGCGGCGAGCGCCGGCCCGGCCCGCGCCGCGCGCCGCCGTACCTGAGCCGCCTGCTGACAGGGTCCATCTTCCAGGAACCGGGCGATGAGGAAGTAGAGCTCTGCGCGGGAGAGAGGGACGGGGAGACACACAGGCTGAGCGGCCGGGCGGCGGGGGGCGGGGGACCGCGGGCGGAATCGCCCGGTGCCAGCGGCCCCGGCAGCCCCCCGACTTACCCGATCGCAGCTCCGAGAGGCCTTTCCTCTCACAAGACATGTTTATGGGTCACTTCGGGGCCGCCGGCGGGACACCCCGCCGCCGAGTGGAAGCGGGGATGGTGCCGCCGCCTGCCCTATAGCTGTCACTGTGTGTTCACGAGCCGAGCCTCGGCTCCACCATTCAAGCAACGGCGGCGGAGGCGGAGGAGGAGGAGGAGGAAACAACAACTCTCAGGCAGCGGCTACAGGCGCCGCCGCCGCCTCCGCCGCGGATCCCTCCGCCGCAGAAAGGAGTCCGCCGCCTTCGCGGCCCCGGGCTCGGCCTGTCCTCGGCCCGCGCCCGCGCCCCCGCCCCCGCCCCCGGCGCAGAAAAAGGAGTGCCTCCGACCCCGCGGCCCCGGCGCCCCCGCAGCCGGCGCGGCGAGACCCCCGCCCGCGGCTCCCCGACCGAAGGTGCGATTTATTTATTTATTTCCAGTCGAAGATGTCGGAGCCGGAGCCACCGGTTGGCTGGAAGGCGCTTTCTCTGTGGAGGCCGACCTCGGGAGGGAGGGGGCCGGGGACGGCTCCGCGGAGGGATCTGACGCACACGGAGCCGCAGCACAGGCTCTATTCAGCGGCGCTGGCTGGGGCTGAGATGGAAGTTAGTTTCTATGTAGCAGAAATAGGAAACAAATGAAGCAAAACTGCCCAAAGAGGGGAAATGCCCCGAGGATGGGTCTCACTCTCACGCGCGCGCACAGACACACACGCAGAGAGCACTCTCACGCTGGGCAAACTCGGGATCGCGCTACCCTGCCCGAGTTGAATGATAGTGTTTGGTTTCTCTCTTGCCATGTGCATGTGTATAAATGCTGCGGATTGGCATCTGTGTAAGTCTTGTCCTGCGTTATTTCTGCAGCCTATGCAAAGTGTTGTGTAATTTATTGGAGTGCTGTATATTGCAATAGAGGTTCAGGCGCTTTTTGTTGAGCACTTGCGTTTGCAAGCCCGTTATTTGCTGAAGCCACCTCTTCGTGTCTTTTATTACTGCCATTGCCTTAAGCGTACATTTTAAAAATGTTTTTCATTGTTATATGGGCAAAGCGAACTCCTGATCTGTACTTCAGATACTCTTTTTCCTCGTTACAAAAAGGCTAGTAATAGCTAATTAGGGATTTGGGATTAAAGAACCTTAAAGCTTTTCTAAGTGTTTACAAGAAGGAATAATGTAAACCTGAGCGAAAGGAAAGAACGTTAATATTTATCTCTAACTGATCTAGAGGTAATATACTGACAGATCAATAACGTACCGAAGGATAACGAAAGAGTATAGTACGCTTTTAGCCAAGGTGATTGGTGATTAAATAATTTAAATTATCTGTGTATATTGCAGTTGACTTCGTCATGCTAATTAATGGCTTCTAATTTGAGGTGTAAACCATTCCTGTTTACAGTTGATCACGGGAAGACTTCTTGGAGACTGACGAAAAGAGAAAAAAATTAATCTTTCATAAATTAGTATGTAATTACCGGTTTTATATGCTAAATCATACATCTGTCTTTTGCTGATGAGGATAAGGGCCTTGTTTTTTAAAAAACGAATATGGGTGAAATTAATGGAAACAATGGAAAAAGCCATTTGTTAGGAAACAAGGACACCAAGTGATATTTATCTCCAGAGGATTTAAGCACTTTTCAAAAAGACTTGAGAGTTGATTTTTTTTTAAGGATTGCATTTTAAAGGGAACTAGGATAGTCGTTCTTTTGTTAACATTTAACAAAAGAGTCTCCTTAAAAAATTTAGATAATAAACTGCATTTTATGGACGTGGTCTAAAAAGGTTATTTATGGGGAAAGGACCAACAAGCTGCATTGTGGTTTTCTAGATTGCTTCCTCAACCCTTGTACCCTCCTAGCTCCTTACATTCCTAGTGGGAAATACTTGCTGCAACTGCCTTGGGCTGCATTGCAAGACTGCACCGGTGTGATGCCTTGTACTGAAACAGCCAGAAATCACCGTACATGTGAGAAAGAGGAAAAAAACACCTAAACCTATTTGGAGTAATAGGATGTAAAAATTGCCTTTTATAACAATCTTAACCAAATTTTTTTAAAAAGGGAAGTTACCATGACTTGTCCTATTGCTGTAGGGTTATCAGAGTCATTGTTATTTATTGAAATGGCTATCCTTCAAGTACTAAAAATATTTGCATTTTTAAAGACATTAGTTCTATTGTAACTATGATAGGTAAAGTAGCTTGCTTCTAGATGGTTAGGTTTGAAAAGATGGACATTTAATATGCCTTTTTGCAATTCTGTTTATTTCCGTGACACATGCTTTCTATTTTATCTTAACTTTTAAAAAAGTATCATATTCTTCAAATAATTGTGATGTTTTTACATTACGATGTTCTTCAAATAAACAGATTTTTTAGGAACTAAACATTATAGTTAGAATTTTGTGATTTTTAAAATGTTTGCATTAGTCTGATTCTTACTAATAGATGTTTATCCTTGCTAAGGAAAAGAAACCAAATTATGACATGGAATATAATATTACTCTGGGTAAAGTTTTCTATATATATCTTGTGAGTAGTATGGAAATATGGAAAGCTAGTATGAATATCTCATGTATGCTTTTCATTTAGAAGCTTTTCCTAAGTATGCTACTAGTACTTAGCTCCTAAAAAATTTTTAAGGAAAAATTTCCTTCTAAATTTTCTGAATATGATGTTCCTGTCATTTTGACTAACCTTTGACAATGTTTATAGTTTCTTTTTCAAAGACCTAATTTGAAGATAGTTGTGAGCCTGCCTTTGAACTAATTTATAGCTATCAGTCTGTTATAAGAAAATGTAGGTTACCTGCTAAAAATTAAAACTTCTTTTCAGCCAAATAAATTATTTGTTTTTAACAATAGATGTTAATTTGAATTCTACTTAGTTCTTCAAATGTGACAAATACTCCTTTATAACATTTTAATTTCTTTAAACGTAAAACATTTCTGGAATCTGACATCATCAGTTAACTATAGGGTTTATTATGTCATGTATTGTGCATGTGTACACAAAAAGTCAGCACATATCAAATAGGAAGAAAATCTTACTTTGAAGTCCTAAATTTTAGTTCCCAGGGCAGTGGCATTCTCAGCTAACTTTTGCACATAAGGATAGTTCAAATTTCATCTATATCCATTTCTATTTGTTTATTTTAACTTTTTCATGGACTTCAAAAATAAAATGTCAATTTTAAAAGATTTTCATACCTTTTTTTTTATAAGAAGGCTAAAAAAATAGTAAAAGTTTGGAAAGCCAACAACTACTGTTTTTGTATAATACAGTGTCTAGGAGATTACGAACTTCGTGAAATGTAAAAGCTCCTGTGCAATTCATTGCTTCACTTGGCAACACATGAAACAAGATAAACATTTAACAGAAAGTCTGTCTTGATTGTGATAAGTTACTATTCTAATGAAATAATCAAATGCTGCCATTCAAGTTCTTTCTGGAACAAGATGGGATAGTTTATAAATAAAAAGATTCAACCACATTTATGAAATTTAGTTTGCTCCCACTAGTATGGTGAACTCAAAAAAACTTTACAATTACAACTTTTAAGATTATATATTAAATCTTTTGTGTGTGTGATATTATGCTTTTTTTTTAATAGCAAAAGCTTTGTCCTATAAAGTGTAGAAATGGAAAAGTAGAAAACACTCTTCTTCAAAAACCACATTCTTTTTTAATCCTCATCTGCCCTAACAACAAAATACAATTGTCAAAAGAGTGTTGTTTTACACACCACTTTCCTCCTTCTGGATTGCTCCCCAATATTGGTTTTGTCCATGTTGGTCTGACTTTCTCCCTCTCAACACACATATTCTTCTTCCTTCACAAAGCTTGAATATATATCAGATTTGAACCATGTAAGTAGATATACTATTTGGCTGCTACAGAAAGAATAGAGAGAACCAACTTCAGTAAGCCAACTCATTATTTAACACTTTGTATTGTCTCCCTTATATCTCACTGAGAAACCTTTTAATCTGTAACAAAGATTAGCTGGTTATCAACAATCATATAATCCCTTACTTATTTAAATGTTATTAGTAATTTACCACTCAACTTTTTTTCCTCCAAATTAAATTATTCTAGTAGCTTAGATTTTTAAATGTCTTAGTTTGCATGATAAGGAGAAATACATATCTTCGTTGAAAAAAAAACATGTATATATAGACACACACATACACACCCATCACTTCATGAGTTCACAGTACGGCTACAAAGATTAAAGGAGAAAAACAATTTTAGAACACATTCCCCCAAGATTTGGAGCAACACGGTGGATGAAGTAGAAGGAGCTGTTCCGGATGGCAGGAAACTTAAAGGAGAAGTCTGTAGGCATGTTCTATTATATGATGATGTCTAATGGATTGAGAGTGGGCTTTATCGAACAGGGAACAGTGGAAGAAGTGAAGGTAGACTCAGGAGAAGGGATGCAGAGACTTGAAAAGTTGCTAGTGGTGGTGTATTAAATAAAGCATATATGATCAATGTGATTCTAAGGTGGAATTTGAGGACAGAAAGTGTAGCCACTTGCATTCATATGTACCTGAATTCATAAACTTTGAGAACCCCCAAGAAGAAAAATTATTTTATTCATGGAAAGGGAGAAGTTTGTCTGTCGAGTTAGTGAGGAACTTCTACATAATCAGAATCAAGGACACCAAAGCAGACACTGTTGGTGAAGAAAGAGAATGGTTGTTTAAAAGAATAAGATCTGACCACCAGAGTGCCCACAAGGCTGCCTTGAGATTCAAATATGAGAATAAGACGTACAAAAAGTAAGATCCAACTCAAAATTGAGAATGAAGCCAATTTAGATTTAAGCTGACTTTGTAATCAAAAATGGTGTTTCCATTTTCTAAATTCCTATAGAAAGGCATGTCTCATTATACCACCTTATTTGTAAATTGCCTTCATTTATATATATATATATATATATGTATATACGTATACGTATATATGCATATATACACACATACTTGGCAAAGATCCCCTTGACTCATGCATCTGTTGCTTTATTTCCTTCAATGGATATAATCATACCTATTTGTTGAAATGGTGATTAGCTAACTAGCCCAAAGAATGAGTTCTGTTACACATTTATAAAATTAAAAATAATATTGATACCAAGTAGATCTTTCAAATGAGATGTGTGTGTTAAAAATTTAAGAGAAAAAAGAGAACCTTTGAATATGATTTTGAGATTACACCTACAAATTCCATTGCATTCAAAGTTTTCATGCTTACATTTGAACACGTACAAATAAAGGTGCATATTAAGTGGTTATAGTGGAATTTTTCATGCTTATCCAAACTTCCAACTGACAGTGATTTATAGAAAAACTAATATAGCCTTTAAATGGAATCTCCTGGTAAGAACATATGTATTATTTCCTCTCAACAGTTATTAGAAGTGTTGTCACTGAATATCATTAAGAAACATCTTTCTTAAGAATATTGAGTAAGTGGTATCATATGAGAACGAAGAAATATGTTGCCTTTTTGTCTTACCATCCTCACCTCTCTGGTTTGCACATGTTACACTTTATACTTGTTTTGTCATTCATTGTTTTGGGGGTTGGGGTAAGTGTATGTATAAGAGTTTCACCTTTCCCTGCTTCCTCACCTTTTCAGTTTTTTCAGCATCTCTATAAAATTTTCCTTCTCTTCCATCATTGAAACTTTCGTTCTAATGGTAAACCAAATATAGGAATTAAGATATATAATTAATTTGGATATACCCTAAAAGCTCTAAAAATATGAAGATGAATCTATTCTTCATTTCTTATAGTTGAAACTGTTGCACACTAAAATCTTCCACCTCTCTTATTTTCAGCCTCCTGGTTATTTTACAAAAGACTAGAGAAACAATTTACACACCTGGTGTGAAAAGGAGGGAAGAAAAAGCCTTCCTTTACTTTTTCATAAGGAAAGAAACAAAGTGCCAAGCAGTAAGCATTTTCTGTTTGTGAAGTATATATACAATTTTGTGTTACAAAATTTTTCCTATTTCTGTATTTTTTGCCAAAGTCAAGGTAAGTGTGGCCTCTTTAGACATTAGATTTTCTGAGTTAGAGGAATTACTAATTTTTTTAGAAGTTATTTTTGAAGTAATTAATGCATCTTTCTGACTCTAGCTTGTGAAGTTTCCAGTCTAATAGTGACTGAAGAGGACTGCCATTGACTCGAAGCACTCTCTGGTGCTGCATAACTTCACCTCTTTGAAATATTTAGGTCAGAAATTCACTTCATTTTCAGAGCCAGATCCCATCATGCCCATAAAAATGTTCGAAAAAGAAATCCGGGATGAACACACAATGGCAAATTTCCACGGCACAACAACGGTAAGATATTTTTCCCTAATGCCTGTGAATATTGCATTCTTTTATTAGGATAATAATTACAAAGGTCATTTCCCCTTTCAATCAGCCAGTTTCTCATGTGGCCTCTTCTTTTTCTTTTTATTACTAAGAGAATATTTTAATAGAAATTTATTTTTTTAAATATGAAAAAGAAACAGGAACTTCAGTCACAAGTTCCAGTGACCTGTACTACTTCTGTGAAGCCATCTTCCTGTTCCCTGGGCAAAAATTTTTGAGTTGACGTAAGGACCCAAAGTCTACCTTTAATATCTCTCCCTTGTCTCCATGTGCCATTTCTACTGCTGTAGTATCCTCATTGCAGCAGTCTGTGCATCAGCTGAAGAATCATCATTTAAACACTGGCTTACAGCTTGACCCTCATTGTGTACTTTCAGTCCAACACATGGAGATGCCCTGTTCACTAGAGGCTGACAGTAGAGATGAGAGCTAATCTGAAGCAGCTGAGACCCCCACTGATGGCTACACCTGGAAAGCAGAGGTTTCTGTGATAGTCTGGCCAATCTCCAGATATTATCAGTTATTAAAACCTGACTTTATTTAGCAGCAATAACAATTTATTGAATGGACTACAAGAGATATGAATCAATGGCTATACCTACCATTCAGATTTTAACTACAAGGAATTCACATTCCTGAAATAAAAACGAACAGCACTTATAGACTGTTTTTGTGTTTTAACCTAATTGCTTTTAGTATAAAAGATTCATATTTGATGAATACTAGCAGGATTAAATTCCACGGTTATTTTTAGTAATACAAAGTAACATAAAATTTTGTGAAATAATCAAGGGTGATATAGATAAACGTGAAAGCATTTTTGGAAACACCTTTTGAAATGAGTGTATGATTTCCATCTTTTTTAAAAGTTTAACTAATTTCTGACAGATTAGTTTCAGTTCTACAATATAAACTATGAAGAGATTTGAGTCAAGAAGATCTCAAGTCAAAATTAGATTGAAAATTTACAAACCTAGGGTCAAGAATTGCATTGATGCCAAAAATCTGTATAGTGCTGCAGGATACATACATATATTATCATTCTTTAAAAATTTGATTCTTTTTAACTAATGTATTTATGTATCAACACATTAATGTTTGAAGTCTAGAAATCAAGTCTCCTTAACTCGGGAGAAGTTTTTAAACCTCTTTGTGGTGGAAAAATATCAAACATTCCAAAAAAGTAAAGAAAATGGCAGTATGATCCCCAGGTACCAGATTCCCAGCATTCATAATTATCCACATTTGGACAATCCTCTACTATCTATCCTCCAGCCACCCCCTTTCCTGCTTTAAAGTAAATGCCATCATTACCCCTGTAAATAATTTGGTATGTAGTCTAGAAACAAATTCTGACTAGCTTAATTCTTTCATTGATTGATTCATTCATTTATTTACCACCTCATATTTTAAACATTTGTAGAACATCTACCATATTCTAGATGCCATATTAAGCCCTGGAAATTGATTGGCTGGATATGGTCATTTGGGACCATTTCTAAGAAGTTCTCTTATAACTGGAAATGTATGCTGTTAAGAAATCAGATCATACCATTCAACTGCTTAAACCCCATCCAATGATGTATCATGAACTCCTGGACAACCCTTAACATGACATGTGTGATCTCTCATAATCTAACCCCCTCAACCTGTCCACACTCACCTTTACCCACTGGACCAGGAATACTCTAAACTCCTGTATGAAAATATTTTCCCCAATATGCCTTTCTTTCATTTTCTTGTACATGCTGGTCCCTCTTTCTGAAATCTTGATCTCAAAATGAGACCAATTGTGACGCAGTTTTCAAGACACCCCCAATCATCACTTCTTTGAGTAACCCTGTATACCTCTCCTCCAAGAAAACAAACCTCTAGGTGTTCATCCTCTATTGTAGCACGGAACGTCTTCTGTGTGTCGCTATTGTAGCACAGCTTTCAGGTATATCATAGTTTTATGTTGCTCTGACTAGGCTAAGAATTTTTAGGACAGGCTCTGAATTTTGGATTTCTGTATCCCCATTATATGCAACAATCAGAATATACAACAGGTACTTAATAAATTCAGTGGTTTTTTTCTTGGAATGTGTTTATCAGATAAACAAACTATGGTCATTTCTGGAGGTATATTAAGATGGATCCCAACAATGACCCCAGTTCACCATGACTTCACAGGGCTAGCAGAGGCCCATGGAACCACTGATAGTTTTCCCACTGAAAGGAAGCAAACAAAATAGGTGCTGTATTTAAAGAAACACCAGAATATCATGTGATATTTGGATATCAGCTCTGCCCTTTCAGAATGTTTAGTACAGTATTACTTGAATGTAAAATGAAGGGATAAAATGGTCACTAAAAGAAGGTCACACAATATGAAAATAATGACAAAAAGAAAAAAGAAAACGAAAGCCTAACCTAAAGTGAATGACTTTAGGTCATTCCCCTCCTTGCCACTTAACTTTAACTTGTCTTTTTTAGTACATTTTTCTTACGTATCTTTTGTCTCCATCTTATATCTTGTGCCCTAAAGAATCAGATGGAAAACAAACATACATGTAAATAAGATATCAAATAAATGGAATAGTGCCTCAGCAGGGCCCCTATAGCAAATGGAAAAGAGGGTCTGTGTTACTACATCCATAATTATGGCAATGCCGTATGTAGGATCACTGAATTTTAGAGCTGGAAGAACCCTAGAGATTATCTAGTCCTAATACCTTTTCAAAGATTAAATGATTTATCCAAACTCACACCTCCTTTTCAAATTTCAGTCAGCCTTGCAATCTTTCTGAGGTTATTGGTGAAAGGGTAGGATAACTGAATAGCGAAAAGAGAATAATTTAACATGGAGGAGTCAACATGATTTCTGCACTAGAAATGATGTTTGTTGGTTTTACTAGAGTTGTTTGAGGGGATAAATAAGCGTGACTAAGGAGATTTAAAGAGAAAATTTATATTTAAACTTTCAAAAAGCCTTGTGACAAGTTCCTATATCAGACTATTTAAACAACCCCCATAAGAAATTGGCTTGGAGAGAAATAAGGAGAAATTTGAGAGTTAATATCATTGATAAAGAATCAAGTCCTATTTCTGGCTTTTACTGAGTGTTTTGCCTCACTTATCATCATTTTCCCACAAATAATATAAGAAAAGTGATTTCACTTAACTCACTGAGCTACTGTGAGGATTGAATGAGATAATAATACTGTTTATAACAAAAGCTAACATATATTAAGTACAATTTCTTAAGTAATAACTAATTTTATTTCACTTAGCCCTCACAAGGAAAATACCGTTGTTATCTTATGACTTTAAAGATGAGAGAACTGAGGCACAGAGTAAAGAAGTAACTTGTCCTGAGTCCTGAAGCTAATTATTGGTAAAGCCAGGAATTGAACCCAGGAAGGCTGGTTCTAGAGCGCTTACTCTTAGCCAGTCTCCTGCCTCTTGTGCTATTAGTATGCACAAATCCCTTTTCACGCACAGCCTAGGTACATAATAAGGGCTTAGTAAGTTTAGTTATTACTATTTTTATACTTTATCAGACGGAAGAAGAAAAGGAGGCCTAATATTGACTGAAGACCTACTTTAAGTGTAATGCATTCTCTTTACAACCAGCCTGGGAGGCCATAGATGCCCTTAGAGGTATCATGGTTCAACCAGTCAGAACTGGGATTCGGGGGGACGTTGGTCTTGTTCCAAAGCCCATGTTCTTTTTACTACATTCCAGCCTGTACTGTTACTTGTTATTCCTCTTGTACCAAAAACACACTTAGGTGTATGGGTAGGTATGTACCCAAGATGTAAGGCACATATACACATAAAATCAATGTTTTATTTGACTTACAGGTGAGTAAATTTTAGTAAGGAAGAAACAAAGAGTAGCAAAGGAAGAATTTAGTAAGTTTCTGAAGAGCAGACCTAATGGCTGCTGTCCCCAGAGTCAACACTGGAGCTAGTCAAGTTTTATTTTTAGAGCGTGATGGGGCATACAAATACACATAAAAATTGATTAATTTTCAGTTGATAGTAAGCTTTTATGGGGAGAAAAGGGCCAAGCCAATGATATCAAATGGCAGGATCCTAAAATGGACTGCTAGACAGGGGATCTATTGTCATTTTAGGTTATTCCCTGTAAAACATTGTCCAAAAGAGCTTTTGTACCAAACACTCATGCAAAGTGCTGCAAGGAAGAGTATCAGAAAGCATTATCCATGGTACTGCATGTTGGCATTAGAAATATTGTGTGGTTCTAGTCGCCATACCTCAAGGAAGACATAAGGCCATAAGGTTAGAAACCATCTAAAGAAAGATAATTAAAATGACATAAAGATACAGAAAATTTGCTGCGAGAAAATCGACTAAAAATATTAATACCTTTGAAAACTGAAAAGGGACATAATATAATAAAGTCAGGATGAAAATGAGTAGTATGAACACAAACTTATTCAACAATTCTAGAATTCCAGAACCAGCAAGTACCTTGTTGCTGTTGTTAACCCCTGAATTCTTCAGAATGAATCTCCCAAGTGAAAGGGAATTTCCTGCAGGATCACATGTATTAATCGCACTTAGGAAATTTAACATTAGTACTATAATATAGCATAATACACACACATATCCAGATTTCTCCAATTGTCCCAATAATCTTCTTTATAGCTTGCCCGTCTTCCGTCCCTGCCTCCCTTTCTTCCTTCCTTTCTCTTTTTTTTTTTTTTTTTGATCTAGAGTCCAATCAGATATCTCACATTGCATTTATGTAATGTAACTCTCAACTCTCCTCTAATCTGGAACAGTCACTAACGCCATTACCCCCAACCCCTGGCAACCACTGATCTTTTTACTGCCTCCATAGTTTTGACTGTCCTAGACTGTCATATAGTCAGAAGCATACAGTATGTAGCTTTTACAGGTTGGCTTCTTTCACTTAGTAAATATGTACTTAAGGTTCCTGCATGTCTTTTTGTGGCTTGATATTTCATTTTTTAAAAACACTGAATAATAGTCTATTAACTGGATGTACCACAATTTATTTATCTATTCACCTACTGAAGGACATCTTGGTTGCTTCCAAGTTTTGACAATCATGAATAAAGCTGCTACAAACATCTGTGTGCCTACTTTTGTGTGGAAATAGGTTTTCAAATTTTTTGATTAATTTTGAGTGCAATGACAGGATCATATAATAAGAGTATATTTAGTTTTGTAAGACACCTTCAAACTGTCTTCCAAAGTGGCTGTACCATCTTGCATTCTCAGTATCAATGAATGAGAGTTCCTGTTTCCCCACATCCTCACCAGCATTTGGCGTTCTTAGTGTTCTGGATTTTGGCCATGCTAATAGATTTATAGTGGTATCTCATTGTGGTTCTAATTTTCATCTACTTGATGACTTATAATGTTGAGCATTTTTTCATATGCTTATCTGTCATCTATATATCTTCTTTGGCGAGGTGTCCGTTAAGGTCTTTGGCCCTTTAATTGGGTTGTGTGGTTTTTTTGTTGAGTTTTAAGAGTTCTTTGTATATTTTGGGTAACAATCCTTTATCAGATTGTGTTTTGTAAATATTTTCTCCCAGCCCATGGCTTGTCTTTTCATTCTCTTAACATTGTCTTCCACGGAGCAAACACATTGTAATTGTAAAGAAGTCCAGCTTATCAATTATTTCTTTCATGAATCGTGCCTTTGGTGTTGTATCTAAGAAGTCATCTCCAAACTCAAGGTTATCTAGACTTCCTCCTACGTTATCTTCTAAGATTTTTAGGTTTTATAATTTACATTTAGGTCTATGATCCATTTTGATTAATTTAGTAAAGGATGTAAGATCTGTATGTAGATTCAATTTTTTGCATGTGGAAGTTCAGTTGTTCCAGCAACATTTGTTGAAAAGACTATCTTTGCTCCACTGGATTGCTTTTGCTCCTTTGTCAAAGATCAGTTGACTATGTTTGTGAGAGCTGTGTAGGGGAAGGGTGGTTCTGAGCTCTCCATTCTGTTCCATCCATCTATTTGTCTATTCTTTCACCAATACCATACTGTTTTAATTACTGTTGCTTTATGGTAAGTATTGAAGGTGGGTAGTGTCAATATCTTGGCCTTCATTATTGTGTTGGCTATTCTGGGTCTTTTGCCTCTTTGTATAAACTTTAGAATCAGTTTGTCAATATTCACAAATAACTGTTGGGATTTCAACTGGGATTGCATTGAATTTATAGATCAAGTTGGGAAGGACAGACAGCTTGACAATATTGAGTCTTTCTGTCCATAAACATGGAATGTCTCTCCATTTCCTTAGTTCTTTGATATTTTTCATTAGAATTTTGTAGTTTTCCTCATTAGATCATGTACATATTTTATTAATTTATACCTACATATTTTGTGTTTTGGGGCGCTATATAAATTGTATTGTGTTTTTAATCTCAAATTCCACTTGTTCATTATTGGTACATAGGAAATAATATTTTGATAGAGATCTTTTCATCTATGTTCATTAAGGATACTGGTCTGTCGTTTTCTTACAATGTCTGGTTTTGGTAAAGGGTAATGTTGGCCTCATATTTTAAGTTAGGAAGTATTTTCTCTGCTTCTTGGAAGAGACTGCAGACCAGTGGCATAATTTCTTCCTTAAATGTTTGGTAGAGTTCACCAGTGAAGGCTGGTGTTTTCTGTTTTGAAAAGTTATCAATTATGGATTCAATTTCTTTACTAGATATAGGCCTAGTCAGATTGTCTATTTCTTGTATGAGTTTTGGCAAATTTTCTTTCAAGGAATTGGTCCATTTCATCTAGTTTGTCAAATTCATGAGCATAGAGTTACTCATAGTATTCCTCTATTATCCTTTTAATGTCTATAGGATCTATAGTGATGTCCTCTCTTTCATTTCTTATATTAGTGATTTATGTCCTATCTTTTTCAAAGAACCAGCTTTTGATTTTGTTGACTTTCTCTACTGAACTCCTGTTTTCAGTTTCCTTGATTTCTGCTCTAATTCTCATTATTTCTTTTCTTCTGCTTACTTTGGATTTAATTTGCTCTTCTTTTTCTAGTTTCCTAAGGTGAAAACTTAGGTTATTGATTTTAGCTCTTTTTTACTGTCTAATGCCTGCACTCAATATCATAAATTTCCCTCTAAGCACTACTTCCACTGCGTCCCACAATTTTTAAGTTATGTGTTTCATTTTCCTTTAGTTCAAAATATTTTAAAATTTCTCCTGAGATTTCTTCTTTGACTCCTATGTTATTTACGTTGTTTAATCTTCACATATTTTGGGAATTTCCAGTTATATTTCAGTTATTGATTTCTAGTTTAATTTCATTGTGGTCTGAGAGCAGACATTGTTTGATTTCTATTGTTTTAAATTAGGGTATGTTTTATGGCTCATGATATGAACTCTTGGTGAATGTTCCATGTGAGCTTGAGAAGAATGTGTAGTGTGCTGTTGTTGGATGAAGCAGTATATAGGTGTCAGTTATACACAGTTGATTTTTGGTGTTGTTGAGTTCAACTATATCCTTCTGATTTTCTGCCTGCTGATATGTCCACTTCTGATAGAGGGCTGTTCAAATCTCCAACTGTGATAGTGAATGGATCTATTTCTCCTTGAAGTTCTGTCAATTTTGCCTCATGTATTAATACTTTGACACTATGCTGTTAGGTAAATACACGTTAAGGATTTTGGTTTTTGAGAATTGACTCCTTTATCATCATGTAATGCCCATCTTTATCTCTGATAACTTTCCATGCTTTGAAGTCTGCTCTGAAATTAATGCAGCTGCTCCTATTTTCTTTTTTTAAATAAATAAATTTATTTATTTATTTATTTTTGGCTGTGTTGGGCTCTAGGCACGTGGGCTTCAGTAATTATGGCATGTGGGCTCAGTAGTTGTGGCTCACGGGCTCTAGAGCGAAGGCTCAGTAGTTGTGGCGCACGGGCTTAGTTGCTCCACGGCATGTGGGATCTTCCTAGACCAGGGCTCGAACCTGTGTCCTCTGCATTGGCAGGTGGATTCTTAACCACTGTGCCACTAGGGAAGTCCCTTCTATTTTCTTTTGATTCGCGTTAGCATGGTATATTTTTCTCCATCCATTTACTTTTAATCTATGTGTATCTTTATATTGAAAGTGGGTTTCTTGTGTACATTATATAGTTAGGTCTTATTTCTTGATCTACTCTATCTCTGTCTTTTAATTGGTGCATTTAGACCATTGATATTTAAAGTGATTGTTGATATAGTTGGATTAATGTCTACCATATTTGTTGTCTTCTATTTGTTGCCCTTGTTCTTTGTTCCTATTTTTTTCTTCCACTCTTTTTCTGCCTTTTGTGGTCCTAACTGAACATTTTATATGATTCCATTTTCTCTCCTTTCTTTATGCATATCAATTATACATCTTTTTAATTTTTTTTAGTGGTTGCCCTGAAGTTTGAAATATACATTTTCAACTAATCCAAGTCCAAATAACTACACTACTTCATGGGTAGTGTGAATACCTTTTAATAACAAAATAATCCTAATAATCCTAATTCCTCCCTCTTGTCCCTTGTATCATTACTAACATTCATTTCACTCATATATTAGCATAAAAAAAGGCAGGTCTACTGGCAACAAATATCCTCAATATCAGTTTATTTGAGAAAGTTTTTATTTCTCCTTCACTTTTGAAAGACAATTTCACAGGGTACCGAACTCTGGGTTGATGGTTTTTTTCTCTTTATACTTTAAATATTGTACTGTACTCTGTTCTTGCTTGGTTTCTGAGGAGAGGTCAGATGTAATTATAATTCCTTTTCCTTTATAGGTAAGGTTTTTTTCCCCTCTGATTTTTTGTGGCATCTTTCCTTTATCTTTGATTGCTGTAGTTTCAAAATGATATGCCTAACTTTAGTTTTGTTTTGTTTTTTTTAATTGTTTGTTTCAGTTGCTCCACATTCTCAACAAAACTTGGTATGGTCGTTATTTTTAATTTTAACCTTTTGAATAGGCACAGAGTGGTATCTTATAGTTTTAATTTGCATTTCCCTAAAGACTAATGACATTGAGCACCATTCATGTATTTATTTTCTATCCTTATATCTATATCTTTATATCTTTATATCTTATATAAAGATATATCCTTATATCTTTTTTGGTGGAGGGTCTATTGAAATCTTTCAGCCATTTAAAAAATTGTGTTATTTGTTTTCTTATTAATGAGACCTGAGAGATGTTTTTCTAAATATCTGGATATAAATTTTTATGAGATATATATAATGATTACTTGCAAATACTTTTTCCCAATCTGTGGCTCGTCTCTTCATTCTCTTAACAGTGTCTTCTGAAGAGCAATTTTGAATTTTGATGAAGCTCAATTTTTTCTTTCATGGACCATGCTTTTGGAATCATATCTATAAAACCTTTGCCTAACTCAAGATTTTCTAGTCTGTTTTTTCTAGAAGTTGTATAGTTTTAGATTTTATTAAGTACTTTGATCCATTTTGAATTAATTTTTGTATATGATGTGAGATGCTGATCAAATTTACTTTTTGCACATGCATATCCAAATTTTCTATTATCATTTGTTGAAAAGATAATCCTTTCTCCACTGAATTGCCTTTGCTTCTTTGTCAAAATTTTTTTCAATTTTTCATTTTTCATTGCTAGCATACAGAAAAACAATTGAATTTTGTATAATGATCTTGTATGCTTCAAACTCACTAAGCTCTAATAGTTCTAAAACATTTTATGTGATTCCATAAAATTTTCCTGATAGGAAAGTCATGTTGCCTATGAATTAAGGCAGTTTTACTTTATTTTTAAACTCCATACGTTTTATTTCTTTTGCTTACCCTAGCCTCCAATGAAATGGTGAATAGAGATATTGAGAGCTAACATACTTGCCTTGTTGTTGACATTATGGGACAAGCATTCAGTCTTTCACCGATAAGTCTGATGTTAGCTGTGGGCTTTTCATAAATGCCCTTTATTGGATTAAGGAAGTTTCCTTTTTTCCTAGTTTGTGGAGAGGTTTTGTTTTGTTTTTTTAAATCAGGAATGGATGTGGATTTTGTTCAATGCTTTTCTGCACCAGCTGAGATGATCATGTGGTTTTCCTTTTTAGTCTGTTAATGTGATGAATTACATTGATAGATTTTTAAATGTTAAGCCAACCTTGCATTCCTGAGGGGGAAAAAACCCACTTGGAACCCACTTTTTGCTTCAAATTACTAAAATTTTGTTGAGAATTTTTGCATCTGTGTTATGAGAAATATTAGTCTGTAGTTTTCTTCCTGTAAAGTCTTGGTCTGTTTTTCATATCTGAGTAAAGCTGGTCTCATAGAATAAGTTGGAAAGTATTTTTTTTTCTTTTTACTTTTCTTAGAGAGCTTTTATAAGATTGTTATCTTTTAAAAAATATTTGGGTAGAATTCACCAATAGAGCCATCTGGACTTGGGGTTTTCTCTATAAAAATTCCATATCTTTAATAGATAGATGACCATTAAAATGATCTATTTCTTCTTGAGTGAGCTTTGTTAGCATGTGTAGGATATCTCCGTTTATAAAGTTCTCTCCTCTGTGCCCTGCAAACTCTAGCAGCCTTGGCCTCCCTGGACTCCAACTATGCTTTCTGAACTCAGAGAGACTACCCGGTATCCACCTGAATTCTTCCAATCTGTGCCACGATCTAGAAACTGTTTGTAGGCAATAAACTGAGACCATCTTCGTGCTCATCTCATTTGTTTCCTGTTTTTTAGAATCACTATCACTCATTTCATGATGTCCAGTTTCTTAAAAACCAATGATGCATATGTTTTATTCAGTTTTTCATTTGTTTCGGTCAGGAAAGTAAATCTAGTCCCTACTATTCCATCTTGGCTGAAAGCAGAAGTCCATTCTTCAACTTTTAAAATATTTAACTCACCCAAATTTGACTAACTTATCTCTCTTACTTTATGCTAATTTTTAAGTAATATTTTAAAACTTTGATGCTGTAAAAAACGTGACTTTTCCCCAAGGGGGAAAAAAGCTTTTCACTTTTGTATTCATCTTGGTGCTTGACTTATATAATTTTCACCCATCAGTTTCATAAAAGGTGTTCAGTGTAAGCTATTGGGATCAATTTGACAGTAAGACTTTGTATGATGAGTGCATCCTCTAATTGTGAAAAAAAAAAATCTAAGCAAGAGATTTAACTGCTGTGGCTAATTCTTCTTCATCACTGCACTGTTCTTTGCAGAAAAGCTTGGAAACCAGCCATACTCTTTTTTGTGTCCTTTTTTTTTTGCCCCTAGGGTTAGTTAGTTGTTGGAATGTCATAAAGACATGTTTTTTTAACCATTTAAAAGAAGAAAAATATAAATTATTCTACAGTTACTTATATAAAGCATACGTTTGTCTATCAAATCTACCATAAAATCAAGAGCTAAACTTTGAGCCTTAGACAAATTTGAGGTTTGACTTCTTTGGGGCTGTCAGTGACGACAGACTGTCTAATATTTAAGGCTTGTTCATTCCTTTTGTGTACTGGTGTGCACCCCTCTGGAGTTTACTACTGTTAGACAAAGCTCTTCTTCTTTGCTGTTCTATTCTCAAGCAAGCATTTTACCTACTGGCAGGCGAGACTATCATATTATGGAAGTTATATAGACTTCAGTGGCAGAGGAAAGGCTGTGCTTACAGCAAGTTCATAGCATACGTGACATTGCAAAATAGTTTCTTAACCTGGAATCAGGTACACAGAGCTTTGGAATCTGTGAACATCTTGTAACTGTGTGCACATGTTTGTATATGTGTTCATATTTTCTGTACATGGAATCTGTAACTTATATTTGATACACAGAGAGTTTTTAAATGAGTCCTCCATGTACTTGCATAGCAGAGTAGAACAGAACAATCAGACCCGTTGTAAAAGCACAGGAGAAAGATATCCCCATAAAATTACCCTCTGAGGATAAATTAGGAATCTAGATCACTCAGGCCTCAGAGTGGGCCTCAGGCCTCACATCATTCTTTCTCACAGTAAACCATTTCTTTGCTACTTTCCTCTTTTCAGTCAAGCAACACTAGGTCTCAGGATGTAGACTAGTCATTTTAATCATTCTAGAATAATTCACTCTATCTTGATTTATATATAGGGGAAGTGTAATTATTTCTATGTCATTTCTAACAATTCAGAACCTCCAAAACATTATGTTCATGAGAAAGTCCATTTCCTTACTTTTTAATTATGCTTATTAAGCACCATCTTTTGATCTAAAGCTCCACTGAGTTTCATTTTTCATACCTAGGAATGTTCCTCTGGTGAAAAGAATCATTAACAATGAAGTCATACTTTAAAAATATTTTCCATCATCCATTCACCTTTTTATTTTCCTGTCATGTCTCAGACTCAACTTATACTCAGTTCTCCCTTTGTCGGTTTCTCATTTTGGTTTCTTCAATTCAAGAATTAAGCAGTGTATATCTAAAAAGCAGTTCACCCATAACAACAGAGTCAGTAATATACCAAAATAAAATTTATTTAAAGAGGGAAGTGCTTTCTTTGATCACTGAAGCATCTTCTGCATTAATATTTGAGGCTATATCTAACTTGCCAATTATCCAATATAATAAATAGAGCTATATATTCTGAGTTTTTCTACTAAGTCTTTCTCTCTCTCTCTTTTTTTTTGGTAAGAACTACATTTAAAAAATTTTTTTTAATATAATGAGTAAATATTGATTTTTTAAAAAATACCAAGTCTTTTTTTGTAAATGAAAACCCACCTTTCATAGATGTTCTTTCTATAGTTATTAATTTAAATCATTATTTAAGTTTGTCCATTGTACCCATTGTGTTGGATAAAGTATTTTTCTCCCTGGAAGGAAATGATCATTTACCTATGCAATACTGATATAAAATGTGGCAGCTGAAAAGCAGCTAAATCTAATACAAGCAGTTGTAATCTCAAAGGTAATATATGATTGTAGGAAATGCTTTGAATGTATTCACTTAACTTATGGACTATAATAACAATGATAAAGATCATGAAGTCTGGTCATGCCTGCACGTGGCTTCCCTCGAACAATGGTGGGCAGTTGGTGGCACAGGTGGAAAAAGCGACAAGTTTTTTAAAGCAGTATCTTAGCATGATATGGAGACTATTTCAAGATCCATGCCTGTGGAAATACAAGCCAATCAAAGGCACTGAATCTCATCTGTTAGTATCAAGCGACAATAACCCACACTGCTTTTTACTAGGGCCCTGATAAACAAAGGTATTCAATTACTTAAAAAAAAAATTAAACATCTTTACATAATGAAATTTGCTTTACAAAAGGGCGTATTAACATTAACACATCAGACACATATTCATAAAACAAGAATATGAAAGATCTAAGAAAGCTATGTATTCTGGACATAGACCACAGATTCTAGATAGGCTATAGAATTCAATTAAGTGAGAGATTCTACAATAAAAAGTCTCAACACTTTTGCAACTCTGAGCTAAAGATCACTTAAATATTCTGTCAGGTCCATTGATACTGAAAGAAAAGCAAGGGTATATAAGACCCAGTGCATGGCCAGCTATATTTACTATTTGCCTTACTAATGATCACTCCATCTCAGTTATCACTAGCCTCAAAGTAAGTATACAGTTTTCTGTTTTCTTTCAGAGCCAGGTCATTCAAATGATTTGAGGCTGGAGATCAATTCTTGTTTCAATCCCAATTAATTCCAATCTCTGTGAGAGTTTAAAAAGAATTCCTAAAGTAGCAATGAAACATTTAATCATCACCAATTGTTTTCAGTAAACTTCCTGGTGAAAACCTCTCATAAAAAATTTTCCAACTTTTTCTAAAAAAGATAATTTAAAAAATATGGTAGTAGAAACTTACAAAACCTTCAAGCTTCAGTGTATATTAACTAATGATGTCCTGAAAGTTTTAGAAGATGAAGAGAATAAAATTATTTGTTAAGCAATTACAATTGGAGCTGGGTGTATTTATTTCAACGACATTTTTTTTTAGACCCACATATTTGAAAAACAGATACTCGAGTCACAACTAGCAATCTGTTAGAAACACAGAAAAAAATACATGAATCCCTCAATTATAAGTTGCCACCTCACCCATTTTACAGTAGCTTTCAAGGGGGAAAAAAACTATATTAAATAAAAATAGTTTATTTTAACTTGCCAATAATATCATTCTTTTATCCACATATTTACATGTTTTCCTTCAGCAGCAAATCAGAATTTGAGAGTAAATCTTCTGCATGGCTGACATCTAAGAGGTCTGCATTGGTGACCCACTACATTTCATAGTTCGTGCTCAAACCTTTACCTCTTTAACATCTTAAGACTTGACAGGAGAATTTATAGGCATGTTGAGGAATACCAGTGTTTTTCCTGCACTTTCTATTTCACTAAAATCGCAGGGTTTTTATGTAAATGAAAAGTTACCTCTCTTAGAAGCCAGCTGGGAGCTTTTGACAGATAAATGTCCAATGCTTTAGTGAAAGGCTTTCACTTCACAAAAAGAAGATCCCCATTTAACTTAAAATTCAATAGTAAATAACAAGTTGAACAGATTCCTTCGAAACACACGTTTGCACATACGCAGACAATGACAAGACAACGTACTTTTTTTTTTTTTCTTCCCTGATGACTGGCGGGTTTTAAGAAATTATCACTGTAAAATACATTCCAACTCTAGACACATTAAATGTGAAGAGAGAAAAGACTAGAACTGAGAAAATATGGTATGCTTCAGCTTCTTTCTTTTCTACTGTGTATGTCAGTCTGAGTCCTCATACCTTCTATTTTCCTGTCACACTTTTTAATATTAGCTATGGCAGCACATTGAAACAGTTAAAGACTTGAAGCAAAGCTAAAGTGAGCAACAATTACAACACAGTCAATGGCAACTGTATAATAATATCTCACAGTGTCTATAAAAGCAGAGACAGTTATCAGACAGTTCACTTGATGTTCTTTCAATACTATGCTGGTGATGCCCTGACTGTGTACTCTTTAATACTCACTAGGTAAAGTTTTTACATGTTCCCATGCTGCGTGATTTTTTCTTTGTTGCCAGCTTAATGTTACTTTCTATTCTACATATTTCCACATGACCAGCTCAGCTCAGCATCCCATCTGACAGACAGCACCTCAACCATGTAAACATTAGTTGTAGCAGATATTAGTTGGATGGTGAAAGAGGTATCCGTTTTTACCACATTAAGACAAAAGAAAAAATAAACTGGCTCATGTAATCCAAGGAAGTATTGAATAACCGAATCATAAGTAAGTCAGTAATCACTGACTCTGGAAACTTTGGAAACATGGACAGAGGCTCTGGACCAATTATGTGGATGAAAAGAGGGACTTTTCTAGAAGTGGAGTGTTAATCAGATACTTCCAGAAATTCCCTACATAGCAAGAAATAAAGTTTACACATTGTTTATAATTGTGAAGACTTTGTGACTCTAGTTGGGAAAATCTGGTGTATAACTACTACAATTCTGTTCAATAAAGTATTGCAATAGTGGATCATTGACACGTTCTGAGGTTTTGCTCTCCAACACTAACTTTTAAAGGTTTAAAGAGTCATGAGACTCGCATAAGTTACATGATATTAATTATTTTTCCCTCAATGCCTGTGGTCATTTGCTCCCTCTTTTACTGCTTCAAAACCCACAAATATAAAGGAGCACAAATATCTATTGCTTTTCATTTTTTGTCCATAGTCAATTAATATTTTGAGGCTGATTTTGTAATCTAAGGAAGGACAAAAGTGTCAGAGTGAATGTGTTTCTTAGTTCCCAATTTTGTCAATAAATATCTAAAATACAAGAGGAGCAACGGAATGTTGCTCCCGGTGCAAAGGGAAGAAAAACCAAACAACTGATAACATCAAAAGACCATATTTTCAAGAAGAATTAAACTGGTGATGTGGGAACAGAGAAGAAAAGGAAAATTACCTTGGAATAACTTCTTAAAAAGAAGAAAAGGAAAGTTATTTTGGAATAGCTTCTTAAAGCAGATGTATTCAAATCATCAGAACAAAGAAAACATGAAAAATCAAAGTTTAGAGACTTCCTTGTGGCACAGTGGTTAAGAATCTGTCTGCCAGTGCAGGGGACACAGTTTTGATCCCTGGCCCGGGAAGATCCCACATGCCGCAGAGCAACTAAGCCCGCGCGCCACAACTACTGAGCCTGCACTCTAGAGCCCACGAGCCACAACTACTGAGCCCGCGTGCCACAATTACTGAAGCCCGCGCGCCTTGAGCCTATGCTCCACAAGAGAAGCCACCACAATGAGAAGCCGGCACACCGCAACGAAGAGTAGCCCCCGCTAGCCGCAACTAGAGAAAAGCCCGCGTGCAGCGATGAAGACCCAATGCAGCCAAAAATAAACAAATACATAAATTTATAAAACCAAACAAACAAAAAGTTTATAGAGTGCACCTTAACCATAATGTTCACATCAACCCTATTATTATCCCTGTCTGGTCACACCATTGCCAGTGGCAGAGCTGGAGTCTCAATCCAAGTCCTCTGGCAACAAATTAATGTTCTTTCTCTTGCTCTGTACTGCCTCCCATTCGAGCTCTTCACAGGCTTGAAATCAAGCTTGCTTCCTAGATGCTTAGAATCAGAAGTCCTACCTCCAACGCGTAAGAGCTCAGTGACCTCAGGCAAGTTACTTTAACCTCTTTGCACTTTACATTACTCATCTATGCAGTGAGAATCGTGACATCTTTCCTGTCATTATAGAGTTGTTGGAAGACCAAATTAGACAGTTCTTTGTAACAATAACATTTATACATGTAAGGAATTGTTATAATTAAAATGCATAAAGAAAAAGGTTGATGAGATCTCCCAGCCACTAGTTATTATCTTTAAGGACTCCTGGTAGCAATAGTTGGAAATAATTTCTCTCTCAATTAGTCACACATTGGGCCATTGTGGAGTTAGTATTGCATTCAGCTTATGTCTCCTTACCTTGACGATGCTGTGAAGTGGAGAAGTTTGGAGTAGTTTAATAATATGATTAAAGTGGTGAATAAATAAGACCCAAGAGGACAGGTAGAAGGAATTGAAATTAATTAGTCTGGAGACAATAATACCTCCTAAGACATGAGGCATTATCATAAGGAAAATGTAGACCAACTTTTATCCATCTTCTCTGAGAACTAACTGGAAAGTAACTGTGAAAATACAGTACAGAGATAAGAAGGAATTTCCTGAGAGGGTTGTTTGTTAAATATTAAAACAGGCTATTAAAAGAAGATGTGGAGTCTCCTTTGTTGATGACTTTTCCAAAGAAGAATAGACACAAATCAATTTGGTATGGTCGGGCAATAGATATACTGGCAATCTGGGAACTAGAAAAGCTTTTACTGAGATCTTCTTTCAGCTCTCAAGAATTCTACAGCCCTCTGGCTATTTTTCCTGATTAATCATAAAATTGGTAGGTAGCAAGTTTTTCTAATTATCCTTGTCCAAATATGCAGACTATGTGCATTTGTTACCATCCTATGATATGTATAGTTTTCTTTCTTGTCTTTTTTAGAGGAGGGGGGGATACATGCAGAGGGTGAATTAATCTTATTCTTTGGCTCACGGCACAGCATCATCATTGATTTAGTCAAGGCAAAAAAAGCAATTTTAAATGGATTTCCTCCTATTATCAAATTCCTCACTCCCATCCTCCCCTCCCCAACAGGTAACTGCTCTGATGCGTTTAATGTATACTCTTAAGTGTAAACGCATCTTTGGAAATATGTAGTGTCATTTTGTGTGTATGTACTTTAAACGTACATAAATATATCTCACTCTTTTTCTTCCATTTTCACCAAGCATTATGTTTCTACGAGCTACGCTGTTTCTTTTTTTTTTTCTTTTTTGACAACCCTCCACCCCATATTTTTTTTAATATATATTTCTTTCTTTGTAGAAACTGGATTATTTCTTCTAAATTATTTCCCACATTTTGTCTTTTGGCTGATTGTGTCCGTGAGGTATCATTTAAAATGTTTCTTGTTTAACCTAGTGGTTAGATTTAAAGGCTTGGTTTGATTCATTTGTTTGTTTGTTTTCTTGGTAAGAATACTTCATGAATAGTACCATGTATTTCCTAGTGTAACATAATGGGAGGCACATGATATTCCTTTGGTTAGATTAATCAGTGCATTCAGATGATGCTGGCCTGACTTGCTAATTATGATAAGTTCCTCATCCACCTCTCACCTCATGGTTTAGGGACCATTGAAGATAGTTGTCTATAGATCTATTATTTCAGTGTAGGATGGAAAATAGAGATTTTATCATTCTTTTCTCCTATTGCATTTATTAATTGTGATTTTCTATAAAGAACTTTCTTTCACCAACTATTTGATTACCTTCAAATACAGTTTGTGCAGGAATGTCTAGATAAATGCTGGATTCTTTGCCTTTATAGCAAATTTAAGAATTATGAGTTGACACCCTAATAATCTCCAAAGAGATTTCTTTTGGGTGGGGAAGAGTGAAGGAGGCTTATCATTTCTAATCCATGTATTTCTTTACATCTTTATTAAGGTGTAATTGACAGAAAAGAGACTGTACGTATGTAAAGTCTACAATTTGATAAGTTTGGGCATATGCATATACCCATGAAACCATCAACACAATCAAGATGCTGTTTCTAACTGCTGTGTCATCTTCAGGAATGTGCACCCACAGCTTTCTTCCTCTGGTGGTGGACAACAAGGTTGTTTCCAATTCCCTGCTTCCACAATGTTGTGAAAAACATATTCTCTTACGTGCTTTTTCTGGTAAGGATTCTCCCTTTTTTCCTTTAGGAGTGTGATTGGATAATCTTACATAATTGGTATATGTGCAACTACTGTGCCAGATTGTCCTCCAAAATGGCAGTGTTCAAGTGTGAAAGAATTCTTGTTTCCCCATCAACACTTAGCATTATAGAACTGGGCAATTTTCCCTTGTCTGATGGGTGTAAAGTAGTATCTCATTGATTTTCTTCTTTACTTACTGAGATAATATACTTGTTATTTATTCATATATATTTCCATCTCTCTAGGGTTTTCAGTCTTGTTGATTCTAGGAGTTCCCTTTATACAATAGTATAGCTATAGCTATTATTTCTTTATTCTTATGTCTATTCCATTAATCTATTTGTCTGTTACAACTGACATTTGGATTGGGACTGAGAGTAATTCAGGGAGAGTAGACAGTTTTACACTGTCAAGTCACTCCATCTATATGCATGGGTAGCTCTCCATTTATTCAGATCTTTAATGCCATTTGGTAGAGTTTTAAATTTTCTCCTTTCTCCAAATTGGCATTATTAACTAATTTAATGTACATGTTCACTACTGGCCCTGTTTATGCCCTTTATGTCTGTAGTGTTTATAAACTCCTCAAGACAAAATCTGTTTAACTTCATCTGTGCAGTGTCTACACAGCTCCATGTAAAGATAGATATTGATATGTACTTTTTTTAAATATATTTTTTTAATATATTTATTTATTTTTGGTTGTGTTGGGTCTTCACTGCTGTGCGCAGGCTTTCTCTAGTTGCGGTGAGCAGGGGATTCTTTTCGTTGTGATGCGCAGGATTCTCATTGCTGTGGCTTCTCTTGTTTTGGAGCTTGGGCTCTAGGCGCACGGGCTTCAGTAGTCGTGGCATGTGGGCTCAGTAGTTGTGGCTTGCAGGCTCTAGAGTGCAGGCTCAGTAGTTGTGGCACACTCCGTGACACGTGGGATCTTCCCAGACGAGGGATCAAACCCATGTCCCCTGCTTTGGCAGATGGATTCTTAACCACTGCGCCACCAGGGAAGTCCTTGATGGGTACTTTTGATTAAATGATTCCTTATTTTTTCCCTTATAAAATGCCTCAAAAATGATAAATTCTAAGGCCTAATTATTTTTAGAATAAAGAGTTGCTGAACCAATAATAATGGACGCTAGTAGAATTATCGAGTCCCTCATTTATATTAAAAATTTTTATTAAAACTTCCTACCATTATGTGATCTGGTATCACGTGTTCTGCTGTGATCTGTGGATCCCTATGTCCCTGAGACCCTTCCAAGAGGTCTGTGAGATAAGATTATATTCATAACAATTCTAAGATTTATTTGCTTTTTGCACTCTGTTTACATTTACATGGATGGTACAAAAGCAATAGTGGGTAAAACTGCTGGAGTCTTAGCATGAATCAAGGCAGTAGCACAAAAGTGTGCACAGTCATTGTGTTCCTCACTAACATGCATTCATAGTGAAAAAATTAAAAAACACCAGTTATATTAAGAATCTCCTTGCTGAGGCAATAATATTATTAATTTTGTCAGATCTAACCCTTGAAGATATTTTTTAATATTTTGTGAAAAAGTGGAAAGTATGCATACTGAAGTGCAATGGTCATCTTGAGGAAGAGGACTTTTGCTGTTATTTAAAAACTGAATTAGTTTTTTCATGGAACATCATTAATAATTGAAAAAATGGCTGACAAACTATGATGATCAGAATTGGGCATTTGGCAAATCTTTTCTCAAAAATGCGAAAAGTATTTCATTTGAAAAGAAGCAGTAGATGATGCTAATAAAAAACTAAAACTTCCAAATAAAAATCAGAATTTTTATCCACCACCATGGGCTTGATGGCTCCCCAATATTTAAAGACTTTTCTGATGAGGTTAGAAAAAATGTGATTTTTTTTGATATTGCCTAATAAAATGTGTCAACACTTGAAAAATCTGCATAAACTAGTTACCAAATGACAAATGCATGAAGTTACAAAACCATGCAAAGGCACTGATCCGTTCAACTTTCAAAATAGACCAATGAATTTCAGTGCACAGTGAAAAATTTAATTGATATGATTTCAGATTCCATGTTGCAACTAGCCTTTAAGGAACTTCTTTAAACATATACAGATGGTCCTCAACTTTTGATGGTTCAATTTACAATTTCTCAACTTTATGATGGTGCAAAGTGATACACAAGTAGAAACTGTCCTTCGAATTTTGGATTTTTATCTTTTCCTGGGCCAGTGATATGCCCTATAATAACTCTCTAGATAGGCTGGGCAGCTGCAGCTCCTAGTCAGGCACACGATCACCAGGGCAAACAATCAATACATTTACAACCATTCTGTACCCAGACAACCATTCCATTTTTCACTTTCAGTACAGTATTCAATAAATTACATGAGGTATTCAAACTTTATCATACAATAGGCTTTGTGTTAGATGATTATGCTCAACTGTGGGCTACTGTAAGTGTTCTGCCCACATCTAAGGTGGGCCAGGCTAAACTATGATGTTTGATAGGTCAGGTGTAGTAAATGCATCTTCGATTTACGATATTTTCAATTTACGATGGGTTCATCGGGTCATAACCCCATTGTAAGCTGAGGAAGATCTGTACACAGGTATCTGAAAAGTCTGTAAAATATTCTTCCCTTTCCAATTACATGTCAGTGTAAGGACAGATTTTCTTCATATATCTCAACCAAAACAATGTATCACAACAGATTGAATGCAGAAAGAGATATGAGAATCCACTTTTCTTTTCTTAAACCAGACATTAAAGATATTTGCAAAAATGAAGAATAATACCACTCTTCTCACTATTTTTTCTGTTCTAGAAAATAGAATTATAAAATGTTATTTTCATAAAAATGTTATTTGTGTTAACATGTAATAGATTTATTATTATTTATTTTTAACATCCTTATTGGAGTATAATTGCTTTACAATGGTGTGTTAGTTTCTGCTTTATAACAAAGTGAATCAGCTATACATATACATATATCCCCATATCTCCTCCCTCTTGTATTATTGTTTTAAAATAAAGGAATAAAATACGTAAATATTTTCTAAATTTATCAGTTTTAATTTCTGGTATATAGTAGATAATAATAGATGTAAGTCACATATACTAAAGCTGCTCAGGTTCCTGAATGCTTTTTTTTTTTTTTTTTTTTTTTTTGCGTTACGCGGGCCTCTCACTGTTGTGGCCTCTCCCGTTGCGGAGCACAGGCTCCAGAAGCACAGGCTCAGCGGCCATGGGTCACGGGCCCAGCCGCTCCGCGGCATGTGGGATCCTCCCGGACCGGGGCACGAACCCGCGTCCCCTGCATTGGCAGGCAGACCCTCAACCACTGCACCACCAGGGAAGCCCCTGAATGCTTTTTAAGAGTGTAAATTCCCTGAGATGAATAAGTTTGAGAACCACTGCTCTAAGACTAGGCAGGAGAGTAAAGAGACAGAGTCCGCGACCTCATTCTAGTTGGGGTGTGCAGGTGAGCAAATGTATAAACATGATTTCAGATGTGTAAGGCTCTAAAACAAATGGGGTGATGTGATACATCATGGGTAAAAGAGCTTTTAATACGAAGCTCAGGGAAGTCTTCTCTGAGAAAGTTATAATTAGATCTGAGACTTGAAGAATGAGTAAAAGTGACCAGTTAACGAGTCAGAGGAAGAGCATTTCAGGTAGAGTGAGAAATTTTCATCAATCTGAGACAAAAATAGTGTGCATGTTTGAGGACCAGAGATGAGGCCAGTGTGGCTGGAATAGAGCAGTCATCAGAGAAAGCAGCTCTAGAAGAGGCTGCAGAACTGGGCAGAGGAGGAAAGACCCTGGTGGCCACCTTTGGCTTAAAACAGAAGTCCAGTGGGAAGTCACTAAAGGCTGCAATAAGGGACTGTATAATCTGATGAAGATCTTAGAAGGTGACTCTGGCTGCCGTGTGGAGGATGGATTGCTGGGTAGTAAGAAATGAGGCAGGTAGACCAGTTAGACAGCCAAGACCCTGGCACCGAAAGGAGGCAAGTGGCTAAGCCAAGGTGCTGACCATGGGGATTGAGAAAAAGTGATAGATGCCAGTTATATACTGGAAGTAACAATAGGACCTGCTGACGGAATGGTTGTGGGGAATGAAAAAAGGGAAGAATCAAAGTTGACGCCTATGTCTTAGTATAGAAAAACCAAGTGATTAAGAGTGCATTTGCTGAGATGGCGCATCACTGTATAACCAGCACATTGCCACACCTTCAGCTCCCTTGCACCTCTCCATCAAATTTTCCTGGCAAAACCTCAAACCTGGTGAATATATCTCCATTGACTCTTCCTCTGCACCTGAGGAATGAAACATGGATGGAGAAAAAGCACGTGCACAAGCTGGCTGATCTCGCTTCAGGACCTCAAACTTCAAGTGGGCCTTTGTCCTGCCATGCAATCCTACTATAATTTCCTAGGTAATTCACCGTCCTGCTCTCCTCGGTAAATATTTTATACGTTCTTCTCTCTCCTTTAACCTCCATTACTTCTTTTTTTTTTAACATCTTTATTGGAGTATAATTGCTTTATAATGTTGTGTTCATTTCTGCTCTATAACACAGTGAATCAGCTATATGTATACATATATCCCCATATCCCCTCCCTCTTGCATCTCCCTCCCACCCTCCCTATCCCATGCCTCTAGGTGGTCACAAAGCACCGAGCTGGTCTCCCTGTGCTATGCAGCTGCTTCCCACTAGCTAGCTATTTTACATTTGGTAGCGTATATATGTCAATGCTACTCTCTGACTTCGTCGCAGCTTACCCTTCCCCCTCCCCATGTCCTCAAGTCCATTTCCTATGTCTGCATCTTTATTCCTGTCCTGTCCTTAGGTTCATCAGAACCATTACTTTTTTTAGATTCCATATATATGTGTTAGCATATGGTATTTGTTTTTCTCTTTCTGACTTGCTTCACTCTGTATGACAGACTCTAGGTCCATCAACCTCACTACAAATAGTTCAATTTCGTTTCTTTTTATGGCTAATATTCCACTGTATATATGTGCCACATCTTTATCCAATCAGCTGTTGATGGACACTTAGGTTGCTTCCATGTCCTGGTTATTGTAAATAGAGCTGCAATGAACATTGTGGTACATGACTATTTTTGAATTATGGTTTTCTCAGGGTATATGCCCAGTAGTGGGATTGCTGGGTCGTATGGTAGTTCTATTTTTAGTTTTTGAAGGAACCTCCATACTGTTCTCCATAGTGACTGTATCAATTTACATTCCCACCAGCAGTGCAAGAGGGTTCCCTTTTCTCCACACCCTCTCCAGCATTTATTGTTTGTAGATTTTTTGATGATGGCCATCTTGACCGGTGTGAGGTGATACCTCATTGTGGTTTTGATTTTCATTTCTCTAATGATTAGTGATGTTGAGCATCCTTTCATGTGTTTTCTGGCAATCTGTATATTGTCTTTGGAGAAATGTCTGTTTACGTCTTCTGCCTATTTTTGGATTGGTTTGTTTGTTTTTTTGATACTGAGCTGCATGAGCTGCTTGTATATTTTGCAAGAGATTTCTGTGCATTAATTTTGTATCCTGCTACTTTACCAAATTCATTCATTAGCTCTAGTAGTTTTCTGGTAGAGTCTTTAGGATTCTCTATGTATAGTATCACGTCATCTGCAAACAGTGACAGTTTTACTTCTTCTCTTCCAATTTGGATTCCTTTTATTTCTTTTTCTTCTCTGGTTGCTGTGGCTAAACTTCCAAAACTATGTTGAATAATAGTGGTGAGAGTGGACAACCTTGTCTTGTTCCTCATCTTAGAGGAAATGGTTTCAGTTTTTCACCATTGAGAATGATGTTTGCTGTGGGTTTGTCATATATGGCCTTTAATATGTTGAGGTAGGTTCCCGGTATGCCTACTTTCTGGAGAGTTTTTATCATAAATGGGTGTTGAATTTGTTGAAAGATTTTTCTGCATCTATTGAGATTATCATATGGTTTTTATCCTTCAATTTGTTAATATGGTTTATCACATTGATTGATTTGCATATATTGAAGAATCCTTGCATTCCTGGGATAAACCCCACTTGATCATGGTGTATGATCCTTTTAATGTGCTGTTGGATTCTGTTTGCTAGTATTTTTTTGAGGATTTTTGCATCTGTATTCATCAGTGATATTGGCCTGTAGTTTTCTTTTTTTGTGACATCTTTGTCTGGTTTTGGTATCAGGGTGATGGTGGCCTTGTAGAATGAGTTTGGGAATGTTCCTCCCTCTGCTATAGTTTGGAAGAGTTTGAGAAGGATAGGTGTTAGCTCTTCTCTAAATGTTTGATAGAATTCGCCTGTGAAGCCATCTGGTCCTGGGCTTTTGTTTGTTGGAAGATTTTTATTCACAGTTTCAATTTCAGTGCTTGTAAGTAGTCTGTTTATATTTTCTATTTCTTCCTGGTTCAGTCTTGGAAGGTTGTGCTTTTCTAAGAATTTGTCCATTTCTTCCAGGTTATCCATTTTATTGGCATATAGTTGCTTGTAGTAACCTCTCATGATTCTTTGTATTTCTGCAGTGTCAGTTGTTACTTCTCCTTTTACATTTCTAATTCTGTTGATTTGAGTCTTCTCCCTTTTTTTCTTGATGAGTCTGGCTAATGGTTTAGCAATTCTGTTTATCTTCTCAAACAACCAGCTTTTAGTTTTATTGATCTTGCTATTGTTTCCTTCATTTCTTTTTCATGTATTTCTGATCTGATCTTTGTGACTTCTTTCCTTCTGCTAACCTTGGGGTTTTTTGTTCTTCTTTCTCTAATTGCTTTAGCTGTAAGGTTGTTTATCTGAGATTTTTCTTGTTTCTTGAAGTAGGATTGTATTGTTATAAACTTCCCTCTTAGAACTGCTTTTGCTGCATCCCATAGGTTTTGGTTCACCGTGTTTTCATTGTCATTTGTTTCTCTGATTTCTTCAGTGATCTCTTGGTTATTGAGTAGCATATTGTTTAGCCTCCATGTGTTTGTGTTTTTTACAGATTATTTTCCTGTAATTGATAATCTAGTCTCATAGCATTGTGGTCGGAAATGATACTTGATACGATTTCAATTTTCTTAAATTTACCAAGGCTTGACTTGTGACCCAAGATATGGTCTAACCTGGAGAATGTTCCATGAACACTTGGGAAGAAATTGTATTCTGTTGTTTTTGGATGGAATGTCCTATAAATATCTATTAAGTCCATCTTGTCTAATGTGTCATTTAAAGCTTGTGTTTATTTATTTTCATTTTGGATGATCTCTCCATTGGTGAAAGTGGGGTGTTCAAGTCCCATACTGTTATTGTGTTACTGTCAATTTCCCCTTTTATGGCTGTTAGCATTTGCCTTAGGTATTGAGGTGCTCCTATGTTGGGTGCATAAATATTTACAATTGTTATATCTTCTTCTTTGATTGATCCCTTGATCATTATGTAGTGTCCTTCTTTGTCTCTTGTAATAATCTTTATTTTAAAGTCTATTTTGTCTGAGATGACAATTGCTACTCCAGCTTTCTTTTGATTTCCATTTGCATGGAATATCTTTTTCCATCCCCTCACTTTCAGTCTGTATGTGTCCCTAGGTCTGAAGTGGGTGTCTTGTAGACAGCATATATATAGGTCTTGTTTTTGTATCCATTCAGCCAGTCTATGTCTTTTGGTTGGAGCATTTAATCCAGTTACATTTAAGGTAATTATCGATATATATGTTCCTATTACCATTTTCTTAATTGTTTTGGTTTTGTTTTGTATGTCTTTTCCTTCTCTTGTGTTTCCTGCCTATAAAAGTTCCTTTAGCATTTGTTGTAATGCTGGTTTGGTGGTGCTGAATTCTCTTTAACTTTTGCTTATCTGTAAAGGTTTTAATTTTTCCATCGAATCTGAATGAGATCGTTGCTGCATAGAGTAATCTTGGTTGCAGGTTTTTCTCCTTCATCACTGTAAATATGTCCTGCCACTCCCTCTGGCTTGCAGAGTTTCTGCTGAAAGATCAGCTGTTAACTTTATGGGGATTCCCTTGTATGTTATTTGCTGCTTTTCCCTTGCTGCTTTCAATATTTTTCTTTGTATTTAATTTTTGATAGTTTGATTAATATATGTCTTGGCATGTTTCTCCATAGATTTTTCCTATATGGGACTCCCTGCGCTTCCTGGACTTGACTATTTCCTTTCCCATGTTAGAGAAGTTATTAACAATAATCTCTTCAAATATTTTCTCAGTCCCTTTCTTTTTCTCTTCTTCTGTCTCCTCAATGAGTTCTTGCTCACCTTCACAGTCAGTAAATGTGGAACCCCTCCGATCTCAATCACTGAAGCTCTTCACTTTTTCTATCCATACTCCCTCCCTTGTTGATCTAATCAAGTCTTGTGGCTTTAAATACTATTCATACACTGATGAGCCTTAATCAGTATCTTCCACCTGACTGCTCCCTCAAACCCTATACTGGTATATCCAGCAGCCACTTGACATCACCATTTGGTTGTATAAGAGTTATCTCAAATTTATCATGTCCAACTGAGCTCCTGTCCCCCTGACCTCAACCCCCCAAATATTTTTTCCACCTATAGCCATCTCCATTTCAGTGACACTGTAATTCCATTTGTTCACGTCAAAAACCTTGGAATATGCTTGAATCTTCTGTTGCCCAATCCAGCAGTAAAATTCTATTGGCTCTAACTTCAAAGCATATCCAGAATCCTACCACTTCTCACCACAAAAATGGCCAACATTCTAGCTCAAGTCATTATCATCTCTTGCCGATACACTCCTAATTAATGTCTCTGTTTCTGCCTTCATTTCCCCACAGGATATTGTACAGCAGCTACAGTGATTTATTTAAAACATAATTTAATATTGTCTGCTTAAAATCATCCAAGGCCTTCCCACTTCCTTCTGAATAAAACTCAGAATTCATACATGGCCTCCAATAAACGATCCGGCCCCTTGCCATCTCTCTAGCCTCCTTTGCTAATCGTCTTCCCTCTCCATCCTACCTCTCAATTCTGCTCCGGCAACAGTAGGTTCCTTGCTGTTCCTTGAGCACATTAAGCACACTCCCACGTTAGGACCTTTCTCACTTGCAACTGCCTCCATCTGGAATGCTCTTTTTTTAGATGGCTACATGGCTTACTTCCTCACTGCTTTCAGGTTTCGGCTTGAATATCATTTTCTCATAAATACATTCCCTTTACACTCTGAATCTTCTAAGTGAAGATGGAGGATTGAACACATGCATTTCCTTCAGTACTTTCTTCAAACTCCACTAAATAGCAGTTAATGACTGTATTTTAAGCCCATGGAGTTGCAAAGACAAAAAGAGCAAAAGAGACGACATTAATGACAACATTTTGGAAGCTGGAAAGAAGAGATAACAGAAAACACACACAAAGACCATCCATTCTGCTTGCATAGCTTTATTTTTCTCAATAGCATTTAACCTAGATAAATGTAAGTAAATAGAAACACAAGATACATATTTTCTGTTGTCTCCTCCTCCTTCCTCCACGCCTGCAACCTGGAGGAGGTAAGCTGCATGATAGCATTCTTTTCAGTTTGGTTTAGTGTCGTATTCTCAGGCTTTGGAATCTATAGGTATTTAATACAAATTTTTGACTGAATATCTGGTGGCCTGGGCAAGGTGCAGTCTGCGGAGGGTGTGGGGTTGTGGCAATCAAGATCTTTGATTTGGATGTTAAATTTGAGGTACCTATTAGATTAGCGATTTTCTTCCTGCCTCTTAAAAGGGCATCTGGATTTCTGGAGCTGAATGCAGAGGTCAAGGCTAAACATACACATTTTGGAGTCACTGACATTTGGACTAGGTAAGATCACCTGGGGGAGTAGGAACACAAAAAGAGGAAAATGCCAAGCTCTGAATCCTGGAGGACTCCAGCATTTAGAGGCCAATCAGAGCAGTGGTTTTCAAACTTTTATCTCATATCATTATCCATAAGAAGAAGAAAAAATAATTGAAATTAAGCAATGAGACAGTAGATTTTTATTTATAAATGATATATGTATTATTGTACAAATATATTACGTGCATTACAAAAACCCCCACACATATAATACTAAAAAACAATGAGCTGAAGGACTTCCAGTGAAAGAGGAAGTATTGAACACATGCATTTTTCAGCTCCCTTCTTAAGACCACTACAGTGAAGGTAAATGGATTTTTAAAAAGAAGCTATAAACCCGCAAGGACAAAGAGAACAAGAGTAAAACAATAGCACCAGAATATGGGAAGCTGAAAGAAGACAGGTGAATGGCAACTAACTTATTAGACCCAGGAGAGCTGAGGCTGCTGTGGGGAGAAGCCAAGAGGCAGCCTGATTTAGGAGGACTCAGAATCCCCCAGCCCCCCCCCCGCCCCGAAGGCACAGGAATTGGTGTCTGGCACCTCTGATAGAGGAGGTAAGTGCTGGGCAACAACAGACTGGCTGAGGGTCTGCTTGAGAGGCAGTTACACCCAGAGCACACTCACCACTCTGCACTGCAGGTGATTAACCTTCTCCTACATGGCAACAGACTGGAGGTTTTATTTTCTGGAGAGGATTAAAGAGAGGGTCTTGACTGGAGAACAAGAGGCACCCTTGAAGATGAGAATTCCAACAGGTAGATTGTCAAAATTAACATCAGAATGCTTAAAGCTGAAGTATCAAGAAGGTGCTCTGCATGTTTCTTAGGGATACGGAGGCACATAACAAAAAGAACATTATTTTGATGTGTAGCAATGATTGCCAATGGCATTCGCCTACATAGAGGGAACTTCAAAAAATGAATGCTATATAAAATTTTCGTTACTCCTTAGAGCCATTTCAAATATTTATTTCTATTTCTTTTAAAGTGCATGGATTGTCTGAACATTATTTTGGTACATGAATGCAGACATTTTAAGTAATTGCCTTTGTTGTATCCTGGATTGGAAGCAGGCATAAATATTGACTTTTTTTCTGTTCTATGTAAATAATGACACCGAGTCTACTTTGAGTACCATGGCATCACCAAAAGTTATTTATATATTTCATATGGCATATATGTCTAGAGAATCAATCCTTGAAGATACAATAATATCTTGCTTTTATATTACACTTTGATATTTATATACCTTGATTATCCAGCATATTCTTTTTTTAAAATTTATTTATTTATTTATTTTTTGGCTGCGTTGGGTCTTCATTGCTGCACAAGGGCTTTCTCTAGTTGCAGTGAGCGGGGGCTACTCTTTGTTGTGGTGCATGGGCTTCTCATTGCAGTGGCTTCTCTTGTGGAGCACAGGCTCTAGGCGTGTGGGCTTCAGTAGTTGTGGCACGTGGGCTCAGTAGTTGTGGCACGCAGGCTCAGTAGTTGTGGTTCACAGGCTCTAGAGCACAGGCTCAGTAGTTGTGGTGCAAGGGCTTAGTTGCTCTGCGGCATGTGAGATCTTCCTGGACCAGGGCTCGAACCCATGTCCCCTGCATTGGCAGGTGGATTCTTAACCACTGCGCCACCCGGGAAGTCCCTATCCAGCATATTCTGCACTCATCCACAGTGATTTTCTTCCTGGAAATCACTATGCTTTGATTATTCTTTTCCTGCAATGTTCTTTCCTTCCTTATCTGCCTGAAAAACTTTCACCTACTATTTAAGAACTGCCTCAAATATACCTCTTCTTTAAGTTTTTCCTTGACTCCCTTCAGCTGTTTTTGCTCCATTATTTATATAATACAGCACCTTGTTTGTACTTTCATTATGGCAGTTCCTGTATTGTTTTTATAGCTATATTTATAAGTCTGTTAACTCTTTTAGCCCAGGTACTATGTCTTGTTTATATTTTCAGTCTTTAACCTACCATAGTGCTGGGCATACAGTGTTATTCAATAAATGTTTAAATGGATGTTTGAAAACGATTTTGTGTTCATTATATCATTTGATTTTCCCAGATTCAACCAGTCACTACACCCCATTACTCTAAATAATTATTATATCCATCACTTCTTACACCTACCAATGTCTACTGCCAAGAATTCATACTCTTGCTGTCTGTTGTTTGGACTACTAGCATCTTAACCTGATTTGGTCCCTAGTCTCACTGTCCTCCAATTAATACTTTATTTGCCCACCAGAGTGACTTAACTATACATTTTCCCATGTTCTCTATGCCTTTAAGTTGGCTACATCTACTTCTAGACGTGATAGAGCAAAAGAGTATATTAATTTCCACTTTAAACAATTAGAAACTGAAAAAACAATTTTTAGACATTTAGACAACAGGCAGTGCAGGACATTGATCCCTAAGAGAAGGCAGACTATTAAAGTGAGTCCTTTGATTGCCCCAGCTAACTGCCTAGAAAGAGTGAGAGACAGCCTGGCAGTCTTGCTCAGTTGAAGAGACACAGTTTAGAGTCCAGAGATGAAGGTGGCTAGAATTTGTGAAGAAAAATGCTAAAGAGATTGGAGAACTTTTTTGGTGGGGAGGTAGCTACAGAGATCTTTCAGGGGTTCCCCACAAGTCTTGAGGCTGAATACTGATCTGTGAATATATGAAAGGAACTGTCTGAGACTGAAGAAAAATACTCTAAGGAAGGAATAGGCTAAACAGTCCTTAAGCTCACACAGGCAGGCAATAGTTTGTGTTCTAACTAGCCAGAGTGAAACAACCTCCTAATATATGGGCATTAAGTAGAGTCCTCAGAAAGAAGATGCCTCAGTAATGGGAACACATTAGCCTAGACTGCTTCACAAAGCTTAAAAGCAAATCTTTAAAGGATCAATCTGATTTCAAGCAACAAAGTCCAGCAATATTTGAGTACTACAAAATTCAGCATCTAACAATGTAGAAATTAGTACTGTCAGCATCCAATCAAATATTTCCAAACATGCAAAGAAGTAGAAAATGCAACCCATAACCAGGAGAAAAATCAATCATAGATACAGACCCAGAGATGAGAAGATAGTAGAATTGACTGACAAGGATGTTTAAGCAGCTATTATGAACATATGCTATATGTTTAAGAAGGTAAAGAAAATATGAACATGAAGATGAGAGATATGGAAGGTATTAAAGAAAAACAATTTGAATTTCTAGGTATGAAAAAATACATGATCTGAAATGAAAAGTAACTGAATGAGATTAATAGTATTTACATACTGCAGAAAAAAAGACTAGTGAACTTGACACAGCAAGAGAAACTATCTAAAATGAAATAAAGAGAAAGAAAAAAATATTTTAATAAACATAAGATTAATGAGCCGTGTGACAATACCAAACAATCTAATAATATATGTATAATTGGAGTATCAGAAAGAGCAAAACAGAAAACATATTTTAGAAAACAATGGCCACAATTTCTCCAACTCTGATGAAAATTATACATCCAGAGATCCAGGAATCTCAATGAGCTTCAATTAGCACAAACATGAAGAAAAGTACATCAAGACACATTATAATCAAACTACTAAAAATCAGTGATAAGATAAATATTTCAAAAGCATCCAGAGATAAAGGATACATTGCATTCAAAGAAATGAAGATAAAAATGACAGCAGACTTCTAATCAGAAACCATGCAGGCCAGAAGATAATGGAGGAACTTCATCAAATAAATGAAACCAAAAGAAAACAAAAAATTTTAACCTATATTTCTTTTTTTTTTTTAATTATTTATTTATTTATTTTTGCTGTGTTGGGTCTTCGTTTCTGTGCAAGGGCTTTCTCTAGTTGCGGCGAGCGGGGGCCACCCTTCATCACGGTGCGCAGGCCTCTCACTATCACAGCCTCTCCTGTTGCGGAGCACAGGCTCCAGACGCGCAGGCTCAGTAGTTGTGGCTCACGGGCCTAGTTGCTCCGCGGCATGTGGGATCTTCCCAGACCAGTGCTCGAACCCATGTCCCCTCCATTGGCAGGTGGATTCTCAACCACTGCACCACCAGGGAAGCCCTAACCTATATTTCTATACCCAGAAAAAGTCTTTTAATTTTTTATGTGGCTGGGAGCTACCTTACTGGACAGTGCAGTTCCAATTAACTACACATGTTGAAAGACAGAGATTTTTCTAATTAGATTAGAAAGCAAGACTTGACTAAATGCTATTTACAAGAAACCCACTTTAAATATAAACACATAGGTAAGTTAAAACAAAAAAGGATGAAAAAAACCCTAAAAGAATGGAAAAATATGCTATGAAAAAAACCGGTCAAAAGAAGCTGAATTTACTATACTAGAATCTGTCGTACAGAGTGAAGTAAGCCAGAAAGAGAAAAACAAATATCGTCTACTAACGCATATATGTGGCATCTAGAAAAATGGTACAGATGAACCTATTTGCAGGGCAGGAATAGAGATGTAGACGTAGAGAATGGACATGTGGACATGGTGGGGAAGGGGAGGGTGGGACGAATTGGGAGATTAGGATTGACATATATACACTACCATGCGTAAAATAGATAGCTGGCGGGAACATGCTATAAAGCACAGGAAGCTCAGCTGGATGCTCTGTGATGACTTAGTAGTGTGGGATATGGTGGGGGAGGGAGGTCCAAGAGGGAGGGGATATAGGTATACATAGAGCTGATTCACATCATTGTACAGCAGAAATTAACACAACATTGTAAAGCAATTATACCCCAATTTAAAAAAAAAGCAAAATAGACATTACATAATGATAAGGAGCCAGTTTACTAATAACAGCTTCAAATGCATAGAGCAAAAATTGATAGAATTGAAAGGGGAAACAGAGAAAATTGCAATTATAGTTAGACATTTAAACAATCTTTTCTCAGTAATTGATAGAAAAATTAGAGAGTGAATCACTCATGATATAGAAGACCTGAACGACACTACTAACCAACCTGACTTAATCAACATTTTTAGAGCACTCCATCCCAAAACAGCAGAACACAAACTCTTTTCAAGTGCACATGGAACATTCACCAAAATAGAGCATATTTTAGGTGATAAAACAGCCTCAGTATATTTAAAAGAATTGAAATCATGCAAAATATGATCTCTAACCACAATGGAATTAAGCTAAAAACCAGTAAAAAGAAAGCTATCTGGAAAATTCTCATGTACCTGAAACTTACACAGCATACTTATAAATATCAGTCAAAGAGAAAGTCACAAAGGGAATTAGCAAATACTTTGTACTGAATGTAAGTGAACATACAACATATCAAGATTTGTGGGACCTAGTGAAAGCAGTGTTTAAAGGGAAATTTATAGCATTAAATGTTCGTATTAGAAATGAGGTAAGTTCTTAAATCAATGATCTAAGCTTTCAACTTGAGAAAATAGCAAGAGAAGAGCGAATTTAACCCAAATCAAGTAGAAGAAAGGAAATAATATACTTAACAGTATAAATTAATAAAATAGAAAACAGAAAAACAATTTAAGAAGTCAATGAAGGCAAAAGCTGATTCTTCGGGAAAATTAATAAAATTGATTAACTTCTCTAGCCAGGCTGATCAAGAAGAGAGAAAAGACAAAACTAACAATATCAGGAATATGAAAATGGACACCATACAGATCCTACCTATATTAAAAGTATAATAAGTACCTATGAACAATTGTATGCCTATCAATTAGGGAACTTAAATGAAATGGACAAATTCCTTGAAAGACACAAAATAAGCTTTCTCATGAAGATATAAATAACTGGAATAGCCAGTGTTTATTAAAGAAAATGAATTTATAGCTAAAAACCTGCACATAAAACTCCAGGTCCAGGTGACTTTACTGTCAATTTATATCAAGTATTGAAAGATGAAATCATACAAACTCTATACAAATTCTTCCAAAAAATGGAGAAGAGGGACCACTTTCTAACCTATTTTATAAGGCTAGCAGTATTATCCTGGTAACAAAATGTGACAAAGACATAACAAGGGGGAAAAATACACACCGGTATCTCTCAAGGATATAGATGCAAAAACTCCTCATCACAATATTAGCAAATTGAATACAGTTATATACATATATAAAAAGGCAATGCATCAGGACCAAGTGTAGTTTTTCTTAGGAATGCAAGGTTGGTTCAGCATTAGAAAATCAATCAATGTAATTCACTGTATTAAGAAACTAAAAAGAAAAATGATATGACCTTCTTAATAGATGAAGACAAAAGCATTTGACAAAATTAAACACCCAGTCATTATAAAGTTCCCCGAAAATTAGGAATTAAAGGAAATTTCCTCCATCTTATAAAGGGCAACTACAAAAAACCCTACAGCTAATAATACTTCATGGTGAAAGGCTACATGCTTTTTTCCCATTTGGAAACAAGGCAAGGATATATACTCTTACTACTCCTATTATACATCCATATGAATCAGAAGTTTCACTCCTAGAGATTTACCCAAGAGAAATGAGCACACATCTTCATAAAGACTTGTATAAGACTGTTTATAGAAGTTTTATTCATAAGAGCCTCAAACTGGAAATAAACACCATCAGCTTGTGAATGAATGAACAGATTGTTATATGTCTATATTTTGGATTACTACTCAACAATAAAGAGGCACAGTACTGATATATGCAACAACATCGATGATTCTATAAAGCACTACAGTTAGTGAAAGAAGTCACGCACAAAGAACTACAAACTTTATTATTCTATTGCATGAAATTCTAGAAAAGGCAACACTATAGAGTCAGCAAAGTGATCAATATTTTTCAAGAGGTGGGGGAAGGAATTAACCACAGAGGGAGCGTGCAATAACTTTTCATGGTGATGGAAAGTTTTATATCATAATTGTCGTTGTGATTACACTACTATATCCAACTGTCCAACCTCACTGAAGTATAGACTTGGTAGACTTTATTTACATAAATTGAACTTCAGTAAAACTAACAAAAATGTTTAACAGGAGAAAAAAAAGAGTGGGGAAAAACAGACATTTTAGTGACCCTACATTATTCACAGTAAAGATTGCTGAGTAAGTCACAGTAGCCATTTGAGTGTGGGTAAGAGAAGTGTTGCCCCATGGCAGAGGGTGTGGAACAGAGTAAATAAAGGGAGTTTCTGAAATGTACATAGAGAAGTGGCAAAAGGAATATAATAGGTTTGGCCATAGAGAAGGGGTGACCAAGGAACTGTTGAGGGAGAGCCATCTCGAACAAAACTCATTTTATTTACATGATCCTTCTTGAGCTGAGCCTTGCCTACCTCTCCACCTAACTCACCTACTCTCTCTCTTACTGTCTGTTTTTACTCTTATGTCTGTTAGCTCTTTCACAAATTCCTTTGTGTGCTTCTCAAAGGAGCATACTAGGCACCATCCTTTATTCACTCTATACCCTTTGTCCCTTCTCGGTGAATCATCCACTTCCATGACTTTAAATTATTATACCATTGATAGCAAAGCCAGGAAAAGCCATGGAGATTATTTCTTTTCTCCATACTGTCAAAATGTTATTCTTAGGCAACAAAACTAGCTACCTGAATTGGATTTGGAGGAAAAGGAGGCATTTATGGAAGGAAGCAAAGATGGGCAAACGTGAGGGAAAGGAACAACATTTGTTGGTATGTCAAGATTATTATCCTTCCAGACTTAGCAGTATTCTATCCTAGCATCCGATACTTACTTCTTCTCTGAAGCACATAACACACTTGAAATCATTTGTTTAATATTGATCTTCCTGGCTAGCCTTTCATCTCTTTGAGGGTCCTTCTCAGTCACTTCTGGAATCCCCCAAATTGAGCAAGGTGCTTGACGTTTAGTAAGCACCCAATAAGTTGCCTAACTAACTATTCTAACGTTTAAACTTGTTGTTTCTTCCAAGCTGAGCTTGTGCACCACATCATTTCATGCCCCTGCACATTTATTTTAATGTTTCCTCTGCTGGATATGGAATGAATCCTCTTGATTTCTTCCTACCCACTCTCCAACCCTAATCCACCAGGCAGATTCTTACTTTTACTTCCAACTCCAGTTTAAATGTTTCCTCTAGGAAACCTCCCCGACTTCGCTTAAGCAGATCTTTGTGCCACCCTGTACATCCTTCCCTTGTAGTTCGCTCTGTTTTCCCTTCTTGATTCTGATTTCCCTTCCCAGGTTGATTCTCATCCTTCCACATCTGCCATAATAGTTGACGCACAGTAGACTCTTAATACATATTTGTTATGGAATAATTTCTTTTCCCATTAATCATGTGATATATACAGAGAAGCATTATGCCTATATAATTATTAGGTTTGTGAAGCGAATGAGCCCATATTCCTTACATGGAAACGAGTTAAAAAGAGAGTGAATTGGTGGATGCCAAACCTCAGATCCTTGGAGAAAGTTGTTATTGGAACTTCTGACCACTGCTATAATGAGATTTAAATAGTAAAGCAACCCAATTTTTATCAGAAAGTTCTCCAAAGGGAAAAATAATAAATTTATGTCTACAATTCCTTTAAAATTAGAAGTTAGCTACACTAGCTTGGAAATAACTAAATGCAAAGTCCTGAAGAGATTATGCAAAGGAACTTTCCACATGGCCTAATTCAACCTTGTATGAGGCAAATAACTTAGTTAACTCAACTGATTTTTTTTAAGTATTATAACTGTGTTACCTACCTACTTTCAAGATTTAGAATTAAAATTGTCATATATATGTATATATACACACATATATATGAAACACACATAAAAATGTGTAAGTAAGCAATATGATTATAAATTGCAATGAAGGAAACGATAGGGAATAAGAGAAAGCATGAGAAAGTGACTTATTTTACACATGAGTTTCAGGGAGAGTCTCTCCAGGAGGTGATATTTAAGTTGAAGTCTGAAGAATGAAAAGGAGATAGTGATGGTGTGTGTGTATGTGTGTGTGTGTGTGGGGGGGTGTGTGGTCTGTGTGAATGCTCCAGATAGAGGAGAGATATATATAAAGCCCTATGATGGGGAAAAAGCAAGGCAGATAAGTGTGAGAGGCTGAAGGAATGCCAGTAGATGATTAGGACAAGAGCTGACACTGGAGAGGCAGAGGTATGATCGTACAGGACTGTATGAAACAAAGTAATCAGTCTGGATTTTATTCTATTGACAAGGAAGCCATGGAGGGATTTTCAGCAAATAAGTTACATGATCCTATCTATACTGAAAAGAGTTGAGAACATGCGAGTAAAAGGAGCCAGGTTAGGTTGGCCTTCTCCCCTGATCTGGATTGTAAGAGTGACCAGATAATAGGTGCTGCCCCTTAGAGCCCAGCCCTGTGCACAGAGAAGGGATCCATGCACGCTGATTGAATGAATGAATGGAATATTTACATTTTATGATATAGTGTATTCTTCTATTTTAATAACATTTAAAGTAGTAACTAAACAAAAGGTGAGTGCATTCAAAGACCTTGCATTATGAGACTTACACTTGTTTTATTTTTACATTCAGAATTGGGTAGAAAATGAAAACCACGTTCAGCCAGGCAAAGAAGACGAAGAGCAGAGAGAAGAGAGATGACAATTTTTTTCCTCTTGCCCACGATCCCATATCCTACAACTCATCTCTCTGTGAATGTCTTTGGCTAATTTAAGGAACCTATTCTTGACTACAAGAACCATATGTTGTTTCTAAATGTTATGCCCTTAGAAACAGCTTAAGTTTTTTTTTCAGGTTACTCATACTTGATCTTTATAAAAAGCATCATTATAATAATAAATAATTTGAGTAGGAGTATGATATTTGAATGTTTCGTGGAAGTAGTAAAATATTTCACTTTCGCTTATTCATTAAAGCCATGAAATTCCACTATTAAATGTGGATGTACAATGTGATCTGGACTTTCACTCTGTGATAACGAAGTTCTGAATAATGGATCATTTGATTCAGCAATTATTTGGTTTACCTATGGAGGTTCACAGCCCTGGAAAGATCAGAAATATATTTCAAGCTGTCTTTTACATTTCTACTTTGGGTATGCTCACCTAGTCTAAATTATTAAAAAAAACAATGCCTAAGTTGGGTCTTAATATATTACAATCAAATCATTTGCCCATTATTTCTATTTAACTTGCTTTGACAATTTAAGAAAGTCTTCACTAGGTGAAATTGTTCTGTGGCCAAAATTATGCCCAGGTCAAAGCTGTGGGTTCTCGGGTTCTCTGTGAATATGTTCAGTTTGATAGTGGCTAAGAGTGGGAACGGGAGACAACCACGGCATCCTTGGGTCCCAGACTCAGCTCAGAGATCCCTACTCCTTCAGACAAACATGTGTGGATGCCCCAAAAGCTGGCCAATCATGTTTTCAGAATCAAGCACCTTGAGTACAAGTCAGTGAGAGTCATCACCCATCTGGGGTGGCCTCTACTTAGAAAGGTAGATCCTACAAAGCAAAATTCTCCAGCAAATTAGGGATATGAAAACTGTTGTGTTTGGAGAGTAACTTACAGTTACTTAGGAGTTTTCTAGTTTTGGAATCTGTTAACAGCATTATTGCTTCTGATAATTCTAATCCAAGATTGATACATAGCTTTTTAATAATAATAGTGTTAATAATTTATAATATGTTTGACTGATTACTATGTGCAAGCTGTGGGCTGAAAAGTTTTAAAATATCATTTCATTTACCCTATGAGCCAGATATTACCATTCCCACTTTACTGATGAGGAAATGGAAGCTTTGTGCTCTTAACCACTACTTCTTCATGCCTCTTACAGAAGTGCTTCTTTAGGGAGGAAATCAGTTGGAGTATACTGCTCTCCCTACTCTTGGAACAGACAGGCCAGTATCTTTGTCATCCTCACACTCACGTCAAATATCTTACCTCTGGACAACCTGGGATTGTGTGCCAGGATCTGTGTTAAATTAATAATTCCATTTGACATTTGAAGAAACTGAAGCTGAGTAAATGTATACCTTGCCTGAGGTGAGAATCATAATTTTGGAGGCAGAGCTAGGTTTAACTTCTGATTCCACCATTCACTAGCATTGTTACCTTTACTAAACTTTAAAACCTCTCTGAGCCTCTGCTTGCATTTAAATCATGTTGATGGTAATGCCTATTTAATAGGATCCTGTCAGGATCCTACTGTGAAGATTTAAACAAGAGCCCATCAGTGCCTGCTGCAGAGTAGTGCCCAATGAAGGTAGCTATCATGGTGACTTTCATTTGCCAGCCTCACACAAGAGAAGAGTGGATGCCCACTTCTCTCCAGGCATTCACAGACACCATCTGGGCTGTGTTTTCCTTGTTATCTAAGGAGGGATGATTTCATGAAGGCTCCACCATGCAAGAATTCTTGGCCCAAGTTTTCTCCTGGAAATGAATCTGAAACTTCATTTTGCCAGGGGAATAGTAACGGCAAGAGATGACCATTAGTTGTGTAGATTTATGTGTTCTTTTCTTAACGGACCATCATCTTTTATAAGATAAACAAAATGGCAAAGAGTTGACTTGAATACTTTCCATTCATTCTTACTTAGTAGAGGATGAATGAATAAGTGAAATGGAATAGAGCATACAGAATGATTGACAAGTATTTGGTTACTGCCCTCCGGGGAGGGAAAGTATGTATGTGTATATGTATGTATGTATGTATGTATGTATATATATATATATATATATATATATATATATATATACACAAACACATATATATTCCTCTTGTATATATAGATATATTCCTCTTGTAGGATGGAATGTGAAACAATATATAGGGGGTAAAAGGCATCTATGAATTTTTAAACAATTCCTCAGTGTTAAAAAGAATTCTCAGTTGCATGCTTTTACCTTTGGAGTTTGAAATGTTAAGACCTTTGCACTTTTTCTTGGAGAGAAAGAAAATGTTTGTAAAAGTTGAAATGTCATAAGCCATTCTTCATGCCTTCAAGGACTGGGATCAAAACCCCAGGATGGGGGGATTAGGAATAAACAAAAGTAGAAGCAGAATGAGATGTCCAGAAGAATTCTAAACAAGCACTCTTGCTCTTTGAACTATCCTTCTGGTACTAATTCATTCCCAGCTAACTACTCTGCCCCCTCCTTGATTCTCTCTCTTACAGTGTTTTTTTTTTTTTTGCGGTACGCAGGCCTCTCACTGTTGTGGCCTCTCCCGTTGCGGAGCACAGGCTCCAGAAGCGCAGGCTCAGCGGCCATGGCTCACGGGCCCAGCCGCTCCGCGGCACTTCCCGGACCGGGGCACGAACCCGTGTTCCCCGCATCGGCAGGCGGACTCCCAACCAGTGCGCCACCAGGGAAGCCCTTACTGTGTTTTTCGCTCACCACCTTGGTTACCTAGACTCCTCTTGCTTGGTCTTTTTTTTTCTTTTCTTTTCAATGTCTCTGTCTGCTAAGGCTCAGCTTGACTTTGATCCTTGGTTTCAGCTTCTCACTTTGAATCCTTTTGGTTTCTGACACCCATTTCAGGGCAAACCCTTGATAAATATTTGCATGCTTAGCCACCTGTCCTGACTGTTTCCTGGCTCTTCCCCAACTACCTCCAACCAGTTCCAGAGTCTGGACCAGGATGTGTTAACAAAAAAGGGGTGGCAGCGAGGGAAGCTTAATAATCAATAGTCTCCATTTTGGGGGACTGTGATGAACTTAATCCATGAAAGAAACTTAGTTTTAAAAAGTATTTTCTAAGAAAAGCAAGGGCCACATTGGCTAAATTCTATATGGCATGACTTATGATAAGTGAATGAATAAAATGGTGTTTTAGGGCTTCCCTGGTGGCGTAGTCGTTAGGAATCCGCCTGCCAATGCAGGGGACACAGGTTCAAGCCCTGGTCCGGGAAGATCCCACATGCCACGGAGCAACTAAGCCTGTGCGCCACAACTACTGAGCCTGTGCTCTAGAGCCCGCGAGCCACACACACCCAAAAAAAGAAAAACAAACAAACAAAACACACAAAAAAAAACCCCAGTGTTTTATTTGGCCAGGATCCCCTTGTCTATTTGCTTATAATTTAGGACAAAAGAAAGGGTCAGAAGATAATAATTTTTGTCCTGCAATTCAAACAAAGTGGTAGGATGTGATAATCAAGTGAATAAGCATTACAGAAATAATCAAAATTAATGGTTGAAATAATGTTCTAATATTTTAGCTTTATTCATAACCCAAGCCTTATCATCTATTTCAAATTTAAATTATAAGAACTGACTAATAATTATAATTTTCCTCAGAATATTTAAAAAGACCTTTCCTTAAACATTTGGTTAGCTTTATTATTATTATTAATTAATTAATCAACTCTTTTCCAATATTAATATCCTATCTTAGAGGGGACATGTTCATTTATAACATCTATACTTCACACAGGAGTAAAATTCACTTCTATATCACTCATGTTGTAAACATAATCACCAATTATGGGAGACATGCCAGAGCACCTCAGCCTTTATTGCAAGGCATTTTATCATAAATATCAAGACGTACTTTAACTCCTTGAAATGGATACTTTGTCTAGTCTGTAGTTTGTGTCATGCTATGTTTATTTAATGTTGCATAAATAATACATTATAATACTATTAGTAATTCTTTGCCTCATTCTACTTCTGCTATCAACTAATTTTTTAAAATAAATAATTATTATGTTGTCTGAAAAAATAAAACAATTCTAACATAAATAATACCTCAAAAATTGCAACATACACCCTCACTATCAGTTTTCAGAAATTTTACTATTCACTGATTTACTCAGCCATTTAAACATTTACTGAAAGCCTTCTATATGCCAGGTACCACTATGCAAGGTGCTGAGTATATGGGTAAATAAAATATGATTATTCTCACTATGATCTCATAGTTACAATGGAAGTTCAAGAAATCATGCAAATAACTATAATACACAATGATATAGGTTAAAATAGAATTATTCATAAATTGCAGATATGAGGGCCTTCTTTCTGTCTACAGGACTTAGGGAAAGCTACAGAAAGATGATACAATTCAGGGTGGCTTTGAAGAATTAGCAGGGGTGCTGAAGAGGCAAGGGATGTAGAAAACTCATTCCAGGAAGGAGCATCTATATGCATGGAAGCTGGAATCACACAGGAGAGACAAGGAGGCACGTGAATGCAGGGGGCATATGGGTAACATCAGGCAGTGCAGTGTGGCTGAAATGTGGGGAATACATCGGAGAAGGTATGCAGATGACATGGTGGGTGGCCACTTCTCAAGGTGGTTTAGACTTGGTATTACTTGGGATAGAGGCAAAAGACTCAGCAAAATGAGAGAGAGAGATGAATACAAAAGGTAAAAGAAACAATTCTACGTGGCCTTCAAATCTGTTTCATATTTTTCCTTCCTGTGCACAAACTCCATTTCCAGCTCCCCTGCTGTTAGGCAAAGTCATATGAATAGTTCAGGCCAAAACACTGTAAACAAAATTTTTATGTTACTTCTGGGCTGAGATAGTGAAAAGCCCCTGTGTTATTTTCCAGTGTCTCTTCCTCTGTCATGGAAACCAAGGGGGGCCTTATGTTGATGTGAGGAACCACAAGATCATAACTGCCTGAATTCATGAGTCACCACATCAAAGACAATTGCCCTGGAGGGTTGCCTAGATCCACAGTAGATCTGGTGGAAGGAATACATTAAAAAATTTTTTTTATTAAGTCATTGAACTTAGGGGTTTTTGTTACTGCAGCATAGCATAGCTGATCCTGACCAAAACACAAATTTAAAAGTTAGTACTTAATGAGCATACAATTCAAAGGAGGCAGAGGATGGATTCAAGGTTATAAGAGGTCAGAGAGAAATGGGGCTACTTCTTCCTCTAAAACATGTAGGAAAGTTTAGGGAGGGATAAAATATAGAACAATTTGGAGATAGAAAAGAGGAAGTTAAAGAAGTTTATTCATGATGGCTACTACATTCCTCTGATATTGGAAATTAAGTCTTCTGCTGAGAAGGTGACTTGCAAGATTGAGGGAAATAAAATGATTGAGCAGTTGCTGAGGGGAAAATTACTATACAGAATGGGAAAGAGAATGGGGTAGATAGGAAAGAAATGCAGAGCAGAGGTAAATGCTCAGCTGGGTCTGTAGCTCATGAATTTATACTGGAGTCAGCTAACATGAGTTTGTCATTTTCTACAGCAATGATTGCCAGCCTGAGAGTAAAAGCAAATAATTATGCTCATATGAGGGCTTGGAAAATAAGTCATGGTATGAAGAGGAGATCTCTAAAAAAATTAGGGAGGCTTGGGAAGGTAGAGTTGAAGTGACTGACAATAGCATTTGATGCAAACAGGAAGAAAGTGAAGCCAGAAGGAAGCTGATAGAGGAAAAGACTACAAAAAGCTGTATGTTTTAGTGGGTTGAAGGGAAAGTTTATCAGGGTTATTGGTGTAGAAGCGGTTAAAAGACATGGAGTTATGCTTATCAAGATGGTAGTATAATGTGATTGTTAAGAGCAGGTTGTCTGGGTTTCAATAGCTGCTCTGCCCCTCACTAGTGATATATGCTATTAGCCAAGTTAGTCATGTTTTTTTTCTGTGCCTCAGTCTCCTCATAGGATATACTAAGCTCCATTGAAGGATTTTTGTGTTGACTGAATGAGTCAATATATATAAAGCTCTTAGAATGGTGCTTGGCATAAAGTGCTCTATAAAGATAAATTGTTATAATGGTAGAGATTATACAGCCATGGAGATGGGTGCTGAGGTGTAAGGAGATGAGCATTGCTGATGGAAAGGGGTTAAGAAACTTAAGATGAGAGATTTGGTGAATCATAAATGTGGGCACTGCGTAGTGTCAAGATGCTGAGGACAAACAGAGGAAAGAAAATCATGAGCTAGTATGATGTCTTCAGTTGATGCCATGACATAATAAGATAATGACAATGAGGAGAGGAGAATGGCATAACTGTGGCGTGACCTTCAAGACTGGTAACTTAGTAGTCTAGGAAGGTTGTCTACCCCTACAACTTGTTGCTGAGACGGAGAGCATGAGAAAATGACAGCCTCTCCTTTCAAGAGTTTTCAGGAACTTTTGCTGGAGAGGGTGTGGAGAAAAATGAACCCTCCTACACTGTTGATGGGAGTGTAAACTGGTGCAACCACTGTGGAGAACTGTATGGAGATGCCTTAAAAAACTAAAATAGAGTTACCATATGATCTAGCAATCCCACTCCTGGGCATATATCTAAGGAAAACTCTAAGTCAAAAAGACACATGCACCCCAATGTTCATTGCAGCACTATTTACAATAGCCATGGAAGCAACCTAAATGTCTATCAACAGACGAATGGATAAAGAAGATGTGGTACATATATACACTGGAATATTACTCAGCCATAAAAAAGAATGAAATAATGCCATGTACAGCAACATGGATGGACCTAGAGATTAACATATGAAGTGAAGTAAGTCAGACAGAGAAAGACAAATATCATATGATATTGCTTACATGTGGAATCTAAAAAAATGATATAAATGAACTTATTTACAAAACAGAAATAGACTCACAGACATAGAAAAGAAATTTATGATTACCAAAGGGGAAAGGCATAAATTAGGAGTTTGGGATTAAAATATATACACTACTATATATAAAATACGTAACCAACAAGGACCTACTGTACAGCACAGGGAACTATATTCAATATCTTGTAATAACCTATAATGGAAAAGAATCTGAAAATGAATAAATATATATATATATAATGTATGCATATGAAAATAAGAGTTTTCAGGAACTTTTATCAAGAAAAAGCCACATTTGAGACTTCCCTGGTGGTCCAGTGGTTAAGACTCCACAGTTCCACTACCGGGGGCACGGGTTCAATCCCTGGTCAGGAAACCAAGATCCCACATGCCATGTGGCACAGCCAAAGAAAAGAAAAGAAAAAGCCACATTTTAGTCGATGCAGTGAGGAGGAGAAGAAAAGGAGGTGCAATTAAGCAAAACCTGTGGATATTTATGAATCAAGAGTCCCAAAGTCACTTTGGAAAAGATATTTTTCTAAGCAAAATCAGTAAGAGTAGAATTGGAGAGAGAAAAGGTAAGAAGTTTTCAAGGGGAGTGAAAGTCTACACACCTTGAGCCATTATCATGGGGTAAGAGATGGGGAGTTAAGTTACTTTTTTTTTCTCTCTCACTCTTGTGGCCTCTCCCATTGCGGAGCACAGGCTCCGGACGCGCAGGCTCAGCGGCCATGGCTCACGGGCCCAGCCGCTCCGTGGCATGTGGGATGTTCCCGGACCGGGGCATGAACCCGTGTCGCCTGCATCGGCAGGCGGACTCTCAACCACTGCGCCACCAGGGAAGCCCAAGTTACTTTTCTGATGTTCATATAACTTAATTTAACATATCCATTTACTTTTCTACATCAACCATTTGTAATATTTTTAGAGTGTATTATTCTCAGGTGCAACCAAGAGCTGACTGTGGGGCTCTTTTATTATGTAAACAAAAGATAAGTACATTTATTACGTTTAAAATTATTGAAGAATAAATAATTCCAATGTTATTTAAACCATTCCAAATCATAGAAAATGATATCAAGCTTGTTAATATATTTTCTGAAGCTGGCATAATGTTAACAATAAAGATAAATAATAATAAGAGAAAAAAATAATAGTCCAATTATTCACTTAAGAATACAGATGTAAAATTATTAATAAAAAACAAGCAAATAAAGTCCAGTAGTGTGTCAGTGGTGAACTAGTATAGTTTATTGCCAAGATGCAAAGATAGTTTCATGTCAGGAACTCTTTCAATATGAGAGTTCTTTTAATAGCATAACTTATTACAACAGTATATTAATGGATTAAAATGTTCCTAATAGATGCTGAAAAGGCATTTGATTAAATTCAGCAGCCGTTTCTACTGAAACTCCAATCAAAATAAGAATAAAAGGAAACAATCTAAATATGATAAATACTACTTATGTAAAACCAAGAGCAAACATCATTCTAGATATTAACCCAAGAGACTATCTTAAAGCTGTTATAAGGGAATTTAGTAACAAGCCTGTAGAAACAATATCTATTTCAAAAGCAATAGTGGTTCTTTACTAGAAATAATCAGATAGAATTAGACATGGAAAAAATAAGCCTCATATAATAATATAAAAAATTCAAAATATTTTGAAATAAATTTAACAAGAAAGGTACAAAGCCTATAAAAAAGAACTATAAAATCTTATTAAAGGGCCACATCAAGAGCTGAACAAATGGAAAAACATATCTGGTTCTTGCAAGGGAAGACTTAATTTTACAAATATGTTAGTTCTGCCCATATTGTGACACACTTAATGAATTTTCAGTTAAAATCACTGTGGTCTTAGAAAATTGAATTATCTTACATTTTATATGGAAGAATAAATGTCCATGAGAAGCTAAGAAATGTACAAACATGAAAAATCATGATGAGATTCCTTGCCAGATATCAAAATGTTATAAAGTCAGCATAATCAAAAGGGCTATTATTAGCATAGGGATAGACCAATTGATTAGCAGAACAAAACAAAAATTGCAGAATACATGGGAGTACCATATAGGATAAGTGTGCTATTTCACTTCAAAAGGGAGAGAATGGTTTAGTAAATGAGTACATTTTATTTTTATATTAGTAAGTAGCATAATTAGCTATTCATTTGAAAAAAATTTAACCACTACCTCCTATGATATATAAAAACATTGCATTAGCTTTTTTTGCATCAAAGATTTATTTACTCTTTTATATGTCAATAGTTCTCTTTTATATGTCAAATGTTATACCCACTTCTCACCTGAGCTCCAGACATATGTATTCAATTGCCCATTTTGCATTTTCACTAGGATATCAACTCCATGTGTCCAAAAACATAATTATGCTATCCATCAGCCACTTCCAAAACAGTCATGCTCCAATGATAAGTGGGTGCTACCATCCATATTGTTACATTAAAAATATCCTCGGGCTTCCCTGGTGGCTCAGTGGTTGAGAAGCTGCCTGCTAATGCAGGGGACACGGGTTCAAGCCCTGGTCCGGGAAGATCCCACACGCCGCGGAGCGGCTGGGCCCATGAGCCACAACTACTGAGCCTGTGCATCTGGAACCTGTGCTCCGCAACGGGAGAGGCCACAACAGTGAGAGGCCCGCGCACCACGATGAAGAGTGGCCCCCACTTGCCACAACTAGAGAAAGCCCTCGCACAGAAACAAAGACCCAACACAGCAAAAATAAATTAATTAATAAACTCCTACCCCCAACATCTTCTTAAAAAAAAAAAAACCTCAACAATTACTTCTCTCCTTTGACCACATTCCCAATCACTAAATCCTACTGATTTTACCTATTAGTAACCTTCAAACCAATTCATGTCTCATCTCCTTAACCATTTTCTTAGACAAACACAAGATATTTTACCTTGACCACTGCATTTACCTTTTAAGTATTATTTGTTTCCAGTTGTGTACTCTCCAACTCATTTGCAAAAAAAAAAAAAAAAAAAAAAAAAAAGAAAAAAGAAAAGAAAAGAAAGAAAGAAAAATGCATCCTGGATAAAGAACCTGTATGCAGAATATATAAAGAAATTTCAAAACTCAGTAATAAGAAAATGAACAACCTAATCTAAAAAGAGCAAACAATTTGAATACTTCATAATATAAGATATAAGCCTGGCAAATAAACACATGAAATGATGGTCGATATAACAATTCATCAGAAAAAATCAAAAATCAAAATCACATATCACAACATACCCACCAGAATAAAGATAAAATATCTGATACATCTAGTGTTTACAAGAATGGGAAGCAATAGTAATTCTTAATGTCTTGCTGTGGGAATGCAAAATGATACAGATACCAACTTCTGAAAACAGATTGGCAGTATTTCAGAAGATTAATAGTATATTTATCATAGAATCTAGCAATCCCACTTCTAGGTATTTTTCGAAGTGAAATATGCGCACACATGAACATACATCAGTGTTCACAGGGGCATTATTTCATAATGGCCACATCTACTGGAAGATGAATAAAGACATTGTGATATATTCATACTATGGAAAACTCTTCATCATTAAAAAGGAATAGGGCTTCCCTGGTGGCGCAGTGGTTGAGAGCCCGCCTGCCGATGCAGGGGACACGGGTTCGTGCCCCGGTCCGGGAAGATCCCACATGCCGCGGAGCGGCTGGGCCCGTGAGCCATGGCCGCTGAGCCTGCGCGTCCGGAGCCTGTGCTCCACAACGGGAGAGGTCACAACAGTGAGAGGCCCGCATACCGCAAAAAAAAAAAGGAATAAAATATGAATACAGCAACAACATGGATGAATCTCAAAAACATTATAAGTAAAAAGAGTCAAATGGTACATACTGTGTGGTTCTCTTTATATAAAATTCAAGAAAGATCAAAGTTATAATGATACCATATGGATCATTGATTGCTTGGGCTTGAGGGTGAGAGTGGCTATATTATTGATAGTTTGCTAGGGCTGCCATAACAAAGTACCACGGACTGGGAGGCTTAAACAAAAGAATTATTTTCTCACAGTTCTGGAGGCTAAAAGTCTGAGATCAAGACATCTTTGGCAGAGCCGATGTTATATAATATCTAAAGACGTTGCATTAGTCATAAAGGTTAAAAAATAAAAAATACATAAAATTTTAAAAAGATAAAATTTAGACTGTATAGATATATAACCTGTATGTTGAGGATACTTTTTAAAGCAAGTTAGTAACCCAGAAATTATTCAGAAAATACATGATTGACCTTATATAAATAAACTTTTTCTTAGGGCAAAATATACCTGTCTCAGTTAGGATGCATTCAGCTTCAAGTACCAAGAAATCAAACTCATACAAACAATAAGGGAATTTATAGGCTCGCATGCCGGGAAGTCCAGAGGTAGGGTGGCTCGACCCAGTGTCTTTATCAGAACCATGCTCTGTGATTCTCCCATCTTTACCCACTTTTTTGAATTGGCCTTCCCAAGGCTGGTATCAAGATGGCTACAGCAGTTTCTCTGGAAGCAGCATCTATACTTGACAATGGCCAGGAGAAAAAGAGCCAATTTCTTCCAATGGTCCATTCTTAGAGTGAGGATAAAACCTTTCAGCAAGTTTCTTCTCACACCTCATTGGCCCCAACTGGCCACATTTCTGAATCCCCAGTGGGGAGGGATACGAATTGAAGGGCTTTGACCTAGGTGTGTATGCATACACATACAACCTGGTTTTCTCAGTGTGGGCGATTTTGTGTAATTTTTACTTTCTTCTTCAATATCAGATTGAATTTTTAGAAGTAAACATGTATTATTACTATAATCAGAAAAAATGATATAGCTTTTTTTTGGTAGAAAAAGTGTATTTCATAATAACAGAGAGCTGGGGAGTGTATGGACTTACATATATTTTCTTTTTGTCATTTCATTTCCATCTCTGTCCTGTCATGAAGTCTTTTTTTTTTTTAATGGAATCTTCCTTTTAAAATGGCCCCTAAAACATTATGTAGGCATGAGAAAAAATTTGCAATGAATTTAATTATGTTTTTAAACGTTAGCGGTTCAATGAACACTTACTTCTCCTCAAACTTCTCCACTTAGTTGGAACAACGGTATGGTGGACAGACAGGCCCGAATTACATTTCTGCGATTACACTTGTTTTATGCCCTTGAAACAATGATAAGTTACGCCCCTCTCATCTGAGAAGAAGAAACACGCTAGTTCCTTTTGATCTGATCCGTCCCAGAGCGACCATGAACCAATTCCTACGGAAGTCTCAGCATCCCAGCAGTGGGTGCGGGGAGAGGTATAGGGTGTCCCCAGACTCGCTTCAGAATTTGATCATCTCATCTCACCAGTTGTTTTTACTCGGACTCTCCTACCCCAGGAAATGCCACCAGCGACATCACGCAGAGTGCGCTATTTTTAGCACCGGGCCTGCCTGGGGAAACTGGAGAACTTGAACACTCCCGGACGAGGAAGTGGAAGAGAGCAAAGGCTTAAAGAGAGAAAGATGAGATGCTTTATCTTTTCCTCCTGTGATTTTATTTGGCAGCCAGTCATCCAGTTTGCAAGGTCTAGGAGATAACAGAGATAAAGTGCTGAGTGGCGAGAGAAGGCTGGGGAAGGGAAGACAGCGCGCTGTGGGAAGGAGTGCGGAGCATTTTTATGTGGAAAGAAGGAAAAGCTATGGAATTGAGTTACTTAAACACAGAGGGAAAGTTAAGGGCACAGAGGCTGTTTTGGGAGAAGTCAGTCAAGACCTGAAGTGAAAAGCTTTCAAAGTTAGGAAGGAGTGGCTAATAAAATCAGATACGACTTAGGATAGCTCTCCAGCCATGTGAATTTAGGCAAATTACTTATTAAATTTTGCCATCCGTAATGAGGCAATGCTCAAGATGGTTGTTATACTACATTACTTGGACACTGTCCACCTCTGTCTTGTAGTTTTTCAGCAAAGAGGGAAAACCTGAACTATCATGAACATGGATGGGTTAAGCGTGAGGGCAAACCAAAGTAAATCAATGTTATCTCCTTTAGACACTCTGTGCTAACTAAATGTAATAGATCCCAGGGGCAAGATTAAATAGAAGATAGGTAAAAGCATCAATATGAATGCAATTGAGGAATAAGAAAAAGCAATGTAGTGCATATAGCCTCAAGTTAATATTTAGCAAAGATTATTAAACTTCAAAACAAGAAAATATAAAATTAATATTATATTTGTGTATCCTAAGCAAAAGTTAAATAGCTCCCCGAAGATATACCCTCACCGGCCAGAACTTTACGGACTATGACTTCTAAGATCCTTCCAACTCTCAGGAAAAAAATAACATTATTATTCCTTTGCACCTAAAAACACAATGAATGTTGTCTCTTTTAGTCATACCTTTTCTTCAACTTGATTTTCTTCAGTTTTCCAGTGAAAAGCAGTTGACACTAAAAGTTCTGGCATATGGTATTTCCCAATCTGCATATATACATCAGCTCTACTCTTCAAGATGACTTAAGTTATTTTGGTTTTTAGAGAACTTGATAAGATTTTATAATTTGTACTTAAAAATTGTCAGCAACTTTCATTTACACTTCTTTCTTATTTTTAATTCTACAGGTTCTCCCAATATAGCTACATAAAATCCTCCTCAATGCAATCTAGGAAGAAGTAAATATGCAAAATTTTTTCTCCCTTACCTTTTCCCTGCCCTTGCAATAGTATCCCATTGACTGTATCCAAAACCTAAAATGAACAGAAATAAACTATAATTCTTTTCCCACGTGACTTGTTTGAGAGAAGATTCCAAACAACCTAAACTTCCCCCACCACTTTTAGGTGTTTGGAACTGAGAGATAGATGGATGAAAAAATATATATATGTGATGACAGATAGAAGGAGTCTAAAGGTGTCTGTTGCAGGATAAGTCCCCCAGGAAGTAGATTCTGAGATAGAGATTTGCGTGCAGAAAATTTATGGGAACTGGTCTTGGGATTGACACCAGTGGGGGAAGGGAAGGAGGCCAGATGGCGCGAAGAAGATGGGCTGTAATGCAGTCACAAGACTTCAGCCAACTCCTGGGATTAGGTTAGCAGAAGGGGCCCTTCTTTATACTGGATATGAGATATCGAAGGGAAGAGGTTTGAACCTAGGCAAGGAAGCTCTCTACAGCTGAGGGCAATTCCCAGAGAAAGCTGCAAGCTGATAGCTGTTAGCAGGCAAAATTCCTGTCTCCCCAGTGAATAAGACCTTTAGTCATGGAGTGGGAATCTAGGCAGTGCAGCACAGGATCCAGAAATCATGGAGAACAGGTGTCATCTTTGGGGCAGGTGCTCGCTATGAATGTGAGGTGGACTGACAGTTGAGATAACATTTGATTGGTCCCCTCCCGCACATACACATTTCTATACCCCATACTTTTCTGCCATTGTCTCAGCAGAAGGATGAAACAGCAGAATGCAGAGAACAGAGGGATCAATTCTTTGCTTTTGAGTTTCAAAAACTTTGGCCTTGGCAAAGACAAAATATTTGGAAGAAGGTAGAAAGTGTAAGAAGAGAAGTTTTCTCGACCCCTCCCAGACTAGATAAAGATTCCCTGGGCTTTGGTAGGGAAAGTATAGAGACTTAGAAGCCTGTAGATTCCTGGGGTACAACTTGGGGAGCTGAGAGCACAGGAGTGAAGAAGATAAGACCTCTGTATCTCAAAGAATTTACAGGGAAGATGCATTCAACAAATAAATGCGATAAAGTGAATTGATTATTATGATAGAACATACAGGAAGGGGACCTAGCCTGTCTTATGAATCTGGAAACAACTCACTAAAACAGGATATTAACTGGAAACCTGCAGCATAAGCAGATATTGTCGAGATGGAGAGAAAAAATTGTTTCAGGGAAAAGGATGATCTGTGGAAAAACGTGGAGGAAGAGAATGTGGCCTGTTTTAGAAGTCGAGAGAAGACGAGATGATTACTGGAATGCAGAAGAAGAAGAATGGTAGGAAAGGTAGGCAAGCCTGTTAGGAATTTAGTGCTGTAATCAAGAAGGGAAGAGATGGTGGTCCATCTCTGTAGCATTCAGAGCTAGGCAGGAGTTGAGTTCTCTCTCCAACTCTCCATTGGAAATACTTTAGGTCAAAAATTGCTGAGATATGGATAATTCTATTAGAATAATAAAATACTGCAATTAGCTTGCTCAGCCATTTGCTAGGTGTATGACTTTAGGTAAGTCATTTTTCTAGGCCTCAGTTTATTGCACATATAATGAAGCTAATTCATGAATGATAAGTAGAGGTGGATTTCTTAGGAAGCCTATGAAGCTTGGCTTCAAGGCCTCTTATTTGCTTAGATTCCTTTCCAAGGCCCTGTGAAGGGCCCTGGTAATTTTTCATTATTTTCCTCCCCCAATCATATAAATTTCAAACCCCACCATACCTAGCTCTGCCTCTACTGATAGGATTTTATGAGAATGAAATAAATAATAAATGTAAAGTACTTAACCCAAGCCCTGGCAGCTACTGCTATCACCATTATTGTTAATAATAGTACTAATCATTTTTATAGAAATGACTGTAAAGACCTTAATCAAAATTTAAAAATCAAACTTCAAAAGCAATAAGAATGAATGAAAAATATACATTTTTCTGGTTTTTATAGGGTTTTGTTTTACAATATTAATAAAATTTTAAACACTTTCATATTTATTTTTTAATTATAAAGGTAGTGTACGCTTGTTATAAAAATCCAAACAATATAGTTAAAAATAGAAATCTTGAGTTAGAAGAGGGAGCAAGATGATGGAGTAGGAATATCCCGAGCTTACCTCTTCCAGCAGAGCAACTATCTCTGAGAACAACCTGAAATCTAGCAGAAAAGATTTCCCACAACAAAAGATATAAAGAAGGAACCACAATGAAATGAGTAGGAGCAGTGGAGATGTAATCTAGCCAGGACCCACCCTCCTGGTGTGGCGACCCATAAGCCGGAAGGCTATCCCGACCACGGAGGTCCTTCCCAAGGAGGGAGGGGTCTGAGCCCCACATCAGGCTCACCAGCCCAGGAGTCCTGAACTGGGAAGTTGAGTACCCAAATGTCTGACTTTGAGAACCAATGGAGCTTACATTCAGGAGAGCTGGAAGGCTGTAAGAAACTGAGATTCTGCTCTTAAAGGGCATACATAAAAACATTCGCTCCAAGTCCCAGCACAGAGGCACCAGTCTGAATGGCACCTGGGTCGGACCTACTTGCTGATCTTGGAGAGCCTCCCAGACAAGCAGGAGGCAGCTGGGAAACCTCCTGGGGACTGAGATGCTAGTGGCAACCATTTGGGGGGAATTTCATTCTACCACATTGATACCAGCGCTGGTGGGAGACATTTTGAAATCCTCCCTCTAGCCTATTAGTGCCAGGGGCCTGCCTCACCCACCAGTGTACCCATAGCAGTCAGATGTCATCGGGCCTTGCAGCTAGCTGGGCAGGGACCAGCCCCACCTATCAGCACACCTAGAGCATTCAGCCTCATTACAATAGAAGGGTGCACACAGTCAACATAGGAGACACCCCTGGAGCATGTGGCTATGGTGGCTAGAGGGTACCATGCTGCTGGACTCCATAGGACATCTCCTACGTAAGGCTACTTCTCTGAGATCAGGAGGCATAAAAGACCTACTTAGTACATAGAAATAAACACAGAGAATTAGGCAAAATGAGGACAGAGGAATACATTTCAAATGAACAAAAATGGCCAAAAACCTGAAAAAGAGCTAAACAAAATGGAGATAAGCAATCTTCCCAATGCAGAGTTCAAAGTAATGATTATAATGGTGTTCACCAACCTTGGGAGAAGAATAGATGAATACAGTAAGAACTTCAACAAAGAATTAGAAAAAATTTATATTGCTAAAGGATGCAATAACTGAATATATAAAACTGAATAACTGATATATAAAACTGAATATATAAAACTGAATAACTGAATATATAAAACTGAATAACTGATATATAAAAATATATATTGCTAAAGGATGCAATAACTGAAATGAAATATACACTAGAGAGAATCAGTGGTAGATTAGATGACAGAAAAGAGCAGATCAGTGATCTGGAAGACAGAGTAGTCAAAATTACACAAGCTGAAGAGAAAAAAAAAGACAAAGGATTTTTTAAAAATGAGGATAGTTTAAGGAACATCAGAGACAACATAAAACATACTAACATTCACATTATGGGGGTCCCAGAAGAGAAAAGAGAGAAAGGGTAGAACATTTATTTTAAAAATCATGGTTGAAAACTTCCCTAATGTAGGGGAGCAAAGAGATATCCAGCTCCAGGAAACACAGAGAGTCCCAAACATGATGAACACAAAGAGGTCTACACCAAGACACATCATAATTAAAACAGCACAAGGTAAAGATAAAAAGAAAATTTTAAAGGCAGCAAGAGAAAAACAACTAGCACATACAAGGGAACCTCCATAAGTACATCAGCTGAATTTTTAGCAGAAACTTCACAGGCCAGAAGGGAGTGGCATGACATATTTAAAGTGCTAAAAGGAAAAAACCTATAACCAAAAATACTTTACCTGGCAAGGTTATCATTCAGAATTGAAGGAGAGATAAAATGTTTTACAGACAAGTAAAACCAAAAGAGTTTATTACCACTATTCTGGCCCTACAAGAAAACGTTAAACGTTTTCTTTAAGTGGAAAAGAAAAGATCATAACTAGAAATACAAAAATATGCAAAAGAAATACTCTCACTGGTAAAGGCAAATATAAAGTAAAGGCAATAGATCAGCCACTTAAAAAACTACGATGAAGGTTAAAAGACAAACGTCGTGAAATCAACTACAACTACACTAAACAGTTAAGGGACACACAAAGTAAAAAGATGTAATATATGATGTCAAAAACATAAAAGGTGGAGGAGAAGTAAAAATTTACTACTTTTGGAATGCATTCAAACTGAAGCAACTATCAGCTTAAAACTATCTAGTATATATAGGTCAATATACATAAACCTCATGGTAACCACAAACAAAAAACCTACAATAGATACACAAAAAATAAAAAGAAACCCAAACTCAACACTAAAGAAAATCATCAAATCACAAGGGAAGAGACTAAAAGAAGAAGAAAGGAACAGAGAAGAACTACAAAAACAACTAGAAAACAGTTAACAAAATGGTAATAAGTACATACCTATCAATAATCACTTTAAATGGAAAAGGACTAAATGCTCCAATCAAAAGACAGGGTGGATAAAAAGATTTAAAAAAAAAACAAAAAACAAGACCCAGAACATTATGCTGACTACAAGAGATATGCTGACTACAAGAGACTCACTTCAGATCTAAAGATATACACAGACTGAAAGTGAAAGGATGGAAAAATATAGTCCATGTAAATAGAACAGAAAGAAAGCTGGAGTAGCTGTACTTACATCAGACAAAATAGACTTTAAAACAAAGACTGTAGCAAAAGACAAAGAGGGCATTACATAATGATAAAGGGGTCAATCCAAGAAGAGATATAACATTAATAAATATTGGCATTGGGGTGCTGCTATGGCTTCCAGTGGGGCCGGCGTGATCGCTGCGGGCTCGGTAAATGAAGCTCCCGAAATCCCAGACAATGTGGGAGACTGGCTTCGCGGCGTCTACTGCTTCGCCACCAATAGGAATGACTTCCGCAGGAACTTGATCCTCAATTTGGGACTCTTTGCTGCCGGAGTTTGGCTGGCCAGGAATTTGAGTGACATTGACCTAATGGCACCTCAGCCTGGGGTGTAGCCGTAAAGACACATGGAACCCCTGTGCTGTACTCGAACCTTCCAAAAACAGAGTCTCCGATCTATGACCGTCACAAGACTTGCCCTGATGGCAGCTGAAGTTTGATTCAGATGGGCACCTTTCCTTCCCTGCTTGATTTCCTTTTCTTTGCTGAGTCCACTCAGAACACCCTTCTCTGGTCAGCAGGTAGGATTCAGCTAAAGTGTTGTCCTGTGTTCTGTAAAGTTCTGTATATAGTTCCAAAGTTTCTGCAGGGGATGATCTTTGCTCTTGTCCTGAGGAATATTCTAATGGTATTTTAACAAATAAAGACTGTACACAAAATAAATAAATAAATAAATATTTATGCACCTAAGATAGGATCACCTAATATATAAAGCAAATACTAACAGACATAAAGGGAGAAATTGACAGTAATACAATAATAGTAGATAGATCATGGATAAATGGATAGATCAACCAGATAGAAAATCACTAAGGAAACATAGGCCTTAAACAACACATTAGATCAGAAGAACATAATAAATTTATACAGAACATTCCATCCAAAACGTAGAATACACATTCTTTTCAAATGCACATGGAACATTCTCCAAGATAGATCACATGCTAGGCCACAAAACAAGTCTCAATAAATTTTAAAAGACTGAATTCTTACCAAGCATCCTTTCCAACCACAACAATTTGAAACCAGAAATCAATTACAAGAAGAAAAATGGAAAAAACACAAACACTTGGAGGCTAAAAAAAAACCAACATGCTACTAAACAACCAATTCGTCAACAAAAAAAACAAAGAGGAAATCAAAAAATACCTTGAGAAAAATGAAATTGAAATATAATGTACAAAAATCTAAAGGACACAGCAAAAGAAATTCTAAGAGGGAAGTCTACAGCAACAGAGGCTTACCTCAAAAAATAAGAAAAATCTCAAATAAACAATCTAACATTACACCTAAAGGAACTAGGAAAAGAAAAAACAAAGTTAGTAGAAGGAAGGAAATAATAAAGATCAGAGCAGGAAGAAATGAAAAGGAGACTAAAAAAATTGAAAAGATCAGTGAAACTAGGAGCTTGTTCTTTGAAAAGATACACAGAATTGATAAATCTCTAGCCAGACTCATCAAGAAAAAAAAGTCCCAAATAAACAAAATCAGAAATGAAAGAGAAATTACTAATGATACTGCAGAATACAAATGATCATAAAAATTACTATGAACAATTATATGCCAACAAATTGCACAACCTAAAAGAAATGAGTAAGTTCCTAGAGATACATAATCTCTTAAGACTGAATCTGGAAGAATTAGAAAACCTGAACAGACCAATTATCAACAGTGAAACTGAATCAGTAATCAAACGATTCCCAACAAAAAAAAAGGCCAGAACCAAACAGCTTCACAGGTGAAGTCTACCAAACATTTAAAGAAGAGTTAATACTATTCCCCCTCAATTTCAAAAAAAAATTGAAAGGAAGGAACACTCCTAAATTCTTTCTATAAGTGCAGCATTACCCTGTTACCAAAACCAGACAAAGACACTACAAAAAAATTATAGGCCTATATCACTAATGAACATAGATGCAAAGATCTTCAGCAACATACTAGCAAACTGAATACAACAATACATTAAAAGGATCATAAACCATGACCAAGTGGGATTTATCCCAGGGATCTAAGGATGGTTCAATATCCTCATATCAATCAGTGTGATACACCATACTAATAAGATGAAAGATAAAAATCATGTGATCATCTCAATAGATGCAGAAAAAACATGTGACAAAATACTATACTTCAATTTAAAAAAAGAAATGCAAAATGAAAAAGAAATTACTGAAAAACCAAAAAAAGGAAAAAATCTTGAGTTAAAAATAAAAATCTCCTTTCTTTTTCTCCCCTTCCTGACCATTGCTCTTTCCTTCCCTAAAACATTCTTCCACCAGTGTAACCATGAATTAATAGTTGGGTGGATATATTTTTCCCAAATCTTAAAATATAGTTTACAGGGGCTTCCCTGGTGATGCGGTGGTTAAGAATCCACCTGCCAACACAGGGGACACGGGTTTGAGCCCTGGTCCAGGAAGATCCCACATGCCATGAAGCAACTAAGCGCATTTGCCACAACTACTGAGCCTGTGCTCTAGAGCTTGTGAGCCACAGCTATTGAGCCCACATGCCACAACTCCTGAAGTCTGTGCTCCACAACAAGAGAAGCCACTGCAATGAGAAGCTCGCACACTGTAGCGAAGAGTAGCCCCTGCTCGCCACAACTAGAGAAAGCCTGTGCACAGCAACAAAGACCCAATGCAGCCAAAAATAAATAAATAAAAACAATTAATATATATATATATATATATGTAGTTTACATTTAAAAGTAAAGATTTCTATCTCACAAACAATAGAAAATCTTTTGTTTTTTAAAGTTCCCTCTCAGTTGAAAACTGGCACAAAAGAGCAACACCAAACAGATAACTAAATGGGCACACACACACACACACACACACACACACGTTTCTAGTAGTTTCCACAAATCACAAAGCACAGAATTTAAGGAAACCAGGACTGTCTTCTTAAAGATTTTGCCAACTCACCAAACCATTTTACTAAGTGTTATCAGAGAACGTTTGCTAAACAACATTGCACGCATCACATCAAAGTCAACCCTTGCTGAAGACCAGTGTTTCAGCCTGTTCTACAGGTCAGGGTGTGAAAGGCAATGGAAAGCAACCTTAAATAAGGGAAGGGAGATTGTATCAGCCTCATGTCTTTTTAATTTTTCTGCTTAGTTGTAAATATTATGTATGTGGTTCCTGTATTGAGGAAGAAATAAAAACTAGTGTTGCCTTGTATGCATTTTTAAAAATTCAGGAGTATGCCAAAAGAGGCTGATATATTAACTATTAGAAGAAGTTTTAGAATATGCATATATGTATTATACAAAATGTGTATTACAGGCATTGTAAAGACTTTTTGGCAAATTTGTAGGTAATTTTTTGCTACCATTATAAATACTGCCCCAGAATTATTTCCAGTGCTTGATGTAAAATTCTGCCTGCAAAAGATACAGTCACCCAAGAGTTAAATAGATGACACCTCTTAAAACTTCGCAACCAAAAGGAGAGATGGTAAAAATTTCTGAATGTTATTTACTGAAGACCTTTGTGACACATTATTCCAAAAAAAATCATTTTTCAGAGAGAACATAGATGATTAATCTTGTAGGTTAATTCTTAGAAGCTTTTCATAAATGCTTTTCTACATGAACACATTTTATGAACTTTCTAATTTAATTTATTAAGTCGAATTAAAAATTAAAGAACAGGGGACTTCCCTGGCAGTCCAGTGGTTAAGACTCCATGCTTCCAATGCAGCAGGCGCAGCTTTGATCCCTGGCCGGGGAACTAACATCCCACATGCCTCATGGTGTGGCAAAAAAAAAAAAAAAAAATTAAAGAACAGCTACAGTTCATAGGATTTACACAGAATTTTGCATATATCTATGTATTCATAAAGGGCAATGGATTTGTAGCTTAATGTAATAAATGTGAATAAATTAAGCTACAATTACATATTATTTTCTCTAATTTATGAATTTGATGTCTTACTGTTTTACGATTATGTATATAAATAAAGCAGTTTATTTAAAATATTAACTTGTAAGGGAAATATATCAGTTTACAAAGAACCTAAATTTATAATGTATACTGTAGAGAGAAACCTGTAATATTGCATAATATGTTTTTATAAAAGAGTATGACTTAAGAAAATTGAAATCATCTCAAGTATCTTTTCCGACTGCAACACTATGAGACTAAATATCAATTACAGGAAAAAATCTGTAAAAGATACAAACACATGGAGGCTAAACAATACACTACTTAATAACCAAGAGATCACTGAAGAAATCAAACAGGAAATCAAAAAATACCTAGAAACAAATGACAATGAAAACACGACGACTCAAAACCTATGGGATGTGGCAAAAGCAGTTCTAAGAGGGAAGTTTATAGCAATACAATCCTACCTTAAGAAAGAAGAAACATCTCAAATGAACAACCTAACCTTACACCTAAAGCAATTAGAGAAAGAAGAACAAAAAACCCCAAAGTTAGCAGAAGGAAAGAAATCATAAACATCAGATCAGAAACAAATGAAACAGAAATGAAGGAAACAATAGCAAAGATCAATAAAACTAAAAGCTGGTTCTTTGACAAGATAAACAAAATTGCTAAACCATTAGCCAGACTCATCAAGAAAAAAAGGGAGAAGACTCAGATCAATAGAATTAGAAATGAAAAAGAAGTAACAACTGACACTGCAGAAATACAAAGGATCATGAGAGATAACTACAAGCAACTATATGTCAATAAAATGGACAACCTGGAAGAAATGGACACATTCTTAGAAATGCACAACCTTCTGAGACTGAACCAGGAAGAAATAGAAAATATGAACAGACCAATCACAAGCACTAAAATTGAAACTGTGATTTAAAATCTTCCAACAAACAATAGCCTAGGACCAGATGGCTTCACAGGCGAATTCTATCAAACATTTAGAGAAGAGCTAACACCTATCCTTCTCAAACTCTTCCAAACTATAGCAGAGGGAGGAACACTCCCAAACTCATTCTATGAGGCCACCATCACCCTGATACCAAAACCAGACAAAGATGTCACAAAGAAAGAAAACTACGGGCCAATATCACTGATGAACATAGACGCAAAAATCCCCCCAAAAATACTAGCAAACAGAATCCAACAGCACATTAAAAGAATCATACACCACGATCAAGTGGGGTTTATCCCAGGAATGCAAGGATTCTTTAATATACGCAAATCAATCAATGTGATACACCATATTAACAAATTGAAGGAAAAAAACCATATGATCATCTCAATAGATGCACAGAAAGCTTTCAACAAAATTCAACATCGATTTATTATAAAAACCCTTCAGAAAGTAGGCAGAGAGGGAAATTTCCTCAACATAATAAAGGCCACATATGACAAACGCACAGCCAACACCGTCCTCAATGGTGAAAAACTGAAACCATTTCCACTAAGATCAGGAACAAGATAAGGTTGTCTACTCTCACCACTATTATTCAACATATTTTTGGAAGTTTTAGCCACAGCAATCAGAGAAGAAAAAGAAATAAAAGGAATCCAATTGGAAAAGAAGAAGTAAAGTTGTCACTGTTTGCAGATGACATGATACTATACATAGAGAATCCTAAAGAGGCTACCAGTAAAGTACTAGAGCTAATCAATGAATTTAGTCAAGTAGCAGGATACAAAATTAATGCACAGAAATCTCTTGCATTCCTATACACTAATGATGAAAAATCTGAAAGTGAAATTAAGAAAAAACTACCATTTACCATTGCAACAAAAAGAATAAAATATCTAGGAATAAACCTACCTAAGGAGACAAAAGACCTGTATGCAGAAAATTATAAGACACTGATGAAAGAAATTAAAGATGATACAAATAGATGGAGAGATATACCATGTTCTTGGATGGGATGAATCAACGCTGTGAAAATGACTCTTCCAAAGCAGTCTACAGATTCAATGCAATCCCTATCAAACTACCACTGGTATTTTTCACAGAACTAGAACAAAAAATTGCACAATTTGTATGGAAACAAAAAAGACCCCGAATAGCCAAAGCGATCTTGAGAACGAGAAACGGAGCTGGAGGCATCAGGCTCCCTGACTTCAGACTCGACAAAGCTACAGTAATCAAGACAGTATGGTACTAGCACAAAAACAGAAATATAGATCAATGGAACAGGATAGAAAGCCCAGAGATAAAACCACACACATATGGTCACCTTATCTTTGATAAAGGAGGCAAGAATATACAGTGGAGAAAAGACAGCCTCTTTGATAAGTGGTGCTGGGAAAACTGGACAGCTACATGTAAAAGTATGAAATTAGAACACTCCCTAACACCATACACAAAAATCAACTCAAAATGGATTAAAGACCTAAATGTAAGGCCATACACTACCAAACTCTTAGAGGAAAACATAGGCAGAACACTCTATGACATAAATCTCAGAAAGATCCTTTTTGACCCACCTCCTAGAGAAATGGAAATAAAAACAAAAATAAACAAATGGGACCTAATGAAACTTAAAAGCTTTTGCACAGCAAAGGAAACCATAAACAAGACCAAAAGACAACCCTCAGAATGGGAGAAAGTATTTGCAAATGAAGCAACTGACAAAGGATTAATCTCCAAAATTTACAAGCAGCTCATGCAGCTCAATATCAAAAAAACAAACAACCCAATCCAAAAATGGGCAGAAGACGTAAATACACATTTCTTCAAAGAAGATATACAGATTGCCAACAAACACATGAAAGAATGCTCAACATCATTAGAGAAATGCAAATCAAAACTACAATGAGATATCATCTCACACCAGACAGAATGGCCATCATCAAAAAATCTACAAACAATAAATGCTGGAGAGGGTGTGGAGAAAAGGAAACCTTCTTGCACTGTTGGTGGGAATGTAAACTGATACAGCCACTATGGAGAACAGTATGGAGGTTCCTTAAAAAACTACAAATAGAACTACCATATGACCCAGCAATCCCACTACTGGGCACATACCCTGAGAAAACCATAATTCAAAAAGAGTCATGTACCACAATGTTCATTGCAGCTCTATTTACAATAGCCAGGACATGGAAGCAACCTAAGTGTCCATCAACAGATGAATGGCTAAAGAAGATGTGGCACATATATACAATGGAATATTACTCAGCCATAAAAAGAAATGAAATGGAGTTATTTGTAGTGAGGTGGATAGACCTAGAGTCTGTCATACAGAGTGAAGTAAGTCAGAAAGAGAGAAACAAATACTGTATGCTAACACATATATATGGAATCTAAGAAAAGACAAAAGGTCATGAAGAATCTAGGAGCAAGACAGGAATAAAGACACAGACCTACTAGAGAATCTACTTGAAGATATGGGGAGGGGGAAGGGTAAGCTGTGACAAAGTGGGAGAGTGGCATGGACATATATACAGTACCAAACGTAAAATAGATAGCTAGCAGGAAGCAGCCGCATAGCACAGGGAGATCAGCTTGGTGCTCTGTGACCACCTAGAGGGGTGGAATACAGAGGGTGGGAGGGAGGGAGACGCAAGAGGGAAGAGATATGGGAACATATGTACATGTATAACTGATTCATTTTGTTATAAAGCAGAAACTAACACACCATTGTAAAGCAATTATACTCCAATAAAGATGTTTAAAAAAAAAAAGAGTATGACAACTTTAAACATGCAAGGAAAGTTTTCATTTGAGTAATTAAAATTCAAGGTCATCTTAAGACAGATTTCCATGGTAAAATCATAGTTGACCTGTTTTCACTTTGTATATATAGTAGCACAAAGTCTGTTTTCTCTTGTGCAGTTATATACTTAGCAGAGAACACACACACACACACATTTTCCACATTTATTTCTTTTTCTGCTAGTTTGGTTTGTACACAAACCAACTTGCAGTCCAACCACTAGTAGAGTTTTGTTGTAAGCAATGAAAAAAAACTCTACCACTTCAACAGTAAAGAAATTTGTTGGAAGGATATCGGTTAGCTTCCAAAATCAAAGATAGAGCTGATGAGCCATCCTGGTAAGGACAGATCCTAGAACAGTTCCAGGAATCTAGGTAGGAGGAATCCATGGACATCATCGTTAGAAAGCTTATTGGAGTGAATCTGTGCTCGCCATTTTCTGTCTCAGAGCCACTCTGCTCAGGAACCAGTTCACAGGGAGAGAGTCTGATCTGCCTAACCAAGTTCACAAGGCCACACCTTGACTGGGGGGATCTGGATGTCTTCCCTGAAATTACCACAAAGAAGGCTGGCAGTTGGGAAGACATAGACCTCCAAAGGGAAATCGAGGTGTGGTTACCAGAAAGGGGACAAGATTCTGGGCAGGCAAAAGCAGTGCATGTTTTTAGATTCTAAAATGTAGGATACCATGACATTTATTTGTAATTGCTATATATGGCTTTGATCATTTGTAGTTAAAACATTCATGCGGGAGGATATTTTAACCAGCAAGGCTTTTTATTAAGAATAATGAGTACGAGGGGCCTCCCTGGTGGCGCAGTGGTTAAGAATCCACCTGCCAGTGCAGGGAATATGGGTTCGAGCCCTGGTCTGGGAAGATCCCACATGCCGGGGAGCAACTAAACCTGTGCCCCACAGCTACTGAGCCTGCACTCTGGAGCCCACGAGCCACAGCTACTGAGCCCAAGTGCCACAACTACTGAAGCCCGCATGCCTACAGCCCGTGCTTTGCAACGAGAGAAGCCACCGCAATGAGAAGCCCGTGCACCGCAACGAAGAGTAGCCCCTGCTCGCCACAACTAGAGAAAAGCCTGCGTGCAGCAACAAAGACACAGGGTAGCCAAAAATAAAATAAATAAAATAAATTTATATTAAAAAAAAGAATAATGAATAATAAAAACAAGGACATTTCTTACTTATCCTATTTCCCTCCTCCATTCACTTGTTACTCCTCCGCTTTCAATGGAACATGCAAGCCTTATATGGAAAATCTCTTTGTGTGAATATGTATAGAGTACAAGCCAGGAGACCTAGACTGTATTTCCAGTTGTTTCTCTAATACACTAGGAGATCTTGGCTAGTTAAAACTTTTTTAGGTTTAATTTCTTCATTTGTAAAACAAAGGTATTAAGGTATAAGAAGTTCCAGAGACCATATTCATTCTGTGGTCAGACAGTGGCAGGCAGAGCTCTGTGCTACTGGTTCCTGCCACCCTTTCCCAGGGTCAGGCCACGCTACAGAGGAACCACGGCCCTGTGCTTACAATTCCTGGAGGTTGACAAGTGGTGGGAGACTCTCCAGCCTCTGCTGAGCAGTTGGGATGAGTCCACTCACTCATTCGTACCATCATTCAATCAATCAATCATTTGCCAAGCATCAGGCGATGCAGGTGAGAGCCACTGCTCTCAGGAAGCTCACAGATTCTGGTTCAAAGAATTCCTAAGGAAGAAACAAGATCTTGTGAATCTGAAGAAACCTACAGGAAAAAGAGAAAGAGTCATGTACAGACCAACCAAGCCTAATTATGCTAATTGTAGTAGTTGGGCACACGTAAGGGCTTATGGGAGCAAGGAGGGCTCCCTCTCCACTACAGGAGAGGGTTAGGGGCCAGGGATTATTCTGAGGGGACTGAAAAAAGAACTAGGAGTTTGGTTCATTCATTCATTCATTCATTCATTCAATCTTTAGGAGCACCTTTGTGAAGTCACTGTGTTAGGCAATGAAAATGGCCATGAGAATGAAAGACAAACAGTCTAGGAGATGGGAATGAGGGTGCCGGGAGGAGAGGAAAGAAAAGGGGTTTTAGACAGAAAAGTCAAAAAACGGTATACCTGCAGCTGTCACTATATAAAAGCAAAACAATACGAAATGGCTGACACTTAGTGATTGCGCTTTGCTAGGTACAATTTTAATTGCTTGCTGTGTATCAATTTATCTTTTAAACAGGCATTGTTATTATTCCTGTTTTACAGTTGAGAAAACGATAGAGCTGAAGCAATCTGCCCAGGGTAATGTTCTAAAAATGCAGCAGGTTTGGGATTTGAAGCCAGACAAGTTGGATTCTAGGGTCTGGGGTCTGGGCATTTAACCCCCTATGCTATACCACCTCTCTGCACATATGTAATAGCTGAGCAATCATCCAATACAAATGTAGTAGGGTTTGTCTGTTTTACACCAATTCTTAATACTGAGGCAGTTTAGAAGAATAAATTAGTACCCATAGCTATAATATTCTTCTAAAAATTACACTATCATTTCCTTTATATTGCTTCTTTTTTTTTTTTTTACCCTAGGGCTAAATCTCCCCCAAATTCAGCCTTTATGACAGAATCTTTGGCCAGAAATGAACACTTGGCTAGAACTGAGAAAAATCTGATCTATTTGGATTTTCTTGGGTTAGCAAAAGGAAACTTCTTTTGAAAATTGAAAAGTGTGGTTATTTTGTTTGTATGAAAAATAGTGACTCTGGGTCATATGAATTCCTAAGTGAGAAACAAGATCTTGTGAATTTGAAGAAAACCTGAAGGAAAATACATCAATGTACAATTGTAGAACAACTGGTCACCTTTCCCCACTCAGATTTAAGCTGTACCATTATCATTAAGAGTTATATAATTTCGTATTCATTACAGGGTCTTTTGTTAGTACCACTTGTTTTTATAACAACTATGAATTTATATAAGTACGTTATCTGGAGATACATAGTCATGTGACTAATTTTGTTTTGGGTTTTGTTGGTTTTTAATTGGTAACAAAGAATTTAAGGACTAAAATCATCAAAAATTAAACAGCATGGCATGCACAATACCACATTAGTCATACAACACAAACAAGTTTGAGGGCTCGTGTAGGAGATAACTCTTTGGTCACAATAGAATAATGTTCTATTAAATAATGAAAATCTTCACTCTAAAGCCTAAACTTTTTCTCTCAGAATTCTTTCTAGACCCTCACAATCTGTAGATCTCTTTTCTTCCTCTGAACTTCAAAGATACTCACTCTCTCTTCAACCTATTTGGCCCTCATCGCACCCTGCCTGAATGGTAAATGACTGTTGTTTACGTATACATTGTTATTATCTTGCTGGAGTATAAAGTCTCCCAAGACAGGGACAGTGGTTCACATTTCTCTGCATCCTCTAGAACAATTGAGCACGTAGTAGGCGCTCAGTTAGTATGTATTAATAAGATATCTGATTAACTAGAATGTTACACTGGATAATTCAGGCTAAAAAATTTCATTCAAGAACACTATTTAAACGGCCTGGCAGTCTACATTAAATCAAATGGGTGACTTCAAAATTCCATTTCACATTATACACACATATCTGAATAAATGCATCAGGAAAGTCAGATTTAAATCAAACAATTGTCTTAGCTGTAAAAACAATGTTGACATATGAGCCTTATCTTCTATTTCCCTCATTTATTTTTTCTCAGCATTAATTCTACTCCCAGGAAAAGCCCAATGAGTGCTGTGTGATTTTTGAATGCACTCCTACATGACTACAGCTTTGCAAATGTTCTGTTTTATCATTACTTCCAAAAATGTAGTCTGATAGATTTCTACATCTCTTTTTCATACTCTATTTTTAAATAAATAATTTGAAACCAGAAAAAAAAAATCAATTGTCCCCAGATAATGTAAGAAAGTAAAAACAAAGTATCTTTCCTGGTAAGTAAGCCACATTTTCTATATGTCACTAAACCCCACCCCTTCTCTTTCTTTTGGGACTTTATCCTGGTTTCTAGAGTTGTATGAATACAGCTGGTGGATCTAGAAGATTAAGTTTTGCCAATGGTACAAAGTTGAACAATTTCAAAGTTTCTCTGACATTTGGATGAAACTCCAAATGGTATTTTCATGTCATGCTCATAATAGTAGTTGCCCACACTCACCTTTTCACAAGTGACAAACACACTGGCTTTGATACAGAGTTTTCACCCTCCGGCTCTTTGCCAAGCTATGCATATGTATGGCAGACAGGAACTCTGGATGCTTTAGATCTGGTAAACAGATTTCAAATGCTTAGTTTATGTCACAATCCCCTTGGAAGTTTTGTAACGTTATGATAAATGGCAAGACAATTGTCTTCTCAGGCATTTACATAAGGCAGCTCTCTGTCTAGCCCAATTATTCCACTTGCATCAAGTAAAAAACCCACAGTGAACACAGAGCTTGTTGTGCAGGGTTTTAGTAAGGGCCTGACCTTGTAGACACTGGGCTCACAGTCAAGCAGCGTCAGCCTTGGGCAAAGGCAGTGATCGTGCCAGGCCTTGTTGTCAGGCAAAGCTCAAGGCTTGGAACCTGATCTTCAACCCACCTGGTTCTGTGAAAAGAAGAACAATGATTAGCATTTTAAAATCAAAAATACTTCCAGTGTATGTCAGCTTGCTGGGCTTAAGTCACAAGTTACTACACAGCTATAAATAAGGCCCCAGTCACACTGATCAAGGTTGTTCCATGCTAGCAATTTCCCAATTTATTGACAATGAAAGACTCAAAATTTTGGTGCTCATGTATGCTTGGATGAAGGTACTCACTAAAGAAATAACCTCACATACATCTTAAACTTGCACAATGTTATATGCCAATTATATCTCAATACAAACATAAAAAAGAAACATTAAAAAATGAAATGACCTCACAAATTAATTGAATTCTGTAAGCAATGATTAAAATTTGATTTGTGGCTTGAAAAAAACTATACCCAGGCTCCAATAACACTAATAAGAAATTAGAGAAATTAAAGCATTTTAATTGTAAGATTATAAAGAACAATATATAATTTAAAGTAAACATGCATTTTATAATTGTGTTAGAAAACATGTCATAGCAAAAGACCCCAACATTTTAAATCAGTAAACTGATTTCTTTTTTAATTACTAAGTACCTATTTAATATTACAGCTGATATTCCTAATTCCTACTTCAAATACACTCTGAAACTTTGTTTTTAAGATATACAATTTGAAAAATAAAGACCATTTTATTTTTTTGTTTTGGCGGTACGCGGGCCTCTCACTGTTGTGGCCTCTCCCGTTGCGGAGCACAGGCTCCGGACGCGCAGGCTCGGCGGCCATGGCTCACGGGCCCAGCCGCTCCGCGGCATGTGGGATCTTCCCGGACCGGGGCACGAACCCGCATCCCCTGCATCGGCAGGCGGACTCTCAACCACTGCGCCACCAGGGAAGCCCTAAAGACCATTTTAGACAGCTCTATCGAGGCAAAGAAAAGAATACGGCCAGTGTTTTTCAATAGTCAGGCATCTTAAATTCTGGGGACCACTTTCAAATTTGCATCTCCATCTCATTTTAGAACCCCAGCCCCAAAGAGCCAACTGCTTCTCCAGGGTTCCACGTGGACTTCTCATGGGAATTTCAAACTCAGCAAGTCCCAGGTGAACTCCGTGTGCCTTCGCCCTACGCACCTGCTCGCAGTGTCTCAGGCGTAGCTTGTTCAGGTAAAAGGCACCACCAGCTGCTTAAGCCAGAAAACTGGACTGGTTCTGAGCTCCTCTTCATCTGTCTCGATGTCCACTCAGTCCCCAAAATCTGTCACCTGCACTCGCCAAATAGATCTTGCATCCATCCTCTTCCCCCGGCTCCCTTGGACTCCATCACCGTCACCTTAGGGGCTCCGCTCACCTCTCCTGCCTCATCCCCCGCCGCTCCTTTGCGCGCCTTCTCAGGTGCAGCGCAAGCATGCGCAGAGCGTGCAGCGCAAGCATGCGCAGATCCCGCAGCGCGCAATCCTCTTCCCTTCCAGGCCTTAGCCCCGTGCTGTCCGCTTGTCCGGGAGCATCTTCACCCAGCCGCTGCTTACTCCTTCGGGTGTCAACTTAGATGTTACCATGAAGCCCCTCTGGCACCCCCCCCCCCCCATTCACTTCTGTGTTCTCCAGGACAACCTCCCACATTGCAGATCCTCCGTGAATATGTATTAAGGAGATGTTTGATCAACTAGACACACACTGGCAGGTTCAGGATAAAAACTACCATTCCCCTCCCCCCCCCGCCCCGCCCCGCCCCGCCCTTCCTCTGCATTCCCATACCGCCCCCATTATGGTGCGTTTGTTTTAAAGGTCCATTGAGTTGTCTGTGTTCCTACGGATGGTTAGCAAGGGCCCCTTTATTACCTGACAAAGAACCTGGCACCTACCAGGTGCCGTAAATATGAACGAATTAACCCATTTATATTTATGGCACCTGGTCCTTCAGAATTCCTGAAGCAACTTTTTTTTTTTTTTTTTTTTTTGGCCAGGTTCTAGCAAAGGCTCTCTTTCCTCAATTTAAACTTTGAGAAAAATTTCTCACGAATGAATAATCCTGATCCCACTTAGATTTATGATTTATCCTTTTTGTATTTCTCTACCCTGGCAAGATGATTCTTTTTTTTTCTTCACGGAAAGGCATTTTCTTTTATTTAAAAAATATATATACTTTTTTTTTTTTTTTCCGGTACGCGGGCCTCTCACTGCTGTGGCCTCTCCTGTTGCGGAGCACAGGCTCCGGATGCGGAGGCTCAGAGGCCATGGCTCACGGGCCCAGCCGCTCTGCGGCATGTGGGATCTTCCCGGACCGGGGCACGAACCCGCATCCCCTGCATCGGCAGGCGGACTCTCAACCACTGCGCCACCAGGGAAGCCCAGATGATTCTTAATTTTAATTCAAGGCTCTCCAGGCCACTAATAGTCACACCATGATTCTTAACTTTAATTCAAGGCTCTCCAGGCCACTAATAGTCACACTCAGGGCATACTTTCAGTGAAACTGCTTTTCAGCATCATACATGTAACTAAGGAAAACATCAGGTAGCCCTAGGCCAGTTGTCATTCCTGGAGACTGTACCTCCGAGTCCCCTCAGTAGGGAGGTCGTGCTCAGACCTGGTCCTCTGCTGCCACTTGGCTTCCCTTCAACAGCTTCTCAGCTGAATCTGCCACTCTCGACTCCTGCTTTCTTCTACCTGATTCCTTGTAATTGGCCTGAACTTGACTTCTTGTCTGCGCTTGGCCTCCTGGCCCAGGGCTAAGTTGTGCCCGCTGCTTGTCTGGTCCTACCGGCGTGGCAGGGTCCACAGCTGCCTCCTCACCACCCGCAGTGCGCGCCCTCACTTTCCAAAGTCCTTCCTGACCACCGTCCCGCTTCATCCTCATAGCAGCCAGGGAAGGGTCGGCATTCAAATCCGTTTCTGTTTGCAGTGGAGTTGCAAATCCAATAACTTTCCCTGCCACCCCATCTCACCTACTGGATAGTATGTTTTATATTTACAGATTCACTGTAACTGAGTTTTGGGTGGCTTACTCAGTCTCTTTTGGGAAGATGCTAATTATTTAAGATTTTTCTTTTCCCCTTCCTCAGCTCCAAGACACAGTCATGATGTCATGTAAGGGGTGTGTGGGTGTGTGGTGAGAAGGGGCTTTGGATTCAGACGATGACCTCCGTGGACCCTCCCTGGTCCCTGCAGTTCAGTGTCTGGTCTGGTCCCTGGACTTGTGACTGCAGGGTGCTGATGGTCCCATTTGCCCTGTAAGCCACCGTGTGGACACACACCAGTGGACCATTTGCCTCTTTGCCTCACCTCTGGATCTTGTCGGTCCACTGGGCCTTTTTGGATCTTTGCTTTCCCCACTAGGACACACAATTACTTCTGGACCCTCTGCTCACCACACATAGGCCAGGGGAGCCAGGAGACCAGACGCTTTGGTCTAGATAACTTCTCTCCACCAAGTGCCATTGCAGGGCCACTCACCCCATGTCTCCACTCTGTGTCCCACAGAAGGAGTAAAGCAAAGGCCCTCTGCCTTCAGGGTTCTCCAACGTTTTTAAGGCACCACCCCTTCCGGCGCGGCTCCTGCCTGCAAAGTGGTGGTCAGGAATGAGTCTTCCTTCCTGTCTCTGTCTCTCTCCTCTTGCTGCAGATCTTCCCTAGGACAAAAGAGATAGCTCGACTTCTCCTTTCCCTTCTCTGTGAGCTTGCCAAGCTACAAGGTCTTCCCTCAGGTCTTATCCTGAAGCCCGTCTATCCCTGGCACTTGATAATTTCCGTGGACAAAGTCAACATGGGGCTAAAACAATTTGCAAAATTGCAGAGTCTTTTGACAAAGCCTGGATTTTAGGAATATTTTCTTATTGCAAATTCAAAACCCCTGCTTTGGATATGAAAAGCTGAATATTGAAACCCTCTTTATTTTTGCATTCCAGCTATAACATAACCCTAATGTCTTGGACAGAATGAGCAAAGGTCACACACTAAGAAATGCAAAAGAGAAAAACTCATTAATATATATTATATAAAAACATTTCCAGGTTTTCCTGGTGGCTCAGTGGTTGAGAGTCCGCCTGCCGATGCAGGGGACACGGGTTCGTGCCCCGGTCCGGGAAGATCCCACATGCCGCAGAGCGGCTGGGCCCGTGAGCCATGGCCGCTGAGCCTCCGCATCCGGAGCCTGTGCTCCGCAACGGGAGAGGCCACAGCAGTGAGAGGCCCGTGTAACAAAAAAAAAAAAAAAAAAAAATTTCCATTACAGTATTGATTTGGAGAAAGCATATTAATTAACTATGGCAAAATTCCACTAACTTGGACTGAATGGTAAAGTCAGTCTGAATTAGCAAAATGTTTAAGTTATTGACTATTCCTAAAGAAAAGTAACCTTAAAGTATGTAGATAGAAAAGAAAAAACTATTAAAGATAAGAAAGGGACAACTGTTATTGAACATTTGGATGGGCTGGGATTTACATATTATGTGTATATACATGTAAATATATATAACATATATATGCTTATATATGTAGATATATGTGTATGTCACACATACATGTAGATATATATGTTAAGTACTTTACATATGTGAACCAATTTATCTTTACAACCAATTTTACAGAGGAGGAAACAACACAGAAAGATTGACTTGCCCACTGTAGAATAGTTAGTAAGTTGTTTTGCTAGTGTAGCCTGGCTTTGGGACTCCTGATAACTTTTATAAACCTATCTTTAAAAAATAAATTATAGGGGCTTCCGTGGTGGCGCAGTGGTTGAGAGTCCGCCTGCCGATGCAGGGGATGCGGGTTCGTGCCCTGGTCCGGGAAGATCCCACGTGCCGCGGAGCGGCTGGGCCCGTGAGCCATGGCCGCTGAGTCTGCGCGTCCGGAGCCTGTGCTCCGCAACGGGAGAGGCCGCAGCAGTGAGAGGCCCGCGTACCGCAAAAAAAAAAAAAAAAAAAAAAAAAAAAAAAAATTATATGAAGAGATCTCTAACCAATAAATGGAAAAAATGTAATTAGTGTATTTTGTATAGAAATGATGCTCTTTGAAAATGTTTTCTTTTTTTCTTCTAGTACTGGATACAAAAATTTCCATTGTTTATTTTCTTAAGAAACATTTCATAAATTTTACAGTGAAAATTTTAGCTACTGGTTTACCTAGCTATGCAGAAAAGTCCACCTTAGAAGGATCTGCCTACATGAATTTTTACTGGATGATTTTCACAGAACTAACCATATTCATTCCTTATGATATTTGCCTTTTTATCTACTTTCTCTAGGTACTTTGTAATTATAAGATGTCAAAATATTTAGTCAATTCACTAAAAATATTTTAAAAACAGTCAAAGGTCCTAGATACTTAGCTTCACTTAACCAAATAGCCACTTGAACTGATTGAATGGGCATAATGTAGAAAAACTCAAGTTTTCAGACTCTGAGTTTAATAGTAAGATATATAGAAACAAAATTGTGCAAATTTCTTGCTGAAAATAAAAGGCTTAATATTCAATATAGGCAGAAATGTTAGATTAAAAGTGAATTTTGCAAACTGGAACTATAAAACATCAAACTTTTATAATAATAAATTATAACAAAAATAATTCAAAGTTTCCAAAACAGACAAAATGACAGCAAAAGAATGCTTTAAAAATATTTTATTAAATTTGGTGCCCAGATCTTTTATTCTCCAATAAAAGAAACCAGTGCTCCTTGGAGAAAAAGGGGACAGGGAATATACACAATGAGCCTGGGGTATCTTGTGTGCCAGAAAGTAAGGGAGGGCTTAAAATATACACCCACTTCTACACACACAATGTAGGGGTCTCTGATAAAGAGACATAGGAGTCAACTGAAAGAGCTCCCAAACACCAAAGCTGGAACATTTTGAGCAACAAAATAAATAACGTAGTTTTGGATTATAACCCAAAGTGTAAAATAAATAACCAGAAGTCCATACTGATATATACATGATTAAATAAATAGAAACATACACACATAGAAAAAAATATAGAAGAATTTTCCATAATGTATGTAGTTATTCCACCTAAAGGAGATGGAGAATAATTCTCTGCTCTGTGAATAGGGGCTTCGCATAGAGCCTTCCTTCCAAATGGTACTATAGGGAAAGAGGAAAATAAAGAGTAGGTTTATAATGGAGAAGACTAACAAACACGACCTCAGCCGGGTAACCAAGGTGAGAAGTCATGTGTAGAGTATGTATCTTTGATGAAAATGGCATCTTGCTTCTGTGGTCTTCCTCCCCAAAGCCCTCAGACCCCAGTTGAATCATGAGAAAGACATCAGACAAATCCCAATTGGGGGACATTCTACAGAACACCTCACCGGTTGGCCTCAACACTGTAAAGGTCATCAAAAACAAGGAAAGTCTGATAAAATGTCACAGCTAAAAGGAGGCTAATGGGATATGACAACTAAATGGGATCCTGGAACAGAGAAAGACATTAGGCAAGAACTAAGGGCATCTGAATAAAGTATGGATATTAGGTAATCACAGTGTATCAATATTTATTAATCATAACAAGTATACCATACTAATTTCAGATGTTAATAACAGGGGAGACTGGGTGTACTGTCTGTGTTGTCTTCACATTTTTCTGTATATCAAACTATTTTAAAATAAAAAGTTTATTTTAAAATAAAAAGTTTATTTTAAAATAAAATAAAAAGTTTATTTTAAAATAAAATAAAAAGTTCATTTTAAAATAAAATAAAAAGTTTATTTTAAAATAAAATAAAAAGTTTATTTTAAAATAAGTTTATTTTAAAATAAAAAGTTTATTTTAAAATAAAATAAAAAGTTTATTTTAAAATAAAAAGTTTATTTTAAAGTAAAAAGTTTATTTTAAAATAAAAGATGTTACATGTGGATATCATATTTTCAACTACTAATATTCAGGAAACACATAGGACTGAAGAACATATTAAACTATACCACAGGATACACTCGGTGAAATCTAGGCTGTAGAAAAGGTCAGGACAAATGACCCAGTTTCTTCAGCAAATAAATTGCAAGGGGGAGAAAAAAGAGAGAGTTGAAGATTAAAATAGAGTTAAGGGCTTCCCTGGTGGTGCAGTGGTTGAGAGTCCGCCTGCCAATGCAGAGGACACGGGTTCGTGCCCCGGTCCGGGAAGATCCCACATGCCGCGGAGCGGCTGGGCCCGTGAGCCATGGCCGCTGAGCCCGCGCGTCCGGAGCCTGTGCTCTGCCACGGGAGAGGCCACAACGGTGAGAGGCCGGCGTACCGCAAAAAAAAAAAAAAAAAGAGTTAAGAGGCATTTGGACAAATCGCAATGTGTGGCCCTTATTTGAAATACTAAATGAAACAAACTGCAAAAATTATAATATTATAAAATAGTTGGAAATTTGAACATACACTGAATATTTGATGATATTAAGGAGTTGCTGTTAATTTTATTTTGGGTGTGATAATGCTATAGTGGTTATTTTTTTTCAAAATCCTTATCTTTTAGAGGTACATACTGGAAAATTTAAGGATTAAATTATATGATTTCTTGAGGCTTGCTCCAAAATGATACGGGGTAGGTGAGGGTTTGTTGGGGGTAGAGGCGAAGCATGATTGACCATGAGTTGTTAATTGTTGAAGCGGGGTTAAGTGTATGGGGATTCTTACACCATATGCTTATGCACATGTTTAAAATTTTCCATAATAAAAAGTTAAATGAAATAAAACCTACAAAGTGAAAACAACTGTCTAATAAGCCTTACTGTATAGTACTCTATTTCTAAATAGTAAAGTGTTTTCCACCTACACATCACCAATTCTCAAAATAGCAGCTTGAAGATAGAGAGTGACATTTAAGCTGTGTCTACAGGAAGCCAAAAACCTACTGGTTGATTTGATTAATTCAGACAAAGAGCTAGTCAATTTATATAGAAGAGGAAAAAAATCAAACCGCTCATTTTGCTGAGTTTACTGAATAGTACCTTGTATAGAGCTACGCACATAATATGTGATTAATATTTGCTGGTCAGTAGGTCAGTGAATTTAGCATGTTCTGGCACCTTTATGGACACACGATTTGGCTGTCAACAACCAATATAAGAGAACTCAGAAACTAAGGGAAAAGGCTAGCTCTAGGCAAAACTATGGAGAAGACAATGTTTATTTTCCAAATATTCATGTGTAATGAACATCACTGTAAATGTACACAGCCTAAGTTGATGACAAGACGCAGATCATGAAACTACCATTAGATTAAATTTTTGTAAAAGTCTGCCAATTGTTATGACAATATATATTTATGCTGAATTGGTATTTCACTGATTTATCTACTATTTAATATATTTTAAGCCTAATGTAAGGACCCTAATGTATAGGACCCTTTAAAATGTACAAAGCACTTTCATATTGCGGTGTATCATGTTACCTCATTTTGTGAATCAGACAAAAACAGGTAACATTATCTCTGTTTTTCAGGCCTAGGAAGCCTCCAAGCATTGTCAATGCCAGAACCAGAGGAATGGGGACTAGAACCCAGGTGTTCTGGCACCAGGTCCAGTGTTCTGTGTTACACTTAGCTCTTTCTCAAGGGGAAATACACAGTACATTCTTGTTGCTTCCACTTCCATTACAGTGGAAAGAAAGTTGGCGTGAATAAATATCTCTAATTTAGGAACACAAATAACGTTCTCTTTTTTCCAACCTCTAGTATTTAAATTGTATCAGTAAACTGGTGCTTCTTTTTAATGACTGTAATATTATAAATAGTCAATATTCTGGGCAAAGCAATGCTCCATTAATATTACATTCTGTTTGTTCAGCGATGCACAGCTGAAATCCAGAAATTAAGCTCTGTGAGGATGCTAAACACTCTTCTCAGCACTATTAGATCCTTTGATGTCGAAAAAGAATATGTATTAAGGTATATTAAAATATTATATAATAACTTTATAATGCCAATTGAATACAAAGCTCATCATTCTGGTCCATTAATTGGCAAATGGATTTATTCTTTCACAGTGTCTTTCTCCAGGGGGATTTCAGTTCCTCCTCAATAGTTAGCCCATTTATTTAACACACGCTCACTGCTGCTTGAATCCTTTTTCCAGCCTATTTTATATGCAAAGAAAACCATTCATAATAGCTTATGTGTGACTGTTTCTTACCTCCAGTCCATGACCATTTTCATTCAAACTATTTTAAACCGTGTTTTAGAATCAGCCCATTCCTTGCCTTTGCATATATTCTATATATTTTTTTAACTCTCCCAAATGGCTCACTTTTGTCTTTGTTTTTAATTAAAGTTTCCTCTATGGTTTCTTCCTGTGTATCCCCTTTGGAGCTAGACAGATAACTTGTTTTGCACAGCAGTTTGTCCAGCACAAAACAAAAATACAGAAATGCGTTGCCACAAGGTTTAAGTGGATTTAATCAGAATGCAGTTTAACAGTTCAAATATTTCAAGGACCACAAAAGAACTTAACATTCTCTGCTCTCTGTCTCAGCAATATGAACAAAACAAATTGTCAAACACTGTACCAGTAGAAAATGAACGTACTTCCAAAATCACTTCCCTGATCCACTACAAACAGCTTGATCACACAGAAGAATGTGACCCACGGGGTTGCCAAAGTGTATTTTCCCACTTTATCTCATGCAGAATAATCAAACTAAGAGGATCTGAAACGTCACTTCACAGACACAAACTGAGGAAACTGGAAGAGATAAACTAGATGAGATTTCTGAGTTGGAAAAAATGCCTGGTGGTCCATGGCAGAGTGTCAGTGTATGTACCTGGGAGATCCCAGAAATGTGGGTGCTGAGGTTTGGGGGTGAGGTTTGAGCTTCCTGGAGCAGTCACACCAGGTAATGAAGGGCAGCATCTGTATGAGTCACTTCCCTGCTTCACCAAATGTATTCCTTTTTTATTCCTACAGTAACAACTTGCCACAAATTTCATGGCTTAAAGCAACACAAATGTATTATCTTACAGTTCTGTAGGTCAAAAGTGCAGTAAGAATCTCACTGGACTAAAATCACTGTGTCCACAGGGCTGTGTTTGCTTTTAGAGGTCAGCACGGCAGGTCGAGTCTGACTCACAAGTCTCACTGACCCTTTGGTCATCACATCACTTTTCTCTGACCACAGATGGAAAAGGGTTTCTGCTTGGAAGGATTCATGTCATTAGATGGGGCCCATCTGGATATTCCGGAAAATTTCTTCCTTTCCAAGTCTATAACCTTAACCATATTTGCAAAGTACCTTACATATTCACAGGTTCTAGAGATTTGAACACGGATTTTGGGGGGGATGCTATCTTGCCCACCGTACCAAGTGAAGAGTAGAATGTTAAAGACTTGGGGTGCAGTCTTTCTGGCTTTCATCTTTCACCTTACCCTTAGGTCTTAATGTACTGATGGATCTGGGACTACCACTATACACTCCAATATATTCCAGCCTTATTCTCTTCTTATTGTTTAGTTTTAACTCACCTGGCTTGAAAAACCATACCATTCCTTCATTATTCTCAACAATATCGGGGAGTGCAGAAAATTTATAAGAAATAAATTACTTTTTGTGTTGACTGAAAAAATACATCAATTAATTCTTAGTGAAAATCTTCCATCTCCACATCAGCTATCTTCAGCGGTCATCATAGGTCATAATATATTTAACAATGGCAGCCAATTTGGATTCTTTGAATAAATAAAAATGGGTTTCTTCAGACAAAGACCTCCAGGGAATTCCCACCTCCCTTTAAGTCTGTGACCTATGTGACCTCAGGAAGACAGAGATTATTTTATTGTGTTCTTAAGTCCAAATTAATAAATGACCATTTGCCTATTAAAAATTACAGTATTTTATTTTTAAAGAACTGTGTCAGTACAAGTTTTGAAGTGGAGGATATATGTATTTTGCTACATTTTATTGATGAATGGAATTAGAGTTTTTACAATATATAAACTGAAAGCAAAATCGAATTTACCTTGAAGATAATTAAACTTAAGCTTCAGGGGCTCTAATTATGAAATAGGAGTATTTGATCACATTTTCCTAAAGAGAATCACAAAAATTGCATATGTTTAAGCCCCATAAAACTTGAATCCACCACTGACTGGAGGAGTTTTCTGTTGGAACTGCATAAGTGTTTAATAATCATAGTGTTTTCTTTAATATATATATATTTGGTCATATTATTTTGCTGTTTTCTACATTTTAGGTGTGATAGACTATTTGCTCACAATTTTTCATTCCTCTCCACTTTTGCCATGTTTCCTTGTAATGCAACCTACTTTCTTGCCCTGCTGACTTTGTACTTGCTTTGGCCAATAGGAGGTGAGCAGACGGGAAATATGCTATGTCCCAGCAGAAAATTATGATGCCCTAGTGTGGTTTGGTTTGCCTCTATCTCTCAACTATGAGTATTGCGTGCTCCAAACAGTGACTGCTGCTTCTACCTGGGTCCGAGAATGAGAAGGCATATAGAGCACAGCCAAGTTCAGCACAAGTCCAGTTGACCTACAGCTCTCATGATACGTGAGCAAGATATAAATGTTTGTAGTTGCACTGAGATGTGGCCATTATTTGTTATTGTAGCAAAAGCCAGAGTGATGGTCATTCTGCCTATTTTTTCATTTCACCATGTTTATCTATCTATCTATCTATCTACCTACCTAGCCAGCCAGCCACAGTAGTATCTTCCTGGATTTGCAACATGTATACTATACTCCTTAGTTGCCTTTCACTAGCATACTTATTGATGATTGCCAAGGACTGAATCATTAAACGCATACCTTCTCTTCCTTGGAGACCGCCTTTGTAAATGTTTTCTTCTTATCTTTCTTAAAAAGTGTATTGGCAGGTTTGCACAAGGAAGGAAGCTCTCATCACTGGGGACTTCAGATCTCAAGCCTGTGCTACATGCTCACTGCTTTCTGAAAGTGCAAAATCCATCTCTGTCTGTTTTCTTGAAGTTATTTTATAAAATATGTGAGGTTTGTTTTCTAATTATTTTTAATTATGCCCCTATAGAATTAGTGCAAATTTCTCCCACTCATTTATCTGAAAACCCCTTATGTGAAGTGAAGCTATGTCCCCTGATGGGCACTATTTACATTTTAAAGCATCTAAACACAAATCTCTTCTGAAGATCCTCCCCAACATGGGCAAATTAATGTCATTTCAATTTTTGCATTTCCACTAAATTTCCCTAATCAGTGATAACAGATGTTATTTGTGTGTGTGAGTTCATTAAACGTGTTATTTCCTTAAACACACAAGCTTATCAAGAAATCCATCCCTTCCCTAAAAGATGCTATGATTCTAAACTATGAACTTTTTGAATACATGAGATGTTTCACTCCTGAGGCATTGTAATATATATCTGTTGAAAAACCCATCCTTGATAGAAGGACAAGGTATCTTTGAAAACACCATGATATTCTCTTTATTTCGCAATTGCTTCAATGGACCTGATTGAATGTGCACCCCAGACCTGTTTCAAACCACTCCTAAATCTAAATTGTAAAAAAAAAAGCTTTATTTAAAGAAAAAAAATTTTTAGAAGTAACCAGTTGCAGTTATGTAAAATCTTAACGCTATTTAAAACATCCCAAATTTAAGTAAAGTAAAAGAGTAAAAAAAAGTTAATACTCCATAAAGTAGATTAAAAAATAATCCAGGATATAGAAACTGCCAGAATATCTTTATGCCTTTTATTTCAAGGGAGGTTGGACCATACATTGTAGTAGGTACTCAACAAATGTTGAAAGAATAAATCAGACTGAGCTGAAGAAATGTGTCTTTTTTCAGGGGATAAGAAAATGGAAAAAGGCACTTTGGGAACGTTGCATGAATATGTAAATTTAGGTTAGTTTGATACCTATTTGGAATTGTGATAGAATACATTTAATTTGTTGCCTCTATTTTTTCTTATTTTAAGTGGAATGCTCTTTTAGCAAAGAGAACTTTTACTTCTTTTAGGCCAAGATCAGTGGCATGTACAAGGTCACCTGTGAACACTGCTGTCTGAGGTTACTTTTTTTTTTTTAAATATTTATTTATTTGGCTGTGTCGGGTCTTAGTTGCAGCATGCGGGCTTCTCTCTAGTTGTGGAGTGCAGGCTCAGTAGTTGTGGAACACAGGCTCTCTAGTTGTGGCACGTGGGCTCTAGAGCATGCCGGCTTAGTTCCCCGATCAGGGATCGAACCCGTGTCACCTGCATTGGAAGGCAGATTCTCAACCACTGGACCACCAGGGAAGTCCCTGTCTGAGGCTACTTTTGCATTAGTGAGGACAGTGCTCTGTAACTGACCAGGCACAGGGCACAGCTGATCAACACTGCATCTAGGCGGCAGGAGCTTCAGGGAGAATCTTAGCTCTGGAAGGCACCAGAACACTTTGGCCAAGTACTTATTCTTTCTAAATTTCAATTTATTCACGTATAAACAAGGGATAATGATGTCCCCATCACAAGATTGCTGGAAAATTAACACAATTCTGGAATAAAGTATAGTGGGCTGAATGGTGACTCTCCACCCCCCAAAGGGATCCATGTTCTAATCCCCAGAATCTGTAAATGTTACCTTATTTGGAAAAAGGGTCTTTGATATTTAGTTAAGGACTTTGAGACAAGGAGATCATGCTGGTTTGGCCAAGTGGGCCCTAAATCCAATGACAGGTGTCCTTATAAAAGAGTGAGATGACAGAAGAGGAGAAGGCCATTGGAGGCAGAGATTGGAGGAAAGCAGCCCAAATCAAGGAAGGCTGAGAGCTACCAGCAGCTGAAGGAGGCAGGGGATGCATCCTCCCCTAGAGCTTGTGGCGAGAACGCAGGTCCTCCAAAAGTTGGCACCTTAATTTCAGACGTCTGGCCTCCAGAACTGTGAGAGGATACATTTCGGTTGTTCTAAGCCACCCAGTTTGTGGTAATTTGTTACAGCAACCATAGGAAACTAATACATAAAGTTTGTGGTACCTAATATGTTTTTAATAAATATAAATTTTCTCCTTTTATTCTCAACCCATCATCACTGAAATGTACATTTTCCAAAAAATTTTTATTGGAGTACAGTTGATTTACAATGTTGTGTTAGTTTCTGCTGTACAGCAAAGAGCTACCATATGATCCAGCAATCCCACTCCTGGGCATATATCTGGAGAAAACCATAATTTGAAAAGAAACATGCACCCTTATGTTCATTGCAGCGCTATTTACAATAGCCAGGGCATGGAAGCAACCTAAATGTCCAGCAAGAGAGGAATGGATAAAGAAGATGTGGTACATATATACAGTGGAATATTACCGGCCATAAAAAAGAATGAAATGTACATTTTAAAAACGTATACAACATTCAGTGATCTATATTTAGGGATGCTGAAGTTATCACTTATTGAATGTTCACAATTCTATGGTCCTTAATGGTTAAAGGAACAGAATACAGGGTGGCCCTTGGAGTCTAGATATGTCAACACAAAACTAGTCCAGTATGTGGCAGTGGGAGAGATACTGACATTAGGAGCTGAAAAAATTATTTTAAGAGAATAGTCTCAAGCCATGTGATGCCTCTAGTCTTTCTTGCCCCTGCCCACTAAATGCCAGCAGTACCCTCCCAATCATTGTGACAACTCCAAATATCCCCCCCTTTCCAACTGCCCCCCAGCTGCTACACGAGCCTTACTGAGGCCATAGCTCTACACTTGAAGTCCAGTCAGGCCCTTCAGACTCGCTCTACATCTCCTCAGAAAAATCACTCACAGCCTTGCCCCCAAGACCTTTGTCTAAAACCCCCTACTTGGTACAAGTAGAGGAAGCTACTCCACCCCAACCTGGCCCCCGGAACCCAGCCTTTAGTATTGGCTGTCTGGCACCCCAACAAGGAGGAGCAGGATTGGAAAGGAATGTAAGAGTCAACAAAAGAGCTCAACTTGGGCTTCCCTGGTGGCGCAGTGGTTGAGAGTCCGCCTGCTGATACAGGGGACGCGGGTTCGTGCCCCGGTCCGGGAAGATCCCACATGCCACGGAGCGGCTGGGTCTGAGCGTCCGGAGCCTGTGCTCCGCAACGGGAGAGGCCACAACAGTGAGAGGCCCGTGTACCGCAAAAAAAAAAAAAAAAGAGCTCAACTTTATAAAAAAATATAATTCATATACTTGTGTATTTAAAGCTATGTATATGGTATATTTCATGCCATCTAAAAATGTGATATGTAATGTAAATTCTCAAAAGATAGATACAATGTATCCCAAATGTTACACGTTCAATTAATATTTTTTAAGTTATACTTTTACAAATTAGTATTACAAAAAGTCTTACTATTCATAATCTTTAACTCAGTGGTGCCACTTCTAGGAATCTATCATAAGTAAAAAAAATGTTAAATATGGCCAAAGAACTATACACAGAAATATACATTGGAATATTGTTCTTCATAATACAAATTTAAAACAATCTAAACGTCCAACAACAGAGGAATGAAGAATATTCATGTCAATTATGGTAGATCTAGATGACGGACTCATGTGTAGCAATTAAAAATAATGTTTATAAAATAGTTTTAATATTTGCTAGGCAGAGGAACTGAATAGACATTTTTTTCCGAAGTAGACATACAGGGCTTCCCTGGTGGCGCAGTGGTTGAGAGTCCGCCTGACGATGCAGGGGACATGGGTTCGTGCCCTGGTCCGGAGGATCCCACATGCAGCGGAGCGGCTGGGCCCGTAAGCCATGGCCGCTGAGCCTGCGCGTCCGGAGCCTGTGCTCCGCAATGGGAGAGGCCACAGCAGTGAGAGGCCCGCGTACCGCCAAAAAAAAAAAAAAGAAGACATACAAATGACAAACAGATACATGAAAGGGAAAAGCACTAATCATCAGGGAAGTGCAAATCAAAATCACAGTGAGATTTCACATCACACCTGTTGGAATGGCTATTATAAAAGAGTTAAGAGATAACAAATGCTGGTGAGGATGTGGAGAAAAGGGAACACTGCATTGTCAGTGGGAATGCAAATTGGGGCAACTACTATGGAAAACAGTATGAACATTTCCCCAAAATTAAAAAAAAGAACTACCATGTGATCTAGCAATTCTACTTCTAGGTATATATCTGAATGAAATGAAATCACTATTTTGAAAAGATATCTGTACCTACATGTTCTTTGAAGCATTATTTACAATAGCTACAACATGGAAAAAAATATGTGTCCATCAATGGATGAATGAATAAAGAAAATGTGGTATAGATAAACAATGGAATATTATGCAGCCATAAAAAGGAAACCCTGCCAACTGTGACAACATGGATTAACCTAGACAGTACTATGCTAAGTGAAATAAGCTACACAGACAAAGATTAATACTGTATGATCTCACTTATAAGTGAAGCCTAAAAGAAAAAAAACCTCATAGATACAGAGAATAGATTGGTGGTTGCCAGAGGCATGGGGTGGGGGGTGGGATAGATGGGTGAAGGTGGTCAAAGGTACAAACTTCCAGTTATAAGGTAAATAACTTCTAGGGATGTATTGTACACCATGGTGACTATAGTTAACAATATGGTATTGTATGTTTTAAGGTTGCTAAGACAGTTGATCTTTGAAGTTCTCATTACAAGAAAACAATTTGTAACTATGAGAGGGGATGGATGTTAACTGAACTTGTTGTGGCAATTATTTCACAATATATACATGTTTTAAATCATTAGATTGTACACCTAAAACAAATACAATTTTGTAAGTCAATTATATCTCAAACAGGAAAACTTATTCTATTTAAAAAATTGTTTATTGCCTCCAAATCAGAAAAGAAGAAATAGAATTATCTCTGTTTGCAAATGACATGATCTTATATGTAGAAAAACCTAAAGAGTTCACCAAAAAAAAAAAAAAAAAAGTTAGAATAGTGAACAAATTCAGCAAAGTTTCCAGATACAAAAATCAACACACAAAAAATCAGTTGTATTTCTATACACAAGCAATGAACAATCTGAAAAGGAATTAAGAAAGCAATTCCATTTACAATAGAATCAAAAAGAATATAATATTTAGGAATAGACCTAACCAAGGAGTTGAAGGACTTGTACAATGAAAACAATAAAGCATGGCTGAAAGAAATGAAAGAAGACATAAATAATTGAAAAGACATCCTGTAATCATGGATTGGAAGACTTAACATTGTTAAGATGTCAATACCACCCAAAGCAATCTACAGATTCAATGTAATCCCTATCAAAATCCCAATGACATTTTTTTGCAGAAATAAAAAAAAAATCCATCCTAAAATTTATATGGAATCTCAAATCATTTCAAATGGCTAAAACAATCTTGAAAAAGAAAAACAAAGTTGGAAGTCTCAAATTTCTTGATTCCAAAACATATTACAAAGCTACAGTAATCAAAAGAGTGTGGTAGTGGCCTAAAGACAAACATATAAACCAGAGGAATAGAATAGAGAGCCCAGAAATAAACCCTCATGTACATGGTCAAATAAATAATCTCTGACAAGGATGCCCAGACCATTCAATGGGACAGAAAACTTTCTCTTCAACAAATAGTGCTGGGAAAACTGGATATCCACATGCAAATAATAAAGTTAAACCCGTATCTTACACCATATATGAAAATTAACTCAAAATGGATTAAAGACCTAAACATAAGACCCCAAACTGTAAAACTCCTAGAAGAAAATGTAGGGGAAAAGCTTCACAACGTTGGATTTGGCAGTGATTTCTTGGATATGACACCAAAACCACAGGCAACAAAAGCAAAAATAGACAAGTGGGACTGCACCAAACGTTAAAATTTCTGTGCATCAGAGGACACATGAACAGAGTGAAAAGGCAACTTATGAAATGACAGAAATTATTTGCAAGTCAAATATCTGATAAGGGGTTAATATCCAGAATGTATACAGAACTCCTATAGCTCAACAACAACACAAAAACAAATAACTCTCCCCAGAAATGGACAAAGGGCTGGAATAGTCATTTTTCTAAAAAGGGTATACAAATGGCCAACAAGGATATGAAAAAGTGCTCAATGTCACTAATCACTAGAGAAATGCAAATCAAAACCACAATGAGATATCACCTCATACCCATTAGGATGGTTATTACCCAAAAAATCTGAAAATACTTGGTTCCTGACCACTGAAATAAATCCATTATTGCAAAATATATCAGAAAATAGTGTGTGTTGGTGAGAATGTGGAGAAATCAGAACCCTTGTACACTGCTAATGTGATTGTAAAATGGTGCAATCACGAGGGAAAACAGTATGGTGGTTCTTCAAAAATTAAAAATAGAACTACCATATGATCCAACAATCCCAATTCGGGCTACACATCCAAAAGAATTGAAAGCAGAGTCTCAGAGATATTTGCACATCCATGTTCAGAGCATCTTTATTCACAATAGCCAAGAAGTGGAAGCAACCCAATGTCCATCAACAGTGAATGGACAGGGACTTCCCTGACGGTCCAGTGGTTAAGACTCCATGCTTCCACTGCAGGGGGGAAGGATTTGATCCCTGGTTGGGGAACTAAGATACTGCATGCCATGATGCATGGCCCAAAAAAAAAAAAAAAAAAGAATGGACAAACAAAATGTGACATATACATGTAATGAACACTATTCAGCTTTAAAAAGGAAGTAAACTCTGCAATGTGCTACAACATGGATGAACTTTGAGGACATTATGCTAAACAGAATAAGACAGTCACAAAAAGACAAATATTGTATCACTCTACTTACACGAGGCATCTAGAGTAGTCAAATTCATAGAAACAAAGTAGAATGGTGATTACCAGGGGGTAGAGGAAGGGGGGAATGGGTGTTGTTATTCAATGGGTCTAGAATTTCAGTTTTGCAAGATTACAATGTGAATATATTTAATACTAGTGAACTGTATCCTTGAAATGGTTATGTTGGAAAAACTATTTATTTTGGAAAGCCTTTAGAGTGTTTCATAGAAATGCATATAATAAAACAAGATTAAATATAGAAATAAGAGAACATGGAAAGTAGGACAGAAGAAATCTGAATAGAAAAGCATAAAATTAATCTAGAAGCGAGTTTTGTCTACAACATGAATGTTGTAAGATGTTTGATGCTAGGCTTTTTAGCAGTTACTGCCTACAAGGTGGCTAGTTATAAGATTTCTATAATCTACAAAAATGAATTTACAGTGTCCTCTCAACTGGGTAAAAAAATTTTTATATAGATATATATATAGATATGTATACATATCTATATATATAAAAGTTATATATGTATAACTTCAGAGAGAAACATGCCGAAATGTTATAAAAGTTTAGTACGAGGTAATGGTTGTATTTTCTTTATGCTTTTATATATTTTCTGAAATTTTCACAATTGACTGATGACATAATTAGGAGAATGCAGTTGTGTATCTTGATGACTTTGGTAGAAATTTGTTAAATGCCTCAAAGGGGGAAAATGAAAAAGGGTCACATTTGCAGATCTAGTGCCAGGTAAAACTGGCTGCAGAGAGAAAAGGGAAAATTGTCAAGGAGGAGGATTTGCTTCAGTGTGGTTGAAGGCCACAGGCCTTATTCTCTGTATGGAAGGGATGTATGAAGCCCTGGGTCCTTTATGGGGACGGAGTATTAGGAGAAACAGCTTCTCCTGGACCACACTCTTGTCTCATACCCTCCTGCCATGAGTAAGGAACAGGGTGCAAGAGAAGACCTAATGCAAGTGGGGAGACAGGGCTGAGGTTCTAGCATTTTCTCCCAAGGCAAGACACACAGTTATTGTTTGCTTTTGTTTTTCTTTCTCCAGAACCCAACTTTACTCTCAGGCTGTAAGAGTCCATTAATTCAGACAAATGTGGGGTAAAGTCAAATGGAAAATTATGAAGTTCAATTTGTGATTCTGAAAAATGTTAACGGCTTTAGTGAGATACAACTTATATACCATAAAATTCACCCATTTAAGTGTACACTTAAGTGCTTTTAATGTATACTATACAAAGTTGTGCAACAATCACCGTAATCTTTCATCACTCCAAAAAGAAGTCTCATATCTGTTAACAGACACTCCCCATTCTCCTCCATCCCAGCCCCTGGTAACCACGAATATACTTTCTGTCTTGAAAGATTTGTACCTGATGCGCATTTCAGATAAACTGAATCATATACTATATGGTCTTTTGTGACTGGCTTCTTTCACTAAGCATAATGTTTGTTTGACGTTCATTCATGTTGTAGTATATATCAGTATTTCATTCCTTTTATGGCTGAATAATATTCCATTGTATATCTATACCGTATTTTATATATTATTCATGGACATTTGGATTATAGCCCTTTTGGGGCTAGATTCTTAAACTGATAATAATTCTTCCTACATGGAACTTCTTTCTTTTTTTTTTTTGGAACTTATTTCTTAAAAGTTGTTCCTTATGAAAGTTTTATTGGGTGATTAACCCATTTATATTAATCAAAGACATTAAATGACTGTTATTCAGAGTTTCTAAATAGCATGAGATAATTATTAATCATCCTCTGAGATAATCAATTATTGAACTAAGCTGATGTAGTCTCCGTCAAGAGACTGAAACTTGACAATTCAGACAGCTCATACAGCTTAAAGTTAAATTTCCCATTTCTGTAAGGTCTTTGAATATAATGAAAATAATGCACAGATTCCCATCATTATCTCTGAGGCCATCAAGGGGCCTGGAGACAGGACATGAGGTTGGGAGTCCCTGTTTCAAATTACAGAAGAGTATAACAGGCACTTAGCTTTATTGTTTTCAATTACATAAAGTAACAAGGTCTAATTTCCAAAGCATTGGCATAAAATGTCCCCGGGGATTTGGTTTAATGAACAGCTAAAAGTGATCTACAATAAACATATTTGCAATTGTATATAAATGGTGCTTTAAATGGCTTTAGAGTTTTCTTCTTAGGGAGGTGAAATCTGGTTCAGCCTATTCATATTTTTTCGTGCACAGAAGAGAATCCTCACCAGTGCAGTCTGTCCCAGTGATGGTCAGTGGTCCCCAGAACAGTGAACATGAGTCCTCTCTTTCCCTGCTGCCCTTCCACACTGCTTGCTTCCACCCCAGGCAGTCGGAGGAGGGCTGATTCCAGTGATCCGATTTCAGCACATGGAAGGGGCTACTTTTCCAGGGATGGAACTATCAAAGGAGTTTAAAGGTCCAGCAATTTCAGGTAGAGTCCCTTTTCTCTGACTCCTTTTTAGCTCCTTTTTTCCCCTTCTCCAGTACTGTGTCCAGCTTCATTGCCCTGGCCTGAGAAGCAGAAGAAAGCAAAGGGAACGGCAACTCTTGAATGAATTTTTGAAAAGAAGAGTGTGATGTTGATGAGTAGAAGGAAGGTAAAATGTCATGAAACTTAGCTATTCGAAGAGTAATGCCCTTTTTCATACTCCCCTACAAATCCAATTTGGCCTGCTTCTGTCCACAGGCTAGGTGTCCTTGATCTGGCTTTGCCTTTGTTAAGAAGATCTTTAGCAGGTTTCAGCTTGCTGTATTAGTCAGCCTAACTGCTCTAACAAACAGTACCATGCCTCAGTGGTTTAATCTGACACAAATGTATTGCTTGCTCCCATCACCCAGTCTAACGAGGTTGGTAATTATTCAGGAGGAGCTCAGGCTCCTTCTATCTTGTGACACCACCATTGTCCACACATATCCTGGTCATTGCAGAAGGTGTGGCCAGGCCTATACATTACTACCTCTTAATTTCCACTGGCCAGATCTTGCATGGCCCCAGCCTAACTGTAAAGGGGCCCAAGAGGGAAGAAAGGAAGAAAGAAAGTAAAATGGGCTTGGTAAAGACTTTGGCAACGTCTCTGCCACACCAGCTCTTGGCTAAGTGGATGAAAGTTATTTTCTATTGCTCTCTGGAGGTCTGATTGATTGTCTCTGGAAGAGGTTCCTTATCACCTTTTAGTAGTAAATTCTGAGATTTGGATTTAGTCATTGATGGGGCTTCATCTGAGGTTGGATCCCTAGATATTCCTTGTTCTGCAGGCTGAAACATCATCTCAATAACATCTAGCAGTACCCAAATCAACAGAGATTCTGAATAAGTAAAATTCAAGAGCTTTTCTGGATATACATGTTTAAGTGGATTTTATTTCATATTGTAAAGGTGGAAAGAATCCACTACTTTACTAGGGGACTCGCTCTTCCCTGATTTACCTTGTTGAAAATTTTTAATCCTTTTTTAAAATTGAAATATAGTTGACCTACAATATTATGTTAGCTTAAAGTGTACAATATAGTGATTCAACATTTAAATATATTACAAAATGATCACCGTAAGTCTAGTAACCATGTGTTCCCATACAAACTTACTACAGTACCACTGATGATATTTCTTATGATGTATAATATCTCATAACATATATTTTCTAACTGGAAGTTTGTACCTCTTAATTCACTTCACCTCTTTTGCCCAGCCCCTCACCCTCTGGCAACCACTAGTTTGTTCTCTATATCTATGAGCTTGTTTTCATTTTCTTTAGCTTGTTTGTTTATGTTATTTTTAGATTCGACATAAGTCATGTCATATGGTGTTTGTCTTTCTCTGTCTGACTTATTTCACCTAGCATAATACCATATATATCCATCCATGTTGTTGCAAATGGAAAGATTTCATTCTTTTTATGGCTGAGTAATATTCTGTTGTGTGTGTGTGTGTGTGTGTGTGTATCACATCTTCTTTATCCATTCACCTATTGATGGACACTTAGGTTGCTTCAATAGCTTGGTCATTGTAAATAATACTGCAATGAACATAGGGGTGCATGTATCTTCTCAAATTAGTGGTTTTGTTTTCTTTGGGTAAATACCAAGAAGTGAAATTGCTGGATTGTATGGTAGTTTTATTTTTAATTTTTGAGGAACCTCTATATGTGGAAATACTCTATATTTCCACAGTGGCTGTACCAACTTACATTCCCACCAACAATGCAAAAGGGTTCCCTTTTCTCCACAGCCACTCCAACACTTGTTATTTCTCGTCTTTTTGATAATAGCCATTCTGACAGGTGTGAGGTGATATCTCACTGTGGTTTTGATTTGCATTTCCCAGATGATTAATGATGTTGAGCACCTTTTCCTGTGCCAGTTGGCCGTCTGTGTCTTCCTTGGAAAAATGTCTCTTCAGGCCCTCTGCCTGCTCTAGCAATATGTCACCCAGCAGCAAATACAGTGGAACTTAGTTATACACAGTTAATTTCCCACATTCCCTTTTACACACTAATTCAGGAAAAGCTATTCGGCCCAGTACTTACCCCATTACATTGATAATTGCTGTTTCACCTGGTTCTAAAAGGGCACACTCCCAAATTACTCTTTAGCTCTTGGACTCTGTAAGGACATGGTTGATGGAGATACAAATGCATCAGGAACAGAGGTAATTTATTAAAACTCTCTCTTTTAAAATCAATCTATTTTATTTTGGTTGCCCGCTAAAGATGAATTACTGACTATTCTAAAACTAATGCTAATATAAAAGAAGAAAATTTGAAATAAAACAGTATGGTATGTTGTTTTATTACTCTGCGACTTCCTCTGAGATTTAAAAAGCCTAATTTAACATTCATTATTTCATCCTGAAGTTCATTCAGTAGCCCTCTCTTTTTTTAAATAAATTACTTTTTAATGTACGCTTTGCATCAAAGCTACAAGAGTTGTTTCCTTTTGCTGTTCTTCTTATTAAGCCCATATTTTGAACCCAAAGTGGTCATTGACTTGCCATGTTTGAGGAATTTTCGCAACTCAATGTCATTAATAAAAGTTGGGTGGCTTTTCGGGGGAATGGCTAATGTTTGTTATCAATGATGATAATAACGAGGATGATGCTTTTCTCATAGAGTGTATTCAGCTAGCTTTTTCTGGACATTATCATCATTCATTTTCACATTGATGACCTTGCTGAATTTGACATGTTGACAACCTTGCATCCTTTCTCATCAAAGAAGAATTGCAGGATGCCACACAGAAGAGAGGAAGGATATATTTTAGAACCAGGTAGACTCTGATGAGATTCTTTCCACCAATTTTATGAACAACTTTGGGCAAGAATTATTCCTAAATTCCTTTTTCTTTACCTGTAAAACAAGAGCAAGCTTCTCCTTAGATTCATTATGAAGATTAAAGGTCAGAATGTATACAAAATGCTTAGCACAGTGGCTGGCACTGCAAATCTATAAGCTGCTCTGTGTGACCCCAGACAAGGTGTGTTAGTTTCCTCACTAAAACTTCTTTCCACAATATTAGGACAAGGTGTAGAACGTGTATATAGCTATTATTCTTTGCAAATAGTCAACTTTCCTTGAACCAGAGTATTCGGCTAACATAGTACTTCTAAAATATGACAAATAACAAAGGATTACTGTATTTTTCATAAGTCTCTCAATTACAAAAGATTAAAAGGGAACAAAACAAAGCTTAAATAAAAATGGCTATAGGCCTAAATGCCATAGAATCAGTTCATGAATTGCATTGTTGCATTGAAAAAAAAGAGAATTTTTTGTTGAGCACCTGTCTATTTTAATCACCAAAACATGGGAGATTAAATCTGTATACTTTGCTTCTGAGCCCAGAATCTAAATTTACTCCACTGATGGTTTTCATGATGTTTCTAGACAGGAAATACAAATTCTTCATAAAAGTATTAAATATTCTTACAGTTTTTCCTGGAATGTTTTATGTTTACAAATGTGATTTGAATTATAAGTGTCTAGGGCTTTGCAAAGCCGAAGGCAGAGGGCCATTGGTGGGAATTGTGCCATTGACATTTTGTGCAACAATCATTTGTAGATGCTCAGGTACTGTGTTTTCTTCTTGGTCTGCAAAGACGTTGGGAGCTGTGAGGAGTCAAGTGTTGAGAGCTGTGAGTGTACTAGTCACTTTGGTTATCAAAGCCAAGACCCCTGTTCTGGTCCAAACAGCTGACTGTGTCTTGGAAGTCAAGGAGATAGTTTTCTTTCAAACAACCAGGGCCTCTTGTCCTGTTAGGATGCGACCCACCCAACCTCAGGGAATACGGATCCTAACCCCTCAGAACTGTCCTTGGTCTGTTTTTATTGTGACCAGGCTCATCAATGCTCTGCCAAATAAACAAGTCCTGCCCTCTTCTGACAGTGCTGAGGTTTATGACGCTGGCATCTCTCAACTTCAACTTCGGGTATGACCTAGAAATATCCCAGCCCAGGCTCTACCCCTCAAGGCTAGAGTATCTGACACAAAAGATTACACCATAGAAACTAAGAGTAGATGACGAGTAAAATCCTCTTTTTATGGAAAAAAATGATCTTTTATTGCTCTTTTGACATCCCCCAATTTTTAAAAAACTATTGAGATGTAATCTACATACCATAAAATATACTCATTTTAAGTGTACAATGATTTTGGGGGGCTGATTTACCAAGTTTTGTAACCATTGCTAAAATCCAGTTTTAGAACATTTTGGATTGTTCGTTGTTAGTATATAGAACTACAATTGATTTTTATATATTGATCTTGCATCCTAAGAGCTTATTGAGTTTATTTTTTCTCCTTAGTTCTAACAGTTTTGTGTGTGTGTTTGTTTGTTTCCCTTAGGATTTTCTACATAGAGGATCCTGTTGCCTGTGACTAAAGACAGTTTTATTTCTCCCTCAATTTTTAATCCAACCATAGATATCAAATCTGGTCTCTTCATGGGAAGGGGATGCTGGGAGGAGGTACCGGTCTTGGCCCATACAAGGGTGTGTGGCAAGTGATAAAAACCAAGAACCTAGGGCTTCCCTCATGGCGCAGTGGTTGAGAGTCTGCCCCGTGCCCCGGTCCGGGAAGATCCCAGCGGAGCAGCTGGGCCCGTGAGCCATGGCCGCTGAGCCTGTGGGCCTGCGTACCAAAAAAAAAACAACAAACCAAGAACCTATTCTTTGGTTTCAGGAATAGGCTACCTCTTCACAGTTATTTATTGATAGCTGTGGTTATTTATCAAAGTTAATGAGGATGTTTTCCTCCTTAGGTTGAAAAAGAAAGGAAATGCAAGACTGGCAATTCAGATACCTTTCAGTGGCATTTATGGATATAACCTGTCTGGCATGGATATAACCTGTATGTTATGTAGCAGAATTTCTGCTGGGTGTTCATCACCATTACTTCTTACCCAACTGGATAGTGAAAGAATCACTCACCCCCCACAAAACCGTCTCCTTTCTTTTCCTTCATAATTTCTCAATAGCACTTGAAAACTTCATCAACTCCCTTTAATTTCATGTCCATTACTAATTTATTGCTAAATCTCACTCCTTCTTTCTCACCACATTGCCACTAAGCTTATCACGTTCAATTGTTCCTCTCCCTCTTTCTCCTTGACCACCTAGAAAGCCAACGATATTTTCTCCATTATTAAAGCTACTCAATATTCTTCCAGATAAAATAACCATCCATACATTTAACATTTCCCACCTCGATTAATGTAAACTTCTCCAGTTGGCCTTACTTATAAATCACTCCCATTCACCAAAAATTATTTTCCGTCTTTGTTCTTATAAGAACATACCTTTACCGGCCCCCTCTTTTGTTAATTCCACTCCCATGATCTTCATTATCTTGTGAATCTAGTTTTTCTGGCACGTGTGTCTCTTGCAATCTGACTTGGCTAATGTTTTAAGTTTTCAGGTGCAAAGGAGCCAAATCTGAGAGGACGTTGCTCTCTGTGTAGCTATCCTCCTGAAATCGTTGCTCCTCTGTCCATTTCAGAGAGTAGCATCACACATTCACGAATTTACCAAACCCGAGGCTTGGAAGCCAGGGGATGTGTTCTGTCCTGGTCGTCTGTGTACCTGGGCGCTTAGCACAGGTGCCGGTACAGAGACGCCACACCTTCCACCTGATGACCTGCTGGGGTCTGGGGACAGAAAGAGGAGGGAGAAGCTGCCTAGGGCAGTGTGAAAAGGACAACTAATGGGTCACTGTGTTGAGTGCCAAGATGGAAGCACCAACAAACTCCCGGGGAAGCTCAGAGAAAAGACCTGCCTGGGAGGGTTAGCAAAGGTTTCAGGAAGAACGCGCCGTGGGAATGGGGCCTTAAAGGAGTTTTTGCCAGAAGGGGATCTAAGCAGAATAGTCCCCTCAGCTCTCGAAGCAAATTTAAAAACAGCAGCCTAATAAGAGCGAACATTCTGGGGTCTAGGCCTGTCTCTGGTATTTTACAGTCATGTGATCTTGGGCATGTCACTTACCTGTGTTCCAATTTCCTATCTTTTAAATGAGAATGACCCTAATGACATCCCTCTCAAAACTTCTGCAAGCATCATATGAACCCATGCCTGTGCAAACTCACTTGTAAATTCTAAAACACTATATGGAAATTGCTTAAGTGTGATTTTTGGCTGCACCAAAAATCACATATGGGACCCTAGTTCCCCGACCAGGGATTGAACCCAGACCCCCTGCATTTGAAGCGCAGCGTCTTAACCACTGGACCACTAGGGAATTCCCCTGCTGTACATATGGTGTGAAAGCTTCTTTTCCCTGTTTGAAAGCCAACAGATAATAGTTATGGTTACAAATGATTTTAATAATTTACAATGTATATTATTATATACCGTATGTAATTAAGATGATCATGATTTAAAAAATCAAACTGCAGGGGGAGAAAAGCACATTATTTAGAAGTATGGAAGCAAATATGAGAGGAAATACCTGAGACTATATGCCTTTGGGGAGAGGGCTTTGGGTAATGTGTAGCAGGGAACTGTTAAGACTACTCGTCTTTTCAGACAGAGAAAGACAAATATATGATATCACTTTTATATGGAATCTAAAAAAATGATACAAACGGACTTATTTCCAAAACAGAAATAGACTCATAGATGTAGAAAACAAACTTGTGTTTACCAAAGGGGACATCGGTGTTAGGGGGTTGGGGGGATGGGGAGGGATAAATTAGGAGTCTGGACTTAACATACACACTACTGTATATAAAATAGATAAACAACAAGGACCTGCTGTAGAGCACAGGGAACTCTACTCACTATCTTGTAGTAACTTATAACGGAAAAGAATCTGAAAAAGAATATGTATATGTTTATATATATATATATATATATACACATATATATGTAGAGCTGAATCACTCCGCTGTACACCTGAAACTAACACAACATTGTAAATTATACTTCAATAAAAAAATCTATTTTTTAAAAAAAGCGACTGTTTGACTTTTAAAACATTTGATTAAAAACAATAAAGTAAATTAAAATTTAAAAGTTAGAGTGGAGAAACATAGAGAAGGAAGTTTATCTGTGATCTCAAGCCTGCCATTCCATCCTAACCCCAAAGAAGAACACAGACTCCACCCCTTGGGGCCTGACCTCACACCCAGACTCCCACCCTGACTTCACAGGGGCGGTGACCGAGGCCCTAGCGTGGTATTTCTCAGTGTTGGCTGTACTCTGCTCTCAGAGGGTATGGAGTCATTATTAGTTGTCACAATGACCAGAGTGGGGAGGGGGGGCAGGGGGGGCGGTCCAGAGGGACGACTGGCATTTCCTGGGCAGGAACCAGGGATGACAGACATCCTGCAATGTGTGACAGTCCCGCACAACATAGCATCGTCCTGCATCTCTCACGATGTGCACATGTCTGCCTGGACATTCATGTAGATTAAAAAAAAAAAATCCTGTTTATAAGTTCTAAGCCTAGAACCTAACTGTTTTAACATATGCACAATGAGTATTCTGAATACTTTTTGCACGATTTTAAACACTGTCCTTAGCTTGAAACTTTAACAAGCATTGTGCGCCATTTCAGGAAATCACATGGCCAACAGCAACGCCATTTATAGTGTCTGAGTCTCCAATGCAAATGCAGCTGTTGCCTCACTGTGGTTCCATGCTCCCATCTAAACATATTTATCTCCCATTTTAAAGTCTCAAATGTAAAGGAAGTATGTTAACTCACTGAATATGTCTTACGTTTCTTAGACCTGAACTTATTTTATGCATCTACCTGTCTCCTTGTGAAGTCACTCCCAAACATTTACATACTGAAATACATAGTTTATTATAAATTGCTTTGATTTAAATTCTTTATTTTATGGTTAGAGCAGTCTATTGAGGTTTTTTAAAACTGAGTATAACTGACATACAGTATTAGTTTCAGGTGCACAACATAACAATTCTATGTTTGTATTCACTGCGACATGGTCACCACAATAAGTCTAGTTAATGTCCTTCACCATATACACAGTCACGGACGTGTTTTTTTTTTTTTTCCTTGTGATGAGGACTTTTAAGATCTACCCTCTTAGAAACTTTCAAATATGCAATATACTATAATTAACTATAGTCACAATACTGTACACAATATTCCCATGATTTACTTTTTAATAGCTGGCTGGAAGACTGTACATTTTGACCCCTTGGTCCATCCACACACACACACACACACACACACACTGCAACCACCAATCTGTTCTGTTCTCTGTATCTATGACCTTGGTTTTTCTTCTTGTTGTTGCTTGTTTTTTAGATTCCACATATAAGTGAGATCATATGGTATCCGTCTTTCTCTGTCTGACTTATTTCACTTAGCATAATACCCTCCAAGTCCATCCACGCTGTCACAAATGGCAAGATTTCATTCTTTTTATGGCTGACTAGTATTCCATTCCAATATACCACATCTTCTTTATCCATTCAGCCATCAATGGACACTTATCTTAGCTATTGTAAATAATGCTGCAATGACCATGATAATGATGCATGCATCTTTTCAAGATATTGTTTTTGTTTCCTTCAGATAAGTACCTAGAAGTAGAAATGCGGGAACACATGGTAGTTCAATTTTTAATTTTTTTTTTTTTTTTTTTTTGCGGTACGCGGGCCTCTCACTGTTGTGGCCTCTCCCGTCGCGGAGCACAGGCTCCGGACGCGCAGTCCCAGGGGCCATGGCCCACGGGCCCAGCCGCTCCGCGGCACGCGGGATCCTCCCGGACCGGGGCACGAACCCGCGTCCCCTGCATCGGCAGGCGGACTCCCAACGACTGCGTCACCAGGGAAGCCCTCAATTTTTAATTTTTTGAGGAACCTCCATACTGTTCTCCATAGTGGCTGCACCAATTTACATTCCCACCAACGATGTTAAGCTTTGAATGCCTGTAGGCATGTTATATTGTCTAGGAGCTTTAGTTTGGTAAAAGGAATGTTAAAAAATATTTGTTATACAAAGTGGGTGGGTCTGATAGGGTTGAATACAACTATTCAACTGAAGGCCTGAAAGTTCTTTGTGTTAGACCCGGGTCCCTCCTGCCACGGCTTAATGCCATTTTCCATTTTCAGTCTTCTTTCCTCTCCCTTTGGAGCTGGAAAAGAACTCCTGAAAACGACCTTAAAATTTTCTTTCTTTTTTTATGTCCCAAAGTGTAAATGATGTAATATCTTATGCTCACTAGGTTCGGCATTACAAAGCCTTTTTGGGTATAAATATAATTTCACATGGCTCAAAGTTCAAAATCCACATTCCTGTGGAATCAGCCAAAAGATGGCAGCAGTTTTTCTTCGGTCTTTTCTTCACTGCAGCCTGTCTTGAGTGTCCCTGACCAGCTGCGGGAGGGTTCCTGCTTCGTGATCTGGGGGGCCTCATGTGTCTCCATCCCCAGAGCTGGGCCGGCTGCACTGTGCATTCTGCCCTTCGCACTGCTAATTCACCAAGCTAATTAGGCTAGTTAAGGGTCCATAAAGGCAGAAATCTGGTGGAGTTTAGTCTCATTCATTTCTTTCAGAAAAATTTGCAAGGAAGCTCCTGTCAGCTTTTGGAACGGGAACAGAATCTCACAGGCTTGGCATGAGAAACAGTTGAAGGCGCCAACCTTCCAGGCCAAAGATTCTAGTCACAAAGAGTCCCAATTCAACTTTTTCCCTTGAGGCGAACTTCAAAGTATGCAGGAATCAAAAACTCATATAATGAAAATAAACCCAGGGATAACACACTTAGCTAAGACTTGCTGGAAACACATTTCTCTCACTGTACCTCAATTCTCTCTGCCTACAGAACTGCCTCATGGCACCTAATTACTTATAAGAAAGACAAAGGCAGCTTTTCTGATGGTCACTCACTTTATTCCACTCGCGCCTGCAAAGTTTCTTGTGTTTAAAATTTTTTATTAAATGACGTTATATAGCTTACTACGTGCCTGGCACTGTTCTGAGCACTTGAAAGATATTAATTAATTTAATCCTCATAACAGCCCAATGAGATTGACACTTTTATTATTCTTATTATATAGATGAGGAAACCTGTATACACCATTTCCTATTTTCCTTTGGTGGTTGTGTTTTCTTTCTTTCTTTCTTTTTGTGGTGGTGGGGGGGTGGTTTCTTCTTTATCCTGCATAAGGTTTTAGGACTATGCCTAATTATGTTCTGGAACGAATTTTTTTTAATCATTGAAAAAAATTGGAAAATGAGGATAGTACAGATCAGAGCAAAGCATTATCTCAAAACACAATGTTTGAAGTTGTGGGGGTGTTTTTTTTGGTTTTTTTCTGTTTTTTTTAGGTGAAATATAAGCCACGTAAGGAATTCCACAGAAGAGCCCAAACTAAAACGTCTTAGAGATTCTTTCGGCCACTAGGCTCATGTTAGCAGAATAAAGCAGCACCAGAGGTTTAATCTCTTGGATTTCTCTTGTTTTTATGTGCTCTTGGCATTGCCCAATTTTCCTCCCACTAGTGAATCACTTACCTCCAGGCTTTTTGGGGGGATGGCCAGGGAAGAATAGCACCTCACAACCTGTGTCAGGGCATTGCTCACACATCAACGCACATATTCAAAGAGCAAATGCCCAGCTTCATGACTACTGCAGAGGGTCCTTCACACTTTTTGCTTGCATCTATATAGTACCATCTATCTGGAAGCTTTTGTGATGATTTGATTAAAATGAATGCACGTTCAGCTAGTTGGTTTACAAGATTACCAACATGCTTGCAAAGTCTTGACATTTGTGGCCTGTTAAAATTAAACCTTTCCTATTGAAGTGTTTTGAATTCTGCAAAAGAAGAGTATTCAGAGCTTGTTGGATAGATCTTCTTCCCTCATATAATTTCTTTAGGTTATTGAAATTTTTACCATCCTGATTTTTGAATTCTGAAGCACATGCCATTTTGATTTGGATTACTGTCAACCAGCAATTAGTACAGAGAGGTGCGGGACTGCTCCCTCTTTTAAAGCATTTTTTCCATGCCACTGACATTTTATAGCAAGCCTCCTATTAACTGGGATGGTTAGAGAATGTGGAGGTCTTGTTACTTGGACAACGGAAAAGTTTATGAGAAAGCCCATTCTCTTTAGAACTCTTTACAAAATTAATTAGTCCACTTAATGACCTTAGAAAACAAAGTGTGTAGTATCAAACACCACTGAATCTTTCTTTCAGGAGTTGGTGTCTTGTTTTGCCTCAGGGTCTTCATTCTGAAGGTCCATTATTATTGTACAGAACTGCAGTTAGAGAATGGAGGAGACAGGACCCAACTTGGACCTACCGACTTGGGAATCCTTTTCAGAATTCTGGAATTATATCCCTGAGATAATAAGCTTGTTTCCTTATCAGCAAGATGCACAAACTCTGGTGCAGCCTGGCAAGGATTAAATGCTTAGTTTCACCATTTACTCACTGTGTAACCTTGGGCAAGAGAGTTATCTGTTCCTAAGTTTTTCTAATCTATAAAATAGGCAAATGGTTGTGCCTATCACAACTCATTAATGCTCATGTTAGGAGTAATAAATATTCACACAAAAATACAAAGGAGGATGCCTGTGCCCTAGGCAGCCAAACGGCAAGGTCTAAGGGCACGGTCCCCAGGACTATCTTCACTTCTGACACCAACCTCACCTCCGAACAACTGCGGGTTCAGGGGGTTCTCAAAGCCAACCCCAGGTTTGGTAATGGGACAGACTTCACTTAAGTCAATTATACTCATGGTTACAGTTTATGACAGGAAAGGGTTACAAATCAGAACCTGCTAAAGGAAGAGCCACATATGAAAGAGTCTAGGAGGGTTCCAAAGGCAAAGCTTTCATTGTTCTCAGGAAGCACTGAAGTCCCGGTACTGATGTCTGACAATACACAGGGAGTATTACTAGCTTGAGGTGTTCACCAGGGCTTTGGTGTACAGAGTTCTTATTGGGGCTTCATTATATAGGCATGTTTGATGGATTGATTGCCCATGTGCTGGGACTTGGTCTCCAGTCTCCCCACCCCCAGTTTGGACTGAAACCACGTGGCCCAGGGGCCCACCCTGAATAACAAAGATACTCCTACCACTTGGGAAATTTCAAGGGTTTAAAGGTTCCCCCTCAGGAGCTGGAAACAAAGGCCAAATTCTTTACTGCACAGTCTGGCAGAGAGTAAGTACTCTCTGAATATGCATGATTACTATTACAATATAAGGGACACCTGTATTCCCACCACTAGATCCAATAATTAACATTTTGCCATATTTGTAGTATCTGTGTAGGTAAATATATGTGTACAAATGGATGTATATACATGTATTATATATACATTATATATGTTAAATATACATTATTGTGTATACATATACATTATATGTATAATAGATACACTATATATAATACTTATTTTTAAACAATTCAGATCTAGATCTAGATATATTTCTAGATCTGAATTGTTTGAAAATAAGTTGTAGCTCTTACAAACCTTCATCCCTAAAGAAAAACTTTAGTACACATTTTCTAAGAGTAACTGCAATACCATATTTCACCTTAGAAAACTAACTACAGTTCCCTCTGCAACATCCAGCCTACATTCTACTTAAAGGGAAAATATGAGTGAGGTGAGGAATCCAGTTAGTCGTCAGGCGCTTCTTCCCTGAACTGCACTCTCATTCTGTCTTGCCCCTGTGGAAGCCTCTCTGGTGGCTCTATGTTTCAAGGCTAAGCACTGGTGACCACCATGCAAGGCCTCTCTGACGGTGTAGACGTCACATTCCCAGCCTACAATAGCACATTCCCACAAACACTGACATAACGTTTCCCGAGTGCCTACTGTGTACCAGGCCCCGCCCAGTTCCCGCTGCTTCCCACCAGCAACCCTCCTCTCCAGTCATGGTGTCTTCCCATCTTCCCACACATACTGCGCACATTGATAGCTGAGAGGAGCCAACCTCTCACCGAGGCCTTGAGAAGTCCCTTGGTGCACTAGTCTTCAAATTGTGTCCCATGGGTTCAGCCAACGAGCCTTAGGAGCTGCCCAAAGAGGCGAGGTGATGGCCACGAGGGTGGGTCATATCTCTCTTGCAGTTGCCTCCACCACCATCAAAAAAGAATTATTGGTATCCTATTGCTTTGAAAAATGGTTTAAAAAGCCATTAATCAAATCTGACCTATCATTTTACAGAAGAAATGGAAGCAGGAGACAGTGAATCTATTTGCTCAGGTATCCAAAACATGGTTTTGGGAGATGAATCTACTCCAGGTATATCTGACCACACATACTTCCCTCTAGCCTTTAAAAAGGTTGTTCCCTGTCTGACAAGTCCTCCTGCTACTCTTGGACTCATCCAGACCTCCTTCAAAGATTGGGAGCATATGTGCTTTCTCCACTATAATCCTTCCACAGATGCTCAAAATGGTTCCCTGCTCTGGTCTCCTAGAGCCTTTTTAGACTGAACTGCACACGTTTAATACTTGATTTTTTACTCTGGAGTCTTTTCTTTTATGCATTTTATTTTTGCTTCCCTTCAAAGTCAGTAGTACTTTCACAGAGTTGGCTAAACAACTTGGACTTTTCATTTAGTTCACCTAAACATGTAATAAACATTCATTGAGTAACTCCTATGCACCAGGCACAAGAATATAAGAATGCTTTGGAGAATAGATGAAGGACTTGCCTCTAGAGGCTCAAATTCTACCTGAAGAAACAGACAAGGGAACGTGATATTACAGTACCAGACAGAATGGAATCAGTATAAAATACAGGTCAAGAAGGTGCTCTAAGAGTGCAAGAGGCAAAGCAACTCATTGTGACAGAAAAGATCAGTCAAATGTCCATTTGTTTCTCTCCATCATGGGTACAGTATAGCCACTCACTAGCTATGGATTAACTGAGGATTTTATACAATTTGATGAATCAGTATTCAATTCACTGTAAAAAAAAAAAACAAAACCAAAAACCAAAAAAACAACCTAGAAGTTCATATGGCCAAAGGCCTGTCTGGAATCATAAGAATGAAGGCCCAAATTACATCTCTTCTTGGGATTGTTATCAATTCTTTAGCAAAGTACTAGAACACAGGAGCTGCTCAACAGTCACTGGTTAAATGCAGTTCATGGGGGCTTTGTATGTGCTAAGTAAACCAGTTTTTAAGAGTATCGTTCATTATCAATTACTCAAGTTGAGTTCCACCAGAAAGAATGAATGCAGGGACTTCCTTGGTGATGCAGTGGTTAAGAATCTGCCTTCCAATGCAGGGGACATGGGTTCGATCCCTGGTCCGGGAAGATCCCACATGCCGCGGAGCAACTAAGCCTGTGTGCCACAATTACTGAGCCTGCACTGTAGAGCCCACGAGCCACAACTACTAAGCCCGAGTGCCACAACTACTGAAGCCCGTGTGCCTAGAGCCCGTGCTCTGCAACAAGAGAAGCCACCACAATGAGAAGCCCGCACACCACAACGAAGAATAGCCCCTGCTCACTGCAACTAGAGAAAGCCCATATGAGCAACGAAGACCCAATGCAGCCAAAATTAAAAAAAAAAAAAAAATTAAATTAAAAAAATCAATGTACTTAATAGCAGCAACAAAGAAAAAATTTAAAAAACAAACAAAACAAAACAAAAAGAATGAATGCACATTATAAAATTTTATCTTATCCTGATTTAGATCCTACTATGAGAAGACCTTAAAAATTTCACAGGAAAAAAAAAGCAATTCTTCTGGAATTCAAAGGAGACTTGGCTCTAAGAACAAAACTACATAAGATACCTATAAAGGTCAGTCCCATCTCTGAGGCTTCCTTCCTCCCATCCTCCACTCTCCCCAAATTCTGTTTTACCTTTCAAGTCACTCCAATTCCACAGGTCATTTGTGTGACAGACTGGAGTCTTCTAGTCCTAAAAGACATCAGTGGAAGAGCCACAGGAAGTACTCAAGACCAATTATTTCCTGGAAGTACAACTAAACATTTATGCCAAGTCCAAAGAGTCACTTTTCACAGGCACTCTATAGCAACCAGGTAAATAATATTTAAAAAATGCTATTCAATAAGTTAACTTACTTAGTTTTATGTGTTTGTGGCTAAAATCTGTTCTCAACATGAAATCCATTAGAGTAATTATATGCAGGTTTTACTGTGGAAAATGTTAGGGTTTGGTAATGGCTCTTATAAATACACATTTATTTGTTACTAAGTAACTAATAATGTTGGCTTCCCCGCTAGACTCTAAGCTCCGTAAGAGCAGGACACTGACCTTCTCACCACTGCATCCCCAATGCCTTGCAAAATGCCCAGCATTTAGATGTTCAGGGTATTTTTGATGAATACATGAATGTGGAAGACAGACTTTGGTGCAATCCTGAAGTGTTCTTTGCCCTGCAAACATAGTTATTACGGGTCAGGATGAACACACAGAAGATACACTAATCAAATTTTCACAAGGGGGAAAAACTAAGGATAAGGATTGGTTGAACCATGTGAAACTGCTGTTTTTGAAGGTCCAAAGAGAAAATAAGATAGGCATTTCACATAGTTCAGCGTAATGTGATTGTTTTGAAACTCTTCTCTCATTTCTCAACAGTCTGAATTTATGAGACTAATTTAAATACATTACATTTTTAAAAGAGATCTATGTCTTATCTTTATAGATGAGTTTGAGAAACCAAGGTGTTTCCAAGGGGATGTGACAGATGTCTTCAAACGTTTGAAGGATCACTAGATGAAGAATCACTTCTATATGTGCCCGATCCCAGGAGACCTGGCGTCAACAGTTGGCAGCTACAAGGATACAGTTCTCAGCTCAAAAATAAGAAAGTACTTTGTAACTCTCAGGGTTGTTTGGGTGATAACTTCATGACTGGAGGAATTCAATAAGTCTGAGAAACTGTTTGTGCTGTTGTAAAGGGGAATCTAAACTCCCTCTGAGGGCAACAAGATGACCTCAGGGGTTCTTCCATCTTCAGAGTTGATGACTTGGCTTCAGGGAACTCAGTGAGACCCGTCAACCTAGGTCCAGGTGTATTTATCTCTAAATGAATATTCCCTGTTCAATTATTAAGTAATTTGTGATCTAGAAAGAGAGGTATTATAGAACAAGGTGTAATTTTTCTAGAAAAGTGAAGTTGGGTCTAAATTAAAAGTAAATACTTGCGTACACAGGTCGAACTAGTATTGTCCTAAGAATAGTACCACAACCAACAGAAAGATGTTCTTAAAATTATGGTATTGGTGTTTTAAAAGGCTTTAGCTTTAAATACAAACTAAACGAAATAAAGATGGTTTAATTTTTGCATTAATTCCAAGGAATACGAGCATGAATTGCGATTTGTTTGGGTTACACTGTCCAATTAGCTTAATGTGGAGACAAATAGAGCAATGGTATAGCCCTGAGCTTGGTTCTTCCCTGTTTATTGAAGACCATACTCAGTTCAACAAATATTTATTGTGTCTCTACTATGTATCACAGAGGTGAATGCGACAATGCTCACTGCCCTCTAGGGGCTAACATCTCACCTGCTCCATGGTTTGACTCAATACTTCCTGAACACTCATTTTGCACCGTTTAACACCTCATAAAGTAAGTACTGCTTTTATTCTCATTTATAGATGGGAACTCTAAGATATGCAGAGTATAGGCTAAGTAATCTGTCCATGGTCATATAGCCAGTAAGAAACAAAGAAAGGATTTGAACCTAGGCAGCATGGTTTCAGTTTACAAGCTTAACCATTATATTATATTGCCTTTGACATGAAGCACAACCTTTCTTTTGCACAAAGGAGACTCACTGACCCAAGACTGACTGCCTATGACAGACATACATGATCTATACGCAAGGCCTACAAGGCCTGTTTGTATTCATCCAATTTCAATTCACCTGGCATTTATGGAAAACCTACTGCACTTGAGGCACGACACTACGTGATCCCACAGTGACTATCTCATTCAACCCTAACAGCTTTGTCAAACAGATATTATCTCTATTTTAATGATGAGAAACAGAGGCAGAAGTTAAATGACCTTACTGGGTTCACACAGTTAGTGACAAATGGGGCTGAGATGTAAACCCAGGCCTCCTGATTCTAAGTCCTGTGCTTTCAGTAGCTTTGTAAATGTCATTTTTAAAAGTGTACAAGTCAGTGGTTTTTAGTATAGTTACAAGGATGTACAACCAACACCAATAATTCCAGAACCTTTTCGTTATCCCCCCAGAAGAAACTCAGTTCCCAGTAACAGTCACTTCCCACTCTCCCCTCCCCCTACCTACTGGCCACCATGAATCTACTTTCTGCCATGATGAATCTGCCAATTTTGGACATTATCTATGCATGTAATCATATAATAAGTGGTTTTTGTGACTGTCTTCTTTTACTTAGCATGTTCTCAAGGTTCATCCTTGTAGTATGAATATACATAGGCATGTTCATTCTATGTGTCAGTACTTCATTCTTTTCTATGTCTGAACAGTATTCCACTGTGATGTACTACATTTTGTTTATCCATTCATCAGTGAATGGACATCTGGACTGTTTCCACTTTTGGGAAAATAAAAAATACTGCTGTAAACATTCACGCACAAGTTTTTGAGTGAATACGTTTTCAATTCTCTTGGGTATATACCTAGGAGTAGAATTGCTGGTTCATTTGGTAACTCTGTTTAACTTTTTGAGGAGTTTCCAAACTGTTCTCCAAAGATGCTGCACCATTTTCTCACCAGCAATAAGTGAAGGCTTCCATTTCTCCATGTCCTCTCCAACACTTATTTTCCATTTTTTTAAAATAGTCATCGTAATGAGTGTAAAGTGTTGTCTCTTTATGGGTTGGATTTGCATTTCCCTAATGACTAATAATTTTCAGCATCCTTTCATTTGTATGTTGACTATTGCTATATGTTTCTGGAGAAAAGTCTATTCAAATCTTTTGCCCATTTAAAATTTTTAATTGTTTATTGTCGGATTGTAAGAGTTCCTTATATGTTCTGGATAGTAGGCCCTTATCAGATTTTGCAAGTATTTTCCCCCATTCTGCGGACTGTCCCTTTACTTTCTTGAAGTTTTTAATCTGATGTCCAATTTATCTATTTTTTATTTGGTTGCTTGCGTTTTTGGTGTCACACCTAAGAAACCACTGCCTAATTCAAGGTCATGAAGTTCTAAAACTGGGCTCTCACTTTCTTCTCTCTCACAAGGGAGAGATATATAATCACAAGTTCCCTTTGCAGTTTTAAAAGAGCCTGACCCTCTATTTGGCATTGGAAAAACAGGCTTATTTTTACCGAGGCATAGGAACATTAGATTAAAATAATTACAGAATTCACAAATTTTCTCCCAAATTTATGAAAAGTGACATTAAATAAATTGTGCCTATTTATTATTATCTTAATCATTATAATTATTGCAAGGTATTTATATCAATGTTCTGAAAAAAACAATAGAAAATAATAATGGAAGTTTAGAACTCACGATTAAGAGAGAAGCGTTCAAAGAAGAGAGACGTTAGCATAGGTGACAGCTCAATGTTGAGATGGCCTCCCTGTGACTGCTGGGATTGGCAACCTGAGGGACAATACTTGTACCTCTAGCTAAGAGTAACGTCTCCTAAAATTTGGGGACAGGGAAAAAAATGGTTTCATAACCTTGTTTCAAACTCCTTAATTATGTAAATGTACATTCAAGACTTTATGAAACAGTTCACCTACCGTTGGGCCAATGTATCTTGACTTTATTTCACGGTATCTTTTCACAGAACGTAAAAGTGAGAACTTCAGAATCACTTACTTCTCAAAGCCCACTCTTTTCTTTTTTTTAATCTTTATTTTATATTGGAGTAGAGTTGATTAACAATGATGTGTTAGTTACAGGTATACAGCAAAGTGATTCAGTATTGGATACCATACAAGTATCCATTCTTTTGCCAATTCTTTTCCCATTTAGGTTATTACAGAATATTGAGCCAAGCTCCCTGTGTTATACAGTAGGTCCTTGTTGGTCATCATTTTTTTTTTTTTATTATTTATTTTTTTGTTGAGATTTTTTTTTTTAATTTATTTACTTTATATTTGGCTGCATTGGGTCTTCGTTGCTGCGTGCAGGCTTTCTTTACTTGTGGCGAGCGGGGGCTAACTCTTTGTTGAGGTGCGTGGGCTTCTCATTGCGGTGGCTTCTCTTATTGAGGAGCACAGGCTCTAGGCGTGTGGGCCTCAGTAGTTGTGGCATGTGGGCTCAGAAGTTGTGGCTCGCGGGCTCTAGAGCGCAGGCTCAGTAGTTGTAGCGCACGGGCTTAGTTGCTCCGCGGCATGTGGGATCTTCCTGGACTCGGGCTCGAACCGTGTCCCCTGCATTGGCAGGTGGATTCTTAACCATTGCACCACCAGGGAGCCCTGGTTATCTATTTTAAATAGTGTGTACATGTCAATCCCAAACTCCCAATCTATCCGTCCCCCACTCACCCCTTTCCCCCTGGTAACCCTAAGGTCGTCAAAGCCCACTCTTCTTCCACCACGATCCATGGGCCAGCCTCAGGGAGAATTTTAGGACTACCACTTATGACTGGACAAGCAGTGCATTGCTCAGCTACCGGGCATTTGACTCAAAGTCACTGTAGATTCATAGCAGGTTAGCAGACAGGTATTTTGGAGAACACATATTTTTCTAACTTGAATACATCCACCAAAGGGGTAGGCAGTGTGGCAGTGGATGGGATTCCCAGACCTTCTACGTATTTGCAGGCAGTGTATCTATACCCTTGGCAGTGTACCCTTCAGGTCTTCAAGTTCTCGGGAACCAATGTGGGCCTTCTGGCTATTTTGGTAGCTGTCTGCTCTATAGTATTCCCTTGCTCTGTCAATGTGGCAGTGATAATACCCATAAGCTTTAAGAGACATATACCAATGGCCTACTGATCTTTGTGTGTCTGAATTAAAAGTAATGGCATCAGCGGTCACTGTAAATAATAATGATTTAAAACACACTGATTCCCCAATAGAAAAATAGAAAAATATCACAATTTACAGATGAAATTCAAATGACATTAAACTATGAAAAGCTCAATTTTACTAGTAATAAAATAAATTGAAAATTAAAACAGTAAGGCATTATTTTTCATTTATGAGACTGACCAAAATAAGGGTGCTGACAAAGGCAGGAAGAGTTGGCATCCATATGCTGTTGATGGAAGTGGAGGGGCATCACTTTTTTGGGCAATACTTAAAACATCAAATGTACGTTCCCTTTGATTCAGACATACCACTTTTAGGAAATTATTTAATTGAGTAGAAAGATGTAAGTAGACAAAGCTTTATGTATAAGAATGTTTACTGCAGTACCGTTGGCAGCATTGCAATATTAGAGATAATCTTTATTATCTCCAAATACAATTTATTGGTTGAATTAAATTCAAAATTGAATGTATAGTATTTAAAAATGATACGCGCATATATACACGTGTGCATACAAGTGCATGTGTATGCACATATACACGCATATATACATAGTAAAGTAGAGAAAATGGTGGGCAGTGATTACTTCTGGGAGATAGGAATGGGGGAAAGAAGGATTCTGACTTTCACTTTATATACCATTGTAATGTCTGATGTTTTAAAAAAAAAAATCACCTCGGGCTTCCCTGGTGGCGCAGTGGTTGAGAGTCCGCCTGCCGATGCAGGGAACACGGGTTCGTGCCCCTGTCCGGGAAGATCCCACATGCCGCGGAGCGGCTGGGCCCGTAAGCCATGGCCGCTGAGCCTGCGCGTCCGGAGCCTGTGCTCCGCAACGGGGGAGGCCACAGCAGTGAGAGGTCCGCGTACTGCAAAAAAAAAAAACAAAAAAAAAAAAAACCAAGAATCACCTGTAGCACTTTTGTAACTTTTTAAAAAGTAAACCTATTAAGTTTATATTCCACTTCTGAACTGGAAGCTAGCCAGCAATGTACTTCAACTGTGTACTTACTGCACATTGAAAATATTTTTGTAAAGTGTTCACAGGATACCAGCTATTTTTCTTTGGGGCAAAAGTGGTTTTTGGCATATCTAACACCCGTGAGTTAAGGTACATTTCATAATCAGAAGCCAAAGAAACTATAAACGAGATTATTCTGTATATAACATGGTTGATATCTGCAGTAGATTAACGACAAACTTGGGACACTGACACAGGTTTAAGTTCTGAGCCCCAAAATATACACTGGAGGAGGGAACTTGTTTTTGTTGATAACAAGAGAAATGCATGGAAGCCCCGAGAAACAACAGCGTTTTTGCAAGAGTCCCTGAGCAGCACAGGCAGTTACTAGTCTCCATTTTAAAAGATTCAAATCTTCATCTAAGAGGAATCTGCAGATTTCAGCTTTTCTGGGGTGTTCATGCAGTTACCCAACTTCTTCAGGAATGCAAACAGACAAACAAAATTACATTTAAAAAACAGCTCCTATGCTCCACTGTCCTTCCAGAAACAGAAGGACACTGTGATGATGGTAGTAGGAGGTGAGGCCTCTGGGAAGAGCTTAAGTCATGAGGCTGGAACCTCATGAATGGCATTAGTGCTCTTATAAAAGACAGAGATCCCCAGCCCCTTCCCCGATATGAGGACACAGGGAGAAGTCTGAGACCTGAAGAGGGTCCTCACCTGACTATGTTGATGCCTGATCTCAAGACTCCCAGCCTCCAGAACCGTGAGCAAGAAATTTCTGCTGTTTATAAGATGCCCAGCCTGGTGTTATAGCAGCCCAAACAGACTTAAGGAACACTATTCACGAGACCAGGTTCAAGTCCCCATTTTTCTCTTTCCTGTGGGCCTGAGGTAAGTCACATACTCTCCTATTTCTTTCTGACAATACCTAGGCCAAGTCCTTTCCTATGTTGACACAAGGCTGAAATGTGGTCACATGGGTATAAAGTGCTTTCAAAACTGTGAAGTCCTCAACCAATGGGAAAATATTTTAATACGAATGTGTAACTTCGTATTATTTTGAAGGTGGGAACATCTTCAAGGATGAGTCCAAGTTTATGGTTTTTCACTGTTCCGGTTTAGCAGAATGCTATCCTATTGATAAGGACTTCAATAAAATAGTGTTGTATTAAGTTTTATTATATGGTGACCACTGCAGGTCCCTTCTGGTATAAAGGATATTAGACGTAATTCTTCTACGCTGGCACTCATAGATGATTTTATTAAAATAACATTTTTAAAGGGCAGAAAATTAAGAAACAGTCCTATTTGACTTATTCGAGAGACCATCACAGAACAGACTGTAGAAATTCTTTACATCTTCTGCAACAAAAAAATGAAACACTGCCTAAATTTAGCAAAGACACTACTAAGAGGCAGGTATTTTGCAGGCAGGAAAACCTTTTATTTTAAACCACAAATAGTCAGCAGGTGGCCACAACTATCCACGTTTCATTAAAATCACATAAAACCTAGGTACAAAAGCACCACTGATTATTGCTCTAGAAAAACTGCATGAAAAAATTCAAATACACACAGTAAAAACACCACAGTATGCACAGGACTAAATTTTTAAAGCAAGTGCATGGAATGCTGAATCAATTTTACAGACAGCTTCCAATATTCAACTGGTATTTATTTTACTCAAGGATGATGGAAATTTCCAAAAAGCATGACTACAAGAAGGTAAAATGTCCATCCTTATATATTTTTGTATGCCAACTAGTAGAGTCCTAAAAAATTAGCATTTACAAAATACTCGGTAAAAATAGCTTTTAAAAGTTGTCCCAAGAGGTACATAAAATCAACCCCAATTTTCATGACAATTCATTCTCCCTCGTTTACAGATTCAGTTTTCTGTGCCTGTGGAGAAAGAACGGAAGACAAAAAAGATAGAGTTACTATTAAAACAACTATAAGCCAAAGAAGATTCTACCCCACCGACACACACACTTCGGAACATCTGTTTTTTAGCAGCTCTACTGCAAAACCGACTTCAACTCTGGGTGTGATACAGACAAGGCAGGAAAATAGGACACAAACGCTTGGCTGCCTTTATTGCTTTCTGCTTTGCAAACGACCACGGAAGCTTTACCTGTGAGCTCCCTCGGTTCACGATAAAAAGAACACCACACTACTATCTGATGCTAGTCACTGCAAACGTGCGGAATTTTCTACTGTACCCTTAACTCTCACTGTTTCAATCTGCCCCTTTACTGACAGTGTGCTGGGTGGGGTACCTCTGGAGGCTGAGACATTAACAGTTGAGCGAGAGATGTGGATCTGCAATAACATTACAGGCAATAAAGAGAGACGTTATGAACATGCGGTCGCCGGCTGAAGGATCGAGCAATTGCTTTCAAGACACTGATTCAATCAGCGGGAGGTATTTCGGGAAAGTACCTCTTCTGCTTTAGTGTCACCGTTTTCAGATGGTGCAGTACCTTCCTTTCCAGCTTCTTGCTTTTCCTCCTTCTCCCCTTTCGCACCTTTGTTAACCTTTGTTGCCAGTTCTTTCTAACAGGGGATCAAAGCACAGGGAAACAGAGTGTGTTAGACACGGTGTGATGTTGTGCAAACTCAGCTCAGCCTCCGTCCAAGCACAGGGGGAAACACGAGCAAGGCCAATGTGGCGGCTTTCAGGGGAAAGTGGAAACCCGGTTCCCCTGAGCTTTGAGTGAGTTCCACTGAGGCTCCATGAACATGTAACAGGCAGCTTAGAAAATCCACTGGACTTTGATTTCCCCTCGTGTGTGTCTTTGGAGAGCACCGTCTCTTGCTAAAGTGAGAAGTGCCTCTGCCATGGGGAAGTAGCAGCAGGGGGACGTGGTGAAGCCGGGGCAGACCCAGCAAGAGGAACACTGCGCGTGGGGACCTGGGGCTTAAGTGACAAGAAAGCTGAGAAAGCGCTTAAAAGGAAGGCCCAGAGGAAGAAAAATTCCTGATTTTAAGACCAGGCTGGGACTTCCCTGGCGGTCCAGTGGTTAAGACTCTGCGCTTCCACTGCAGGGGGCACGGGTTCGATCCCTGGTCGGGGAACTAAGATCCCACAAGCTGTGCGGCGCGGCCAAAAAGTAAAAAAAATAAAAACAACCAAGCCACAGAAATGAGTTCCGCTTCCGAACTGCCTACTCATACCATGATACATACACATCGTTTCAAAAAATTCACAGCAAGGGACGACGCTCTGGAGGGCAGGGTACAGAAAAGCCATTTGGGGGTAAATTTCTTAACAGTCCTGTGCCGCAGTTTCCTCATCTGCCAAACGGGATACGTGTATCTACCTCAGTGGGGCTGATGGGAGGATCTATGCATAGGATAAGCACCACGTAACTGTTTGCCGGTATTAATTATCTGCTGGTATTGACTATTATAGGAATTATTATCAGTCCTCAGACTGACCTCCTCAGATCAGTTACGTGAAGTCAGAAGCCCCTCCCCACGCCTCCAGCTGTTGGCAGCAGTGTCGCCCGGGCCCGGGCTCACCCCTTCTGAGCCCCATCTGAACGGCGTGTTCTCGAGGCAGCTACCAAACCCCGCCTTGGACAACAACACGCTCTGACCTCCTTCACGCCAACACGCTCTGACCTCCTTCGCTTTACGGACCAAACGGAAAACACACTCCCAGTGAAACATAAAGTTGTGCTCTCTGCCTTCGGAGAAAGCCTGTCTGTAGCTGGCGGAAGTTTTCCAGTCTGTACGTTGAGCCTGGATCATAAAATGTCCTCGTGCCTCGGATGACTCTGGGATATGGGATTATAATTTATTCACTGCTGAAAAAGCCAAAGTGGGGCGGGGGACCACCTCTTACCTTAGCAGATGTTTTTCTTGGTTTAGGTTCAGGTTTTGGTGGAGCTGGTTTCTGCAAAGACAAATTAAGTTATACAAATACTGAAAAAAGACCACCCTCGGCACCAAAAGGAACAGCGACAAGACTGCTAAAGACAGTCCATCTTGACTATGATGTTCATTTCAAAAAAATATGTCGTCCTATTTTCAGCATCAGGTAGCAGCAAAAAGACCTCCGCATTTCATAACTATTTTCATCCTGGGTTCTCAAGTGAATGGCAGGTGAGATCTGAAAGCCAACTCACTATTCCCCGGGCCAGAACAGCTCCCTGGGAACAGATTTAAGCTTCTGTGTCCCATGTCTCTGTACTTCCTTTTATCACAACACAGCAGCAAGAGGAACGACTCAGGCCCTTGGCCAAATGACTCGGTGAATTCAGGGACACCGGCCTCCCGAACAGTCTAGAAATCCTAGCACCATCACAGGCAAAAGCCCATTGGGAATAAGAGAGCTGCCCGTGAAGTGTTCCAAAGCCAGTTCCAAATCCTCCCACCTCCGATGCAGGTTTCAAGCGCTTGTTGAAGGTTGAGCTTCTTCCTACTTTCCTCTTCCAAGGCCAGCTCAAGGTGAGGAGACTCTCCTGCCCATCCAGACCCTGGGCTCATTTGTCCCTAGAGCTCGTTATTAAGAACACAATTATAACGATACAATGTCCACTGTTAGCTCCCGAAGTTCAAGATCTTTCACAGACCCTATTAGCCAACGAGCCCAGCGGGCAACTCTTTTTCTCTTGCCTCGTGTGGCTCTCCCCACTCCTGGGAGCAGTGCCCACCTGTCCCGTGGCCCCAGGCCCCTTCACGCAGGGCTTCAGCCCGGCTGCTTCCTAGGGGTCTGAGATGGGCACATGGGGATACCACGGAAGTGTAAACCTCTGGTTTTCTATAGCTACCTTAGGGCAAATATTTCTCTCGTTGAGTTAGGAAAAAATTACACTTCTTTCCTGGCACCAGGGAGAATGGTTTTTAAATAGAGAACACTGCCCAGAGTCCCTCTCTGCCCCCACGTGGAGAAAAAACACATGTTCCTCCCCAATACCTCCAGATGTTCAGGATCATACAGAACCTGGCCCTTTCCATCAAGGGCATAAACTGAAATTGTAGTCAGTTCAGTTCTGGAAGATTGACCATTGGACACGACCTCTCAAATAAAAAAAGAAAGTGGAGGGCTCCCCTGGTGGCGCAGTGGTTGAGAGTCCGCCTGCCGATGCAGAGGACACGGGTTCGTGTCCCGGTCCGGGAAGATCCCACATGCCGCAGAGCGGCTGGGCCCGTGAGCCATGGCCGCTGAGCCTGCGCATCTGCTCCGCAACGGGAGAGGCCACAACAGTGAGAGGCCCGCGTACCGCAAAAAAAAAAAAAGAAAGTGGAGCTTGAAAAGTAGGGACTATTTTCCTTAACATTCTGACCACTGTATATTTGTACCTTGCTCCCCACATCTATCAGCTTGCATGGCTCCTAAATTTTCAGGATTAAAAAAATTTTATTTTGGGCTTTGATATAGTGTATTAACATGCCCTTGTTTTCTCAATTGACAGCAAATGATGTCCTTTCATATTATTTTCTGTTAAGACAGACCTTTCCCCCAAACTCAGCATTCGTGTTTTGATGGGACAGGAAATGATGAGGTTTTGTAGTCTGTAATCCCACTGGCTTCCAAGGAGGCTCTGCGTCAGCACCATGGGCAACGATGTCAGTGGAAGGTATTATATTGCTGGTCCCTGGTGTTCAGGAAACGCCTTATTTTAAAATTTGGCTTTTGACTTTCATGATCTACCCCCTTGAAAGGCTAGATATCCATGGAATACAATGGCTTTCAGTATAATCTACAGTGAAATCTACGAAAGAGTTAAAACTTAACTTCTCAACCACAGTGAAAATTATACCACTGGACAAGCACACCACCTTTGAGGGGTTCTGGCAGAATCTGGATTAACTGGGTACACACACGACCACACCTCCCAGGTCTTAACCTTCCCGGTAACTCTGACATTGCTTCCTACGTTGGGACTCATGTGAAACACTGGCTCAGCCAACCCAAACCTGGCTATACTTCTGAACTTGTGAATGGTCCCAGTACCTGCTTCTTTTTTTTTTTTTTTTATTTCAATGTGTGAAACAAGTTTAGCAAAAATATATTGAGAAGAAAAGCCAGTAACTGCTATATATACTTTTTAATTTGTGAAACAAGTTTAGCAAAAATATATTGAGAAGAAAAGCCAGAAACTAGTATTTTTTTTTAAATTCAGAAACAAGTTTCCAATATCCATTTCAGCTTGGATTCCCTACACTGTGCCAGGCACAGGTGTGGGCTGAGGAGGGAATCCATGCTTCCCGGAAGGTCACAGTAGCTTGCAGCTCCCGGGCTATCTAGTATCGGGATACGTGCCGTCAGCCAAGAGGTCAATGCCTTTCCCTCTGCGTGTCAGTGGGCAGTGCACATAAAGTAACCCAAGTCCTCCACCAGAGAGGCAGGCTGCCCTGTCTTGGCAGAAGGAGTACTGGTGCATGAGCAGGGCGGCAGGGATGAGTACTGGAGCCAGCCGGGAGCACAGCGTGGTGACAAGGGCTGAGGCACACTCCTGGCCAAGGCTCGCTCACACCAGCCGGTCCCAGCTTTAACGATCTTAACCCTTGTCCTTTCCCTGGGCCTGGCCCACAGAGGGAGACCCCAGGTGGCAGAGTGGAAATCGTTACTGTTTCAGATTCTCTAGTTCTGAAGTGAGGCTAGAGCCTATGGATTCAGACAACCTTCAGAACGTCCTGACTAAGGTATGAGTCACGGAGGGAGAACTGGAATTCTTGACTCCTTTAGCAGATCAGGTGTAGAATGGGAGGCTAGGACTTTGCTAACCTAATTCTCCATCTCAGGGATCCAGTGATATCAAACAGCTTCCTGGGCTTTGAATGCTTGCTAAACGGGCTGGCCACTGTTTTTCGCCAACGTGTCTGATCAAGTGAGCTGCTGGCAACACCGGTCAAAGTTGCTAGAAATTCTGACCTAGGTTATTTCTAAAAAGGAAATAAAAAAACCTCAAGGGAAACACCACCTTCATCTTCCTTTTGCTGCTTTGCTCTGGACCGAGGGAACGTGTGTTCATAAGAGCTAACAACAACGGGGTCCAAAGTACTCACCGCTGACAACCTGGCAGACCGTCTGGTGGGCTACAAAGGAAATGGAAACAAAAAGAAACATATGTTTTGGTGATTATACACAACCAAGTTGAGTTTTAAAAATTCATTCTTACTGTCTTACTTTGTTGAAAGAATAGAATGCAGGAGTCCCATTACCCTCCCCAGGTGAGCACAGTGAAACATACCCCCAAGTGCCCTGGGCACTGGAATATTCCAGAGGACGTGTTCCTAAAGAGGTGTAGGCTCACGGTTCAAAGAAATGGCCTTTTGCAGTAGAGGGTGGGGTGGACAAGGAAAAGGCAAAGAAGACACATTTAGGCTCCGACCCAAACTTTTGTGATAAAACTGGCAACAGGAGCACGGAGGTGCTATTTAAGAACCAGTCCCGTCTGACTCTTGCTCCTTACAAATGGAACTAAAGCTTATAAATTAATACTAAACGAGACTTATATAATTGTGCAGAAACCGAAATAGCAGGAGTCCCCTCCCTGGTTACTACATTAGAAAAGAGAATGACTCCAAATCTTAGGCAGTTAACAAGCAAGACTTCCTTTTACCTGTAACAAAATAAACACATTTATTTATCTACGAAACGCACACGTTGAAAGATGTAAATAATCATTTTAATAATCTCATCTTTTCATTTAGAAGTTTACAAATTTAGAGAAACTGGGTTGAGGTTGGTATTTTTCAAGGAAATCTTTTCTTCAAGGATGGTGCAAGTTAACAGCAAACGACATGGCAAAGAAAATTTCTAAGAGCAGAACCGTTCTAGGCATTTCAGAAACACGCGTATAGAATTGATATTCTACTTCCCACCAGCAAAAGATGGCTCCCCGAGGGATTTCACTTTCTAAAAGTACAACTGCCTTTCTTTAAAAGTGTTCCGGAAGCAAATACTCCACACTTTCTGCCTGTTTTGTTCACTGCTCTATCTCCAGTAGAATAGTGTACCACCTAACATACAGTGGATATGCAAGAATACTGGCTGAAAAAAATAAACTCAAGCTTTTCCCTAATTTGCTGCCTTAGGCAGACTTCGCCTCATTACAAGAGCTGAAATGTCTCAAATAATCTTTTAAGGGGGTCAGCAGGAGCCTGGCTCAGGATTGCAAGGAATCATGGAATTCTCTTGTCAGTCTAGGTCAGCTGGTCAAGGCCAAAGTCAAAGAAATGTTTCTTGCCATCTCCACATCGAAGACCTTTCTCGCTGAAAATAGCTAGAGGAAGCTAAAGTCATCTTTCTTTAAACTACAGAAGGAAATGAAGGGCCAGAGCCTTCTGGAATAATTTTAACCTTGGGGTCGTGTGCAAAGCTGAGCTGGACTTCAGGCTGGTAGGCAGAACGTGCCGACTCGGGGAGACTGTGCAGGCTACGTGTCGGCTGTGACGCGTCACTGCAGGGGTAAGGGGTGCACAGTATGGGAGGCGGGGCCTGGATCAGATGCTCCATGGGAATCACCACGGCGTCTACTGGAATATCATGGGATAATTGGAAGCAATAACCATGCTGGGAACCAGAACCCGAATCCTGTAGTGCCTTTCCCAGGCTGGTTCACTGCAGGTGCTGGGTATCCCCGAAGAAGAGGCAGCATTATCACTTAAACCGGGCAGCAAGTGGGTAACCTGTGCTTCTTCAGTATGCTTTCTGGGCATGCTGGAGAGCATCCTCCGATTACCAAGCAGAGCTCAGCTTAACGCTTCTGTGTGGCTTCAAGAACCGCCCACACCGCCTCAAGAGGAAAGTGTAGCCGGCAGAGGAGTGCTCAGAAAGACGCCCTCTGAGAGGAAAATCGGCGGCCTCTCTGCTAAAGGGCGTTGAACAGGTCTTGTCTGAATCCCCCCGCCCCCACTTGGTGTCGCCCTGCGTGTGCCCGGTTGGCCTTCCCTCCCCTGTCTCCTATCCGTACCCCATCTGCACAGGACCCCCTTCTCTTGCACTTCTGTAGCGGGAGCCCTCAGTAAAACGTGGAGGTGAATGGAGTGGTCAGACACGCCAGACATGCAAGTGTGAGCCTGCAGGGTGCAATGCCAAGGCCACTCCTCACTAACCATCCAGTTTGGAGCCTGAAAAGCGGCCAACAGGTTAACCGTTACTTACAAGGGCTTCCCTGTCCACCAACGAGCTGTCCTGAATAAGATCTCATTGAAGCGAAGCCAAATCCTCTGAAAAATCCCCCGCCCCCAACCCCGGTCCCCATTCCCCATCCGCCCCCCCCCCCCACCTCCGCGGGATTTCCAGAGAGACTTCCAACCAAGCCCCGCTCTGCAGGGCCTGCAAGCTGTTCCGATCCAAAAGACTCGCTACCTTTTCATAATTCAGGTCGAGTACAAGAGTTCCAAAATAAAAAGCCTAGGAAATTAATGCAAAAACAGAGTTTGCCTTTCTAGGCTGTCTAAACCAAGCCGTCTCTAAAAACCACGTTTTACTGTAAAATGATTTTATGACTTCCTGCTAATATTTACCAGCTCTTCTTTCTATGCTAAAAAAAAAGAGACTTCTCTTAAACGTTCCTTTTCGGTAACCATCCTAAGAGATTTTCTTTTTCACTGCAGACACAGGAGGCTGAAACGATCCTCCACTCACAGTCAGCAGTACTGATTATGCACCCAGTGTATACACCTTCCTGGAACGTTTCATCACCTTTCACAAGCCTTCCAATCTATAAATGATTGGACCATATATGCCAGATATAAAATAGACCAGACTGCTCTCTTTCCCTCTTTCAAACACTAGAATTCAAAGTATTCATTTAAGACTCAGGCTGTGGGGCAGAACTACTATGAAAAAAAAGATAAGAATTTCTCCTGAGAAACAACAAGGATTTACTGTAGCGCACAGGGAACTATATTCAATATCCTGTAATAAACTACAATGGAAATGAATTTAAAGAAAAGAATACAGATATATACATATATGTGTATAACCGAATCACTTTGTATGCACCTGAAACTAACACAATACTGTAAATCAACTATACTTCAATTTAAAAAAAAAAAAGAGAGAATTTCTCTCCATCTGTTGACTGTGAGTCCTCAGGAAAAGTGGCCAAAAGAGCAGTTCTAAGGGAAAAGAGGAAGGTTTTTAGAATGACAGATCGCTAAAAGTTACAGAAACAATGTGAGGGTTTGTCACTGTGGTACACAGGTGCTGGGCACTATGGTATTATTCAGTAAGCATTTATTGATTACCTGGTAATTCCCCGGGCTGGAGAAAATTACAGTGAAGGCTACTATGAAAGACGTGAAGTCTTTCACTTTAATGTCCTGGTTGCAAAAGCAACATAGAAGTCTAATCTCAATATGACAAAATTCCCTGGGGGGGCTAGATGCAAGTAGAATCACTGGACTTTGCTGAATACTGCCTGAAACATATGGGCCATTCCATTGGAATTCAGAAGCATATTTATTTTTATGAGATTTCTTAATGCTTCTGATCTGCACCATGTACCAAGCAAAGCCCACAAGTCAAGTTGCTTTTAACTTTCAAAACCAAATGAAGAGCTAATTAGAATTTCCCTTCTTTGCAAAACTGGGAAGTGGGGCAAGATGTGTATCAGGGCTTTGGCTGGAGAATGAAGACAGAGAAAAGGCACTGGGTGATCAGATTTTTTTTTTTTTTTTTTTGGCTGTGTCCTGCGGCACGCGGGATCTTACTTCCCTGACCAGGCATCGAACCCATGCCCCCTGCATCGGGAGTGCGGAGTCTTAACTACTGGAACGCCAGGGAAGTCCCATGACCAGATTTTTATGATGACCCCCAAAGGGGCTTGAGGATAGGGGATTTTGAGTCAGAAGACGCAGACGTCTTTCCTGATTCTGCAATTTACAAGTTGTGACACCTGGGGAAAATCACGTATTTCTCTGCGTACCTTGTTTGCTCTCTTCAGATGGGGATAATAACTCCCACGTGTTGACCAAAACAGCGCTTCTCTGACATAAATTACTCTCTCTCATTGCTTTCTTTTTCTTCATAGCAAATTTTCAGTCACTTTTTATTTACTGTCTCTTTCCCCCTACTACAATGGAAGCTCCATGAAGGCAGAGACTTTTGCTCCTTTTGCTCACTGTGGAATCTGTGCAGCCAGGTGCGTTCAAGCGCTCCCTACATTTTTTGTTTGCTTTGGTTGGAACGTCTCTCTGAAAATGCTGAAAGGCTCTCTGCCCTCATTCCAGGGTGATTTTAAGGATCAGATCAAACAATGGAGGTGAAAGGGCTTTGAAAGCTGCCCAGTGTAATGACTGTAGCATATTGTTTCGGTCATTTATCGTCCGGATACTATACTCTGCACTATGCCCTTCAAATATCATGGCGTGGAAGATGATTTTCAAAAGGGGAGCCCCCTTTGTAACTGATATCTATTGGCTGTAGCCTAGGCTGTGCACACTCATGACTAGAAAATTCAGTCAATTCACTGGGGGAAAAAAAATCAATCAATATACGGTCAGACAGTTCTTACCCCAAAGCACCACCAACTAACTGACCTTATCCCTTTTCAAACAACTATGTTGGTGTCCTGAAGGCAAATCACAAGTTTTAATCTGGTGTTGGCTTAACGGACAGGAAAAGAGTCTTTTCTAGGAATGACTTTTGTTAGCAATAAGGTAATACATGCAATCAGATAACATATTAGAAGTAATAATGTAAAAATATAAGTAATAAAAATTCTGGGGTATAAAAGAATATGCATAAGACAGGTGTGTAAGCAAAAATCTTTTACATATATTCCAGCCAGCTTGATGGTTTTCAGTGTGGAAGGGAGGGAAAGGCTGTTTTCACTACCCAAGACCTGCTGTGTGTAATGGTTTCTAGGTTTTCTGACTGTCAAATCAACTTAAATAGCAGTCCCTGAGGAGAAACCCAAATGCATTTTGTGCCCAAATCTAAAAACATTAAGGGGGTATTACATTTAGCCAACTGTCCTACAAATTGTATTTTGCCATTTTCAAGAAAATTCAAGCACTTGAACTTTGGTATGATAACATTTTTCGGTTGGTTCTAAGCATTTGTTTAGTGACCTGACTCTGGATCACCAACTTCACCTCCCAAACTCTATGTTAGACACTGAATACTGGGTAAATGGATGGTGGGGACTTGGCTATCGGCAGTTCTGTTTGTTTTGCTTTTAAATGATTTCTTTACAGATTCCGTTAAAGATTTTCCATTCAGCAGAACGAACTTCCTTGTACAAATCGTGTGTAGGGGTTTTGCTATCATGACAACCTCTGAATTATTAACACAGTATGAGTCACCCAATCAAAGAATCCGTAACTAGATATTGTTTTTGTCTCTCCCATGACCCCTTTTAGGTTGTAAGTTCAAGGATTCCACACACTGTAAAGCTCTGTGCACAAGGGAATGGCTGTCATCACAATTACCATCTCACTGGCTGCTTTTTTAGCTCATCTCCTTTTAGAAGTTCATGATAGGACCACGGAAGGTCAAATGCAAGCATCTCTTCCTAGCTTTCTGGAGATTTCTGTATTTTATACAGAGCTTCTTTGACTTATTGTCTAACTATCCCAAACCCTAAGAATTTTCCTGATTAAAAAAAAAACTTCAATATTTTGACATTTTATGTATCCTTCATAGTTTTTGACTTTAGAGATGACTCCTTTTAGGCAAATATTCGGAACCCAAAATGTAATCTATAGTTCACTCACCGGAGCAGAGAATTTATTAAATCAAGTCTTTCATTTCCTTGCTGTGAAAGGCCGACTTTGTTCTCCTTGATGAATTTACCTATTATCTCGCTCCTTGCCCAGAAGGAATTCTCAGTATCCCTTTTAACAGACAGCAGCACCAACAGGTAGAAACATAAACAACATAGCAAGTGGAAAATGCCTCATGAGTGCCCCTAACTGAAATCTATCCAGGCTAAGGGAGGCTACACAGCCACACTTTTATCTCTGGTTTATGTCGTCTCAACAATCTGGTTTCGAAGAGTATTCATTCAGATGTAGACCATCATAATGATATTAAAAATTCCAGTTAATAATACAGGATTTCAAAGGTACACTTACCTCCTGTTTAGTTACTTTGGAGCCATCCTTGCCCTCTGGGTTTTCTGGAGACTAGAAAGAAAGAATTTCGGTGAATTGTATTTAAATTGGAAAATGCATATTAAAAGACCACATAAGCCAATGATATTCTGCAGGGAAAAGTAAGTTTGTAAGAGGATATGTTTCACACACACACACACACACACACACACACACACACACACACACACACTGCATTTATCTGCATAACTGCTCTAAGATTATACCAGGAAGTACTGCAAGAACTGATCTGAGCCCCTGTTCCCAATGCACATTCACTCAAGGAATTTTCATTGACCTCTTGCTGCCAGGTAAAGAACAGCGACCCAGCAGTCAGCAGCAGGGGTGCCTGGGACCCAACACACGTTCCAGTCACTTTGTTTCCCTAAGGTGAGAGCAGGGAAAACCTAAGCCCAGCGCAAAAGCGTACTTTCACCCCATACTCGCCTAGCTTTGATTTCTAGCCCATTTCTTGATACGACTTGATACATTTATCGGGAGTTCCTATTTTTCCATCGTCAGCTCCAGGCTCTCTCCCACACTCCCAGCCTCGGTAGGATGGCCCAGCGCCCGGCCACGCCAGCCGATTTCTTTCCTGATTTTGATCCATCCCCCGCCCCCCGGGGGGGAGGCACCCTCCCACTCTCACGACAGCTCAAACCTGACTCCCAACGGGGGAAATACACTTACATTTATGAGACACATCAATTATCCCAATATGTTTTTATTGGCTAAAGACAATAAATAAGATAAAAACTATTCAACTAATTAGAAAATTAAAACTATTTAACACAAGATAGGAACGGAGTTCCCAGGGTGAAAACATACAAAGAGCAAATGACATTTGGCACAAATGTTTGGCTTGGGAAAATAAAGCAGCTATGCGGTAACACCTCATCTGATAAAATGAGAAAAACATTCAAACCCCACTGTTTGCTGGGGTTGGTGACACTGTAAATTAATATAATATTTTCAGAGAACATCCTGGCAATATGAAAAAGACACTTAGGACAAATCATATAATGACCCAGTAATTCCAATTTTGGCACGAACACTCAAAGAAAGAGACTTTGTAAAAATACGTTTTGTTTGTACTGTTTCTAATATGAAATAACTAGAAACAACTCACATGATCAGTAAATAACAGAGAAATAGTTAAATAAACGATATAATTACTAACGCAATGCGATTAAAAATAGTTAGGCTATGTGAATACATGGAAAGTCCACATGAAGTTAAGGCTAAATTTAAACACTTAGATTATAGGGAAATCCCTGGTGGTCCAGTGGTTAGGACTCTGTGCTTTCACTGCCAAGGGCCCGGGTTCGATCCCCGGTCAGGGAACTAAGATCCCACAAGTCGCACAGCACAGCCAAAGAAAATAAACACTTAGATTATAAAGTAATATGTAAAACATAGGTCAGAAGTAGATAAAGACTTTGAGAAAGACAAAAGCTTTTCTTCAAGACACAGTAAACCTTCTCTTCTTCCCTGGGGCTGCCTGTTACCCACTGTTACCCACCGTCTACCGATTCACCTCTCTTCAGAACCTCCCAGATCCATGGAGCTCTCTCCTGTTTCCCAAATCAACCAATTATTTTTCCCTCATCCATGGAATCTTCTCTATCATCAAGGAAAACAAAGCTTCTCTTTTCTTTCTTTTTTTTTTTTTTTAAATTGTGTCAAATTTCTTGGTGCAAATTTCTATTTATTTATTTATTATTTTTTGGCCATGCTGCATGGCATGCAGGATCCTAGTTCCCTAACCAGGGATCAAACCCGTGCCCCCTGCAGTGGAAGCTCCGAGTCTTAACCACTGGACTGGTGGCGGGGGACGGGGTGGAGTCCCAGAACTTCTCTTTTCTGTCCCCACTCTCTTGCAAAGAATGTCTGGCTCACAGATCTCATGCTGTATCAGCCAGCTGAGTTAGAGACAGAAAAATCTTAGAAAATCGAATCCCTAGGTGAGCCATTTGGCTTTGCTCATTTCCACGGTTACAAACTTGACCCTTCTGGCCACAAACCAGATCCTCTGTTGTCTAAAGTGCTGGGCTCTCATTCTCACTTATCAGGCCACTCAGTAGATCCAATCTGGGGTACCCTCCAGCTGTAACTGATAGGCTTTGAAAGAAGCACCACACAGCTACTACTGATGTTACCTGACATTAAAAGATTTGCTTAAACTGATGCTAGTGACATTACGTTCAATATTCTTCTAGGCAGTGGATTTGCGACAGCAATATGACGGAAAGATCACTCTCTAAACACTGACCTAACAATGTTTGTATTGGATGCAAATTATTGAAAAAGAGAAACTTGGAAAGACCCCACCAAAAAAGCAGGTGTAACTGAAAATGTTAATACTTTCAGATGCATGAACGAATGAACCTAAGACTGGAGAGGGGAAGAGATACAACTCCAGCAAAGCTCAACCTCTCCATAAGAGCATTCTATGAACAAGCACATAGAAAACTGCAAGTCAGGAACGACCCAAGTGACCTTCACCCTGGGATCAGTGGGGTACGGTGGCACACATGCAGGTCAAGACACTGGCTTCAGTCGTGGCTCTCTACCTAGGAGACGTGTGATCTGGGGCAGTGAGTTCATCACTGTGGTCAGTCTCTTCATCTGATAGATGATAATGACATCTAACTCAGAGGGTCATGTTTGTGTTCAAGCCAGATGTTGGGGAGAGTATTTCAGACTGAATCGCTATACAGATGTTGTACAACAAAATATATAAGTCTCCTGAATTATCAAATATGATATATCATATTGAACAGGGCCTTGAGGTTGAGCACATTTCCTTATAACCAGAGTCCCTGCAACCTTGTCGTCTGTTTTTGTTACACAGAGTAACAGGTACACGATTTCGGAAAGACCTACCGTTTCCGGCTGTCTTATCACACACTCTGTCCACCGTTAACACTTAGCCATGAGGCTGGAGAGAGCAGGAGATCATGGTATGAAGGGATTAAAAGAGAAGCCCGAAGATTTTGTCCCCAGGGATCTTGAGGAATAAAAACAAAGAAAAGGGAGAAATGAGGCTTGGGGGTGTACATAGATGATCTCAGATGTACTTCAACCACCTTGTGGGCTGACGGGAAGGTAAGTGAGTTAGACGGGATGTGGGGAATTCCAAGGCAGAGGGGTCTTGCCCCACTCCCCCAGACAGGGCAGGCTTATGCTAATCCAGTTGGAACCCACAATGGTCAAAAGGGCAGAGAACCGTGGTCTAACCAAAAGATCTCATTCACATATCTGAGGCTCCTTCAGCACCCAAGTAGATGGGGACCGAGCTGAGAGCCAGCAAGGGGTGGGGGACACACGTGGTGGCCTGATGGAAGGCAGAGCAGGGATTCTGGGGGAGTCAGAAGCACCACTGAGAGATGATCTGAGGGCAAGTTGGCAGGCAGATGGATCACTGAACACCTGGTGACCCAATGGAGACCCAAAGTCAGCCAAGAGCATGAAATTTGGCAAAAATCAACAGGTAGTTGACCTTTTTGAAATTACAAGTTCTGAAAATTAAAGTAGGCTCATTGAAATAAAAAACCTCAAAACATAAACTCTAGACCAGGGACAGTAGAAGAAATAATGAATTGTCACGGACTGCTGAGGAATTAGCCCAGAATGTAGGAAAGAGCAATAAAGAGATAATATGAAAGAGAGGTTAGGAGACATGGTGGCTAACTGCGAGGTTCCACCTGTATCTCATAGACATTCAGAAGCAGAGAACAGAGATACTAACAAAGGCATAATGGGTGAGAACTTTCCTAAACTGAAGTCATGAATCTCCAGATGGAAAACTCACACCAAGGAACAAACTGGAAACAAAACAAAGCAAACAAATACAATGAGACATAATAAAACTCCAGAAGGTCAAGGAAAATGAGAAAAATCTTTAAAAGTTATGAGAATTAAAAGATGAATAATTTTCAAAGAATTACTTCTCAAGCATCTATAAATTATAAGAAACTACAAAGCAATGTTCAAGGAGTTGAGGAAAACTGTCAGCCTAGAATCCTGTACCCAGCTATCATTCAAGAGTGAAGGCAAAATCAAGACATGTCAGAATACAAATACTAAGAGAGTTTACTACCAACACAGCCTTTCTTTCAACAAGGATCCAGTACTAAATAATCAAATTCAGCAATAAGAAAAGTGAATTAAGATGGAAGGAAAATATGTAAGAAAGAATATATAAACTATATTGGCAAATCTAATTATTACCTGTAGATACTAATATGTATTTTCTGTGTGTTTAAAAATATTTCAGTAGAAATCCTAGATTAGTGCTGCCCTATAGAATTATAACACGTAATTTTAGATTTTCTAACAGCCACATGAAGAAAGTGAAATTAATTGTAATAACAGATTTTATTTAACTGAACATATCTAAAGTTTTATCATTTCAACATGTTATCAATATCCAAATTATTAATGAGATATTTCACAAATTTTCTTGGTACTAAATCTTCAAAACCTGGCATGTATTTTACACTTACAGCACACCTCCATTCAAATGTTAAGTTTTCACCAGGAGTACCTGACCCTCTAAATATGTTAGAGATCATAAAGTTTATAGTAGTTTCACATATCCAGGTTGTTGCAAACATATTTAAAATTTTCCATAATGGAATCTAATACCAGTTCTTAAATTGATTAAAACTAAAATTTTAAAAATTCAGCTCATTCTTTCTCATTGGCTAATAGACTCATGCAGTTAATGGCTGCCATATTGGATGGCACAATTCTAGACAATAACAACCGCAAAAGATGAGAGGAGGGGGAACAGATCATCCTCACCCCCAGCATGGGAGGGTCCTGGTTTTGTTCTGGAGAATGATACTGACACAGAGTCATTTTAGACTCTGTTAAAACAAAATTTAAAGACAGGCATTAAAAATTTTAAGAAAATAAGTAAGATCTATAAACTTAAAAATCAGGAGAAATGGAATAAGGCAAATTTTACAATCAAAGGCAGGGGAGAAAAAAGCAAACCAAAGGGAAACACATAATAAATAGAAACCACAAAATAAGTCATTAAAAAAGTCCAAATATATTAGTTATCATAATATACCTAAAGAAATTATATTAATTCATTATAATGTCAAGTAACAGAAGACATAGAACAATACAGGTATATGATTCCACTTTTACGAATTTTAAAACAAATCAATATTATGGATTTATATGTGACATATACATCATAAACATATAAAATCACGGACTGGAAGGATACACACCAAATTCATGATCATGCTTCTCTCCAGGGAGGCTGACAAGGGAAGGGAACCAAGGGGGTGTTCCGAAGTTGAACTTTATCTGTAACATTTTATTTTTAGAAAGATCTGAAGCAAATAGGATAAAAAAAAGTTCAAATGTGTGAATTCTGAGTGATGGGTGAATAGGTATGTTATATTATTTCCTGAATTTTTCTGTACTTGAAACCCCCTAAAAAGATTACCAATATTAAGGGGGTAGGGGAGTGGAAGCAAAGCCCATTTGGCAGTGCCACATCTACTCCCAACACAAATTCCATGACTATTAGTGCTTTCTGTACTCCTTTTTTTAAAAGAGTTATTTTCTTTATTTATTTTTATTTTTATTATTTTTTTTGGCTAAGCCATGCGGCGTGCAGGATCTTAGTTCCCCAACCAGGGATCAAATCCATGCCCTCTGCAATGGAAGTGTGGAGTCTTAACCACTGGACCGCCAGGGAAGTCCCAGTGTTTTCTGTATTTCTTAAATGGCTTATAAGTCTGGCCCACACACTGCCTCTTCCTTTTCTGTTCAAGACATACAATTCATAGTCATTTCATTGTGCTGATATGAAGGAATCTGGAGCTGGGTAAAACAGGAAGCCAAGAGCATTACAAACGTGAATTCAGAACTGTCCCTCTTGGGTGAGTGTAGGATGAGAGACGGGCAGAGGGAGCCCGGCTTCCTTCAGCAGCCGACCAACTGCACTGTCTCCATTCTCCCATCTCACAAAGATGCCTGGGTCCTGCATCTGAAGACACGGAAATGCACTGAAGGGGACACAACAGTGTTTCCTTAAGATAACTGTAGCAGCAGCCCTTCTCAGGTAACCAAGAAAAGAAAATTGGAATTTTCATTCTGTAGACCATCCACAGGAATCAACAGGACAAATTACCAACTGTTGAGCTTCTCCTGCTTCTCCTTCCCCTGGTAACAGTGGTTACCACCTTACACAGGGGCTCTTGTGGGGGTCGTGAACCCAGTTTTCTCGCTCCAAACTCAGGAAGGTATCAGAGAAGATGAGAAAATCCTTATAGCCTTCAACAGTTGCTTGGGAACAGCAAGCACTACATGGCCTTAGCCTCCAAGTTTGTCTCTACAGAGAAAAACATTTGAGGGTGTGGCAGGAAACTAGGAACAAAAGGCTAGTACCTCCTGGTGCCATATTTCTCAGCCACAGGAGAAAGAGCAGGGCTCAGGGTTCTCAGCAAAGAGTTCTGGACCTTGTATTAAAGTTCCAAATAGTCTTTACTGAAGTGTAGGCTCTCAGAGTTTTCCTTCTAAGATTTTAAGTGACAAGGGCTACTGCTTATAACTTAAGTGAATTTGTTGAGAGCCTAGAGTACCTATGAAATTCAAGTAACCATCTACCAGCAGCTATAGAACAAATCCAGTCTCAGCTCCTGGGTTATCCGTGCTGATGCACGAAAGCTGGGAGCAGACGTAACCCTGCAAACAAACCAACAACCACTTCTTTTCACCTGGGGAATGTATTACTTTGAGGGGACTTTTCTCTAACTTGCTGGTCAATATGTTTAAATTATGATTATTTTTCTTTACATTTTCTTTTAAAATCAATTTACATTTTCTGTTATAAACCTAAGGCTGGAGAAAAGAAGGCAGTCCACTAGTAAGCTGGTTAGAGGAGGAGAAACCATTCTAGGACAAAAATCCAAACAACCTACCCCGAGAAAGACTGAAATGTGTCCATAACTAACTCTTTACTTTTCTGCTAAAGTTAACACATAAACACTTGATTAATATAATCAATCAATCAAAACATAAACTACTTGATTAATTCCCCTCCACAAATGGAGGCACTGTCCAGGAAATTCTTATGAAGTTTTCCGAATACCAGGTACTTCCCTTAAGCTCAAATATTCACATATTTGAATTTGACATATGAAACAGACACTGAAAATTTTATTCAAAGCCACAAGGACCATTGTTTAACATCAGCATGGCTGCTTTTCATTCGTGCTGTAAGTATATGTTTGGGATCCTCCAATACTGCCTTGCTTTCTTTAAAATAACCCTTAAAAATCCAGCATTTAGGATTGAGAGATCACATGCAAAGGATTAATAATCAAACTGATATCAAATTTCATTCTTACCTCCTTCCTTGCTTGCGCCTATTAATTTCATCAACTTCTATAAACCCAAAGAGCTTATTAAGGCCATGAGGCTAGTATGTCTTCCCCACATAAAATTCTGTTGTTCAAGATAAAAGTAATTGAGTAAGAACTCTGCTTTAGAAGGCTTTGGCTGAAACGATGTAAACAGCAACTCTTCTTTTCTGAGAGATACTTTTAGGGAAACTATCTCACACTGTACTCCATTACAAAAGATAACTGGAGGCAAAGAAAAAGCCCTCTTCAAGTATGTTCAGTGAACTTTTCTTATATAAATACACATAATTTAATACACATAAATACACATAATTTAATAATGGAAGTATATCATTAATAGGAAATAATTTAAAATATTTCACACATCTCTTTGGTCTGAGCTGCCTCTTTCATGACAGCTATCTCTTCCTCCCTGTTGTGTGAATGGGATCGTGGGCGAAGGTCCCAGCTGAGGTCCGAAGCCTGACCCCAGTCTGGCTTGTATCTTATGTCCCTGGGCCTGAGTTTCTTCATGAGGAAAACGAAGAGGATGGACCCGAAGCTCTCACTTGCCTGACTTTGTGAGATGCTCGTGTACATACTAACCACATTATGTAAGTGTCTAGGACAGAGATGCCAGGTATGGGAGTCTCAGAAAAGGACACGAGAACAGACCCAAAGGAACGACCATAATCTCAGTAAACATGGATTCTGTACTGCATTCATGTGCAAGACAATGATCTGAATGAGTTCATCTCCTCATTACAATCCTGTGAGGTTGGTAAACAGTATCATGTCTATTGTCTAAATGCGGAATTGAAGCCAGAGAGGTTAGGTAATCTTGCATCTTGCAAGATAACCTAGCATCTTGCCCAAGATGACCCAGCTGGTAATCTTGCTGGTCAGTGGAAGAGCTGTGATTCAGAGCCAGGGAGGCTGGCTCAGGTTCACGACTCATCCACTACACCACTCTAAGTCGTTTCTGCTGGCTTTCCCAATTTCAAAACTGTGTGCAGATCTGGGATGCTAGGAGAGCAAAGCGCTTCCAGGGTGGGAAACATCTTAACCTGTAGACCCAGGCAAGCAACACATAATATGTAATGGAGTGTTTCCTACTCCCCCTCATTTGTGAGCCTCTTGGAATAGCAAGACACAATTTCCCATTACAAATATTACATGTTGATTGCTTCCATGTCCTGGCTATTGTAAATAGCGCTGCAATGAACAGTGGGGTGCATGTATCTTTTCGAATTATGATTTTCTCTGGGTATATGCCCAGGAGTGGGATTGCTGGATCATATGGTAGGTCTACTTTTAGTTTTTTAAGGAACTAAATGTCCATCGACAGATGAATGGATAAAGAAGATGTGGTACATATGTACAATGGAATATTACTCAGCTATAAAAAAGAATGAAATAATGCTACTTGCAGCAACATGGATGGACCTAGAGATTATCATACTAAGTGAAGTAAGTCAGAGAAAGACAAATATCATGTGATATCACTTATAATGTGGAATCTAAAAAAATGATACAAATGAACTTATTTACAAAACAGAAACAGACTCATAAACTTAGAAAACAAACTTACGGTTACCAAAGGGGGAAGGTGAGGGGGTAGATAAATTAGGAGCTTGGGATTACCATACACACATTACTATGTATAAAATATATAATCCATAAGGACCTACTGTACAGCATAGGGAACTCTACTCAATATTCTGTAATAACCTATATGGGAAAAGAATCTGAAACAGAACAGATATATGTATAACTGAATCACCTTGCTGTACACACCTGAAACTAACACACATTGTAAATCAGCTATACTCCAATATAAAATAAAAATAAAAAAAGATTAAACTTACAAAAATAAATTTTTGTCAGATAATTCTAAAAAAAGTTAAAAATTAAAATTAAAATAAATAATATTGCATGTTGACAAAAAAGGAAAAAAATTACATGTTGAGATGCACATAAATGTACTATTCTGGGTTTTTAAATGGTCACACACACAGACACAAGTATTTTTATCTCACTATTAAAAGTAAAGGCAGCGGCTTCCCTGGTGGCGCAGTGGTGGAGAGTCCACCTGCTGATGCGGGGGACATGGGTTCGTGCCCCGGTCCGGGAAGATCCCACATGCCGCGGAGCGGCGCAATGGGAGAGGCTGCAACAGTGAGAGGCCCGCGTACCACAGAAAAAAAAAAAAGTAAAGGCAACACACCAAATCAGTTCTATCATTTTTAACAGTACTTTACATTTCTCTGTATACTTTCACCTTGTTGCTGTATTTGATCCTCTCAGTAGCACTGAGATACACAGGGACTGTCTTAATATTCCCATTTTACAGATGAAGAATAGAGACTCGAAGAGGTCAAGTGACTTTCCCCCAATAAAGAGTTGTGGAGACCACACTAGACCCCAGTCTTCCAACTTTTACACCAGGGATTTTAAAGGGATGTTATCAGATAGTTACTTTATTTTCCTATTTGCTCAGACATGAGTTTATTTCTACTAAATGATAAACACAGTTATGATGTTTCTTATATTTTTGCAAAATGAATCAGCTAGCTCTGATGTGATGGACATGTGACCACTCAAAGGGGGAACAGTAAAATTAAAAATTTTAATTAAGAGAAGCGATAAAGGAAAGCAATGAGAAGTGGATAGAAAAGATACAGTTAAAAACTGTATTATGTGGCATATATATGAAACTTCAGAAGAAGTCTTCAAAGCTTCACACGTTGATCACCTCAAGCCTTTGGTATGTTTACCTCCTACATACACCAGGCCCAAGACTCACAACTTCCTGCGAAGTAGGATTTAACAAATTCTGTCCAGTACTGTACTGTAAAAAGCCACAGCTTGTACCCAATAAAGAAAAAACAAAGAGAGAGAAAGAAAGAAAAAAAAAAAAATCTCTTGGGGTAAACTTTGTATTTACCTTTGTATGGGGTCAGAATAATAAAGATATAATTTTAAAATAATATCCCTTTACATCTTTTAAAAATAACTTTTGTAATTAAACATGAATCATTTGGTAATCCAGGACTGTGAAATGAAACTCCATCCAGTTCTAGGTCCAACAGCTTTGCTAAACTATGAGGTTTTTAGCACCTGCTAAAACAAAACACCTGCTCATTTTTAAAATCCAATGTGTAAGCAATGGTGGCTTAACATTTACATTATAACCTCTCAATATATTGTATAATATGCAAGTGTGTTTACATGTTTCTGGTCACAGGGGAATATCCCTATTATTTGAAATATAACAAATTAACGAAGACAATACACCTTAGAAATAGTAACTCCAGCAGTTTCATGGTGGAATTTGAGAAAATATGAAGTTTTAGACCCTCAATACTCAGATACCAAGGCTTGGATGAGGAAACGTCATATATATACCTTGTATATGACCCTACAGTCCATTAGATCCTGAAACACCCAGAAGGCTTCATGAGAACGTACATCTTTCAGAAGCCAGAGGCCTGGACCCTGAGGGCAGCCTTAGGGCATGATCACAGATAATAATGACTTGTGGGGTACCTTCCTATGACTGGTACCTAGAAACAACGACATCAGCCTATATCTTAATAAAGACAACATTTTAAACAGATGGACACGCACACATTTACATAACTCCTGAATCTTCCCTGTTTCATTTGTTGGGCACCTCGATTTAAATAAAAATACACGAGGCCAACAGAAATAAATATTTACGGGAAGTACTGTGGTGTCATGGTTAGGAGAAAAAGCTTGAGTAAAAGAGGGCTGGGGTAGAATTCCTGGCTCTGTCCCTTCCCAGCTGTGTGACCCAGGGGAAATGCCTTCATTGCACTAAATCCCAGTCTTCTCACTGTGGATGTGGATGGGACCGGCCGCAGGGCTCGGTGGTTCAGAGCACAGGCTCTGAAGCCAGACAGCCAGGACTGCACTCCCGGCTCGGCCACCCGCTACCTCTGAAGATGTCAGTGTGGAGAGCACACACCTGACCGGGTGGTTGGACGATTCAGCTCATTAACGCAAAGTGCTGGGAACAGTGACTGAGTCACAGAAAGCCACCTACATGTTATTTACTGTGAGATGAGGACAGCCTCGCAGGACGGCGGGGAGAATAAAATGAAATAATATGAAATTGCATCGTAATACTTGCCACACAGGTTTATTTCTAACAACTTCACATATTTTTATTTAATTTTTATTTTATTCTAACGACTATAAAGCACAAAGCTCAGGTCCGGTACAGCCAGGTATTCAATAAGTGGTAGCTATTTAAATTTTAATGGGAATAAATATGTGTATATATTGTTACAGATATAAGTTCTTCTTAAAATATTAAATTTTGGAACCAATTTTGAGATTTAAAACCTTTTTCTGTATCTCCCTACTTCTGATTATGCATATCATTTACTTTCTGGGACTGAACATGCATTTGCCTTGGGCGTATATAAATGGCCCTGTTTCTGGACATGCTCACAAGATGTAAAAAGACTGGACTCAATAAATACCTTGACCAGGAACCCACACATGATTCCGCTGAACTCTTCCAAGAACGCAGTTAAATGTACAATAAATAAGCAGCCAGTGGGAGAAAATATTCAACATTTTGATTCGGTTCGTTATCTTCAACACTGATTTTTAAATTACTCAGGAGACTAACATCGTATTTCAACATACCAGGTACTGTGAAAGCAGACAGATTAAACGGTGTTTACTTCAGTCGCCATTTCCAAATTGTACCCCGCAGGAAAGTGGAATCTATTTAACTTTGGTGTAAACAAAGGCAGTGCTTTAGGGGAAAAAATATAGGAAAAGAGGATCACTTGGTAACTGATTTGCCAAGGGAATTCTAATGTTATGTGGCAATATTTTTAAGCATAATTTTTTCTCTGAGAAAAATCAACCATGTAAAAATGCACCAGATGAAAGCTTATGTTCTTTCAAAAACACTACCTACTCCTATAACTGCAGTTAACTGGCCGTACAGGGTGAGATCTGTGCACCATTGGTCCTACAAAATGGAAGCTTGGCTTATCAGAAGCCTGTTATTTCACTGTAGTTCTCTTAATAATTAAAAATATCAGCACTACAATAATGAGTATCCATTGACCGTCTCACACACGCCAGGCCCTGTGCTAAGAACTGTGCGTTCACCATCTCATTTAATGCCTCCAACGACCCAACGAGGTAGAACATATTTTCAGCCCAGTTTTGCAGATGAGGAAACCGAGTCTCAGAGAATTAGGAACTCAGAAGCTTAGGGAGGAGTTAAGTAACCTGCCCTAAATTACACAGCTAGTAAACAGTAAAGCCAGGCTATATTGGACTATCTCCCCAACAAGGATATGAAATAATTAAAGTTACTACCTTCTTCCCTTGAAAACAATTCATTCATGCACTCGTTCAGCAAACAGTTACAGTACCTGTGCGAGGAGAGGCAGGGGGATTAAAAAAAGACCAGAGCCACCCAAGACTTCATGGTCAAGTGGAATTAGAAGGATTACAAAGTTAATTCAAAATTAGGTAATCAATCAAATAACATGTGTCAACTTAGAAACATGGTCCCAGACAACCACCTTTTAAACACAAGAGGGTGGTTACAGAAAAGCATAGGGGCCAAGAAATCACTGAATCTTTACTAATGAGGGTAGCTACCATACACAATCTAACCCCAAATGTTGGAACCGGCCTTGAATTTAACTTCCTTCTACTTCAAAGCAAGCAAGACTTCAGAGATCACCTTTATGAACAAACTAGCACTGATCCTCTTGTGATTTAAAAAAAAGAAACTATAATCCCCAACCCTTTTTTTTTGCGGTACACGGGCCTCTCACTGTTGTGGCCTCTCCCGTTGCAGAGCACAGACTCCGGACGCACAGACTCCGGACGCGCAGCCTCAGCGGCCATGGCTCACGGGCCCAGCCGCTCTGCGGCATATGGGATCTTCCCGGACCGGGGCATGAACCCGTGTCCCCTGCATCGACAGGCGGACTCTCAACCACTGCGCCGCCAGGGAAGCCCTCCCCAACCCTTTTAACCAAACAGCTTTCTGCCAGTGTTTTTTCTTTGGACACAGAGTCTGACCAAACTTTTGAAAGCTCAGAGCTCATAGTTTTTCTTGTGGCTCATTATCACTTCTTGCCCTGAATTATGAACACTGACTGTATATTACGTACCCCGTCAGACTGAAAGATCCTTAAAAATAAGGGCCTTTACTCATTCACTTCAAAAAGGGTTGGAAAAAACAATAATGCGCTTACTTTCCCAAGGTGATGGTACTTTGCATAAAGGTGATGCTTGATAAATGTTTATTTAACATGAAGTGAGTGAAAGAATGAATAAAATGTATAACCCTGGCATTTTGGAGCCTTTACTCAAATACAGGTTTCATATCAATATTGGCGCAATTAAATTCAGCAAGTATTTATGGATGGCATACTACATAGCAGGCCCTTTCACATTCAGACTGGGTAACTCAATACGGCTAAGAAGGCAGTTCTCTCCAAACTGACTTACAGATTCAATTCGATCCCTATCAAAATCATGGCAGGCATATTGTAGAAATTTACAAGTTGATTTGAAAATTTATATGGAAGTGCAAAGGATGTAATAGCCAAAACAATTTTGAAAAGGAAGAACAAAGTGAGGAACTGACATTACCAGTACCAAATCTTACTATAAAACCACAGTAATCAAGATAATGTGGTATTGACGTATGGACAAACCTATAGATAATGCAACACAACTCAGAGGATAGAAATCGAACCTTTACATTATGATGAATGATTTTCAACGAAGGTCCCTAGGCAATTCAGTGGAAAAAAGATGGTCTTTTTAACAGGTGGTGCTGAGACAGGTAGGTATCCACATTGCGCACGTGCGCGCACACACACACACAAAAGAATTGAAACCCTTAACTCATACTATACACAAATGTAATTCAAAATGGATCATAAGCCTAAACATAAGAGCTAAAATTATAAAACTTCTAGAAGTAAATATCTGTGGCCTTAGATTAGGCAAAGATGTATTAGACAGGACACCAAATGGATTCCATCAAAATTAAAAGGCTTCTGTTCTTTGCAAGACATCAAGACAAAATTTCTTTAAAAGCCATAGACTGAAGGAAAAGATCTATAAATCGTATATCTGATAAAGGACTTGTGTCCAGAATATATAAAGAACACTTACAACTCAATAATAAGATGAACAATCCAATTTCAAAATGGGCAAAATATTTGAATAGATGTTTCACCTAGGATATCCATTATGCTAGTAAACACATGAAAAGGTGCTCATCATCATTAATTATTATGGTAAATTAGACTAATTAGAAGGCTATAAGCAAAAAACCCTGACAATACCAGCTATGAGCACAGATGTGGAAAAACTGGAACCCTCATTCACTGATGATACAATTACTTTGGAAAACAGTTTGGAAGTTTCTTAAAGATAGACTTTCATACCACCCACCAGTTCCACCCTTAGGAAACTTCCCAAGAGGAATGAAAATATGTCCGTGCAAAGACTTACATACAAATATTCACAACAGCGTTATTTATAATAACCCCAAATTGAAACAATCCAAATGTCCACCAACTTGTGAAAGGATAAACAAAAAGTCGAATACCCACACAGTAGACTATTATTGGGCACTAAAAAGGAATGAGGTTACAGATACATGCTAACCCATGGGTGGACCTCAAAAACACTACGCTGAGTGAAAGAAACCAGACGTAACGGACTACATACTGTGTGATTCCTTTTATATAAAATTTCCAGAAAAAGCAAATCTATGGAGACAGTAGGTTAGTGGTTGTCTAGGACTGGGGTGGGAGTAGGGACTGTCTGCCAACAATGGGAGAGACCTTTCTGGAGTGATAGAAGTAGTTTAAAACTGGATTATAGTAATGATACACAACTCTATAAATTTATTAAAAATCACTGATTTGTATACTTTGAATAGATGAACAGATTTTATGGTAAGTACATCATACCTCAATAAAGCTTTTTTTTTTTAAACGAAATTATACCCCCATCCACATTGCTTGAGAGTTGCTGAAGTGTCAGTGTCACTAAGCACTGGGCAGTAACACTTCCAATCTTTTCTTTAAACCAGACGGGTTTTAAAAACTCACATCTCATTATTCTTAATAATATACTATTCTCTGACTTTTAGTAAAACTAAACATTTTCATCTATTGAGTCTGTTATTTTCTTACAAGGATATACATCTTTTCCATAAGGACATGTGAGCCTCCTTATCTTTCTAAAATAGCACACTATTTTCAGTGATACGTGGTACAAATTACTTTTTCCCCAGTTGTTCATAAATTTTAAAATTTTGTTAACAGAGTTTTCTTTTCTTTGCCATACTGACATATTCATTTTTATGTAGTCAAAGTCATCTCTATTTTCATTTACAGAATCTGTCTCTGGTGTTATAATATGTGATACTCCTTTGAAAGATTGATCAGAAACCTTGAGTATTGTTAGTTAAGCATCCCACGTGCCAAGCCCAGGGCCTTTCTACTTTATGAAAAGAGATAAAACGTAATTTCAAATCTCAAAGCTAGAGGCAGACAGACTTTTCCTCCTTAAACCTTTATTTTAACTGTAAAAAGAGACTAGGGTTTACATCGCAAATTCCTGGAAAACTGCCTCATTAGAGAAAATTTCTGATGTGATCCACTAGACATTTCCAATAGTTCCAGTGATGAAGAACTGGAAAAATAAAAAGAAGGATGTGAAAATGTGTTTGCTACTCATGCCAGGACCATGGCTCTAGGACTTGCTGGCTGAGGTCTCTGTGTAGACCATCAGGTCATCACATAACAGCGTGATCTCTGTAAGCATTCGTGGATGTCTGACCAGAACAGTCTAGAACTCAGTCATTCACTGTCCCACCACCACCTGAGTCTAGGAATTAGTGGGTGGTGACCCACCACCCATTAGGTAATGAATAGAGGAAACTCAACTTTATTTAAATCTCACCAACTTGGGAAGGGATGGAACGCTAACTGAAGAACTCGTCACCACTGAGGGCTATACTGCTTCAAAAAATACTCCCGCAGTTATAAAAACCATTTGGTTTCGTGTAGTTATGACTATCACACACGAAGATATAGATAAAACTCACAAAGGTAAGACAGACTCAAGGATGTATTGTACAACACGGAGAATATAGCCAATTTTTTTGGTAATAACTGTAAATGGAAAGTAACCTTTAAAAATTGTATAGGGCTTCCCTGGTGGCGCAGCGGTTGAGAGTCTGCCTGCCTATGCAAGGGACACGGGTTCGTGCCCTGGTCCGGGAAGATTCCACGTGCCACGGAGCGGCTGGGTCCGTGAGCCATGGCCACTGAGACTGCGTGTCTGGAGCCTGTGCTCCGCAACGGGGGAGGCCACAACAGTGAGAGGTCTGCGTACCGCAAAAATAAATAAATAAATAAATAAATAAATATATTTAAAGAAAAGAAATGTCATAAGACTGTTTTCTATTAATGTGGATACTGTGGCCTTCGAGGTACAGTATATACCTGAGGCCTGGTCATGTTGAGATACAATCAGAAGAGGCAGCCAAATGCCTGAAAACAGAAAATGCCTGCTTTTCTCTTTGTATATTTGAAACCACCCCCCGCCAACACACACTTTCAAGACTGGCCCCAGTTCAACCTTCTTTCTTTATCTATCCTACAGCTTTTAGAATCTATACTATGTATTCTGGGACATATATACAGGCTTAATATCATTCAATTGTTTTGCGGCCACTACCCTTACCACCTCATTGAATTAAACAGAAGCTCCATGAAGGTAAACTTCATATCCCTATGGCATGCAAGCAGTGCTAGGATTCCAGATGTTTCTACTGACTTTATTAGTGCTGTTTCTTACTCTGCAGCCTCAACAGTGCTCATTAAATAACCTTTCTTGATTTCTGGGAGAAGTTGAAAAAAAAGGGGCCAAGATGGTTAAAAAAAGAAAAAAAACATTGTGGGGACACTTTCGAAACTTATAATGTACAACAGGCAGTGCTACAGCCAAGAAAAAGATCGTGGAGCAATATGTACATGATACCCCAGCTTCACAGATCCTGCAGAGCAACAGACAGACTGGCTCCAGTTCTCTTCTTTGCTTCTAGGCAGCCTTTACCTAATGACTATTGGTTCCTATGTAAGTTTCCGTGACCTCCAGGGTTCCATGAGGCGGCTCCACGGTTTGCCTTGTACATGGGATGGCCATGGAAGCCATGTTTAATTTGTGGCTGCTCCTGGCCAGGTACCCGTCCAGGTCTTTTGGCCATGGGTATAAATGAAGAGCATTTCTATTCATCAAGGAGAGCTTTCCCACCTCTGAAAACACTCTGATGTCCCTAGGATGCCACACAGGTGCCTGCATACAGGTCTTCCCCTAGTCCCAGGATGCCTGGCTAGCTTCTTTATGGCTAGCTTCTTCCCTGCCTTCTAGGGAAATAAAACAATAGTTAAACGCCAGTTCCTCTACTGCTCTTCTTTTCTTCCCTTCTATTTCCCTAAGAGAGGTGGGCAATGAGGAAGAGTAAGAGTAATGGTTTCACCAACTCTGACCCTTGGACAACAAGGATTCTGGCACATCAGGGTCCATTATAATAAAGAATTTGTGCACCTCTAACCTACTATTTGTCTAAATTTGTTATAATTCCCAAGAAAGGAGATGGCATCAACGCACTCAGCAACCCATTTCTTGGTGACTCTAATAGAATTCCCAGCTTCGTCATTAAACCAAAGATAAAATGCTGAAAATTGTGGTCTCATTCTAATATCCTCGTTCTAGTAATGCAAAAACAATACTTTCATAAAAATTAAGTTTCAATAATGAACCTAAATTATTAGTACTCAATATGCCATCCATCTTCTTAGGCTGGGAGTCTCTTTGCATTTCAAACTCCTCTTGACACACCCACCACTAAATGAAGAGAATGAGTAAATAATGTCTGAAAATAAAGCCTCTAGACCTGCAGCATCTCATTAAATCTCTGGTACTAGCCATTGGTTGTTGAGACCCTTGGGTAATTCCTGTCTCTAAGCCCCAGTTCCATGGAATATCCCTGTCAAGGTTAAACGAGAGGATTAAACTAGATGTTAAATCAAACTCTGCCCACACTATGAGGCACATAGTATGCGCACAATAAACTCTAAGATTTTTTTTAAACTTTTAATAATAATGTTTTTTTAAAAATGGAGGCGACAAGTTTCCACCAAATTCTTAGTAAAGACAGATAAAATGGCAAAAGCTTCTGTATTTTTAAAGCTTCAATATTTAAAAAATAATTCAGTCATTTACACACACACAAATCATTCCACCATCTTTAACGGATAAAGCAGAATATTATTTGCCCTTTTGCTTCAGATTTAACACCCTAACTGGTTAACAGCGTTGGAAACACGAGGGCAAGGCATTTTCTTAGACACAGCCGCTACACAGCGGTTTTGCCTCGGGGTGGGAGGAAAGCCTTCCCTTCCTCCCTGGGACAATGACAAGTCGCAGCCGGACTCCGAGGGAAACGTGCGTCCCCATGCGAGTTACTTGGTGTCCGGGGCCTGTGCGGAAGGGGACATAATAGTCCGCCAGGAGTGACCCCAGTGCCCCCTACACACCCAGGGGCGCGGGAGCACGCAGACCCCGCCTTCCGGGACCGAGTGTGAGTTTGGGTCCCCGCATCGTACCCGGTGGCCCCTGCCCTTTGCAGCCACGGAGCGCGCGCCCCCGGCGGCGTCCCGTCCTGCGTGTGGCCAACTCCGCGGCTGCCGCCGCCAACTGCGGGCAAGTCCAGCCACCCCGGCCCCGCCTGCGCCGTCCCCAGCCCTGCCTGACACTGGAGTTGGTACATACGGGTCTGCAGCGCAGGCGAGCAGGGGAGTGAGCGCTATTTTAAACATGGCTTTCCCTCTCCTGTAGCCTCAGAGCCATCGCTGCGCACCGGCGTGGGCACGGCCCACATGGGAATAACCCCGACATCTGCCCGACTTATTGGATTCATTTTCGATCTCCCTATGCGTGGACTTGTTCCCCACCCCGCGCTGCTTTTCCTCCACACTAACCGCAACCTAGCAGTTTGTAAAGAGGAAACTCCCCTCCTGGAAGCGGGGGTGAAAAGCGCTTTTGCTTCTTGTTCGAGGTGGAAACCATTCCGGCTAGAATGAGTTCAAAAAGAAGGGAAGCCGGGTCGCCGGAAAGAAAGTAACATTCAGAGATCGATGGGGACAGAGGGAGGGCGCAATGTCTGCAACAGGCAACTGAAAACAAGCACTGAAGAAGCAAAGAGACTCGCAACCCCCGAGTTACTACCGAGTGCACTGCACGCCATCCATTGCAATGACAAGATTTGCTGTTAGCGCAATTTGAAGGCCTTTGAAATGTTTTTTGGTAAGACTTACCTTTCTCTTCGGCATAATGACGTTGGTGAAGCTAAAAAGTAAAGCAACGGGCTGGAACTGCTGGCACCGCCGCTGGAGGCTGCCCCCGCCGCAGTTGTTCACGCGCAAGGCTCGGCGTAGCCCGGCCTCCGGGACCTGAACCTCCGCGGCTCCCTCCAGGGGCCCTCTACTCGCTTGCCTCCCCGCTCCTCCAATGAGGAGCCCCGGCAGCCGGCCGCGAGGCCCCATTGGCTGCGGCAACGTTCTAAACTCCACGAGGGCACGCCCATCTCCGTGCGCACGGTACGCTCTGTTGTAGTTTCCACTTCACCGAAAAAAAAAAAAAAAAAAAAAAAAAAAAAATCTGCCTGGCGACTGAGCATGCCCAGTTCAACTAGTAACCCCCAAGCCACAGGATCCTGTAGTTTCATTGTTTTGCCGCTCCCTTTTTGGATTGTGTCAGTTGGAAGTGTAGGCCTTCATAAGGAAGAAAAAGAGTAAAGATGGACACATTAATTTTATAAGGTAAATGTATACACAGCAGGCACTTTATATAGTTTCCTGTAAAAGCTTGTAATGAATGCTGTGTGATGGAGCGCTGTGAAAGTGGGAAGGTACCCTTATCTGGAAGAGTCTGGCAACCTTTAAGGGTCTCGGTTTCCCCTTCTAGGTTTCTAGTGACAATAATCCCTAAAATTGCTTAGGAATAGTTTCCTGAAATCTGATTACAAATCACTCACTAATTCAGCCACCTTCAAACCAGGCTTGAAGGTGAACAGAGTTCACCTTCCATATTTGTTATGGAAATTAGAGAAGACTGAAGAAGGTCAGAACAGATTATTTTATTTTTGAAACATATTTAAATGACAATTTAAATATGCATAATTTAATGTTTCTCAAAGTTCTGCAAGGCATTTAACAGGCATTGCAAACACTTCTGAATTTATGAAATCATGCTTACCCTGATACCAAAACCAGTGAAAAACCACAAAAGTAAAGAGAGCTACAGACCAATATCCCTCATAAAATAGACACAAAAACCTTGAACAAAATTTTAGTAAATCAAGTAGCTATAAATGAAATATAACTTTTAAAAATTGTGAATCACCTCTATGTTGTATACCTGGAATCTATATAATATTGTACATCAGGTATACGTCAATTAAAAAAGTTCTTTTTAGTAAATCAAATCCAACAACATTTAAGAGAATGACCAGTTAAGTTTATCCTGGGAATGCAAAATTGGTTTAACCTGAAAATCTGTCAATGTAACTCACCGTATTGCTGGAATAAAGGGGAAAAAAACCCCATCAGTTCAATAGATACAGGAAAAGCACTAGTGAATGGTTAAGCAAATTATGGTAACTACATACAGTAGAATACTACTCAGCTTCATAAAGAGGAATAAAATATTCCTGAATGGATGAATGTCAAAAACAAAATGCTATGTGAAAGAAGGCAAATACCAAAGACCATACTGAATAATTCCACTCATATGAAATTATTTTTTTAAAAAAGCAAAATTAGGCATGGTTAGTTTTATAATCATATTAGAAGGCAAAAGTTCACATTATAGGAAAACACTAATGAAACCTTATGCTACAAATATGGCCAAATCCACTTTGGTCACGCAGAGGCTACAAATAGGTATTAAATAACATGATCAGGTAATTAATTTTAATGCTTGACATTTTTCTTTATTAGTTTTCAGAGTAATGAATTAGTATCCTAGAAAACTCCAGAAGTGGTCAATGACTTTCTTTTTTGTAATATCTTTAGGAACTCACGGATTTTTATATATTTGGCATGCTTCAATCTATTGCCATTATTACTTTTTTTGATACTCATATTGCCCCAAAAGACTTCTTTGTTTATCAGTAAATTCCGAGGAGTGTTTCTCTTGTTTTGATGTATCAACCTCTAAAACTGTAAAGTCTTCTCTGCAGGATGTGGATGCTGTCTTAGCCAATTTAGACAATGGATAAATGAAGAGAGTTACTTCCTGAAGAAGGAAGAAGGAAAAAGTGAGTAAACAAACCTCTTTTCCAATTCCAACTCCTCTCCCCTTCTTTCCTACTCAGAACAGTTGGAATCTTACACTGACCCCAGCACTTTTCAAACAGCAAGATGAAACCATTTTATGGTACCATGACTATCATTAAGGAAGATGGGGGAGGGAGAAGGGAAAAGAAAAAAGGGCAGAGCATAGAAAATATAAGTGCATTTCACACAGTAAAGGCAAGTCGTGTTTTATAAAGCGTTTCCATTTTCCATACGTTTGCACGTAAACACATACCACACATAGGTACATGTATGTGGAGTGTGTGTGTGTCGTAGGTTGTGTCTTGAAATGTATTTTTAGGATGGGTCTTGGTGAAAAAACCTTAAAGCTACTGCACAGTCCTAATGAATCTTGTGGATCTCTGGGGCTCCCAGCACTTTCTTCCTCTGGAAGAAAGGTGTTTAGTCTTCAGATCTCGAAAGGAAATCTTGAAAGGAAGGGATCACCTCCTTCTTGATCTGTCCCTCCTTCCCTCTTTCAGGCAGGCAAAGACAGGCTTTTGCTCTAAGTAATGGCAGTTGTGGAGAAATCGATACTAGAATTATATTTTGTTGCCTCTGATAGTTCTGTAATTCCTGGGTAAGTTACTATTCTTCAGTGAATAGGCCAAAGAACTCCAAAGGTGAATGAACGAGAAGTGGCAAAAGAATAGTCTTTTTTTTTTGTATTTTTATCAGTCAAGTCTCTAATTGGATTGAGTGCTAACTTTTGAAGAGACCACATTTAGTTTTTGCAAAGTAACTGGGACAGAGAGCCACTGGTCCCAAATCATAGACACTGCCTGTGATTCCCAGACCCTAACCCCAACTTACTGAATCAGAATTTCTTATGGCTGGCCTTGGGAATCTGCGTTTCAAACAAGCTTCTCATGTGATTTTTATACTAGAATTTGCTTGGGCTCCTTCCTTCCCCAATTCCAGTTTTGCCAGGTACTACCCACCTTCTTCGCTAGTTGCAAGATTAAAAACGTCCCGCCCCAAGATCCTTAGAAGAGCACCTCCTCCCAGCTTCCCAGGCAGCGCTAGGCAGCTCCTCAGCCCTTGGCAAGATTAAATTCCCTGGCCCCCCCATCCTCAAAGGGAACCCAAGCTGAGCAAAACCCCACAAGCCACATCCTTTGAAGGCTCTATTATTTCAGTGATTGGACAAGCACACCTGGTAACTGCATTAGCAAGGAGGGCCAGGGCGTTCTGTGATCTTCCAACAGGAACCCCCTTTTTGTTTTTCCCAGCCTTCAATCACATTTAATCTGTGTGCAGATTCTTTACCCCAAGTGGGTTTTACACAGTTTTCCCACCCCTGGTCCTTTTCAGATCCAATCTCTGTGTTATTTACTTCACCTTCTTCTTGTTGCTGCCGCTTAAACTCACAGGAGTGTAATTAATTTGCTCTTTGTAGTTGCCAAATGACTATTTGGGCAGGAATTAGCCATGCTCAGTAGCTAGAACCAGGGATTGGGCTACATTTGTTCGGCCATCCTTTTTGGCCAGATTGTCCGCATGTCCAGCGCCAAGAGCCAACCAGGTTCAAGGTGGTGAAAGCTAAGGGAGGGGAATCCCCAAGGTTCAAGGCAAGGACACAGCAAAGTAAGGACACACCCCATCCCCTTAAGTGAAAAGCCACAGGCTGTCAGGTTCCCAAGACCAGTTGGGGTTGTACGTTCTTGCACACTACGGCCAGGGCGATGCACTGTCAAGCAGGCCCACCCCTCCCCTCTCAGCTGGGATCTCGGCACCCATTTCTGATGTCTTCTGCATTTCCTTCAAACCTCAGAATCCCTGGGAGCTGGTCGGAAATATCCAATAGCCCCATCCCTGTCACTATTCACAGGGGACCTGCCTTTCAGGGCAGATCAAACCATTTCCTTTTCTCAATGATAGCAAAAAAACACCAAACAACAACAACAGCAAAACTAGCCAGGTTTTGGGAAATGAGAATCAAATGAATCATTCTGGAAAACACCATAGAGCAATTGGAGATAATTTTCAGGTTAGGTTTGTTAAGAGCTGCTTTAATTCTCAAGCACTAGGTAAGAGTTAATAGAAGCAATAAAATGACTTTGCCAGGTCAGAATGAATTCTAACCACAAGGCGATGAATTTTTACCCAGCAGTGAGAAACTAGCCTGAAAATGTTCCATAATCTTTAAGGCTGCTTTCAAGCTTGGAGGGTTTTTGTTGTCATTGTTTAAGCATGAGATTGTGCCGTTCCCACAGAAATCTCATCCTTTCCCCCCTTCTAATTCCTACTCCCACTTCTGCTGTCCAGAATCTTTAGCAAATGGTTTCTTTCTGTTTGTTTGTTTTTTGAATAAAGGTAAGAGGTCAAAATTTTTTGTTGTTTTAACTAGTTTAAAAATAAATTCTTTCACAGACACAGAAAACAAACTTATGGTTACAAAAGGGGAGATGGGGGAGGGGAGAGATAAGTCAGGAGTTTGGTATTAATAGATACATACTATTATATATAGAATAGAAAACCAACAAGGACCTACTGAATAGCACAGGGAACTATACTCAATATCTTGTAATAACCTATAATGGAAAAGAACCTGAAAAAGTGTGTGTGTACATATATATATATATATATATATATGTGTGTGTGTGTGTGTGTGTGTGTGTATAACTGAATCACTTTGCTGTACACTTGAAACTAACACAATATTGTAAATCAACTGTGCTCTCATAAAAAATTCCTGCCCCCAATAAATAAATTCTTATCAAAAAGCCCTGATTTTGCAATCATAAGGCCTGAATTCAAATCCCAAGCTATGATCACATTACTCAGCCTCTTTGAACCCTGGTTTCCTTGTTGTACAACGAAGAGAATAATGTTTATCTGAGGCAGACGCTGCTAGTTACCTGCCCTAATATTCACTCTGGTTTTCTTCCTTATTAACAGAATTCTGATTTTGGTAATAGTTCTGGCCAAAACAAAACAGAACCTTTCATCCTCCAGTTCCCTGGCAGAGGGAGAGGTAGCCACGTGACACTGTTTTGGAAACGAGATGTGTGCGGGAGTCATGAGGTTGTAGTGTAAACATCACCTATAACAGGGCGGACCCAGCCCCGCAGCTGCCTTCTGCCCTCGTTCCTCCCCTTTCCATTCTGGAAGTTGCTGGTAATGTCTGGAAGTAAGACAGCTGTCTTATGTCTGTGAGGTTGAAGGCCACAAGTTTAGGACAGAAGAGCAGAGAGACAGACATCCGGGTCCCTGTCCTGGCCCTGGATTGCTCCCTCCCAGACTGCCTATTACATATGGAAAATAAGCACCTTGCTTGTTCAAGCCACTGGAGCTGGGTGTCTGTGACATGAAGCTGAATACAGTCCCTCACTGGTACACGACCTGAAAGAATTGGTGTGAGAACTGGAGACGATAAACTATGGGGATGCACAAAATCCTGAAGCACAGTCCTTAACATATTTTGTTTGACGAAAGTATATATCTTCCCCCATGGATTGTAGGGGAGAGCACAGAAAAAAATTAACTTTTCCTGAATCCCTAGGGGCCTGACTTTGGATGTTTAGTGTAAACCTCTTAACATAACTTTAAAGTAGGCAGGGGTAAAAATTATAAACAAGTTTTATTGTTGGTGTGGCATGTGCCACCCTACACTGTGGCTTGCTGCCTTGTGTTAAGGGATGGATGTGTTGTCTTGTTGCTCAACTTCGTCTTTGCTGTGGTGTGCCTCCCTGGACGGAAGATGCTAGAGTCTAAAAACCATACCTAGAGCCCACTGCGGCCGGGGTTCCGGGTGGGACTTGGATTTGGCCAATCAGATGCACTAGCAAGAGATTTAGAAAGTGGAGACTAGGAGAAGGCCACACTTAGCTCTGTCTGTCATGTCTGCTGCTTTTCGTTTTCCTGTGACAATATCAGCAGAGATGCCAGGCACCAGCTTTGTGGGTTTTGAGGGGCAGGCTTCCCTGCATCCATCCTGTGGACACAGACTGTGGCAGGTGTAGCCTGGTCTGGAACTGGTGGCAATGGTGGCTTCCTGACTGAGAGAGAGTTTTCATTCTCCAGGGGTCCTAACGCTAGTGGATTCCTGATTGCAGGAGAAGCACAGCTCCTTTGATGAGCCGGTTCTGGGGTGAGACTTTGGGAGGGTTTTCTGGAAGTTCAACCTACAGTCTATTTCTTTAGTCCTCCCAACGATCCATGAGCCATTGAATCTTTGAATCTCTCTCTTTCTCCTTAAATTAGATACAGTGGGTTCTGTTCCTTGCATTTGAACTCAGAGCTATAGAGCTTCTATTCTTGCTTCTAGCCAAATATTTCCAGCTCTGAGAGGCGCCTTCTCTTCCCCCTGGAGCTCTGCTTATGGCAAAAGATGTTGAGACAGAGACTGGCCATGTGTGTCCCTGAGTTAGCACTGTGAACAAAGTCATCTGAAGACCCTTCCAATGGACACGGGGTACAAGAGAAAAGAAACCTCTTATTCAAGCTGTTGATATTTGGGGGAAATTTTGTCACCACAAGATTATCTGTCTTATCCTGAAATGACACAGAACTTGGACCCTAAGCGTGAGCCGCTGCTTTAATAATAAAATAAACCCCAAAATATGTGGCACTGGCTTACAGCTGGTCAGAGGGAGTCAAGAAAACTATTCCTGAAATGGGAGGACTGGAAATCCATGTTTTCTAGTGGGCAAACATTTGCAAGTGTTGCCGACGGTAAGCTGGAAGGTAAGAGGCACACCTAACTTTAGGGAAGAGATTGAAAACAAATTATTATTATTACTGTTTACTTGGGTGCTATTTGGCAAGATATTACAAGAAAGAGATATGTTGGGAGAAGATTGCTCAGTTGGTAAGGATGAGTAAAAGAGATGAGAAAGTTTACAAATTCAGGGACTTACAAGGTTGGAAAGGCAATTGCTTCTCAACCCAAACACTAAAAGATAAAACTGATACTTTGGGGACTTCCCTGGTGGCGCAGTGGTTAAGAATCCGTCTGCCAATGCAGGGGACATGGGTTTGAGCCCTGGTCCAGGAAGATCCCACATGCCGTGGAGCAGCTAAGCACATGTGCCACAACTACTGAGCCTGGCAGCTCTAGAGTCCGTGAGCCACAACTACTGACGCCTGTGTGCCTAGAGCCTGTGCTCCACAATGAAGAGTAGCCCACGCCCGCCACAACTAGAGAAAGCCTGCGCACAGCAACGAAGACCCAATGCAGCCAAAAATTTAAAAAATAAAAAAAAGATAAAATCGATACCTTGAGCAACGAAGCCTATTAAAACCCAGCTTTGCAGTGAAGATCAGATCACTGCACATGGATTAGGGTGTGGTGGCCTGAAATTCCCTTCAATTGGACCAAATGGCTCAAAATGACTTAAACACCGTTCAGGTGAAGAGACGTTGCTCTCACCAAGGAAACTACAATTAGGGAGGGGGGCAGGGAAAGAGAGAGAGAGAGAGACAGGCACTGGGGCAACAGAGCAGATAAATATGGCAGAGAAATATGTCTAGAAAGGAAACATGGGTGTAGGTAAGAAGTCAAACAAGTTTAAGTTCAAAAACTGTTTTACGGTTCAAAGAGGCACCAACTTGGATTTAATGTGATCCTGGCTATTTGAGACTTAAAATGAGCCTTGGATTCCCTACCAGAGATGAGCAAGAAATAAGCTGAGAAGGTGGCTCAACCTCTAAGGCAGGTAAGGTCTTTCCTGGGTATCCACTGGGTGATTGGTTCCAGGACGTCCACAGGTATCGAACTCCACTGCTCCACTCCACTGCTCAAGTCCCTTGTATTAAATGGTGTGGACCTATGGCTGTCCATATCCACGGATGTGGAACCCGCAGATACGGAGGGCTGACTCTGTATTTTTCAGTGCCTACTTCAGACAAGGCCAGGAAGGATAATAATGGAAAAGGAGGAGTCTCCTAAAGGGAAAATCCAAGGCCCATGGAGACCCCGCTCCTAGGAAACCCAGATGGAGCCTCTTCAGGGAAAATTCCTCACCCTTCGGGTCAGGGGACCTAAACCTTCAGCCTAGGCTAATAACAGAATTGTAATAGGCCAGTGACTACCTTGTGTTTCCCATTCTTCTTATTTTTAATGTGAGCATTTATTTAATTTATCCTGATGCTGCTCTACCACTGGAGAGTGTGCGTGCGTGCGTGCGTGTGTGTGTGTGTGTGTGTGTGTGTGTGTGTTGGAGGAGGGGTGGGTCTCTGGATCAAGAGGAAGTGCACTTGGACCTGTGGGAGAGGCCGCTTGCACGTTCCCTCCTGATAGAAAGACTACCGTGCAGCCCCCAGGGATCCTGGGCTTTGAGCTTGATGCTATCACTGGGACTTCTGAGTTGTCTTTCCTGGAAAGGGAATGAATGAATGCATTTTATATGCAGGAAGGAGGGTGATAGAAATATTTCATGGCCAGGGGGAAGAGATTGTGATAATACTTAATACTGTTCACCAAACAGATTTGCTTTACTGCTAATGGGCCCATGCAAGGATTATACCTCCCCTCCCCACACTTTTAAAGTCAGGCTGAGCTACTGTAACTTACTTTGCTAATTAAATGTGAACAGAAGTGACATTTATCTTTCCTAAGCACCATTGTTTTAATTGTGGTAAAACCCACATAGCATACAATTTACCACTGTAGCCATTTTTTTTTTTTTTTTTTGCTGTACGCGGGCCTCTCACCGTTATGGCCTCTCCCGTTGCGGAGCACAGGCTCCGGACGCGCAGGCTCAGTGGCCATGGTTCATGGGCCCAGCCGCTCCGCGGCCTGTGGGATCTTCCTGGGCCGGGACACGAACCCGCGTCCCCTGCATCGGCAGGCGGACTCTCAACCACTGCGCCACCAGGGAAGCCCCATTGTAGCCATTTTTAAGTGTACAATTAATTCTGTAGCGTTAAGCATATTCACATGAATGTGTCTGTGAAACAGATCTGCAGAACTTTTTCATCTTGCAGAACTGAAACTCTACACATTAAACAGCAACCCCTCATCCTCCCCTCCCCCCAGCCCCTGGCAACCACCATTCTACTTTCTGTCTCTATAAATTTGACTTCTCTAGCTAACTCATGTAAGTGGAATCAACCCTACAGTATCTGTCTTTTGTGACTGCCTCTTTTACTTAGCATAATGTCCTCAAGGTTCATCCACGTTGTAGCATGTGATAGGATAGCCTTCCTTTAAAAGGCTGAAGAGTATTCCACCATCTGAGCATCCTACATTTTGTTTATTCATTCATCCATCAATGGACATTCAGGTTGCTTCCACCTCCTGGCTACTGTGAATAGTGCTGCTTTGCTGAGCACCATTTTTAAGAACCAGTATATGGTTCACCATACTCCCTTTTTCCTGCTGCCACAAGCAAAGAGGCACATGTTAAGATGAGTCTCTCTCAGCCTGAGTCCCTGAATTATTAAAATGAGTGGTGCTTCCTGCTGTCCCACACTGAACATGTACAGTGAGTGAGAAATAAGCCTTTGTTGTTTTAAACCATTGGGATTTGGGGGTCCTTTTATCCCCCAGTGAAAACTGGTAAGGTTTTAACTTTTAAAGCTAAAATTTAACTCTTTCAAAGTTTGCAGAGAAAGACACTGATCAGAGGCTCCCACAGTGTAGCTGCATTTGAGCCCTGTACTTCTGTTGTGTTCCTTTAGTTACACTTTTTTCTTGAGGTTTTGTTTTGCTTTGTTTTTGTCATACTCATGACTTCTTCTTTAGCTGGCCAGAACCTGGAGAACTTTCAAATCCCTTCTTCTCATTTCCTATCCATTTATCTTGTTTTCTATACTTTGGATTGGCAATGTCTTTACACACTGTTTATTTGATAGGAGCAGGCTTGACCCAGCATCCAAACCCCCTGATAACAGAAGCTAAGAAGATAGAAGTTAATTTCCCCCTTGCATTAATAACACAGGGTTGATATGGTAGCTCATGACCCCTGGGGACCCAGTCTCCTACCCCATGACTCTGTCATCCTCATTATGCAGCTTCTCTGTCACTTTTCAAGATACCTGATCCAGCTTCACTCCTCATGTGTGTATTTTGTCCAGCAAGAAGGAAAAAGAGAAAGGGAAATACGTGCCCTCTTTCTTGAAGGCAACTTCAGGAAGCAGCATATACCACTTCTGCTTCCATCCCATGGTAGATTCAGTGACATCCAACATATCAGAGGAAACTGGGCAGCGTGGTCTTCATTCTGGGCAGTGATGTCCCCTGCTTTCAATAAATAACATGGAGGTCCTACTTCTGAAGAAGTGGAAAGCAGATATTGAGGGGTATGCCTATGGCAGGCAGAATAATTGTCCCCCAGACATATCCACATCCTAATTCTCAGAGTATTCCTGTGCATATGTTATTTTTCATGGAAAAAAGACTTTGCAGTAAGAACCTTGAGTTGGGGAGATTCTCCTGGAGTATCCAAGTGGGCCCAATCTAATCACATTGACTCTTAAAAGCAGAGGACTTTTCCTGGCTGTGGTCAGAAGGCAGGTCAGAGAGATTCCATATAAAAAAAGAGTCCACCCACCACTTCTGGCTTTGAAGAAGAAGGGTACCGTGAACCAAGGAATGCAGTTGGCTTCTAGAAACTGGAAAAGGCGAGGGAACAGATTCTCCCCCAGAGCCTCCGGAAGGGAATACCTTAGCCCAGTAGCAAGACATGTTCAACTTCTGACCTGTAGAAATATAAGATCGTAATTTCCTATTGTCTTAAGCCACTGAATTTATGGTAATTTGTTACAGCAGCCATAAAAAGGAACGAAATAGTGACATTTGTAGAGATGCAGATGGACCTAGAGATTGTCATACAGAATGAAGTAAGTCAGAAAGAGAAAAACAAATATCATATAATACTGTTTATACATGGAATCTAGAAAAATGGTACAGATGAACTTATCTGCAAACTAGAAATTGAGTCACAGATGTAGAAAACAAACGTATGGTTACCAAGGGCAGAATGGGGGGGAGGGGGGGCAGGATGGGACAAATTGGTAGATTGGGATTGACATATATACACTACTATGTATAAAATAGATAAATAATGAGAAACTACTGTATAACACAGGGAACTCTACTCAATGATCTGTGGTGACCCAAATGGGAAGGAAATCTAAAAAGAGTAGATATATGTATACATGTAACTGATTCACTTTGCTGTACAGCAGAAACTAACACAATATTGTAAAGCAACTATATTCCAATAAAAATTAATAAAAAAAGAAAACGAATACACTGGCTTCTCAGCCACAGTGCCCTCCTTTGGCCACCCAAATATCCGTGCCCAATCTTTTTTTTCATACATAGAACAGATTCACCTTCTGGCCAAGGGAGAAACTTCTCAAATCCCATCCATCTCTTCCATTTACATTGTCCAGCTGAAAGTCCAGGACCTCCAGGAGCTATTCAGTCCTCTCCATCAGGTCCTGATGTAGCCAAGTTACCTGCTCCCCGAACACCTGATACACTGAGATTGTGTAGACAAGACTCATTCTCTAGCACTAAGTCCCTTGATGGGCTCATCTGGCAGCCTGGATGGCAGGGTCTCCTCCGGGACGATCTCCCATGCCCACTTTCCCCAGCTACTCCCCTACTCTGCCCTCTGGAAAGGTCTTTCTTGTGCTACGTCCTCCAGGGCCAGTACGAAGTGGCACTGAAGAGTTCATACTGTTTGGAAGCTGCTAAACTTTGGTATCCCGCTTCTTCCTGGTATGGGTTGGAGGGCCCAAGGCTTGCTTTGGGGATTAAACAGTTTGCAGTTTCTTTGACAACATACTTCTCCCAAATGCTTGGTAGGCTTCCCATTTATTTACTTTCAGTTAATTCCATTGGCAATTAACAATAGCCAGATGTTGTCTAGATATAATTATTAAGGCTTAAGATTATTCGTTAAGCCTTGAGATTATTAATTAATGGGGAAATTGAAACATAGAGGTGTTGGGCTATGCCTGGAAGCTTCCCAGAGACCCCAATGGGTTTTGCTTTAACTGTCTACCTCATGAAAACTGAATAGTGTGCATCCTAATTTACAAAGTTCTGCAAAACTGAGGTACCAGAGCCAGAGTGACCTTCACCATGGCCAGCTGTCACACACAATACATCACTCTGGCTGTCAGGGCGACAAGATGCCAGGACAGTTCCTTAATCTCAGGTCCAACCATATAATACTAGATACAGTAAAACAAGCTTTTAGGCTTCTCTTAATGATGGGGAAAGCCTTGAACATTTTGGTTAAGCTCAGAAACACTTTTTGTATTTCAGACCCTGAACAAATTGTGTTTCATTTGGCTTCTGTTTCCCAAAAGACAAGGGAAAGGAGCTTAGAGAGATTTACTTATGCTTTTGTACTTGAAGGGAAGCTTTGAGCAATGATCAGTGGTTTCCAAAGAAGTATTTTAAAGAGTTAGGATGAATGAGGTTATAAATAAATCAAATCTTATTTATATGGCAAAATTATTATATATTTTTTTCTATTCAGATTTTTTTTAACTCAGTTTTTGGCTAACTTGTCACTTTCTTTACCTGTTGTACAAGAACTCCTCACTTCAGGTAAATGATCACATATCAGAACCCACAACTTCAGAAAGATACCTCCTCTAAGTCTGGGCCTTTATTACCTGTGCTCCACACGGGGCCTCCCTACAAGGACATTAGAAACCCCTTTCTAGATCTTTAATCTAGTGTGGCATTTTATACTATTTTGATTAACATCTCTTGCTAGACCAAAGAGAAAAGGCTCTAAAGAGGCTTCACATCTGCTTTTGACCCTTAAAGGAAACCATGAGAAATTTTAGTTAGAAGGTGAGGATCAAGTGACTTTACATAAGAAGGATTTGAAGAGCTTTTGGTCCACAGTCTGAGCACTAGCATTGTCCCCAGTGTTGTGACCCATTTCTAAGTATTTCTTTTGGCTACTTCCCTGTCCTGAGACCCCCTTCAGAGTAACCTGACTAGTGTGTCTCCATCTTTAGGCTGGAGAAGTCATCCTCATGTCAGATGCTGGCATGCCCCTCCTGCCTTAAAGGTTTAAAGCGAACATAAAATCCCTGGATACTATTGGTTTTTTCCCTTTAGCAAAATGGCAAAATTAAAATAAACGACATTCTGCTCCAGATAGGATGTAGAAAGTTGTGTCAATCACTTCCATCTTTAAATAGAAAAAAATTAGATAAGCCAAGAAAATCATTTTAAAAAGACAAATGGTTGCTGAGTGCAAAGAAGTCTAAAGGAACTAAATTCCAGAGAGGGGGCAAATCCTACATATATATGTGAATAGATAAATAAATATAAAATATAAAAATTTTACTTAAGTATATAAATAAATATATACACATAATATATTATATATATAATAATAACAATGTAGCTGAATATTTTAAAAAATCACTCAAAAGTGTTATTTTCCAGCAGAAGTAAAACTATTGAAAAAATTAATTTCTTATCTAATAAACTTTATCTTTTTTATATTTAAGGTTTTTTAAATTGAAGTATAGTTAATTTACAATATTGTACTAATTTCAGGTGTACAACATAGTGATCCAACATTTTTATAGATTATACTCCATTCAAAGTTATTATAAAATAATGGCTATCTTTCTCTGTGCTGTGTAAAATTAACTTCAGACTCTTGATTGATAAGAGAATATAACTTTTAATTTTAGCTGTTAGATATTCATCCAATATTGTTCATATTTTTCTTTCGAGCACTTGACATAACTAAAAGTGTATCATATAATTTTTGTCAAGTTAAATAATAAAAGAGAGACTATTTTTATTTAATTCTCAAAGTCCAACTCGCATACAAAACCATGAGGAACAAACATAAATGACATTCACCATGCCATCAGCAGCCCATGGTCATGCAGAGACCACCTCTCATAATGTGAGACTGAACAGTGGATCAAGAGAATGTCCTCAGTTCACAGCCTTCCGTTAGCCATAGTTTTGTAGCACCGATCCATCATACATTTTGTATACCTTCCATGAGTTCAATGTCAATGCTGCTTATGTGATACTCCTAAAAACCAAAAACGCAACAAGAGGAATTAAATACTAAGAATAAGGTTTTGTTAGGTAGGGCTGAGCTTTGGAGGGCCACATGCCATTTTAATATTAAGATTTTTTTTTAATATTCCCCAAGGAACGAGTTTTGTCCTGTTTGGTGCAATAGTGCTCCCACTGAGAATGCATAATGTAAACGAATTTACACCACTGATAGAAAATATTTATAAAATGAATATTTGCAAGAAAGACATATTTCCCCTTGAACTGTATAATTTAAAATATTTTGACTTCTTACATGTAATAGTATATGTACAAGGGATAAATGTCCCCCTCTAAAAAAAATTTCCCTAAGTTGATTACAGAAGTCAGCGATCCCAAATCTCATTTAGTAAAAATTCATTTTGGAGCACACTTTTCCTAGGGACTTCAGAGATCACCCTGTGCAGTGAGGTCCAGCCTGGGATTTTTAAATAATTAGAAAAGTAGTTATGGGTGTCATGAGCTATTTTCAAGATTTCAAACTACCTGGACGAAATCATACTCTTGCTGGGCTTTTTTCCTGCTAATGTACACAGTATAGGTCTTTGTTCCATGAAAACAGGGCATCAAATTGTCGCTTAACTGCCTGATGAAATTGACGTGTCCTTCTAGCCCAATCACCTACCTTGCCCTCTGCCTTCCACTCCTTCACGCATTTGTGTTACCACAGTTTTTAATCCCCTTTAGAGGTTAGTCGGAATGTTTAAAAAAACAAAACAATGAAATGCTTAATTATTGCTCACTAAGTGATTTTTCTAGACAGAATATTTTGGAGCACAAGGTCCATGGTTAAAAATTATTAGCAGGAGAGCTTAGTAGTGAAAATCGTTCAACTACTTATCTCGTTTAACATTCTACAGAGGTCTAAAGAGGTCAAATTCATTTTCCAAGGTCATGCAACTGGTTAATGACAGAGACAGGATGAAGTCTCAAACTTCTGACTAAAACCTGTCGTGCTTTTCATGACATTAGTGCTGACCTCAGAGTGGACAGCGCTAAACGCTTGTGGTGTAAGTGCCGCGAAGGCCGTTTTATGTGGGTGGAGGTTAGTGGCTGCCTTCACCCCCTAAGGCTTGTGAGAGCTACTTCTGCATGCCTGCTTGTACGACAGGGCTCTGTCGTCAGCCCAGACACAGCAGAAGGCTGGGAGGCAAAATACTGCTGCAACATTTTTCACAGATCCCTGAAAGCAAGCTCATGTTGTCCGTGACCGCTGAGTCGTGCTGTGATTTGTGGTTCGCAATGATGTCCCCAAGGCACTGCAGGTCCCTAGGATGCGATGCGTAGTACCGAAGAGTTATTATAGTTGGAACAGTTGTAGCACTTACTACACGTGATAGCACTCTAAAGCCACAATATGGCAACTCTGAAGCAAACACAGTTGTTTAATTGGACTTTATAATAAGATCACTGGAATACAATTTAATAGAAAACTCAAGTTCTTGAGTCATAATGCTTGTTTTTATAGTTTATACTTGTTATAGGAGTCTTCTAATTTTGCCTCATCAAGCCTTTGCCCACTATTATGGTATGGCTCTCACTGATTTTTTTTTTTTTACTTCTTTGAACTACTCTATCTTTTGAGTTCTTTAAAATAATTAATTCATCAATTATGCATTCATTTAATATGTTCATTGAGCACTTACTATGGGCCAGATTTACACTAGATACTTGGGAGACACTGGTGAAAAAAATAGACATAAAACTTAGAGACTATAGAACTTATAGCACAAATAAATATAAAATTACCACTGTGATGAGTGCCATTGAAGGGAGGGTATGGTGAGATCACAGTTTATTAAAGGCAGATGTGATGAAATTGGGGATAACAGAAAAGGATTCTTTGAGGAAGGAATGACTAAACAAAAGTCTGAAGAAATAGCATTTAAACAAGCAAAGAGGCAGAGAAGAGGCTTCCAGGCAGAACGGCATGTGCAAAGTCCCTGTGGTGAGAGGGTGGTTCAGTGACATGAAGGCCAGTATTGCTGAAGTGCAGACAGAGTTGAAAGTTGTTATGTGAGGTGATGGCAACTAGGACCAGGTCATGAATGATTTGTAGACAGTGTTAGGCATTTGGGCTTTATTCTGAGGGCTGTTGAAAGCATTGAACGAGGTGGGGTGATCAAGATTTATGTTTTAGAAAATCATTCTGACAGCATTGTGAGGAACAGATCAGAGAGGCAAGAAGGAGTAGACACCCCCCCCTTATGAATGGGGACTACCTTCCAAGACCCCCAGTGGATGCCTGAAATCTCAGATAGTACTGAGCCCTATATATACTAAGTTTTTCCCTATACATACATACCTATGATAAAGTTTAATTTATAAATTAGGCACAGTAAGAGATGATCAATAACTAATATTAAAATAGAACAATTATAACAATATACTGTAATAAAAGTTATGTGAATGTGGTCTGTCTCTCTCAAAATGTCTTACTGTACAAATTTGATGCCTTTTCTATCTTAGCTAAGCACTTACCACACACTGTGGCTATAACTTTTGCAGTTGGAGGTACCACAGCAAAACTAGCACGAATTTCTTTTTCTTCACAATTTCATGGGTAGAAGATTCATTCTTATTATGGTAGATCTTAGCAACCTCAGCATACAATTTTTTTCTTAATACGTTGAGAACTTTCACCTTTTCACTTAGAGGAAGCAGTTTATTGCTTCTCTTTGGTGTATCTGAATTGTCAGCATCACTACTCTTGTGCTTTGGTATTAAGTAAAATAAGTTTGACTTGAACACAAGCACTGCCATACCAGGGACAGCCAATACCCGAGAGGATTACTAAGGGACTAATGGGAGAGATACGGTGGGATGATTCATGGCCTGGACTGGACAGAGCAGGATGGCGTGAGATTTCATCACGCTACTCAGAACGATGAGCAATTTAAAACTTACGAATTGTTTATTTCTGGAATTTTCCATTTAAAATTTTCAGACTGTGGGTAACTAAAAACACGGAAAGTGAAATCCCAGATAAGGGACTACTGAATTGAGGTCTACAGGAGATTATTTTAGGAATACAAATATTGTGTGATGATTGTTTAGACCAGGACAGGACAAAATTGGTACATTGGGAGCACAAATTCTTAGCTATTACAATGGTTTGTTACCTTCCAAAGCCCAAGCCTAGCAGATAAAATCTTATTCCTTAGTATTTAATTTCTCTTATTGAGTTTTGGTGTTAGGTTGAGGTATCGCATGAGCAGCACTGGCGTTGAATTCATGGAAGATACACAAAATGTACACGAGATCAGTGCTCCACAACTATGGGAAATCTGTAGCTGTGACAAAGGACATTCTCTTGCATGATTATTCAATCTTCAATTCATATTGCAAGAGATGGCCTGAGCATGGGTATGGGCTGCTATTGGCCACCTTGTAGATGTTGTCTATGTTTGATCTTCATGCTTTTGTGTGTGAGTTGAGCTTTGAGAATTAAATGAATATAGTTTATATTTACTGATATTTAATTTGACAAGTTAATGGACTGATCATTCATTTATCAAATGCTAAGAAAAAATGGCAGCAATATCTGAATGGCTATCTAGCAGCTAATTAAGTTAAAATTTATTTTCTCGGGCTTCCCTGGTGGCACAGTGGTTGAGAGTCCACCTGCCGATGCAGGGGACACGGGTTCGTGCCCCGGTCCGGGAGGATCCCACATGCCGCAGAGCAGCTGGGCCCGTGAGCCGTGGCCGCTGGGCCTGCGTGTCTGGAGCCTGTGCTCCACAATGGGAGAGGCCATGACAGTGAGAGGCCCGCGTACTGCAAAAAAAAAAAAAATTATTTTCTCGTATCAAGCAAAAGTCAAAAGTTAAGTTCACTAAAGATAATTTTTAAGAAATTAATTCAATTTTTTAATAATTTTACTTTTGCTGGAAATTACAATTTAATGACTTTAAGAACTTGATTCCATGGCTATTATTATGTATTTATATAAATTGTTCATTTGCTTATATGCATATTTTTGATGCATTACAATTTATATAAGCCCATAAATTACATTAAAAGTTATTCAGCATACAGTTTGATAGCCTTCTAACTTAGCGTTTTAAAAATCTTTTTTGTTTTTTATTTTATTGAAGTATAGTTGATTTACAATGTTTCAAGTGTACAGCCAAGTGATTCTGTTTTATATATATATATATATATAGTTTATTACATTATAGGTTATTACAAGATATTGACTATAGTTCCCTGTGCTATGCAATAGGTCCTTGTTGTTTACCTGTTTTATATATAGTAGTGTGTATCTGTTAATCCAAAATTCCCAATTTATCCCTTTCCCCTTTGGCAACCATAAGTTTGTTTTCTGTGTCTGTGAGTTTATTTCTGTTTTGTAAATAAGTTCATTTTGTCTCACTTTTTTAGATTCCACATATAAGTGATATCATAGGATATTTTGTCTTTCTCTGTCTGACTTCACGTAGTATGATAATCTCTAGGTCTGTCCATGTTGCTGCAAATGGCATTATTTCATTCTTTTTTATGGCTGAGTAATATTCCATTGTGTATATACATATACCACATCTTCTTTATCCATTCATCTGTTGATGGATGTTTAGGTTGCTTCCATGTCTTGGCTATTGTAAATAGTGCTGCTATGAACACTGGGGTGCATGTATCTTTTCAAATTAAAGTTTTCATCTTTTCCAGATATATGCCCAAGAGTGGGGTTGCAGGATCATATGGTAACCCTATTTTTAGTTTTTTAAGGAACCTTATACTTTTCTCCATAATAGCTGTACTAGTTTACATTCCCACCAGTAGCATAGGAGGGTTCCCTTTTCTTCACACTCTCTTCAGCATTTATTATTTGTAGATTTTTGATTTATTGACTTTTTGATGGTTGCCATTCTGACCTTTTAACTTGGAAATTTTACTTAGCCATTCTTTTTTTTTTTTTTTTTTCAGCTGCTCTGCGGCATGTGGGATCTTCCCAGACCGGGGCACGAACCCGCGTCCCCTGCATCGGCAGGCGGACTCTCAACCACTGTGCCACCAGGGAAGCCCTACTTAGCCATTCTTAATCCTCTATTGAACAAAAAGAGTAAGCTTTAGAATTACTCTTTTTATATGTAAATCACAGCTCTCCAGTATATTTGTGGTATTTATATTTCATGGGTGGGGCAATTAGGAAAAAAATGTCTAAAAGGTCTTCCTGGGGCCTAATAATGAAAAAAAAAGGTTAATAAAAGTGGTTTAGATTATGGTGATGGAAGTAGAAATACAGAAATTTGGGGGGAGGTAAATCACTAGCATTTAATGATAAATGGGATTTGGAGAGAGAGAAGGGGAGAAGGTTTTAGAGATTACTCCTAGGTCTAGTATACACAACAGCATAGATGATTCAGCTAGCTGCTGAGACTGGGAAGCACTGGCAGAGCACCAGGAATTTGTCATCTGCTTGTTTATTTTGTGGAGTCTATTAATGTGTGTGTTTGTGGGCACACATTTAATGAAAAGGTCTTGGACATACTGACTTTTAGGTACTTGTGGTAGACAGAATAATGGTCCTCTCAAAATTTCCACATCCAAATCTCTGGAACCTGTGAGTAAATTATATTACATGGCAAAGAGGAATTAAGGTTACAGATAGAATTAAGGTTGTTAATTAGTTGACCTTGAGATATTAATGGTAATCCCCAGGGAAACCACTAAGCAAATAACTCAGAAATGTATAGTAAAAGATAAATACTACAAGGGAGTTGAAATGCTATACTAGAAAATATCTATTTAATACAAAAGAAGGCAGTAATGGAGGAACTGAGGAACACAAAAGACATAAGACATATAGAAAACAAATAGCAAAATAGCAGAAGAGAATAGATTTTACTATGTATAGAATAATAGATATCTACAGATAAATTCTATCTTATCAATAATTACATTAATATAAATGAATTAAATACTTTAGTTAAAAGACAGAGATTGGCAGATAAATTTTTAAAAGACATGATGCAACAATGTTTAGATCCAAAGACTCAAATAGGTCGAAAGTAACAGGGTAGACAAGAGATACCTACAAACAGTAATCAACAGAGACTAATACTAGACAAAATAGACTCAAAGACAAAAATTATTACTAGATACAAAGATGGATATCTTACAGTGATAAGAAGTCAATCAACCAGGAAGATACAGTAAATATAGACATATATGTACCTAACAGAAATCCAGTACCTATGAAGCAAAAGCTGACAAGATTTAACAGAGAAATAGTCAACACGGTAATACGTTCATAATTTAATATCACTTTAATAATAAGACTTTAGTGTCCCACTTGCCGTAATGAATAGGTAAGTAGGCAGAAGGTCAGCAAGGAAATAGATTTGAATGACACTATAAAACAATTAGACCTAAGAGACAATTGTGGAGCACTCCACCCGAAAACAGCAGAATACACATTCTTCTCAAGTACTCATGAAATGTTCACCAAGATAGACCATATGTTAAGCCATTAGACAAGGCTCAATAAATTTAAAAGGACTGAAGTCATATAAAATATGTCCTTTCCACCACAATGGAAGGAAATAAAAAACAAAAGGAAATTTTGAAAATTCACACATATCAGGGAATTAAACAACACACATCTGAAGAACCAATGATTCAAAGAAGAAAGCACAAAGGAAATTAGAAAATACTTTGAGATGAATGAAAGTGAAAACACAGCATACCAAAACTTACGGGATACAGAAAAACGTAGTGATCAGAGGGAAATTTATAGCTGTAAGTATCTACATTTACAAAAGAAGGAATATCTCAAATCAATAACCTAAACTTCTACTTTAAGATATAAAAGAAAATTTAAAAAAGAGCAAACTAAACCCAAAGCAATCAGAAGGGTGGAAGTAATAAAGCTTACAGCTGAAATAAACAAAATAGAGAATAGAAAAATAATACAGGAAATGAAACAGACCAAAAATTGGTTCTTTGAAGAGATCAACAAAATTGACAGAATTTTTGAGAGAGTGGCATGGACTTATAGATACTACCGAATGTAAAATAGATAGCTAGTGGGATGGCAAGCAGCGGCATATCACAGGGAGATTCAGCTCGGTGCTTTGTGACCACCTAGGAAGGATGGGAGGGAGACGCAAGAGGGAGGAGATATGGGGATATATGTATATGTATAGCTGACTCACTTTGTTATAAAGCAGAAACTAACACACCATTGTAAAGCAATTACACTCCAATAAAGACGTTAAAAAAAAATTGACAGACTTTTAAGTATAGATTGACCATGATAAAAAGAAAGAAGATTCAATTACTAACATCAGGAATGAAAAAGGGGACATTACTACCAACCTTATATTACTACCAACCTTATAGAGATAAAAAGACTTATGATGAAATACTATAAATAACAATATGCCACAAATTTGATTACCTAGATGAAATGGATACATTTCATTGTGTGAAATGAAGACACAAATGAAGACACAAATTACCAAAAATGACTCAATAAGAAATAGAAAATATGTATTGATTTATAACAAGTAAGGAGATTGAATCAGTAAAGCTTCCATCAAAGAAAAGCCCAGGACCAGATGGCTTCACTAGTGAATTCTACCAAGTAGTTAAGAATAATTAGCACCAATCCTTCACAAATCTTTCCCAAAAACAGAAGAGAGAGGAACACTTTCTAACTCATTCTATGAGACCAATATTACCTTGATACCAAAGCCAAATAAGAACATCATAAGAAAATTACAGACCAATATCCCTTATGAATCTTCAACAAAATACTAGTAAACCAAGCCAACAACATATACAAAGGAATATATACCATGACCAAGGGGGATTTATTCCAGGAAGCCAAGGTTGTTTCAATGTACAAAAATGAATCAATGAAATGTACATAGAAGAAAAGAACAAAACTTCCACATTATCATTTCAATAGAAGCCAAAAAAAACCCCATTTGACCAAAATACATTTTCATGGAAAAAATACAAAACAAACTAGGGGCAGAAAGGAATTTCCTCAAACTAGTAAAAGGCATCTATGAAAAAGCCACAGCTAATATTATACTTAATCGTAAAAGACTTAAAGGTTTTCCCCTAAGATCAGGAACAAGCAAATGATGTCAGTTTTTACCACTTCTATTCAACGGGGCGGGGGGGGGGAAAATCCAGATTGAAGAGGAAAAAGTAAAACGATCTCTATTTCCAGATGACATGATCTTATATAGAGAAACCCCTAAAAAATCCAGGAAAAAGCTATTATGATTAATTAGTTCAGCAAATTTGCAGGATACAAGATTAATATGCAAAATAGGAATAAATTTAACCAAGGAGGCCTATAACTTATACACTGAAAAATACAAGACATTGCTGAAAGAAATTAAAGAATGCCTGCATAAATGGAGAGACATTCTGTGTTCTTGAATTGGAAGACCTACTATTAAGATGTCAATAACACCCAAATTAATCTACAGGTACAATGTAATCCCTATCGAAATTCCAAATGCCTTTTTAACAGAAATGGACAAGCTGATCCTAAAATTCATTTAGAATTACAAGGAACCCCAAATAGTCAAAACAATCTTGAAAAAGAACAAAGTTAGAGGACTCACACTTTCTGTTCTTAAATTACCCTACTTCAAAGAAACAGTAATCAAAGATGTGTGGCACTGGCATAAGCATAAATATATAAATGAGTGGAATACAAATCGGAGTCCAGAAATTAACTCATATATTTATGGTCAGTCGATTTTTGAAAGCGTGCCAAGACCATTCAATGGGGGGAAAAATAGTCTTTTCAACATACAGTGCCAGGACAATTTGATATACACATGCAAAAGAAAGAATTTGGATCTTTTCCTCACACGATATACAAAAATTAACAAAATGGATCAAAGACCTAAATGTAAGAGCTAAAACTGTAAAACAGAAGAAAACATAGGTGTAAATCTTCATTACATTTGACTAGGCGATGGCTTCTTAGATATAATACCAAAAGCTCACGCAACCAAAGAAAAAATAAATATATTGGACTTCATCAAAATTAAAAACTTCCGTGCATCAGAGCACAGTATCAAAAAAGTGAGGAGACAACCCACAGCATGGGAGAAAGTTGTTTCATATCATATATCTGAGAAGAAGAGTCTGCTATCCAGATTATAGAAAGAACTTTTACAACTCAACGATAGAAAGATGAAAACTCAGTTAGAAAGAGGCAAAAGATTTCATTAGACATTTCTCCAAAGAAGATACCTAAATGGCCAATAAGCATATACAAAGATACTCAACATCATTAGTCATTAGGAAAATGCAAATCAAAACCACAATGAGATACCATTTCATAGTCAATAGGATGGCTATAGACATTTTTTTATAAAAAAAGAAAAGGAAAAAAAATAACAAGCGTTAGTGAGGATTTGGAGAAATCGGACTCCTTCTACACTGCTGATGGGAATGTGAAGTGGCTCGGCCACTTTGGAAAATGGTTTGGCAGTTCCCGTAAAGGTTAAATATAGTGTTACAATATGATTCTACTCCTAGATCTATACCCAAGACAATTGAAAACACATGTTCACACAAAAACTTGTACATGCGTGTTCATAACAGCATTATTCATGAAGCCAAAAGGTAGAAACGACCCAAATATCCATCAGCGAATGACTGGGTAAACAATATGTGGTATACCTCTACAATGGAGTATTTTCAGCCATAAAAAGATAAAGTACTGATAACGTGCCACCGCATGGATGAACTAAGAGAAGGAAGCCAGAAACAAAAAGCCATGGATTGTATCGATACGTTTCCATGCATACAAAGCATTTATAATAGGCAACCCATAGAGACACAAAGTAGATTTGTGGTTGTCAGCGGTTGGGGAGGAGAGGAATGTGGAGTCACTGCTAAGAGGTGTAGGATGTCTTTTTGGGGTGATGGAGAAATTCTGGAATTAGTGGTGATACTTATACAACTTTGTAAATATACTAACAACCACTGAATTTTATACTTTAAAATAGTGAATTTTATGGTATGTGAGTAACATCTCAATTTTTTTTTAAAGTGAAGAGGGCGGCAGAAGAGAGTCAGAGAAAGAGATGCAATGTTGCTGGCTTTGCAGATGGAGAGGCGACCATGACCCGAGAAATGCAGGTGGCCTCTAGAAGCTGGAAAAGACAGGGAGACAGAATCCCCTCTTGAGCTTCCAGAAAGGAAGCCCTACCTTCACCTTGATTTTAGCCTATAGAGACCCATGTCAAACTTCTAACCTTCAGAATTATAGGATAATAAATTTGTTTTAAACCACTGTTTGTGGTACTTTATTACAGCAAAAATAGAAGACTGATGTAGTACCTTTGAGACATCCAAGTGGAAATGTCCAGGATGCAGTTCAATATGTGAGTCCAGGGTTCAGAAGAAAGATGATTGCTAGGCTCTAATCTGACTAGTTTATATATGTGTGTGAGAGAATGCATTTAATTCCTACGGGCCTTTGAGTTTAGTTATTACTTAGCTACATTTTTTATATGAGGAAATCATGGCATCAAGAGGTTCAGTAACTTCTCTGAGGTATAGAAGCATTAAAAGGCAGAGCTATGATTTGGCCTCAGGGTTGGGGTCACCTCTCACAGAGAGATCTATGAATTAGTATCGTGTAAGTGATCATTGAAGCTCTCTGAAAACACCCATCGAATTTATCAACACGGAGCACATTGGTCACATTAGCAAGAGCTCTTCTGGAGGAATGATGGAGCAGAAGCCAAATTGGGTTGATGAGTGAATGAGAGTCGAGGAGGTAGAGACTGCAGGTGTAGACTACTCTTTTACAAAACGTGCCGGTGAAGGGGGTGAGGACAGCACGGTCTCTGCGGGGGGGCAGTGGGAGTTGAGAGAAGTAGTTTTTCAGAAACATTTATTTTATTGAAGTATAGTTGATTTACAATGTTGTGTTAGTTTCTGCTATACAGTACAGTGATTCAGTTATACATATACATATGTTCTTTTTCATATTCTTTTCCATTATAGTTTATCAAGTGACATTGAATCCTCCCTGTGCTGTACAGTAGGACCTTGCTGTTTATCCATTCTGTACATAATAGTTTGCACCTGCTAACCCCAAACTTCCACTTCATCCCTCCCCCACCCCCCTCCCCCTTGGCAACCACAAGTCTGTTCTGTATGTCTGTGAGTCTGTTCCTGTTTCATAGGTTCCACATATAAGTGATACCATATGGTATTCATCTTTCTCTTTCTGACTTACTTCACTTAGAATGATAATCTCTAGGTCCATCCATGTTTCTGCAGATGGCATTATTTCATTCTGTTTTATGGCTGAATAATATTCCATTGAAATACATACCACATCTTCTCTATCCATTCATCTGTCGACGGACACGTAGGTTGCTTCCATGTCTTGCCTATTGTATATGGTGCTGCTAGGAACATAGGGGTGCATGAATCTTTTTGAAGTATAGTTTTGTCTGGATATATGCCCAGGAGTGGGATTGCAGGATCGTATGGCAAGTCTATTTTTAGTTTGTTAAGGAACCTCCATGCTGTTCTCCATAGTGGCTGCACCAGTTTGCATTCCCACCAGCAGTGCAGGAGGGTTCCCTTTTCTCCACACCCTTTCCAGCACTTGTAATTTGTAGACGTTCTATGATCATTCTGACTGGTGTGTGGTGATACCTCATTGTAGTTTTGATTTGCATTGAGAGAAGTTTTTAAATGTTTAAAACTTTTTTTTTTTTTTTTTTTTTCGGTACGCAGGCCTCTCACTGTTGTGGCCTCTCCCGTTGCGGAGCACAGGCTCCGGATGCGCAGGCTCAGCGGCCATGGCTCACGGGCTCAGCCACTCCGCGGCATGTGGGATCTTCCCGGACTGGGGCACGAACCCACGTCCCCCGCATCGGCAGGCAGACTCCCAACCAATGCGCCACCAGGGAAGCCCGTTTAAAACTTTGAATTGTTTAAAAACATCTTCTCTTTTTATTCTGATGGGAGATTCTGAATGGGGAGTGATGAAAAGGTGAAAGAAGTGACAAAGAATAAGCATCTCTATTTAAGAATTCTGAGAAGGAAGGGTGTGGGAGGAGCCCATCATACCATGGAAGGATTGGTCTTACATAGGAGAAGGGGTAGATCTTTTATTATATCAGAGTGGAGTGAAAGGGATGGGGGTGGGTTAATACATTCGGCATCAGGAGGATGAGGAAGTTCCTGAGGGCTTCTATGTGTTCTTCTGTCTTATGAGGTAGGAGTCAAGGTCACACAGAGTGGGAGAGGTGCCAGGAGTATACCTGAAGTCAGTGGTTGTGGCCGTGGCAGCCACCATATTGAATCAGAAGCTTGAGGAGAGTGGAGAAGGCTTGACTACTCATTTTGGAGGATGGGAGAATAAATTGACCAGAGGGCTATAGGAGGATTTTTGTCAGTTTCAGGGGCCTATTTAAGGATTTATCCGGTTTGCTACTATGGTCTTAAGTTGTTCATACATTTTTGCATGTGTCTTAAACTTCTCCTTACCCTCAGTTGTACAGTAAAATTATTCTGATTTCTTCTCAATGTCAAGGACAGTGTTCAGAAAGCATTTAAGAAATATTTTTGGATTGATTAACTAGAATGTTCAATTAATCAGAATGTCTCAGTTCCCAACATTTCTAGGTAAAGGAAGTTTATTATAACGTGGTTGTAAAAGGCAAATAATTTGTATTTCTCTCCCAAATCCTGATTTTTAGTAGAAGTCTTCCATTAATAAAAAACAGTTATAGAGTATCTGGAATTTTTTTTAGTATTTATAATTTATTTTCTTATTTTATATTTTTACTTTTTAATTTTTATTTGGTCATTCTACATTTAGGCAGACACAGACATGGAATAAAGAAAAGAAAGGCCAAATTTTGACCTAATAACATAGCATGGGAATTGCAAATACATTATCATTCTCTTACTGCATTTAGAGTATCTGTTTTAAAGTTTGAAAGGAAAACAATAACAAAAAGACATCCCACAAGAGCTAAAAGAAAAAAAATCTTCAACCCTCACATTTTTATTTCAAGGGTAATAAACCCCCTCATTTTTAAGGTTTGTAGATCCATTACCAATAGAATAAACATTCAAACTGGAGTGTGGAATAGTGAGAAAGCGAGGTCCTTTTGGAGGAAGCAGACGATGAATAAGACACGAGGGATGACTCTGGGAAGAGATAAGGAGACTCCTGCCAAATTCCTTCCCTGCCTGCTACAGTCCACAAATATGAATGTGGTTGCAATTGAACATCTCCGAGACCCTGTTCCATTCCAGAGGCTGATAAAAATGTGACCATTTAACTACAAATGGAAATCTCAGAGTCTTTGAAGCATAGCAAGCAGGAGAGAGTTGCAAGGGAATCACCCAGTAACAATCAGAAAGTTGAAAACAAAGCAACCCAGTAACCAAAACATAACCCAGACATAGTAAGGGAAGAAGGAAACCCTTAGGCAGAGCAGAGATGCTCTGTGTCAGATTCAAGTCAGCAGCGTCACAAGACTTGTACTTACTTTCTCACGCATATTTAGTGGATGCCTACTGTGTGCCAGTGCTTTGCCAGAATTGTCCAATTCTAAGTTGAATAGGAAACAATCCCTGTCTTCAAAAAAAATGATAATATATTTTTAAACCCCCAGCTGTATAGTGTGATAAATGCTAGTATAAATCATCAGCAAAAAAACATGAGAGATCAGAGGCTTGGGGAGTTTAGAGTTGTGTTTAATCTGAGATGTTCTGGGGACAATCAAGTGGATCTATGCATTTGGTAGTTGGATTTACAGTCCAGAGACTGGAGCAGACAATGTGAATGGTGATACAGGTATAGGAGCCTATATAGGTGGTAGAGGAAGTCGTGGGTTTGGAGAAAGTCGTGGAGAAACACTTGAAAATGAGTGAAGAGCTGTATAGAGCACTGACACTTAAAAAGGGAACCAGAGAAGAATAGATGCAAGGAAGTAGAGGTAAACCAGGAAAGAGAAGCCATAGGCAGGGAGGGAAGAGAAAGCATCAATAAGTATCCAGTGCAGCACGGCACTCAGAGTCTGTGTTGAACTGGAACCAAGGGGGTCATTGTTGGCATTCATCAAATCAGCTTAGAGCAGTGCCCGAGGAAGCCAAGTTGCCATCGCTGAGAAGCCATTCAGGCTGAGGAAGGAGGGAGAGCAAACATAAGTGTTCTCCTGGTATTGTAAAGAAAAATGTAGCAACCTTTGCGTTGACATAGCGCCGTCTGACACACACTCGCCAGCGGCTATTCGGGTAATCATTCTAGGCTCTATTTCAAGACTTGCTCCTCATTAGCAAGATCTGTGATCAAACCCTGAGAAGCCAGGAGAGAGGCCAAGTGAACTGACACTCTCCAGCAGTTTTCAGGTGCAAGTCCTTTATACACACGATTTCATTTAATTCCTACAAAAATCCTTTAATAAATTATTATTTGGGCTTAAGATTTGAAGTAATGGCAAAAGGGAGGTGTAAGTTAAGTAGCAATTTTACTAATCTCAACTGTTATCACTTTGCTTTGATTTTGTAGCCTTAGGAAGACCTTTCATTTCTCTTCCTTATAATTTTGAAAAGCTTTTGACCATTGGCCGTCATGATTTACCTGAACACTGCTTTTAGGGTCTATCCCTCCTTCTCCTGAAAACTGTATCCTAGGATTACTGTCCACATCAGAGTGGCCAACTGTCCCGGCTCAGCTCTCATCACTTAGCTGATCCTTCTTCTGCCCATCCCAGGGGATCCTCAAACCATCATTTCTTTCAAACTCTATTTTTTTTCCCTTTTGGTCATAAACTGAAAAACTCATGCATCTAGAAGCTGTGTCCAACCCTATGATGATTCTCTTCCAACTGGAAAAATGTACTCTGAGCAGCTCGTTGAAATCATTCACCTGCTGCTCATATTTCCATTTTGTATCAGGTTGGACCATGTGAAACTGCCATGTTTGGAGGTCGGAAAAATTAACTGTCAAAAATTCCACATAGGCTTTTGGTGATCCTTGTGCTTCATGGAGGAATTGATGGGAATATTGACTCTTGGTGCTTTAATTTAATGTTTGTACAGTTTTGTATATTTTAGTTCTATTTCAAATTTTATGTTATTTACATATTAGGAAGGTCAGTCTACTATTTTAATGTCTAGGAGACACACTAATTTTAATGGTATAGATTAACTGAGTAACCTGTTTAAAGCTTTTTTTTTATCATTTAGAGGGGACATATCTAAGAAGCTGAGATTTTATAGCACAGTTTTTATTTTATTTAATTTTAATTTAATTTTATTTTATTTTTACAGCGCAGTTTTTTTTTTTGCGGTACGCGGGCCTCTCACTGTTGTGGCCTCTCCCATTGCGGAGCACAGGCTCTGGACGCGCAGGCTCAGTGGCCATGGCTCACAGGTCCAGCCGCTCCGCGGCATGTGGGATCTTCCCGGACCAGGGCACGAACCCGTGTCCATTGCATCGGCAGGTGGACTCTCAACCACTGCGCCACCAGGGAAGCCCTACAGCGTAGTTTTTAAAATAAGAAACTATCATGAATTGTGAACTGCCCAAGGCACTTTAATCAGACCTCTGGTGATGAGCACTGTTAGTTAAAGTATGTCATGGAGATGACATACTTTGAGATGAAAAAGAAGAGATTCCAAAGTCATAAAAGGAAAAACAGGGAGGGCTAGCCCTGGCTTCCACACCTGTGATCTTGTCATAGCATGGTGTAGTCAGAGTGTTAGAGCTAGAAGTGGCCTTGAAAACCTCTGCTCTACTGCCTCGTTTTCAGATGACAAAACTGAGCCTCAGAGAAAAGCTATATGGTGGCAGAAGTGGGGTTTGAATTGGGAAATCTTGTTCCCAGTCTTGGGAAAAAACTTTATATTATTTAACATCACTTAGTATGTTCTCATTAGTTATTGCTAAGGTGCAATTATAATAAAAGGGATGCCATGGATGCAAATAAATGCATAAAAATGAGCAACAGCAACATTATTATTTTTACTGAGCATTTGGAAAGGAAACTCTGGTATCCACCGTAGATGAATGATGAAAGGACCAGATTCTAGATCAAACCTCTAAATTGACTTGAATCCTCATCAAGTTTCTGGCCTTTAGCTTTCTTGGTGGGAAGTTCCTGCTTACTCTCAGTCTCCAACTTGTTGCCTTCATATTTCTGAGAAGCCATTGAATTACTGCGAGAATGTGTGACTCAATATCTACATCAAGTATGTCTGTAAGCTGAATAAATAATATTAATTGTTATTGTGCTATATATCTTGCAGTGTGCCCATTGCATACAGTATCTCATTTAATTCTCACAAAAATGCTATGAGGTAGGTTTAATGATCACCCCCATGTTACAGGTGAGGAAACTCAGCCTCAGAGAGAGGAAAAAAATTGCTCAAGATCACAAAGCTAGCAAGTGGATAAATATACTCAAATCCAGGCCATTTAATCTCAAAGTTTATGTATGGTCTTAATCATGATGTAAGTATGTCTCTTACATATGTGTAATTACTTTTTTACAAATATCTATATGTGTTTTTATTGAAAAGTTACAGACTTCAAAGTATTTTATAATTTATAGTAGATTTGTGTTATTTTTGTCTTTTCATTATTTTTCTACACTGAAACTGCCTCAAGTATCATGTGCTTGGTACATGATACAGTATTTTTTAAGAGCTTTTTTCAAGAATCTTGCTCAAAGCCTTTAAAAAATAAATAGAGAAAAATGCCTTTGTAAGTTGGTAGTGCATCACACTTCTACCTGCTCTTTTAACACATCCTGCTGTGCCTTGGGCAGGGAGCCCTAATTTATGTCCCCTTGACTCGAATGAGCACTGAGACACTTCTCAATGAAGACCGGAATTACATCAAAATTGTCAATCCTGACACAAATACATTGAAATAAACAAAATAAGGTGAAATGATTTTAATCAGTTGCCTATTTTCATTCCTTTATTCACATATTCGTTTATTCAACAAATTTTTATTGGCTCCCAGCAGACATTGAGTTAGGAACTAGAGACATAGCCTAGACACGGTCCTGGACAATTGCAAAAAAAAAACAAAAACAAAAAAATGACACCTGCCTAGTTATTTTACCTGTAAAACTCCGTCTTTGTTTTTTATATTTATATTTTATACATCCTCACTTAAAAGAAATTCAGTTAGCAAATGTAAAACTTAAGAAATATAAATAAGTTAGAATTTCACTCTCAAGAATCATCAAGTCCCACCTTGCCTGCTCCCCAAGTTTCTAAAATATCACTGGCTGTGGGTCACTCCACAGGGATAGATACCATAGCTGCTAGTTCCATCTCTGAATCCAGTTTGGCACCCTACATTATGGGTGCTCTCTTTGGGTGCCAGGGGGATTACAGGGCACATTCTCAAAGAGCCTTTACTTCTGCTTTTGATTCTAAAGAAAATATCTGACTAATAGATTTTTAGGAGATCCTATTTCAAATTTTTATGTTAGAATCAGGAGCTAGGTTAGACAGGGGGAATTTAAGGAGCCCTAACTGGAAATCAGCATCAAGACAGCTTTGCTGCTATTCCCAGTGATGTGGCTCATATATAAAACTTAAGTTTGCCACTGCCCATGGGCCTGAAGCCCATGGTGAATAAAACGCCGGGTGCAGTGTGCTTGTTAGACAAGAGCCCTCCCTTACTTTGTAGGATGTTTCTTTCCCAGTCTGCGTTTCTCTTCCTAATGCCTTGGCAGTGCTGAAGCTCTGCTACCGGCCAGCAGACTTGCCTGGTGCTTTTTGCTCAAGTCACCTGTCCTGGATCATCTGTAATCAGGGTCTGCCTACCGATTAGGATCCCTGGTTGTATGGTTCTGAATACTCTGCTTGGCCGATCTTTCACCTGAATGCTGCTCTGTCCATTGATAACCATGTTCATCCATTCAACAAATATTTATTGAGTGCCAGGCACTGTTCTAAGACCTGGAAATATAATAGTGAACAAAGTAGAAAACAAAACAAAACAACAAACCCTGTCTTCATGGAGTATTCTAATAGATATCAAAGCCTGCTCAACTGGGTTCCTGCCTCATCTGCCACAGCTGAATACTTTCCCTATACCTGAACATCCTTTTCCAGCCCCCAGTTCTCTACAGTCTGCTGTCCCACTGCAGTGAACCCTCCTCTTATAAGATAAAACAGTGTTATATGAAGCAAGGGCACCTGTCCATGAGCAAGTACACAGAAGCAGCATAAATCCGGAGGTCAAAAGGAGTTAGGTTGGCCAATACACAGGGGACAATAAACACAACTTCTAAAGTGTGACTTAAAAAGAGGAACAAAGAAGCAGCAGGCCCATTGGGTAGAGTCGAGTTGGCTGTGATCTAGTTAGGAAAGAGGATGCGATTGAAGCTCAAGTTTACTTCTGTCTTCTTCCGGAGGAGAGTAAGGAGGGGAGGGGAGGAGAGGCACGCCAGCAAGAGAAAGAGAAGCCCAAGGTGGGAGGACCCAGTTACTGTAAACAGTCTCCCAGCTCTAATAAATGGCATCCCAACGTGCTATGTAAAAGGTGCAACTCATATGGCGGATCCAGTTTATAAAGAAGTAGAATTATACAGAATGGCGGACGTGCCAGTTTGCCAGAGATGGGTAAGTACTGCCCCTAGTTTCACAAAGTGTAAGAAGGGAAATTTTACATAATAAAGACCAGTGGCTTGAGGTTAGATTCGTTTCAGGTGTATAAACTATTTAGATGTATAAACAGGCCTGTAGACCTGTTTCTTCTTGGTCACACCCACGGTGTAGCCACTGCCCCAGTGATTTTGGGGTGCTGGCCTTGGAATAAAGGCACCAGAAGTAGCCCCTGAATCCTTCTTGGGTTTTCCTCCTCTTTATGGAGCTTGTCGTCCAGATCACTGGCCAGAACCTGGATGTGATTCCCACCCTTCACGTCCTTCTGTCTGTTCCAGAACCAGTCTGTGTTCTTGTGTTGGCTTGGATTTTGCGTGATGGTGATCACAAGTTCCACTTCATCCTCAGGGACCTCTCTTTGGGAGTCAATGTTTATTTTCCTCAGCACCAAGTGAGTATATTGTGGCCCCACCCCCTTCCCGGCAGTGATGGCAAAGGCTGTTTTCTGCAGCCTAAGAGTGTTGGTGTTGAGAACTCACAGAGCGAGCTGGAACTTCTCAGGGATCACTAGAGATATGGTGGTGGTATGTAGGCCTCCTCTGGAAGACAGATGTTGTATTTTTAAAGAGTTCGTTTGGAAGCCTCTAGGTCAGGAGCAGACAAGCTGTGATCCATGGGTCAAAGCTGGCCTGTTGCTTATTTTTGTAAATAAAGTTTTATTGCAATGAAGCCAGGCCCATTTGTTTATGACTGCTTTTGTGATATGGCAGCATTTTGGAGAAGTTGCAACAGAGACCATATGGCCTGCAAAAGCCTACTTTTACTAAGTGTAAAATTTACCGTATTTACTATGCTGACCCCTGTTCTAAGGAAGAAGCATTGGGAACTAGGACTTGAGTTTGCTAAGAACAGTTACGTCCAATGAAACAATACACACACACACACACACACACACACACACACACACACACATACACCTATGTATATAGATACATATATATATTATATAGATACATATATTTTATGTGTGTATATGTCAGGTTTAATAGATACATAGGTCAGGGAAATGTTATTCACACTGAGCCCATGGTCTTCACTAAAAATTTGACCATCATTTCTAAAGTATTTACTATATGCCAACCAATCACTAGGAATGTGAAGATGAATAATTGTCTGGTAGAGGAGACACGTACAGAAAGGGACAATTTCAAATACAGTAGTACCTGCTATGAGAGGAATATGTCCAGAATGGTGAGAGAGCTCTGAGGGGGAGTTTACCCACCTGAAGAAGATAAGGTGAAAGTTGAGTATGGAAGAATGAGCTGGAATTGGGCCCTTGATGAAGCAGGGTATTCCAAACAGATATCTGCTTCAGCAGTTGTGCAGGGCATGGGGTAGCATGTTTAGTGGGAGAATAAAACTCGGTGTGATATTGTTAGAAAGTGCAAAGTGGCAAATGGCAGGAGATGCAGGATGAGGCCAGGTTCAGAGAAGAAATGTTTTGCCAAGTTGACGAACTTCAACTTTATTATAGCAGCAAACAAAACACGACTGAAGTGTTTTCATTGCTGGAGGAAAACTGTCGGATTTGCAAATTACATGAGCCCCTTTGGCAATGATGTGAGTCAAAGCAGGAATCCCGGAGCCTGGCTTAGGTGTTATTGGTAGAAACAAATCAAGAAGAGGTTAGTGACTGGACTAGGGTAGTGATGGTGTGGGTTGAAAGGAGGAACAGATCTGAGAAATATAGGATGTAAGGCAGGCATAATGTAGTGGCATTTGATTTGGTAAAGGAAGAGTATGATAAATCTATAACTATCTATAAATCTATAACTATCTATAAATTTGGTAAAGGAAGAGTATGCTAAATCTATAACTATCTATAAATCTATAATTATCTATAAATTTGGTAAAGGAAGAGTATGATAAATCTATAACTATCTATAAATCTATAACAGATTTGAGAAATATAGGATGTAAGACAGGCATAATGTAGTGGCATTTGATTTGGTAAAGGAAGAGTGTGATAAATCAGGACTAACGCATAGATTTCCAGCATGGTGCCTAGATAAATGATGCTAGCTGATATGGGGAATCAGATGGAGAATCAGGTCTGGGCATGTGAGAGATGATGAGTTTGGCTCTGAACACATTGATATGATGAACTTGAAAGTTATCTATTTGGAGATTTGCAGCAAGCAGTTGTATATGTGATCCTAAAACTTAGAGGGAAGATGGGGCCAGCCAGCCATCGGTGTTCACGTAGTGGCTTAAGATATAGTAGAAGAGCAGGTAGATTAGAAAAGCATGGATCCAAGTGGAATCATCAAGAAATCTGTTTCTGAGTGACGAGCAGAGCAGGAGTAACCTATACAAGAGACCAAGAAGGAACTGTTGAAAGTCAGGAAGGGGGCTCATTTTCCATGAATAACTTACGAAAAATGGATAAATATGCTCTGTATAACAGTAAAATCGGGCAAATTGAAACTATGTCTCAATGCACTGATTCATGCCCAATGTCAGCCTAAATAGAGGACCCTAGTACAGAGAAGCGAGACTACTATAGTCAGCATTTCAATCAACGTCTTAGACAGAAGACACCTCCTTAAATGTCTAGACTATGGTAAGCCGAGAGGAATAAAAAATATATTCGATAAAAGCATTAGGATGTGAGAAAATCTTGACTGACTAGAGCCACAGGCCCCATCTAATAAAATAAAATTTAAGAAGGATTAAAGGTTCAGTAGCAAAGTACAGGATGGGAAAATGTGACTTAGCAATTGATTGTAGAAAGAAAAAACTTATAGGAACTAGTTGATAATTAACTCAGTATGAATCAAGAGCATGAAGTAACTGTCAAGAAGAGGTAAGATGAGTCCAACCAATGGAATTGGAGCATAGCGTCTAAAACAGTGGTTCTCAAACTTTAGTACCCATGAGAGTCAGCTGGGGAACCTTTACAACGCCTTGAGCTCAAGCTACACTACATACCAATTAAATCAGAATCTCTGGGAGGGGGCGGGGTGTAGGCGTCAGTATTTTTTTTTAAACTCCCCAGGGGATTCCAAAGGCAAGCCAAATTTGAGAACAAGTGGATAGACTTGAGAACAGAAAATAGAATAATGGTTTTTACCTGGGAGCAGGAGACATTAGAATCACCTGGGGGTGGTGTTTTTCAAAATACATGTGACAGACCCTCTTCTTCCTAAGGTTCTGATAAGCCTTTGGGGTTGGAGTTCTAATGTACCACCCAGCTCCACCTGGGTTGAGAACATGGGTCTAGACTAACTCTACTCTGTCCTGCTCAGAACACACCTAATGTCCTGAGTTTGTTCTGGCTGCCTCTCTTTAAAAACGCTATAGATTGGGCTTCCCTGGTGGCGCAGTGGTTGAGAGTCCACCTGCCGATGCAGGGGACACGGGTTCGTGCCCCGGTCCAGGAAGATCCCACATGCCGCGGAGCGGCTGGGCCCGTGAGCCATGGCCGCTGAGCCTGCGCGTCCGGAGCCTGTGCTCCGCAACGGGGGAGGCCACAACAGTGAGAGGCCCGCGTACCGCAAAAAAAGAAAACAAAAACTTATGCAGGGAAATTTTTAGATCACTGCATCCAACAAAAGCAGAATATATATTGTTTTTAATTTGCACACAGAACATTTACCATGGCAGACCATATTCTGGGTAATAAAAATGTCTCAAATTTTGAAGTATTCAGGTCACATAAAGCAGCGGGGACCGGTTTCATGGAGGACAGTTTTTCCATGGACTGCGGAGTGGGGGGAGGGCAGATGGCTCAGTCGGTGACACGAGCGATGGGCAGCGGCAGGTGAAGCTTCGCTCGCTCGCCCGCAGCTCACCTCCTGCTGTGCGGCCCGGTTCCTAACTGGCCGCAGTCCGGTACGGGCCGTTGGGGACCCCTGACATAAAGTATGCTGTCTGACCACAATGGAATTAAATTAGAAATCAACAGGAAGATGTGTGAAATATCTGTAGACATTTGCCTGACGTCAATCATCCATCGGTTGAAGAAATCAAAAGGGACAGGAGAAACTATTTTGAACTGATTGAAAATGAAAACACAACACGTCAAAATCTGTGGGATGCCTTTAAAGCAATATGTAAGGGGAAAATTTATAGAACTAAACATCTATGTTAAAAAGAAGAAAGGTCTCGGGCTTCCCTGGTGGCGCAATGGTTGAGAGTCCGCCTGCCGATGTAGGGGACACGGGTTCGTGCCCCGGTCCGGGAAGATCCCACATACCGTGGAGCGGCTGTGCCCGTGAGCCATGGCCGCTGAGCCTGCGCGTCCGGAGCCTGTGCTCCGCAACGGGAAAGGCCACAACAGTGAGAGGCCCGAGTACAGCAAAAAAAAAAAAAGAAGAAAGGTCTCAAATCAATGTTAAGGATCTAGAATTGCCAAAACAGTTTTTTTTTTTTAAAAGAACAAAGGTGGAGGATTAATACTACCTGATTACAAGACTTATTCTAAAGCTACATAATCAAAACTGTGATGGGACACCAAAATAATGATCCATTGAAATAAAAAATTGTTAAATTAGGCTTCATCAAAGTAAAAAACTCTTGCTCTTCAAAATACACCATGAAGAAAATGAGAAGCTAATCCACAAGCTGGGAGAAAATCTTTGTAAATCATATTCCTGATAAAGGACTTGTGTCCAGATTATATATGTAGAACTCTCAAAACTCAATAATAAGAAAACAACAACGTAATAAAAAATGGGTGAAAGATTTGAATAGACATTCCATCGAAGAAGATAGGTGATGGCTACTAAGGGCTTGAAAAAATACTCAACATCATTAGTCATTAGGGAAATGCACGTTAAAACCACAGTGAAATACCACTACACACCTATTAAGATGGCTAAACCTAAAAAGACTGATCATATCCAGTGTAGAGAAACTGGAACTCTCATAGACTACAGATGGGAATGCAAAACGTATAACCACTTCAGAAAACAGTTTGGCAGGTCCTTGAAAAGTTAAACTCATACCTCCCACTGATCTAGTCATTTTTCTCTTACTTATCCAAGATAAAAGAAAGCATATGTCCGTACAAAGAATGTGTACATGAATGTTCCTACTAAATTTATTTATAATATCCAAAGTATCCATCAGTAGATGAATGGATAAACAAATCATGGTCTATGTAGACAATGAACTACTATTCAGCAATAAAAAGGAACTACTGATCCACCCATCAAGGTTGGCAAATCTCAAAATAATTATGCTAATTGAAAAACCCAGACAAAAAAGTGTATATACTGTATGATTCCATTTACATGAAATTCTAAAAAGTACAAACTAATCTATAGTGATAAAAAGCAGATAAGTGATTGTTTCAGAATGGAAAGGGGGAGGGGAGAGATTACAAAGGCACAGGAAAAAATTGGGGGGGATGATGGATATGTTCATTACCTTGAATGTGGTGATGGTTTCACAAGAGTATCAAACTTATCAAATTGTACACTTCAGATATGTGAGTCAACCAAATCACGCCTCAGTAAAATTGTTTTAAAAAAAGAACAAACTCATGTATGCCTCCTTTGATCTCCACGCCCAGGTTTTATACACACATGCTTTGGGGGCTGCTGGGGCTCGTTCTCTGATCAGCATGTGGAAAACCGTGATCAGTGAGCACCCCTCACGGAAACATCTTCAGGGGCTGAAGACAGCCTCCCAACCATGCTTGCTCTCTCACTCAGGAGCCAGTACAGCCAAGGCTGCTACATCCTTCCTCATGGCAATGTCAGGGAATAAATTCTGGGGCAGAAACCACCTGTCATTCAAGTTTGGCATCATCGAAGCATCTTACCCTGGGCCTGGTGTCAAGTATGTATTTGAAAACTGAAAGGAACTGTGTGGAATCACGGTGTTCTTAACTATGGTTACTGCATCTACTCCTAGGTGTACTTTGGCCCAGAATTTTATAAGAAGCTTGTTAACTCAGGTAACTTTTGCTTTTGGATCCGAGGTGCACAGTCCTGTAGCAGATAAATTATCTACTCAAATTCCTGACTTTTTGCAAGTCCTTGACAATGATACTGGAGTATTTGGTAACTGATCATGACAATCTAGAATCTTGGTCTACAGTCCGTCCCATCTTCCTATAACTGCAAACTCCTCACTCCCTAGGTTATGAACCTACAGTTGGGTTGGTTGTCTGGATCTTTCGCATCAATCTTTGTAACCCTGCCTCGCTGCTCCCACAGGCCCAGCGTGATGGTTTTTGACGCTGTCCACCAGTAACTCCTACCAAAACAAACAAAGCACGACTAAAGGCAGAACAGACTAAAATTGCCTTCTCAGTGGTTCTTAACTCTGGTTGCCCATCAGGATCATCTGAAGAGACTTTTTTAAGAGAGAGAGATACCTTAAATTGATGAAATTTTTTTAATGAGGCATGATCTTTGTATCACCTCTATTTTATTTTATTTCATTATTATTATTTTTGGACCATGCCATGCGGGCTTGTGGGATCTTAGTTTCCCAACAAGGGATCGAACCCAGGCCCCCCCAGCAGTGAAGGTGTGGAGTCCTAACCATTGGACCACCAGGGTATTCCCTTTAATTGACAAATTTGAAGATTCCTCCTACCCCACTCTCTCCTACTTTAAAAAAAAATTTTTTTTATTCAGGTATAATTGATGTACAATACTGTATGTTTCAGGTGTACAACATAGTGATTCACAATTTTTAAAAATTATACTCCTTTTAGAGTGTGAGAGCACTTATATGTGGAACCTAAAAAAGACAACAAACTAGTGACTATAACAAAAAAGAAACAGACTCACGGATATAGAGAGCAAACTAGTGTTTACCAGAAGGAAGAGGGAAGGGGGGAGGGGCAAGATAGAGGTAGAGGATGAAGAGGTACAAACTATTAGGTATAAAATAAATAAGTTACAAGGATATATTGTACAGCATAGGAAATATAGTCACCTGGAGAGATTGTAAAAGCATGATGGTTCCCACCTCAAACCAATTAAATCAGAATCCCTAGGGGGTGACCACTCCACATGAGGTTTTTCTTTTTTTAAGCTCCACAGGAATTCTAATATGCAGCTAGTTGAGAACCGCTGCTGTGTTGATGGCATCATCTTTTTGTATGGAAAATCAGCACTTAACATTTCTGAAAAAAGCCTAACTGACTGCCTTTGTTCTAGCTTCTACATCTACATTTTCCTAAAAGGCCAAGTTCTCTCATTGGTTATGTACAGGTCACGGTAGTTGTGGGAAGAGTTATCCTGTAATTAGGAATGAAATGAAACTTAATTTCTGTAGAAAATTATGTTGCACTGTATAGTAAATTACACTTTTCATGGGGAAATTATGGAAAAAGAATTTGGCATTGGCCAGAATAATGTAATGTTTAATTTTTTAATTATGTAATTAAAAGATAATTAGCTAAATAGGTAATAATTTGGCTAATTGCAGTGATTAAATGATTGCTTCCATAATGTAAATTACTTTCCACCATAGTCAGTGATTTAAAATATTTTCTAAACATCTAGCGGTATTTTAAATGGCTTGTATTTGGTTGATGGTCTCCCTGTGACCAATTCGTCAGCTGCACCAAAGGAAGCGATCAGAAGACCAGTCATCCAGGGCTGCAAGGGTCTGTCAGGATCTCTGGGTCCTAGCTAAGTATAACTCCATTGGAAGCCGGGAAAGGAGACTCTGCAGGTACTTGGGCTCATGGCTGGTGTGCCAGGTATTGTCTTTATGTCTTGAAAAACTCTGAGTCTCAGTTTCTTCCCCTGTGAGGAGGGAATAGTAAAATCTGCCTTGCAGGATTGTTGCCTCTATATGCCTAGTAATAGCTCTTAGCATAATACCTGGCGTATAGTTAATACTCACAGAATGAGAGTAATTATAATTATTATTTTTTGGAGTCAGTTCATAATTTTTCTTTGATTGTTCATTTTTATTGGAGTACGGCTGCTTTACAATGTTGTGTTAGCCTCCACTGCACAACGAGATGAATCAGCCATACACGTACGGGTATCCCCTCCCTTTTGGACCTCCCTCCCATTTAGGTTACCACAGTGCGTTAGGTAGAGCTCCCTGTGAATTATTATTTTTTAAATTATAGTCTTTGCACCAGATCTTTCTTATACTGCTCCTGGCCCTTTATTTGGCCATCAAGAGGACCTACGGAGATGTAGGGGCGCTGCAGAGTTGGCTGGGTCACTGGATTCTTGGGTGACAGTTCCTGGTGCTGCATGACAGGTCGGGGTGAGGCTATGTTTATGGGTCTGGGTGCCTCCTCCATTGAGGAGGGCTTGGGGATTGAGGTCATCCTTGTCATCAGCATTGAGGGAGATCCAACAGTCCATAAAGCTAGCCTCGGGAAGCCAGACCTGGAAAGTGAAACCAGCAGATGTCACAGTGGAAATGAAGGCTATTTAACAAGACTTCCTATGGAGATTTGAAGTCTATTTTCTGCTGTCTGTTAGGAAAAGAAGTCTTTCTTTTTTTGTATTTTGCAAGGTTTTCACTTCTTGACTTTCCCTTTCTCTGACATTCTACACACACATTGAAATTCAGCCAACATCCTGCATCCGAGTGGAGAAGAATGAGGTAATTTATTAAATCATAGATTTACATCTGGAAAGGCTCATCTAGATTTGGGCTTTTTAAGATGACTTCTCAGTCTCCTGAGTGAAGTAACTCAGGTGAAATCAAATGGATGAGGCTCCACCTCCACCCTCTGTTTCCCCACTTCAAATTAAAGGATACTGCTTTTATCTGTTTTATATGTTGGGGTTTTTGAATAAAATTCTACTTGCAAATAAGGATTCTAGTACTAAAAAAGTGGAAAACCAGAGAATTAGTAACACTTCCATTTTATACATGGAATTTAGAGTGGTAAACTTGTTTGAAGTTACACATTTAAAAAAATAATAGAACTAGGACTAGTAATTAGTTCTGATTTTCAGTCCATGGACATGGTCCCCTATATTATGTTGCCCCATAAAAGGTAGGGAAAGGCAGGTAGGAAAACATAACACACTTTCCAGGACATGGCTGTGAACACATTGCAAGAGAAATCTTCCAGCAAAGTAAAGGGAAACATCTTAATAGTGGAGTCATCATCTTGAAGGAAAACCATATAAAAAAGGGACACAGAAGGGCATGTTTTAGCTTCATTTCTCTCTTCCATTGGAAGCTTTCTATTTTATTGCCAGTTAAGTGACTTGACCTGGGAGAAGGCACGTTAGAAACCATACAAAGTATGTCATAACTAGAAATGGGGGAAGGACCCTATAAAACATTAGTTTCATAACAGATCCTCTGGATTATGTTACAGAGAAACTAAGGTGGGTATATTTCTCACTATTGAGACTTAGGACTCATTTATTTATGAATATTTAAAAAAATTTTTATTGGAGTACACTTGATTTACAATGTTGTATTACTTTCTGCTGTACGGAAAAGTGAATCAGTTATACATATACATATATCCACTCTTTTTTAGATTCTTTCCCCATATAGGTCATTACAGAGTATTGAGTAGAGTTCCCTGTGCTCTACTGTAGGTCCTTATTAGTTATCTATTTTATATATAGTAGTGTGTACATGTCAATCCCAATCTCCCAATTTATCCCTCCCCACCCTTCCCCTCTGGTAACTGTAAGATTGTTTTCTACATCTGTAACTCTATTTCTGTTTTGTAAATTAGTTCATTTGTAACATTTTTTTAGATTCTATACGTAAGTGATGTCATACAATATTTGTCCTTCTCTGTCTGATTTACTTCACTCAGTATGACAATCTCTAGGCCCATCCATGTTGCTGCAAATGACATTATTTCATTTTTTTATGGCTGAGTAATGGTCCATTTTATATATATATATATATATATATATATATATATATATATATATAATATGTGTGTGTGTGTATATATGTATGGACATTTAGGTTGCTTCCATGTCTTGGCTATTGTAAACAGTGCTGCGATGAACACTGGGGTGCATGTATCCTTTTGGACCATGTTTTCCTCTGGATATATGCCCAGGAGTGGGATTGCAGAGTCATATGGTAGCTCTATTTTTAAAGGAACCTCCATATTGTTCTCCATAGTTCCTGTACCAGTTTACATTCCCACCAACAGTGTAGGAAGGTTCCCTTTTCTCCACACCCTCTCTAGCATTTATTGTTTGTAGATTTTTTAATGATGGCCATTCTGACTAGTGTGAAGTGATAGCTCATTTTAGTTTTGATGTGCGTTTCTCTAATAATTAGTGATGTTGAGCATCTTTTCATGTGCTTCCTGGCCATCTGAATGTCTTCTTTGGAGAAATGTCTATTTAGATCTACCACCCGTTTTTTCATTGGGTTGTTTGGTTTTTTGTTATTGAGCTGCACGAGCTGTTTGTATATTTTGGAGATTAATCCCTTGTCGGTCACATTGTTTGCAAATATTTTCTCCCATTCTGTGTGTTGTCTTTTCGTTTTGTTTATGGTTTCCTTTGCTGTGCAAAAGCTTTTGAATTTAATTAGGCCCCATTTGTTTATTTTTGTTTTTATTTTCATTGCTCTAGGTGGGTCAGAAAAGATCTTGCTGTGATTTATGTCATAGAGTGTTCTGCCTATGTTTTCCTCTAAGAGTTTTATAGTATCCGGCCTTACATTTAGGTTGTTAATCCACTTTGAGTTTATTTTTGTGTATGGTGTTAGGGAGTGTTCTAATTTCATTCTTTTACATGTATGTAGCTGTCCAGTTTTCCCAGCACCACTTATTGAATAGACTGTCTTTTCTCCACTGTATATCCCTGCCTTCTTTGTCATAGATTAGGTGACCGTAGGTGTGTGGGTAGGACTCCTTATTTATGACAGGGCCCCTGTGTGGTACTCAGCTGTAGCATTAGTGGTAATCAGTATCTGCCAAAGGGATGCACCTTTCTCAGAGGTATTTAATGGAAACCTGTGGTTCCCGTCAACAACACTCCATGTGCTCCTTTTTCCTTTACTTGGTTATGACCCTGGACTTTAGTTCTATTCTACCCTGGTAGTCTCACTTCAAGGTGTGACATGATTCCTTTCTAAGAATCTTGACTTCTGGCTCATCTATTAGTCTGGGCAAGGCCTCTCTTATTTCAGCACCTCCGCTATAATCTCAAGCACTCCCACAAAACCACCCCCAGTTAACATACAACTAAGTCAAACAGAGTGCTTGCCTTGCCCCACTCCCAGTTCCAAGCAGACTTCTGTAAATTCCTCCTATTTGCAAATTCTAGTGCTGCCGAGGAGAAGAAATCCTCAACACTTACAGGGTAAGTGAAAGCAGTGTGTTCAATGAAAAGAACAAAGGTGAAACATCTGCACAAGTGGAAAGAAAAGTAGTCAATTGGGGCAAAGAAATAAGGCTCAACCAGTGGTGAGTTTGGAGTGACCAGGACTGGTAAAATGGTCCCAATCCCTGGTTCACTGTGGTTTTGCAGGTAGAGCCACAGAATCCCTTCCAGGGCAGGACTGCAGGTGAAGCCAGTACAGATACTAATGCTTCTCTTTAGTGCTAAATTGCATTTGAGAAGCTTGCAGATCCCTATTGCTAAACCTCCCTGTAGATCCTTCTCCCTTAATTCAGTGCCACTTAACATGATTCTAATTGGCAATGTGAGGCCTTTTTTTTAAAGGAATAAAGACAAAAGGCAGTCATGTTGCTAGCAAGAAGTACTAAATATAATGTACTTTGGGTTGTTTTAACATTACAACTTAACTAAATTGACCTTGGTTATTAGACCAGTTGAATAGAGATGTATTACTCTAATTTAACAAAGGAATGAAAGAATCATTAAAATATAAAATTTATGCACGCACGGGCTAACTACTTCTCTGTAGTTAAATGTAATTGCAGTTTCCAGCAGAAGAATTTGTGGAGAATGAAAATGAGAAGAAATAAAGGCTTTGGAAAGTAGCACCAAATGGATAGAAAATGTGAAATTAATTATCTCAGTGCCAAAAAAATCTGTTTCTTATAAAGAACTGGAGATCTGTTGAACTTCAGAGTTATTTACTTTTTTTTTCAGAAATATTCTCACTGTCAGTGGAAGAACAATGTAAAGAAGAATCTTGTCACATCAGCCTTGTAGTATAGAGCTGGGAAAGTGTCCAAAGAGCTCATCCGGTCCAGTCCTCTGTGTCCAATCAGATGGCTACTCCAACTGCTTGAAATCAGTGGTTACCATCTACTTTTGCTAGGTCTTTCTTTTATGTAAAAGCAGACAACGAAACAAAAAAGGAAGATCTGTTTTTCATCTTGATTCTTAAAATTTCTTCGAAGAAAAGTTTATCCCAAATGTTACATATTTCAGACTCGGCTTTAAGTCTGTTTTTTTTTTTTTTTCCTTATTTCATGTAATAACAATACTAAGAAAAGGATCGAGTAATCAGCAATGCACTAACATTTTCCCAACAGGTATTAATTTAGCTTTACATGTATGAAAAAAGAATGGCCGATTTAAAGGGGGATTAGTTAGAATTAAAAGCACTGAAAAAGGAAAATTGTGAAAGATAATCTTAGCGGTGCTCATTCAGCTACCATCCGGTGGAAAGGCAGCGTTAGTTCACCAGACCTAAAGTATTCAGTTCACATTGAGCATCGCGTATCTATTTTGAGATCAATGTATCAGGATGACTTAGCCTGCAGACACTAAACTTGAAGTTCAATTGGTTCCTGATTCAACACTTATCAGAAAACTTCTATTATCATTTGGATTTTCATGAAGCTCTGCCTACAAAGAGAAAGTAACTTTGCCTTGGACAGACCATAAAACGCTTATAATCGGGGTCCTATCTAAAACCTTACTCTGGGAGAGAGCAGCCTCTAGAAATTCTTTCGGTTTGAGGTTGGCCGTGGCTTGTACGTAGGAAAAAAGGTGAAGTCAATTCCACTCTCTACCTGCAAGCGGTGGTCCTAAAGAGCCATACCTGGGCCAGGCATGCGCAAACAGGTTTCAGGAAGCCAGATACCGAGCTCGACCCTGGCCGTTCAGTCTCTTTTGGAGGCCGTGCCGCTGAGATGCCCCTGGAGTGGGTGCGTCACCGGAGTTGTTGGTGAATCCTACGGATGAGGAGCCGTGTTTTCAGCAACCTTGGAAGCTTTTCAGTCTTAGAAGCCCCCCTCCCAGTGACTGAGATTCTCCATCCCTGAAGCCACCAGATTGCATCTGCAAAGGTAAGGATCCCCGTTAATTCCTGATGTGTGTTGTATATCTGCAAGAGACCTAGATTCTATGCCTTTTTTTCAGATTTCAGATTTTACACTTTTGTGTCTTATTAATGGCAGGGGAGGGGATGTTCGCTGGAGGAATGTTTGCCGTTAATGAAGGTGGACTGGCTGGCAATTTCTAAATGGATGTGATTCAATTCCCTGACAAATAGGTGATGCTTTATCTCTACACCTATAGTTCTCCTACTAAGATGTGTGCTTTCTGTTTGGACATATGGCCACAGTTTGAAGATTTTTCTAGCTTTTACTTATTTTTATTTATATCCTGGCAGAGTTAATTATCTCCAGGGAATATTTGTGGTGTGCTCGATGGAGAGCTAGAGAATGGCTCTGGAGATAGATGTATTTAATTAAACTAAAAATTCTCCAACACATGTCTATGGAACCTGGTAGTGCAGAATGCTTGTTCCTGAAACAAATCTGGGACACATTTCAATCTCTATCCATCAGAGCCTATACATTATAGTTATTTCTTTTCTGTGTACTGTACTGGGGTCGATACGGGCGGAGAGGTAGAGGGAAAGCCAAGACAGGAAAAAAAAGACTACACACACACACAAATCAGAATGATATATTCATACGCCCGCAATATGTAAAACTAAAGATGTGTCAGAAATGGCTGATAAATTAACTTTTTCGAATGCCTCTTCAGCATCCAACAACTATGCGTTCTTACTTTTTAAAAGTTCGTTGATGCAAAGAATTATAATGATAGATATCTTGGTCTCTCACTTGCAATCAGGAATAAATTCTATGTGTTCATATTGTACACTTTGAACGCCTTTGGGTCTAATGGATGCGGTGGTGTGCTTCTCTGATGCCGCCATCGGCAGGTGGTACTTATTCCCCCACTTGTACTGCGTGTTGTGGAGGCTGATGGCTTACAGCTGAGTTTCTCAGAGAGCAGCCCGCCTCCCATGAATGGTTCACCTCTCTGTTGTAACTGAATTGCAGCTCAGTCTCTCTCCCTGCCCCAATCCCCGCCTCTCACGTTCTTAAAGATGTTGTTCCTGAGTGTTCTCCCCCCAAAACCTTTGGCATGCATATTTCCACCTCAGAGTCTACCCAGGAAACCTGACCTACGGCAGAAGCAAGTTGCATTTTATTTGCTAATATGTTCGTTAAAAATGTTTGTATCTGCAATTTTAAGTAAGATGAGTCCGGCATTAAAAAATATATATAGTATCAGGCTTCAGAATTAAAATTAATCTGGCTTCATAAAAAGTATTAGAATTTTTTTTCCTTTTTTCCCTGGCCTGGAAATGTTTAAACAACATTGGAGTCATCTGGTATTTAAAGATTAAACCCATCTGGTCTTTGTGCCTTTTTTCATGATAGATTCTTAATCACCAGCCCAACATCTTCTACAGTGATTGGCAATTAAAGTAATTTATATTTTGTTAGGAAATCATTCACTTCCTCCGCGTTTTCAAATTTGTAGCCCTAGGATTGCGAGCAGTCATGTCTTACAATTCTTTTAATCACTCCTGTATCTGTGGTTTGCCTCGTCTTTAATCCTGTGCATTTTTCCCAAATTCCGCTTATGTGTGTACTTTGCCACGTGCACGCTCTGCTCTAATCAAATCCACAGAGTGTTAATCTGCTTTGTTGATCGTAAATATTTTTAACTTTTGGATTTATTTATCCTTTCTGCTTTATTGGGGTTTTTGTTTTTGCTTTCTAGCTTATTAATTTTAGCTTTTCTTTGACTGAATCCTTCTTAGTTTCTTTGCCTCCTGGTCCGTTCTTTTTGGCCTCTTTAATGATCATCCTCTTCAGTTCATGTGCTGACTTGTTTCATAGGGAAATTGCGGCTTGCTTTCGCTCCAGAAAAATCTGTGTGTGCAGATGAGTGTGTGCTTCCTTTGACTCTTTTGAATGTCTTTCCGTCGTCTTTCTCTCACAGCTGTTCTGTTTCACAAGGAATAATGTGTATTTGTCCTGACTGATCTTCCTCTTTCTGGCTACCAGGTCCTCAGCTGGGTTTTTACGTCACTGGCTTTTTCCGGGCTGACTGATCAGACAGCCCGCGTTATGGCAGCGTGGTGGATGATGGGTGGCGGCCATCCTGCGTAGGCTGGCGATGCAGCGGCCAGCGGGTTGCCAGTCTCCAGGTTGGCTCCCAGTCTTTCCTCACCTGCACCCTCGGGAGTGGGAGAACATAACACACCCATTCAGCACTTGCTTGGCTTACTTAGGGGACAGGATCTGACACCTTAATGTGGGGCATATTTGGGGAAATGAGAGCTTTCCAAAATTTCTGCTCTGATTCTAGTCCAGGGCAGTCTGATGCAGGTCTGACGCTGTCGCCCAGACCCAGGGAGCGCCTCACGAAGGGTCTCTCACCTGGATGCCCTCAGGGCCCAAAGCCATGCTAACATCCAGCTCTGCATTGGTCTAAGCCCATGGTCAAAATAGGCATCTAGGCTGGATTTGGGAGTAGAGAAGTGGCAGCAGTAATCATTTCCTAGAATCTTCTCTTGGTATAAAAGACATATATTATAGCAGGGTAAACAGAAATGTTTCTCTGCTAATCCCTCCTTTTTTTTACCCAGTAGCTTAGTGATTTTATCCACTTTTGTATGAACCCCTCTGTGACAAATGCAAATGACATTCTATTTTCTGGAACTATCAGTGGCCCCAGAGAAAACCAATCTGATAGCCCACCATTTCCAATCATAATGGTTTAATTTAACTACTTGAAATGAAATTCCTCATTTTTGGTAGTTGGCCTACAGCACTTAATTGGTTTATATAAAATAACTTGAGGGGCTTCCCTGGTGGCACAGTGGTTGAGAGTCCGCCTGCCGATGCAGGGGACACAGGTTCGTGCCCCAGTCCGGGAAGATCCCACATGCCGCAGAGCGGCTGGGCCCGTGAGCCATGGCCGCTGGGCCTGTGCGTCTGGAACCTGTGCTCCGCAATGGGAGGGGCCACAACAGTGAGAGGCCCGCGTACCGAAAAAAAAAAAAAAAAAAAGGTGAGTAGTAAAATAACTTGAAATCGATGATCATTATGTTTAATTACCTAGGGTAATAGTTTACACACGGTTCATTTTGGAAATTTCTCCAAGAAGTTAAATTGCTCAAAAAAAGACATGACATACATCTTAGCTATAGATGTAGATATATCTGGTAACCCTAATATATACATTGGGATTGCCAGAGTTAGCCCAAAGCAGCAAAAACAACCAAGACATTCAGTTAAAATTGAATTTCAGATAAACAATAAATTAAAATTTTAGTATCGGTATGTCCCAGGCAGTAAACATACTTATACTGAAATTTTATTCATCGTTTATCTAAAATTTAAATTGCAGTAGAAGTCCTATATTTTATCTGTTAACCCCAAAGTATTATACATATATATGTAAATAGAGATTGTGTGTGAGAGAGAGATGAAGACTGCTAATTGGTTATTCTTGCCTTGAAAATTTTCAAGGCTAAAATCACTGGGGCCTTGCTTTTTGACAGAAACTCTACACTATGGGTAAACCACATGAAGGTGTGAAACTCTCTTGCTCACTGATGTAACTTTATAATTTATCATAATGCTTGACACAAGCTGTTTTCAGTGAATGTTTTCTCCAGCTTTTTCTGAATCCTAGAGCCCAGATGGTAACTCAAATATAAGCAATAATATACATATTCTACTAAAATGTGACAATTTAAACTTAACCAAAGCACCTATCCATCATTTTTATCTGTTTGTTTATTGATATTTCATCATGAGGATAATTTTTTTTTTTTTTGCGGTACGCGGGCCTCTCACTGCTGTGGCCTCTCCCGTTGCGGAGCACAGGCTCCAGACGCGCAGGCTCAGCGGCCATGGCTCACCGGCCTAGCTGCTCCGCGGCATGTGGGATCCTCCCGGACCGGGGCACGAACCCGCGTCCCCTGCATCGGAAGGCGGACTCTCAACCACTGCGCCACCAGGGAAGCCCCATCATGAGAAGAATTTGCTAAGAGTTTCAAAACTACTATTCTATAAGATAGAACTTGCTCGTCCATTTGTTTTTTGGTGTAGACCATTATGTTCTGAGGAAACTCTGTTGGAGATTGGATGTGTCCTGGTTAGACTTCTTACCTTGCATAAGGTCATATATACAATCTGCATTCTAGATGCTTGCATTTAACTCTCAGCTGTTTAATGCTTATCACACGCATTGTTGTAAGAAATAGTATTTGTTGAGGAATTGTCTAGGGATAAGGAGTCTCCTCATTATTTTAGGTGTTAGAAATTCTCTTTAGAACAAGTAGGCTTATCATTCTCCTTGAATCTCATCTTTTTTAACTCCTGAATTTCACCTCTCCTGAATTATACTTTGGTATCATGTTATAGGCCAGCAATGAAAAAAAGTGAGGAAAATTGATATTTTAGATTTGTTTCATTAAAAATTGATTTTTATTTCTGGTATATACAGAGGGGCTATCAATTCATTTATTGAAAACTTATTGTAAGCCGTACTATCATAGAGGCAATCCAGTTCTGTGAGTTTTGACAAATACAGTATGTGATATCCCCACAATGATCAAGATATGGAACGGTTCCACCACTCCAAAAAGTTTCGTCTTATTGTCCCTGTGTAGTCAGCCTGTTTTCAGCAAGTGACAGAACCTCAGTTCTTGTCTTTTTTGAAAAAAGAATTCCACAAAGAAACCAAGACTAAGACAGGCACAGCGTTTATTAGAAGCATAGTACAGGTGGGAGAGCACATGGGCAACCTTGCAGAGTGAGTTGGGCACAACAGGGGCAGCTCAGGTTGTTACTATGGGGTTAACCTTACATAGTTTAGATGAGGGTGACTCCCCTTTCCCTCCCCTATGATCATGTCACCTGCAATTCCTTATTTGGGCTTCCACCAGGCACCATTTTGAATCTTTTCCGTGAGCACCTAAGCAAAACCCACAGGGGGTGGGGAGAATCAAAACCACAATACAAATGATATTATAATGATATTACAATGCGGCCAAGGTTACTAGAGGACAAGTTGAGACCCGTTCTGTGCATGTGTCAGAGGACAAGTTGAGACCCCTTCTGCGCATGTGTGGGAAACCCTCTGGACCACAAAAACGAGGGGACTGTGGTGGGTTGCTTCATCTTTCACCCAATTAGGGCTCATCATCCTGATAGTAGTTTATTTCAAAGGGTCAGCATGAAACCCGTTGCAGCGAGTCAACCCAAAGCCTGTCTTATCTCCTACCTCAAAGCGCATGCTCCACGGTTTTCATGGTCAGAGTTTCCTGCTTCCATGCTACAAAGTTTCTGCTTTACGTGCCATTCCTCTGTGCGTCATGGCCTCATTAAGTGCAAAACAAGGAGGTGGCTTTGCCCTCTCCCTAATGCCTATGCATGAGGACGCTATCCTTGGGCATGGCCCTGTCTTTTCTGCCTGAAGCCCCTCCCCAAGACTCCACCCCAGGCAGCCACTGACCTGATTTCTATCACTATGAATGAGTTTGCATTTTCTAGGGTTTTATATAAATGGGTTCATAATATGTGCTCTTTGGGTCTGGCTGCCTTGACTCAGCGTAATTATTTTGAAATTCATCAAAGTGGTTGCCTGTATCAACAGCTCATTCTCTTTTTATTGCTGAGCAGTTTTCCATTGTATGGATATACTACGACTTGTTTACTCCTCTGTGGAAGGACATTTGAGTTGTTTGCAGTTTGGGGTTATTATGAATAAAGCTGCTATGAACACTGATGTATAAGACTTCCTATGGATATATGCTTTTACTTCTTTCGGAAAAGAAGAGCGGAAAGGCTGGATCATATGGGAGGTGTATGCTTAACTTTTAAAGAAATTGATCAGCTGTTGCCAAAGTGGCTGTACCATTTGACATGCCTTCATAAAATGTGTTTACTCCACACCGTCACTAAGACTTAGCATGGCCAGTCTTTCAAATTCTCACCATTCTCATCAGTTTATGATGAGATCACATCATGTTTTTAATTTGCATGTCCCTAATATCTAATGGTGTTGAGTAATTTTTCACTTGCTAGTTTACCATCTTGGTTGATGATGCGTCTGTTCAAATCTTTTTTAAACCTCCCCCCCCCCGCCCTTTTAAATTGGGTTGTTATTGAGTTTTGAGGATTCTTTGTACATTCTGAATATAAGTGCTTTACCAGATATACAATTTGCAAATATTTTCTCTCAAATCTGCCTTGTCTCTTCATTCTTTTAACAGTGTCTTTCGAAGAGCAGAAAATTTTTAATTTTGATGAAGTTCAGTTAGGCAATTTGTCCTTTTATGAATGGTGCTTTTGATCATTTAGGTCTATAATCCATTTTGAGTTAATTTTTTATATGCTGTGAGGGATTGATCAAAATTCACTTTCCTGAATAGGTTTTAGCACCACTTATTAAAAGACTATCCTTTCTCCACTCAATTGCCTTTACACCTTTGTCAAAAATCAGTTGTCCATATATGTGTGCGTCTATGTTTGGATTCTCTATTCAGTTCCAGTGTTGTATTTGTCTCTTTTGACACCATGCTGTCTTGATTACTGTAGCTTGATAATGAGGCTTGACATCAGGGAGTTGTTGTCCTTCGACTTGGCCCTTCTTTTTCATTTTGTCTTGTCTATTATGGGTCCTTTGCATTTCCACAGGAATTTTAGAATCAGCTTGTCCCTGTCTACAAAAAGGCAGCTGAGGTTTTGATCAGGGCTGCATTGATTCTACAGATGAATCTGCAAAATGAGTATTAATTGTTGGTGATGCCTGCCTAACGGATGCCCAATGATTCTATTAAAATGTGAAGATCACTGCTCTCACTGAGTGCTTGAATGTATCCATATATCTGATGCTAACCAAGAAATGTAAACCTATACTGTCTTGCCTTTTTGCAGTCAAAAGTATACACCATTGAATATTAAAAAAATGCACCTAAGATTATTAGCCTACCTCCGCACGAGTGTATTAGAAATTTGTACTTTGGATTCATCTGGAGGAAGATTGACACTTGTTGACCATAGGGGAATAGTAATTCCCAAGTGAGAGCAATATAGGAAAATATACAGAGTTGGGAGAGGGAAACACTGAAAAAGAGAATGGTAAGAAATTTCCTGTGGGTAAGTGTGGACATAAGATCTAACCTAGGGGGGACTTTTCAATAGGTCCAGGACATTGACAGTGAAACAAAAATGGAAGGACAGGCAAAGTCAGCGTCTAAGAAGCTGAGGTATGTCCACCTCAGAAGGGAGAAATGAAGTGTGGTGGTACCTTATGTAGGTTTCAACGGAGGTGCCTGAGACGCATATTCGTCTCACAGTATAGGTTTCCTCCTCCTTCCCTGAAAACAATCTAGCTGGCCACATGGCCCCCTAGACTCCCTTACACCTAGGCGTGCCTGTTTGGTTAAGTGCTTTTTAATGAGATATGAGTGAAAAATCATGAGTGCTACTTTAGGATCATAGCCTTCAAGGGAAGCGTAAGTTTTCCTTCCTCCCTTCCCCTCCTCTGCCTGGATTGTAGCAGTGGCTGCAAACCATCTTACACTATGGGGATGAAAGCATTACTCGAGGGCAGGGGGACGAGATAAAAAGAGCCCGGGACCTGACCACTTGGACCACAACACCAGCTGTAGACTTATTCCTAGACTATTATGTGAAGAGAAATACATTTCTAATGTGTTTGAACCACTGTTAATTTGGGTCTGTGCTACAGCTGTCGCCAAGCTAATACCAGGCAGGATGACTGCTCACTGGGAGGTTGGTTAAAAAAAAAAAAAAAAATGTTCTGTTTAAAGTTCTGCATTTTAAAGCCTGAAATATTTGTACGATGAGCCAATATTCTCCCATAGAATCACGAAGATTATAAAAATATCATTAGTTTAGTGCATACCTCTGAGAGCCAAATGAGTAATAATCTTTTTCTCATTTTGTAGAGGGGGGGATATGTCTTTAAGAAACTGTGATGACATTGATAAAATAGAGCTCTTTTTTGGTCACAAAGACTTGGCTTTGAATTACTACCACTTAGCGATTGTTTAACATTCAGTTGCTTTAGTTCCCTCAACTTTTCTTTCCTAATCTGTAAAATATCTACCTCCGGACCTTACTATGAGGTTCAAATTAGATACTATTTAAAGTTCCAAGTCATAGGTACAGCTTTAATGATAACCTTCTCCCTCCACTCCAGCCTGGTCAAGATACAGGGACCATCCGCTCTGTAGTCAAGGATAATTCATCACCTAAACAAGTTTACTAAGCCTTGGACATAGCTGTGTAGAGCTGCCATTTAATGGAGGATACACAACCTGTCCTATCAGTAGATTTGGATGTGATCTAGCTAATCGGTTTATCTAAACAAAGATCGTCTTGGTGCCAACTGTGGAATGAGCATATGTCTTCTAATCCTAAATTTTCTGCTTCACTCTCTGCATTCGTGGTCCCCTACTCAAGTGTTACAGGGATCGGGCAGGGAATTGAAAGGAGGCTCTCTTGGTGAATCCACGCATGGAGACAGATGGAGGAGGCAGCAGCCACTCAGCTCCCGCAGACCTGGGATGCGGCTCCCTGTCGCTAGTTCTTAGACATTTTCAAGGGAATTGCAAGTCTGATTTTTTTATGTGGAATCTCTTGTTTTTAAAATGTTGGTTCATTTAAAAAACAAAACAACAACAACAAAAAAAAACCAGTGTTTGGGTTGAATAAAACATGTCTGTGGCTGCCAGTTTGCTGCCTCATCTCCCCACGCCGCCCACTTTGATGGGGACTCACTCTTGGCTGCGGCAGTCGCCTCTTGAGAAATCCTTGGACTGCATATGTGAGAACATCAGCGTATTCACATATTCGTGTAGATCTGTGTGCTCTGAACCGGGGCTGGCTCCACATAAGACACGAAGATGTTCTTTTAAAAGGGCAATTCTACTAAACTAAACACAGGGAAGATCCCCCAGTGTTACCCTGCCCTAAAAGGTACCTAGCACTGATTCTGTGGGGGTTCCCCCCCCCCCCGTTCACTATGGGGAAGCAGATGACGTAATAAATATTTCTATGTTTATTTGGTGTGTGAAGCCAAATACTCAAATGCTGAGTGCATTAAAAAAAATCAAAATCAGCAATTCAATTATTTTTCTTTATTAGAGCAGCCGGGACTGAGCTTGTTAAGATGGATTTGCTTTGTTGTAGCTTGCCCTGCTGGCAGTGTCGAAATGAATTAAGCGAGCCGCAGTCAAAGAAATCTCGCAGGCGGCTTTAATCTCCTGTCAGAAAGAATAGCTAGCTGAGTCAAACATCAGTCATTTTTTTCTCTTGTCTCACCTTAGAAGCTTGTGTTCTTAGCTACCTATCTGTGGACTTACATTTTAATCTTAAAATTGTACTCCTAATATATTCTTAAGATTGGGCATTTGGGTGTCCAGTCTTCTAAGTTAGTGATTTCCTTAAAAATCACCCACGTAAAAATGCCATCTCTTCTTTGAAACTTGGAAGAGGCAATTTCTTTATTACTCAATTCCATACCAGGACCTACCACAGTTTTTCTGTTTGGGTAAGACCAGCAAATTCCCAAATTTCCTTTTTGAGATTTTTTTTTACTTCTAGTACACATATTAGAAAAATGTATAGAATATGTCACAGTACGAGCCTCTGAGGTCAAATGTTGAGGGATGCAGTTCTCCTGTGCATCCTGTAAAACTCTCTAAAATATCCCATGGCTGTGAAATTGATACCAGAGGGCAATCCCGAAGTGATGTCAGCCTTTTCTCTGCTGGGGAGGCCTCTGAGCTCTGGGGCATTTGTGCTACTACTGTTCCAGTCAGTTCCTCTTTTAAGAACTGACTAGTAGAATAAGCTCCACTGGGCAGAAAGTGGAGCTTTTGTCTGTTAAGCAAAAGACCCTTTTCTACCAGGATGGGTCTTTCCAAAAGTTAAAAAAAAGAAATGCGGTCAGCGGGTGGTAGGTGTTCGTTTAGTAGTTTGAAGGCTATAACGTTGAAGAAACAGCAATTGCTGACTCGAGTCTGTGGACCCAAAGTGCTACCAAGAAAAGTTAAAATATTCAGTCTCGTGGTAAGGACACCTTTGTTCTTAGAGTGTAACAAGTTGGACATCATGGACTTTGACATCAGCGGGTTATTAATTACACGTGGCAAATAGAACGTAGAGCAATGCCGTGTTCTCTGGGAAATATCATAGCTCCCTCAATAGGGATCATCTACTGACTTCTTATGTGACTTATGAAGGTGCCTATACTGTAACAAGTTTCCAGTTTTTGTCAAACTTTTTCTCTCCTCCTGAGTCTTCCGCCCTCATTGGGTATTTTCTAGGCTGACGGGGATCCCCAATCTTTCCACACTGGAATGAAGTAGAACAAATCTAATCAACCTACTTGTGTTTAGTTTTATTTTGATGACAAAAAGTATAGAGAAAACCCACAAACCTACCCACCACCTTGAGAAATTAAACATAGATCATAGCTCCTATAAATCCCTCCTTATTCCATCCCCTTCTTTCCCCCCTCAGAGATGACCATTGTTCTTATTTTTGAATGCAATATTATATATGGTCCCCCCAAACATACATAGTATTTTATATATTTTTATACTAAATTAAAATGGTATCATATTGATGTATCCTCCTGAAAGACTTTTACATCTATGAGACTATAATTATTTCTCCTTCAAAGATAAACTTCTCCTGTAGATCTAAAAATCTTTGTGGGGATGTTTTTTTTTTAACATCCCAAATCATTTTTTACTAAATATAGAGAAAGTAATGAAATGCTTGGATGCTCAGAATAAATTTAGTCTTTATAGCTCAGCACCACTTAGTTCAACCACTTGTCATTCCCGCTTCATCTATCATTTAATATTTTCTAGCTTTTATAGTTTACATTTCTTTATTTTTTCCTAAATTATTCAGTTAAACTAAAAAAAACCTCACCCATTTTACCCAATATGCGTGCCCTTATAACCAGCGATGTTCATTCTTTTTTTTTTTTTTTTTTTCCGGTACGCGGGCCTCTCACTGTTGCGGCCCCTCCCGCTGCGGAGCACAGGCTCCGGACGCGCAGGCTCAGCAGCCATGGCTCACGGGCCCAGCCGCTCCGCGGCACGTGGGATCTTCCCGGACCGGGGCACGAACCCGTGTCCCCTGCATCGGCAGGCGGACTCTCAACCACTGCGCCACCAGGGAAGCCCACGATGTCCATTCCTGACCAGTTAAATACTCACATATATGTTCAAGTAGAAGTGTCCAAGAATATTTGTTGCAGCACTGTTACAATAGTAAAACTAATACTTAAGGTTAAATATAGTCCAAACTATGTAGCAATTAAAAGGAATAAGGTAGATATATATACTTATCATAGGTAAAGCTCTAAGACATATTATTTTTTTTAAAAAGCAATTGCAAAACAAAATTAACATTATGATGCCACTTATGTTTTAAAACTGAGTGTTTCTATGTGATCTTATATAGCTTTACAAATATATAGAAAAAGTTCTGCAAGCAAACACTGAGAGCCGATAATAGTGATTATCTCCAAGATTGGAGTGGGAGGTCAAGGAGGACTTTGTATTGCTAGTATTAGCTGGATTTTTACAACAAGAAATTCATATGTTAACTGGTTAATTAAAATGTAAATACAGTTTAAAATATATTAAAAAGGTCATTTTCAGAGCAGGCTAATAACACTGTGGCTTGAAGCAAGAGATTAAAACTATCCCAGCCATTGATTAGTTTAAATGGCCTCAAGGAAGATAAACTGGGAGACTGAACTCAGTGTCTATCTAAACACCCACCCCAAAACCCTTAAATTTACAGAATGTAAGTATAGTCGTATCAGCACTGGCAAGCAAGAAAAGTCACCACCAGACCTGAAATTGCAAGACACACCCAGAAGAAAGAAATCAATGGGCTTGAATGGATTAGACTGAGGAAATCCAAAATATATACATGGAAAAAAACACAGAGACAAGAGCCACTGAAAGTCCAAAAATAGAAAGAACAAATACCAAGAACCAGACAGAGCACTAGGGCAATAAAGAGGATAGTTAATAATACTGTATTTTAATATTTTATTTTATTTTCTATATTAACTCTTTCCTTCTTTTAGTTGGAGTTTATGCTTTCTCTGCTGTAGGTTTTTCTCATATATCTGATGAGTCATTTCCAGATTATACTTTTAGATGAATGTTTAGATAAAATAGTACCTAAACGTTTTGGGTGGGTTCTTCGCCTCGAAACAAGACTCTTCATTTTTACTATTAGAATAGAAGTTCTGCTTTCAAGAGTGCCGGTGGTTGTAAGAAAGGTGGAAGAGAGGCTGCAGGCTGGGGAGATGGTCTTCTAGGCTGTGCAGTAGAGCACGGTGTTAAGGCTGGGCTCTAATACCAGACCATCTGGGGTCAAATCCTGGCTCTGCCATGGACAGCTGTGTGACTTTGGAAAATTTACCTAACTGCTCTGTGCCTTAGGTTCCCTCTTTCTAACATTGTGAAAAGAGTGGTACCTACCTTCTAGAGTTGTTATGAGGATTAAATGTCAGTACATTTAAAGCTCTTAAAATGGTTCCTGACGTATAGTAAGATTTCAATGCATGTTAGCTATTGTTTTGTAGTAATATTCAATTTGTGAACATGTGTGCTTACGGTTTTATGTTTGAGCAAATGCTGGAGTCAGCTGATCCCAGCCCTTCTTCTGCCAACCATCTCTATAGGCTGCTGCATCCCTTAGTTCACGTTGCCTCTGGGCTTGAGATTATTCTCCAGGGAAATTCTTCTCTCCCCTCTGATTTCCTCCCATTTCCACTCTCCAATTAACAGTTTGATTTGACTCCATAATATAAGAGAGCTCTTAAAAAAAAATAGTGGACTGAATCCACATTTTAAAGCCTCTCCTTCATCCTAGATCCCACTGAAATGACAGTCTATATTTTAAAAAGAAAATACATAGCAACTCTGGAAATCCAGGAGAACCTCATCAGAAGGTCAGGGCAGCAAGAGTCTCTAGGACACGTAAGGCAGAGGCAAACAGATCCGTCATGAGACCATAGAGCTGAGGGACTGCTAGAGAGGCCAAAGGGGGGTCCTCCAAAAAGAGAATTTCCCCCGGAAAACAGGATAATCTCTACCAGCGGCAGTAGACTGGCAGGATGAGCAGCCTATGAAGAGTGAGCTGCAGACCTGACTCAGGACCAGCCGTTCAACTTCTGCTCTTGGCTAAAAGCACAGGTGCTGACTTAGGGGACTCAGAAACCTCAAGTTACTAACGGCTGCGTCGCGGCAGAAGGGTGGGTGTGGAGATTCCCTGACATAACATTATCATTGGCCATAGTAGCTAAAAGTATTTAATTGATGATATTTTTTATCAGTGCCACACTGATTTGTTTACTTTAACCTTATAACATGCTTAATGGTTTGTGGAGTTAGTCTCCCCCTCACTACTCATTTTTAAAACTTTCTTAGAGATTTTTGCTCTTTGTCATTTCCATACCTTATTTAAGAGTTTCCTTATCCCCCCACTTTTAAAAATAGTGCATAAAGTCAATTCCAACTTGGCTTTTTTTAAAAAATTTATTTTATTTATTTATCTTCGGCTGCATTGGGTCTTTGTTGCTGCACGCGGGCTTTCTCTAGTTGTGAGCGGGGGCTACTCTTCGTTGCAGTGCGCGGGCTTCTCATTGTGGTGGCTTCTCTTGTTGCGGAGCACGGGCTCTAGGTATGTGGGCTTCAGTAGTTGTGGCACATGGGCTCAGTAGTTGTGGCTCGCAGGCTCTAGAGCGCAGGCTCAGTAGTGGCTCGCGGGCTCTAGAGCGTGGGCTCAGTAGTTGTGGTGCACGGGCTTAGTTGCTCCGTGGCATGGGGGATCTTCTCGGACCAGGGCTTGAACCTGTGTCCCCTGCATTGGCAGGTGGATTCTTAACCACTGCGCCACCAGGGAAGCCCCAACTTGGCTTTTTAAGTGAAAAAGAGAAGGCAAAATTGCTCCTGGAAACATTTTTTTAAAAATCAACTGTTGTAAGATTTTGGATTTTTTCCAGAAAAATCAAAAGAGTGAAAAAATCATATTTCACTGAAATATGACCTCTTACATCATTTGTGTTCATTGAATTTGAAGACAAGTTAACATGTGAGATCTTTATCCTTCTGAAATAAAGGAAAATCCTTAATGCCTCACGTTTCTCCTGAAGTTTGAATCCAGGTGGTCACTTCCGGTTCAGGTTCAAGTTAAGGTTGAATGAGGTGCATGGCAGCGACAAAAGGGCTCTGTCCAGGGTAGTCACAATTGGTTTCCACTCTGGTAAAATCAGGGCAGTATCTGGGAAGTTCAGAGGGATCTTGCAGGCCCCAGCACCATCTAGGCTTGCCCTTGGTAGTGGGTAGCCCTAGTTTGTATCAGATGAAGTTTCTGTTAAATTTACTAACGTCCCTGTAATCATTTTGAAAGGAATCCAGTGAAGAATTATGGCCACGCCACTCGGGATCTTAGTTCCCCGACCAGGGATCGAACCACGCCCCCTGCATTGCAAGTGCGGAGTCTTAATCACTGGACCACCAGGAAGGTCCCTCCAGTGAAGAATTTTAATGGTGCAAGGTGTGAGTGTGTGTAAGAGGGAAATAGGAAGAAGGAATGAGATCAGGCTATTGAAAGGTTGTAACATATGTACTTGTTCCTAGGAAGATATATTATTAAAGCTCCCTGTCTTTGTTCAGGGGGAAGAAAAGACATTTTAATGGCCCATTTCATCATATTGTTGTAAGATAAACAGCCATCGATTTTTATGAAGGAGAGGCATAAGCAGATGATTCTCCTCCTTAGGCGTGTAAGGCATGGAACTTTAGCTCTGAAGGCAGAGAGCTTCTGGCTGTCTGCCCTTCAAAACTGTTAGGCTGACTTCCCTGGTGGCATAGTGGGTAAGAATCCACCTGCCAGTGCAGGGGACACGGGTTCGAGCCCTGGTCTGGGAAGATCCCACATGCTGCAGAGCAACTAAGCCCGTGTGCCACAACTACTGAGCCTATGTGCTGCGACTACTGAAGCCCGCACGCCTGGAGCCCCTGCTCTGCAACAAGAGAAGCCACTGCAAGGAGAAGCCCGTGCACCGCAACCAAGAGTAGCCCCCGCTCACCGCAACTAGAGAAAGCCTGTGCACAGCCAGGAAGACCCAACGCAGCCATAAATAAATAAATAAAATAAAATAAAATAAAAATATTATGCTTGGAGGTTTCTGAGGAAAAAGGAGTTGGTCAAATTTGCATAGCGGCCAAGGAGCCTTTTGAGAGCAGTGGGAAGGAGACCCTGACGCTTTGAGCCTCAATGTCACCATGACATATCTGATTACTGGGCACTAGAGTCTAAGGCCAGTTGGCAGTAGGAACTGCGGGGACTCTGAAAAAACCTTCTGGATGAGAAAATGCTGGAGCTGGTGTCCCAAGGAGGGTGGGACGTGCTCACTCATATTATTTTGAATATTAGAAGTTTCCTGTGCTCTAAACTGGTAAAGCAGGACACACCTGTGCATGATATCTTCCCTCTCAGTCCTCTGCAGTAAACGAGGAACTTCATGAATAATGGAAATCACTTAAACTATTGTAACAGTAATCTGTCTATTAGTATAAATGCGCCTCCGCCAAGTTTTCAAATGCTACCCTTTCTAATATGTTAGGGTCACTCTTGTGATTTCACCTGTTGCCTTTGTGCTAATGATGTGACATTTTCCAGTGAGTGCATGGGAGTCAGCCCTATCTACTGTGCTCTTCTTTTCAAGGTGTTCCTTTCTTCCTATTTTCCCATTTCCCAATGAATGACTGTAATAGCGACTCTACTGTCCATCCAAGGGCTCTGGAAAAGTCTAAACTATCTTCCTAGCTCCACTTTCTCCTTCCTCTTTACCTCCCACAGCCCAGGAGTTATTAAGCCCCCGCTGAATTTATCTGCTAACGTCTTTTCTTTTTTCCTTTTTTTTAAAAAACATTTTTATTTTATATTGGAGTATAGTTGATTTACAATGTTGTGTTCGTTTCAGGTGTACAGCAAAGTGATTCAGTTCTACATGTACATATACCTATTCTTTTGCAAGTTCTTTTCCCATTTAGGTTATTACAGAGTACTGAGTAGAGTTCCCTGTGCTGTACCGTAGGTCCTTGTTAATTATCCATTTTGTATATAGTAGTGTGTATGCCTCCTTGTATCCCAGTGTCACTGTTAGACTCCGGAATATAGCAGTGGCCTCAATCTCTGCCTCAGTGTCTTCCTCTCCTCAACAACGCTGCTGGACTAGACATTTCTAGAGCACAGATATGATCGTGTCCCTGTCTGCACAGAAACCTTTGCTGGTTCAACCCGACCGCCTCTTCGGTTATCATCGCCCGCCCTTCTCCTGGCCACCCTTCCCAGCCATGTGCGGCCACCTGCTTCCTGAATGTGCTCTCATTTTCATGCCTCCTTACCGTTCCCTCAGACTGGGATGCACTTTCCCTCCTGTTTCTACCAAATGAATTCCTACTCATTCCAAGGCCCAAATGTAATTTTACCTCTTATGTGATGGTTTTCCAAATCCCCTCTAATTTCAAGGAATCGTTCCCACTTCTGTGTTCCCGTGGCACTTCAACATTTAGCAAATGTTTCTATTTCCTCAATGTGAGCATTTCTGTCATTCTGGTTTCTATAACACTGTGTCATGTATGCACTTGTCCCCACCATAGGCTGCGAGCACGACTGTGTCCTTTCATCGTTATATCTTCATCCTTGAACCCGGGGTCTGGCCCATCGGGGGCCTCTGGGAACACAGCCACTACTCTTGGCAGAGTTTGACTTTTCTTTAATATATCCTCAGAGCCCACAGGAAAGAAGTCTGAGCTGCAAATGGAATTCCAAGACCACTTCTTTTCTTTTTCTTCTTGCGTGTACTCTACATGCAAACACCGTGCCTCATTTCTTAATTCATTGCTTCCCTTTCTGCTACTCAACTCTATATTCTGTTTCCAGAACTCTCGCCTCTCCTTCTAACACTTAGCTTCTAGGGCTCTTCTTCTCAAATTTTGTTTTTAATAAGAAAAAAAAAATTGAACTCTGTATATTAGCCTCCCTGTCATTCCATCCCATTTTGAACGGTTTTCATGTCCAGAGAGACACTGGTAATTCGAGTCCAGTGAAAGTAAGAAATGGTTTTTGACATAGCATGGAATCCGCTTACAGCTGACTTCAAGAACTAAATAAGAGGTATGCTATTTTCTGAGTTGTGATTTTTAAATTGCTCATGAAAATAGAAGAGTCTTGGCAGGGAGACCAGATGACTTCGAGCAAGGGGATAATGGGTGTGAGAATGTTTGTCGTGTGGGATAGTTGTCTTATGAGATTATAATTCAGCTGTCGTTACTAGTGATTGAAGAATATCTGTGTAGTGAAATGTGGGTTAATAGCTTCAGTTCACTTTCCAATAGAGAAATGTCTGAATTCAAACGGGCCCCAAAGGGCTGTAGGAGGCTGTGTCTTCTAAGGGAAAAAGTATTGAATGGGGAAAACTGACCTGGTCCTGGGTTACTGCAGAATTATTTTCTTGAAGCCTGGTTAATTCTTCATTTCTTTCCTAATGTACCCATGGGATGTGGAGCTTATGCAGTGCTGACCAGGACTCGAGTAAGCAATCAGAAAGAAGCAGGGAAAAGGAGAGATGTTCTGACGAAATCAATGAATCAATGAATCAATGAATGAATCAATCAATCCTGCTTCGTTTAGATGTTGTCATTGTATACAATTTTAATGGTCGCATCAATACTTTCTTAGTTTTTTATCTTAGGAATGTATCGGTTGTACAAAAGTGAAAAAGTGAAAGCATTCAAAATCTTTCCCTCTCTTAATTGCTTTAGAGGAAGTAAACATTCTGGGAAATGGCAATATTTTAATTTAACCCATACAATCCAGTTTTAATTTTAACAAAACCCCCAAATATTTTTGAAAGCCTATTATATGCAAAGTATTACACTCTGTGGTGCTGACAAAACCGCAAAGCTATAACAGGGATTTTGTGAGAGAAAAAAGAAAAAATGAGAAAATGTATGTAGGGGCTGTTTGTAAACAATACAAGAATATTTAAACGTCAGTTATAATATTATTAAACAGATGTCCTATGTCCCACAACTCATAATCTAATGGGGGGTATAGGTTTCTAAAAAATTAATACTGAGAAGGCTAGAATGAGTGTACAGCCAAATTTTACAGGAATTATGAGGGAGAACAAAGTTAATGTATTTAGAAAAATTTGGAAGGGCTTCTTAGAGGTAAAATACAGTCTATTTTATAGAAATCACAGTAAAAAGGTATGCTGATACTCTCAGTGTTTTTTTTTTCCCATTTACTTGCTTTCATACCACTTCATCAATATCAGTTTTTAAATGTACCCAATCAAGAGAAACAAAGAATTACTTTCTAAGTTACTTTGTAAAACTGCCAAGTTGATTACCTTTGGAATGTTCCTTCCCAAAAGAGAAAACCAGAAGTATTTTAAGATGTATATTTTTGTTCATTCTGAAAATATTTCTAGACAGTTATACAGATAGACATGTGTGTATAGTTGTATTATATGTATATTGTGTGTGTGTGTGTATACACATGCATCTTTGCCAAAGCTGACCTCTCCACTAGAGAAGCATTTCAACCAATATGAGGCATTAATTTTTTTTAATTGAAATATAGTTGATTTACAATCTTAGTTTCAAGTGTACAGCACAGTGATTCAATATTTTTATAGATTATACATCATTTAAGTTATTACAAAATAATGGCTATATTTCCCTGTGCTGTACAATATATCCTTGTTGCTTTTTTATTTTCTACATAATAGTTAGTATCTCTTAATCCCCTACCCCTATCTTCCTTACCCCTTCCCCACTGTAACCACTAGTTTGTTCTCTATATCTGTGAGTCTGTTGCTATTTTGTTATATACATTTGTTTGGGTTATTTTTTAGGTTCCACATGTAAGTGATAACATCGGGTATTTGTCTTTCTCTGTATGAGACATTGATTCTTAAGTGTTACCTGCTCCTCTGGTCTACCAAAGGCTAAGAAGATAGACCCGCCTGCTTATCATAATAGCTAATGTTCATTAAGTGCTTATTATTTCTAATCCCCTTCCCTGTAATTTATCAAGTTCTCATTAACGGCTTATGAAGTAGGTATTATCACGCTCTTATTTGTAAAATGATTGGGCTGGGACTTGAACCCAAGATAAATGGTCCAGGGTCTGTGTTCTCCATCACAATGCTATATTTCCTGTCTGCAAGTGGTGATTATTCTTAGAGCTCTATTCTTCCTTGTGCTTAAATCATTCCCTGGATGTTACTTAAGCCACTTGGGGAGACTCAGTTTTCTGTCTGGTTCATTTTTAACTGTTTCAAAGGGAAGTAGATGCTTTCTGTCAAAGTGAATTTCCATAAAGTGAATCAAGTTTTTGAGTATCATAAAAATCAGAGATGTGTTTACCTAAGGAAAAATATTTCTCAAGAAGTAATGATAAAGTTTTGATAAGAGGGAGGTGGTCCCAGGTTCATTTGGGACCAACACATCATTCCTTAGTTACTGTCTTGAGGTGGTGATATACTTTTTCTTTGTAGTACCCTGTTGATTCTAGGATGTCTTTGTCTCCAGTTGCTCACCTCATCATTCCTGCTGGGTCCTGGTTTATACCCCATAAATACCTGAACATGGATGGCTGTTTGGATAAACTCCACATTTACAGTTCTCAGAATGTTCATACCCATTGCCTGGGATTTCTCTGGCATTTACAATGCCTGATTCAGTTGGACTGCTACTGCACACTTCAACTATAATTGCCACCATATTCATTCATTTGTCTAACACATTTTTATTGAGAACTGTGGTGGATTGAATAATTGTGCTCAGTTCTTCACCTCCTGTACTAGTATTGCACATCCACATGCTTGGGGTGGGCTGGGGTGGGCAGAGTGTGCTGTACTTCCTGCTTCGTGATTGTGGGCTTGGCCATATGACTTGCTTTAACCAATGGTAGATGTGACATAAACAAACACCTGATATGGGCTTCTATTCCTGACTTTGTTAGGAGAAAACTGCTTTGGGTGGTGTCATAAATATCCATTTGGTCTTTGTCCCCATTTCCTGACACAGAGCTTCTAAATCCTTGGAATTTCCTGAGTGATAGGAACATATTTTATTGTTCATAACAATCTCCTTTCCACCATCACGAGTTTACACTAATAAGGTGATGCTTAGCTGAGTCTAAGAGTCAGATATCTCTAGAATGGGGGCTAAAGAACAAAGCAAGGCATGATTAGAAAGTTGAAACTTTCAGCCTTACCCCTTGACCACTAGGGAGGGAAGAGGGGCTAGAGATTGAGTTAATCATCAGTGACCAATGATTTAATCAATGACTAATGAAACCTCCATGAAACCCCTAAATGATGGGGTTCAGTGAGCTTTTGAGTTGATGAATACACTGAGGTGCTGGAAAGGTGTCACACTTGGAGAGGACATGGAAGCTCCACGCTGCCCCCCATACCTTGTCCTATACCCTATTCAACTCTTCCATTTGGTTCTTCTTGAGTTGTATCCTTTATAATAAACCAAGTAAGTAAAATGGTTCCCTGAGTTTTGTGAGCTATTCTAGAAAATTAGTAAACCTGAAGATGGAGTTGTGGGAACCTCCCATTTATTGCCTGTTGCTCAGTCATACATGTGGCCACCTTAGACTTGAGACTGATGTCTGAGGTGGGGACAGTCTTATGGGACTGAGCCCTTAACTTGTGGGTTCTGTGCTAACTGTAGGTGGTTACTGTCAGAATTGAACTGAATTGTAGGATGCCCAGTTGGAGAGTTGGAGAACTGGTAGTTGATGTAGAAAAATCCCACACATTTGGTGTCAGAAGTGTGAGTAAAAACAGTTCAGTATTAGTGTTTGATCCAAGGATGAAAGGCACTCAGAGCAGACCTAGACCAAACCTGCAGCTTTGAGCCAAGCACAGCTGAAATCAACTGACACCCAGCCAACCCACCAATGCATGAAGAAATAAACGCTTGTTTTTGAAAGCCACTGAGTTTTAGTATGGATTGTTACACAGCATAAGCTGATTCAACCTATGTGCCAAGCACTCTTTTAATAAGTGGATGACTTCTTATTTTAGAATTCTGTAGGTTCTGGGCTTCGTATGGTAAAAAATAAGTTATAAGCTGTTTCAGTCTTTAAGAATAAGAATTTACATATTGAACATATATAGAATTCTACATATGAATATAATAGCAGCTATGCAAGTTTAGAGAGTTTGGTAATACAAAGATGAAAGAGAAAGAGAGTCCAGTTAACCGATTAGGCAAGACGTCGTAGGTCCCCTCAGTTTTGCAGAACTCCCAAATCTATTTTTTCAGGGCACCTAAGAATCGATGAGTCTCTTAGGAACTGATACACAATAACGGACTCAGAAGAAACTAATGCACAAACCAGAAAACAATTTCTTTTTCTACTGTGAGAGATACTCCCTTCTAGTAACTGTAATACATATGTCCACTTTCTTAGATACCCCTTCCTGGTACGAGGGAAGTAAAACCATTACCAGTTAGGATGGGTTTGGGGGCATATAGCAGTTAACAGTGGCTTTAACAAGATAGGAATTTATATTTCTCTCACAGTAAAGAAATCTGAGAACATAGTCCAGCACTGGTATGGCCTGGACGGTCATCAGGGACCTCCTCTTTTGTATGTAGCTCCCAACCTCAAAATCGTTTGAAATCCCAAGATGCTAAAACTCTAGCCGTTACTTCCATATTCCAGGGCACACAAAAGGGAGAGGAAGGAGAGCAAAAGAGAAACAAATCTTCACTGGATTTCACTTATATCACACTTACTAAAATTTATGATCATAACTGGTGCAAGAGTCTTAACATTTTAATCTTTAAATACATGCATGCATTACTGTCCTGAATTATATCAGTATTTTGCTACTAAGCAGAAGGGGGAAAATGGATGTTGCAGAAAGCAGGTAGCAATCTCTGCTCACCATTTCTCTCTCACTCTAGTTGTCTCTTTCACATTTCCATGCTTCTTAAATCAGATGCATTGTACGAATATTGATGTGTACATTATTTTTTCCTGAAAACCCATGATTAAACTGATAGAATGTCTTATTGATTTTTTTTAAAAAACATGGTAATGATATCAATTTTCTTGGTGAGAATAAAATCAGAGCACAGTGAGTTTTGTAGAATATGGTAAAGCCTTGTGAATTATTCCTGCCCCCAAAAAGGGAATAACATTTTCAGGATTGAAATATTTGGGTCTGCTAGACTCAGAGTGTCAATTTCATGAGAAATAAACTCTCCAAATTTTTGCCTTTGGGGCCTCCCTATTCTAGAATCCTCTCATCTCACCTCCAGTTATGGAAACCTTTGGTTTTGACCATCTCTACTCTGGTCCTACCTCTGTGTGATTATTCCATAGTCACCTTGATTGAATTTGTTTATTGCCAGAGTTTTCCAGCCAGGATGAGTTCAACCATCTCTTAGTATGGGTGACTTCAACAGATGACTTTCATTCATTATGTGTTAATTTAAACTAGTTTAACTAACAAGGCTCATCTCATTTCCTAGTTCTTGGTGACCCCTGTCTCTTTCAAGTACTTCTAACATGGGCCACATTCCTTGGCCCAAAGAGACGTTGCCTCTGTATGTAATTTGGATAAAAACTTCCAGTAATTCTTTAATTTCTGAAAATATACAATTCACAAAGTCATAGCTTCAGGTATGAGGGGAAAAGATAAAGATATACATTAAACTTTGTGATCTGTTTCATAGAATCACTTATGAAATAAACTGTATTTCCTATAGTGTCCCTGGAAGAGTCAAATACAGAAATCTGTTGAATTTTTTCTCCATCTCTCTTACAAGCAAATGCTTTGTGTGCTAAATATATATTTTGATATATATTTGGTAAGCTTTAGAGTTTTTGAGATCCTTTGTAATTGTTTAGGGGTTACTACTGATAAGAATAAAGGTACTATATTTCATTAAAAATAAGACATCAGTTTTAAGATAATCCCGAATTTCTGCCATGTGAAAATGGAGGTGGGAAATGTGCATCTTAGAACCATTCAAGTATAATTTAGCAGAATTTTGAATGACAATTACTACTGTAAGATATAAGCTATAGATTGTAAAGCCTCCCTATATGTAAAACTAGGGATTTAGATTCCAGAATTAAAGATAGTAGAGTCTTTCAAATCTGGACAACAGGAAATAGGTTTATGTTTGCACATAGCTAATGTGCATCAGAGGATTATTAAGGAAATTCACAATCTTTATACTTATAATTATCGAGGTTTCAAGATGATAATGGCTAAAAATGAAAGTAAACATTCTTAAAGGCATTGAGTTAACTAGCAGATATTTAGCTGCCTTTACTAAGCCCTCAGAACCACTAAAAAGAAGGAGATCAAGCCTCTATCTGTTATAGTTCTTGAGTTTCCTAGGTTCACCCTTTAATGTGTCATAGAAGGGACAGATTTACCAGTGCATCTAGTGCTGTGACTGCTCTAGGCAATGTGGGTCTTTCTAACTTTCGAATGATATCATATTTGTGTTTTAATTTCATTATTTCTTCGCAGTTCATGTTGTTTTCAAAATTTCGCCACCTCACCAAACCTCTATGAGCACACAGGAATTATTGAGCATTTACTCCGTGCCAGGCACCCTACTAGGAAGAGGGGATAAAATGATAAGGAATTCTCCTGGCCATCTCAAGTGAGCAGTCTTAGAGGGGAGACAGTTTCAGTCGTGCTGTAACAACACTTCTACAGGTTCTATATTTAATAATGGGTCCAAATACTGGCCCAAAGGAGGATACAGTTAACTCAAAGGGGGCTTAGGAGGAGAAGATGTGGCAAGTTGGTCTTGAGAATGAAAAGAAAGGAATTTAGCAGGGCTACGCAGTGAGGGGGTAACAGAGGCATTTCAAGCAGAGTGAACACGAGCACACCTGCATTTGTTTTCATGTTTGTTTTACCTATGAGCTCTTCCAGAGTGAAGGCCTCAAGCTCTGGTAATACCTACCACCCAAATGAGTGTAGGATAGTGTTTAGCACGCAGTTTTTCAGTAACAACAAGTGAGCTCGTCTAGAGAATAATGAGAATTGGGTCAGCCCTTCTCAAATGGCGGTAAGCATAAGAATCACTGGGTGCTTGTTCGTGGGCACAAGCCTCACCACCTTCCTGCTTCAGGAGGTCTGGAGTGGGGGGCCAGAAATTTGCATTTTCAATAAGCCCTACCCCCAACTCCCAACCCCATCAGGACTCCAACATAGGTGGTCCTCAGAGCACAGAGATGAGTGTGGAAAGAAATTCATGCATACTCGGTGGGTACTTCTATCCGGGTCCTTATCAACTACCTGCAGCTCACGGAATATACCTTGAGGTGCACCCCCTGTCAGCCATCAAAAAGCTATTTAATCAGCCTTAACCTGTGCTGCTCAGACCTGTAAGTTAATTTTCTGGCAAATATGCTGAGAGAAAAATAAACCTGCCTCCTGAGACTTAACAGGTCTTCTTGATTTTTAAGTATTAGCATGTTTTTCAAGTGCTGAGAAGCTGAAATGTGCTGAAGAGAGGGGGGGAAAAAAAACTCCAGGATTAGTCATTTCTCTAAAAAAAAGTTTCCAGTGGCACAATACTTACCTTGAAAGATGAACATTTCCACCTAAAGCATTTTTTCTATGTTTTGTAATCATAGAGGAGAATTTATGCCAACTGTGCCTTTTTTTAGCCATTGAATGAAACATTTCTAAACTGAGATGAAAATAACTCCAACATACCTTTAACACCCACTTGCCTTAATTTAACTCCATTTGTGTCTCCCTTAACTTACTCTCTATTTTCTTGAGCATTCCAGCTGTTAACGTTAAATCTAACTTTTGGATGTCAGCCCATGTCAAAGCAAGCCTTAATCCTTTTAATGTTAACCTATCACCAGCTGGAAGTGGCTTTATAGCATCAGATATAACTGCGTTTGCAACCCCGTGGGCATGGAGTGTGATTATGTATGCAGGCTCGATCAACCTTCCCTATAATACTACACCTATACGTGGTGTAGACTGGAATTCTACATGGGGTGGGGAAGGACTGAACCCCATCCAAAGCACTTCGTTTACAGAAATAGGAAAAGGCTTTGTTTCAAGGTAACAGCCCTGCAGAAGTATTGGAAATCTAAGTTGGCAGTCATCTAGTCCTACATCTTTTTTTTTTTTGGTCTAAGAGAGATTAAAATGTCATGAATAAAAACATACAGTTAATGACAGTGGTGTTGAAACTGGAACCAGACTGGAAACTTTTAGATCAATAGTCTAACACTGTGTTAATGGAGTTATATGTTACCCACTTTCTTCTTTCTCTTGAATAGAATGCAGTTTAAAAAAAGAAAAACTATTACTATTCTTACTCCCCCATTTAGACAATTTTTGAGGTATAAGAGTCAACTGTGTCTTGAAAGTTTGGCATAGATTTTTCTCTGATGCTTTCTGACCAGATACATCTCAAATTTAGAAAACTGACAATGAAACAGGCCATTGTCATTGGCTAAGTCCTATGTGGAAGCAATTTGTAGTAAGGTAGAGGTGACTTTTGAATTATTACACTGGGACATTTGGCTTTGCTGTAGCAATATACTAATGAAAAAGTCTCTGTATATGAGGAAGTTCACTAAATGAAAATAGGTATCATTACCATGTTATTTTATGGCCCTTGGTGCAATAGAGCTAGAATTTTAGAAAGAGATTATATCTTAATTAAATGAAAGAAGTGATAAATACACTTTTAAATGAAGGTGAATAGACATTATAAATTACACAAGTAAATGTCCAGCTAAATGTTTACCTTAAAAAGCCAATAACTCATGGAAAAGGATAAAAAGGAAAATATTCTTTTATTCATATTATGTATTTTGGCACCAAGGTTAAAAGAATAAGTCACAATTTCTTTTTCCCAGAGAAGCTCCCAGCCTAGGGCGGAAAGAACAACACCAAAAATGTTAACTATAAAAGCTACAAGAAAATTAAGTTCCAAGTCCTCTGAGACCTTAAGGGGAGAATAATTAATTTTGTTTTAGAAGCTGGGAAAGGCATCAAGGAGGGTATGATGTTTGAGACAAGTGCAAGTTCAGTAAAAATTTTCAAGCAGATGGTTTCTAAAGGTACAATACAGCAGCATGACATTTCTTTTTTTCCCCTGAACATTGAAAAAGATCTTTTATTAAGCATGTTTAAAATAATTTTGTTTATGAAAAAACTTGCCAACTCTTATTTCTCCCACTGAGATAAGAATGCCTTCCTCCGACTGTTATTTTCTGTTTTGTTCGTCTTTCTGTTAAGCCTATTTTGTGTAGTTCATGACGACTTTTCCTACAGCACTTACTTGGATAGAAACTTCTTGAAAAAGTCTCTCCATTTTCCTGTAGAAGAGTCAAATTTATATTCTTTTATATAATTCACGTTGATCTGTCTTTTTTCCCCTTTCATGTTTATCCTATTCTTTTTCATAATATTTTAGTACTCAGGTATCAAAAAGTGGGACCAATAATACATACTGGTATCTTTATATTTTTCCACATATACCTTTATTTGCAAAGAAAAAGGTACTGGTTGTAAATACTATTCTTTTCATTTACAAGAGAAGAAAAACTGGGGTTAAGGTATTTTCCAAGGACACAGGGCACGTTGTGATAAATTTAGAAACAAACACCTAACCTCCCAGATCAGTGGTCATTAGACCCATGGCTTAACAGTTAAAATGTTGCCCAGGTTTTGTTGCGGGCCCTTCACTGACAGGTTCCGAGAAAAAGGTTCATGATTTGAGATCCTGAGAAGGAAGGAGTTAAAGGGAAGAAAATCTTAAAGGATTAGATTGATCTCAGGGGATTTGGAAAGTAGGCAGAGGATCTGAAGATGAAAGGAAAGATTTGATTCTGTGCTGAATTACAAGTTTTGAAGGAAATTAGAGTGTAATTTTGTGCAGCTCTAGATAAGCAACCACAACCTAAATTAGTAAAGCACTTATAACTATTATCTTTTAAAATCATCATTAAAAAGTATTTCTAAAACTGTGTTAATTGTGAGCAGTCACCGTTAGTTACATGTGTTAATAGGAAAAAGAACAGCAAACAGTGCATATTAGACATCAGTTGCAAAGGGGGAAATCTCGAGGCATGTCATTGCATTATACCTTCTCAGACTCAGGAGGAAAAAGGAAGTGGCAAATCACCGCGTCAGCCCTTATTGACGTGCCTTACAGAAGCATCGAGAGGTACTGGTCAACCTTCTTTTTGAGGTTATTGGTAGAGTGCCTTGGTTTCTTTCACTGTACCCCTGAGACAGTGAAGGTCACACTTAACCAGGCCCCAAAGAGCAACCCTGTGGTACCCCCTACAGCCCATTTGTTAGAACTGATCCCACTCAGTCACTGGTAATACCTTCAACCTATGTTAAATAACTTTGGCCTATTGACCAAGCCAGTAATTGGGATTGCTGTCCACTGGTTAGAGTTTCTAGGGACATCTGCTCTGCTGCAAAAACAGAGCATGTTCTTTCCTCAGTTACCAAATGAGTATTCGATTTATCTGATTTCCAAGTGACTACCTATTTCCCCTAGGGATACACTTATAGAAAGTTAGAGTGGGCCTCTGGTTAAAAAAAAAAAAAAAATGGTGAATTGAATACCCACACCCTCACCTCAGTGTTCTTCTGGCACTTCTCTCAAACCACAGTAAAGGGATTTAGGGATGGGGTTGGGTGGGGAGGGAGTATAAACCCTCCAGGACAAAGAACAAAACAGGAGAAGCTAGCGGAATCTGGATGGTAGCTGGATGTGTGGCAACTGATTTCGCAGATCCAAGAAAGCTGAATAATAAACCATCAATGGGAAAGGCTAGAAGCACACTAATTTGCATTGCAGAATCAGCAAAGGTTCAAGGCTTCATGACCCTCACGGTTCTGGATGTGAGATACAGATGGGTCTAAACAAGGAATCGTTGACAGTCTATTTAAGAAGTACTTACCTCCACGCCCTTCGGAAACCCCACTTAAATGACAGCTTAGGTTTTTGTTTGGTTTAAGGAATAAACCTCAAATGATCAAAACAAGAAACAAAAATATGTTTTTTACATACTTTAGAATATTTTCCTGGGTACTTTAAATTTTTTTACTGTTATAAATAGTATATTCTTAAATTTTCATTTTCTAGCTCTTTGTTGCTGATATACAAAAATGCCACTGACTTTTGGTTATTGATCTTGTATCTGCTAACTTTTCTAAAATCTATGATTAATTATAATAATTTAGGTAGATTCCTTTGGGTCTTCCATTTTGTGGACAACCATGTTATCTCTGGATAATAGCAATTTACTTTTCTTCCAATCCTTATAGCTTTTCTTTCTTATTGCACAGATTATTATATCTAATCCAATGTTGAATAGAAATAGTTACATTGGGAATAACTAATGGTTCGCCGTTGACTGTAAGGTTTCTATAACATTTCTATATGTACTCTTGTTTAGGTTAAAGAAATTCCTTTTTATACCTTGTCCACTGAGAATTTGTATGAAAAATGTGTTATTAAGTGTTAACAACTGCTTATTCTACATTTATTGAAATTATTATATGATTTTCTCCTTTTACATGTTAATATGATACATTACTTTATAGACTTTCTAATGTTAAATCAACTTGTATTCCCAGAATGTATCCAACTCAGTGATGATAGATTATCTTTTTTGCATTGCTGAATTCAATTTACAATTTTTCTTTTTTAGAAAGTTTTTTGCTCCGACATTAATAAGATTGGCCTGTTTTCTTCCTCTCCTTTTACTCTTTATTTTTGATAACAAAAGAAATTATATATATAAGCTGAATTGGAAAGTATTCCCTTTTATTAATTGGAAGTTTAGGTTGTAGTTACTTCTTCTTTGAATATTTCACTGAACTCTTCCTGTAAAATCATTAGGTCCTGCTATTTTCTTTGAGGGAGAATTTTGAATTACTGATAACCAACCTGATTTTTATTTCTTGACCAATTTTGAGTCAATTTTGGTAACTTTTAAAAGTATTTTGTTCATTTCACCTAATCTTTCCAACGTCTTAATATTAGAGTTATTTATATTTCTTTATCATCTTGATCTCTGCTGCCTTTTTAGTTATGTCCCTTTTTCCATTTCTAATATTTTGTGCTTTCTTGTTTCCTTAACCAATCTTGCCTGAGGTTTGTAATTTTATTAGTCTTTTCAAAAAGTTGCTTTTGGTTTTATTAATCCTCTCCTGTCTTTTTTTTTTTTACTTCATACTTTTCTGCTCTTGTCTTTATTATTTTATTCCTTCCATAGTTTCAGGATTTGTTTTTCTTTTCTTTTTCTAATATCTTAAAATAAATGCTTAGGCAATTGACTTTGAGTTTTGCTTTTTTTCTAACAGAGCATTCTAGCTTTAAATTTCCCTTTAAAGACTTTTGGCTACATTCCAGAGGTCTTGACATGTAGTATTTTGATTAAAGTACAGCTGTTTCTGCAGTTGTTATTTTTGCTGACTTTTGTTCATGGTTACTTGTTTCCTCCTGTGTTAATCATTTTTTATTGCAATTTCATGATCCTTGGATTTCTATCTGTGGGAATTCTTTGAGGCCTGCATTGAAAGTGCATTTCTCCATAACAGTAGTACTCGAAGCATTACCAACCTAGGATCCCTTTAAACTCAATTTTCCATTTGGGTTTTTTTTTCTTCAGGCACTATAAATTTCAGTGGCAAACCCATGTGAACATGGCTTGTGGTTAAGAACGAACAAGGGAGACTTTTCCTTTATTTCTGCTCCGTCCTGAGAGCCAGTTGGGATGAGCATCTCTCCTTCTGAGGATCACGTGTGTTTTCTCGTTCACCCGTTGTGGGTATCCCTCTTCAAGTGGTCCTGGTTTCTGATCTGACCGTTTACTCTGCTCTGGCCCCTGGTTTTGGCTTCTGCTCCCCAAACACATAGCCGGTTAAAACACAGATGAAGCTCTTATAATTGGCATTTACCCTAAGGGGTGATGCCGACTCTGGGGTGCTCAGCGAATCCTCGTGGAATCACGCTTTCTCATTGTTTGTCTGCTCTATTTCCATTTCTTCACTTTCCAGCTCAGCTCAGCTATGCTCTGAGAAAGGTTTTAAAAAATATTTTACTTCGTATTATTTTTCTTGTTCCTGAAGGGATTTCTCTGCATACATACTTTGTAGACCCAATTTCTGCCACTTTCTGTTGTAACTTATAGAAAAGCAGTTTGCCTTAAAAAGTCATAATTAGAAACTCCAGAAATATGGTGATTTTTTCTGTTCAGTTTGATTCAGCAGATAAATTGTATCACCAAAGCCCTAGATTATTTCTGTCTCTTCACTCTGCCTTTTATGTTGATCCGAAGCTATCTACCCTCCCTGATGTGGTCACAGAATGGCTGCCAGCGACTCACAGAGCTACATACTTCATTATCCACACTCAGGTGAAGAGAGCCAGTCCCTTTCCTAACCATCCAATGAGTTTCCTGAAATTTTCCCAATGGGCAAACACTGAACCAATCCTATAGCCAGAGAAATGTCAGGTCCTCATTGACTTAGTTACCTGAAACACCTACACCTATCCCTGGTTTCATGACTAATTCATTCCTGAAACCCCTCATTGCTAAGTGAAGAGTCCTTCAATGGAAAATGTTTCCATTAGTTAAAAAAAGTTGTGATGCATTTCATCCCAAATCAAGATATCTGATTATGTTATATAGCAATTGAATTATGTAAAACGTTTACATAATTTTTAAAAATCCAATAATTTGAAAGTAAATAAGTTTATACATAAAATAAGATGCAATAAGGGTTTACTTATTCTTCTTTCTGTACCGCTTTCTTCATCAATTGTTCAACCTTTTGGGACCATTGATCTTGTACTCCACTGCACTTAAAAGTAAAAGTTACATCATAGGAAAACATTTTTAGGCTAAAGTAAAAGCTAAGCAATAGAATGCTTTGAAACATGGAAATAGTACATGTTCACCACAGACTAAGGGTTGTTGAAGATGTTAACCCGTTATCCCTCTCATTTGGCATACATAAGCAAAGTTGGTTGTTTTGGGTTTATCTAAACACTGCATGCAATTCACATTAGATCCATATTATATTGTCTGACTAGAAAATGTTGGCATTGAGTAAATTGGTGAGCTTGTCTTTCCCTGAAACCATAATCTTGAAACCATTTCTTATTGTATTCATTACCTTTATTATTTATTACTACTACTATTATTTCTATTGTTTAGTGTGTTTCAGGGTAGAAAGGAAAAGTCTCATATAGGAAAAAGAAATTCTTGTCTGAAAAAATGGTATGACTTTTCAAGAACTATTATAGAAAAAGTAGAACACTTATGGGATAGGTCTGTACTCTGGCAAAGGAGATGGGTTTTCTCTGATTGACCAAGACTAGTCAGTCTTGGGGATCAGTTTCCACCAACCTCATGGCCACTACCCAAAAGGGGGGCGGAGAACAAATATCAGTGAGACAATCATAGTGCCCTCTTCGGCCAGCTTTATTGCAGTATTCCTCTAAATCAGAGTTAATGTGCACTGAGATCCCACCCGTATCAGTGATGGGACATTCAATGTCCATAAGCATTGGGGTTTCCCCCATCTCTCTATGCAATCACGTATTCAGAAAACCAGGAGTGGTGCTGGTTAGTCATGGTGGCTGCCGGTATTGATGCTGCACCGTCTGTTCCCCACTGCTACCAAGCACTCTCCCCACATCCATCAAGCATTCAACGCTAGGTAGACTTAGGGATAAACCCCTTAGCCATTCACTGCCCCCAGTCCCATACCTCTGCTCACCAGGCCATCTAATGCCCAGCTTCCTGTTTCAGTCCTGTTCTTTCCCACTCTTTTCTGGTTCCTCTTCTTTCCTGTCTTAAAACTTGGCTTCCCATTTTCTCATTAAAAAAAAAAAAAAAAGACTTTATTGAGATATGACTCACTTACCATACTGTTCACCCCATTTAGAGCATATAATTCAATGGTTTTCAGTATATTCAGAGTTCAGTGATCACCACAATCAATTTTAGGAATGTTTTCACTATCCCCAAAGAAATCCCCTGCCCATTATCAATCATTCCCCATTTTCCTCCAGCTCCCCTACTCCCTGATGTCTTAGGCAATTACTGCTCTAGTTTCTGTATGTATGGATTTTTCTACTGTGGACATGTCATATAAATGGAGACTCAAAATATGGGGTATTTTGCATTTGGCTACTTTCATTTAACATGATAACTTGCATTTCCTACATGCTATAGTGTATATTAGTAGGTCATTCCTTGTTATGGATGAGTAATTTTCCATTATATGAATATACTTCATTTTGCTTATTAATTTACCAGTTGATGGACATTTGAGTTGTTTCCAGTTTGGGGCTACTATGAATAATGCTCATATAAACTTTTTCAAAAATGACTTTGTGAGGACACATGTTTTCTCTTGGATAAATTCTTAGGAGTAGAGTTACTGGACTGTATGTTAAGTTTATGTTGAACTTTGTTTAAGAAACTGCTAAATTGTTTTCCAAAGTAGCTATACTATTTTATACTGTGACCAGCAGTGCTGAGAGGGTTCCAGTTTCTCCACACCCTCACCAATACGTGTTATTGTTTATCTTTTGAATTATAGCCATTCTAATGGGTGTGTGATAGTGTACATTGTACTTTTAAAAGTTTAATTAGTCAGCTACATTTAAAACTTGGGAGAAACTCTAGGCATCTGGCCTATCTGAAAATATCCAGATGTTCTCGCAACACCAGGTCTCAGTGCTGTAACACAGCAATTGGCTGGAGCTTTGTCATGGCCGTTCTCTTTAGGCTGGCATGCTCTCTCCAGTTTATTGGAGTCACGTCTTGTTTTATGAGTCTGACACTGAAGGTAAGTGTCAGTTCTCATTTTCATCACGGTTGTACTGTTGTTTTTCTGGAGGTAAGAAATGTTTTGTGTATCTATGTCTCTAGCAAAAGTGAAAAATGAGAGACGGAGAGGGTGATATAATTCAAGAAAGTAGGAGAGAGCAGAGTTCTTTGTTGAATTAGAGACTACACTTACATGTCTGATATACAAAGTATGTCTTTGTCAAAACGATGCAATTTAAGACACCATTATGAACAAACCATAGAAAGACAATGTGTGATGGGCATTTTAATGAACTGAGAAAAACAATAGAAGTTTCAAGGGAGTTCTATCTTGAAACCAAATAAAATAAGTAAGGCGGGCTTCCCTGGTGGCGCAGTGGATGAGGGTCTGCCTGCCGATGCAGGGGACACGGGTTCGTGCCCCGGTCCGGGAGGATCCCACATGCCGCGGAGCGGCTGGGCCCGTGAGCCATGGCCGCTGAGCCTGCGCGTCCGAAGCCTGTGCTCCGCAACGGGAGAGGCCACAATAGTGAGAGGCCCGCGTACCGCAAAAAAAAAAAAAAAAAAAAAGGCAACCATGGAAAGTAGTTATCTATTAATACAAATGTAAAGGAGCTTATAAATAATTTTAAGACTATATTTTGATTACCTTATTTTTAGGAGAATTGTTTCTTTGGTGAGAAATAATCTACCACACTTGAAACTAAAATCCCTTTTTAGAATTAGAAATTACAGAAATTCCCTAATTACAAGCGTTGAAAATTCAGTTCCAAACATGGTTTTCTACTTCAAACATTTTGAGAATAACTAAAGTTGTTCACCTTGTCTTTTACAATTAATGTTGATAGAATGAATAAAGAATTATCAAGTAAAATTATATAGCAGTATAATGGGATACTGAAAGTTAAAAATGATGGTGTTAGAAAAATAGATTTCTTCAAATGTCTTGAGAGTAGTTACTCTAAATATAAAACCAGCTATGTCTGGAAGTAACTACATTTGGGTACATCTGTTCTCCATTATGAAATGGAATAAAACTAAATATTGTTTCCAGTTAAGGGATTTAAGGCCAAATTCTAGACTGTCCATTTCAAAGAAAAATACAAGACCTACTACATCTTGTGCAGGAAAAAGAAAAAAAAAAAGATGTTAGTTTTCTAATTCCAAATCAGAAGAATTGGGATTAGAAAATTTTTAATTAATCTCTTTAGTTTGAATTTAACCTATAATCCAAAATATCCTCTTATCTGTTTAGATTTTGCAATACATTTCTAATTTAGTAAAAATAAAGAATGTCGATTCTATTTCTGGAGGTTAAATATTCTTTGTACTTGGAGTGCTGCACACACATTACTTAGCTGGATTTTTTTTTTTTTTTTTGACTTGAGTTTTGAACACCCGTGTGGAAGGAAAGTGTTCAGGGATCTTTCATATTTCTTCATGATCCAGCCCAGATCGGCAGGTTGGGAGAAGGCATGGGAACTGTAGGAAGATGCTGAGAAATAGAGAATAATCTTGAAGGAGGAGGCTCAACATTTATTTTAGCCAGCAGGATGGAACTCCAGCATGAAAACATTGAGGCTGGTGGAGTAGGGAACTAGCGGTGGAAGAGAAGAGTCTGGACTTGTGTGTTGGCTTGTTGTTTGTGGGTAGCTCCCAGGCTGTGAAAACTCAGCACAGTCACCTCTCTGACCATCTTCCATACTTAATTCCATAGCAGCCCCTCTGGGTAGCACGTAGAACTCTGCCTCGGCGGGGGGCTACCCCTACCTCTGGCAGAGGGGTAAAAATGCTTCCCATGTTCCGTCCAGCTAATTTAAATGTCAGAGTTTACAAGGAAAAGGCCCTTGCTTCTGACTCCAAAGCAATTGGCCTGTGCTCTCAAATATGTACTTTGATCACCTCTTCTATCTTAGCATGAAGAGCTGGAACTGGTATTTATTAGTCATAAAGTTATTCATTCTGCTTTAAATCCAACAAAGTGCTCAACTCCATAACCTCCTGTGGCAGTGGGTTTCACAGTTTGACTCAATGTGCTACAAAGTAATCATTTCTTCAACTCGGCTCTAAATTTATCCGCCATTAATTCCACCAGCTGACATTTTGTTCTCTGGTGACATTCTGGAACGTTCAGTTCTTTGGCTGAGAGTATAAACAAAACCCTCTGTCAGGCTCTCAGACACTAAATAATCACCACTTGCCATTTTTGCCTTTAAATATGTTCAGCCTGGTTTGATTGACTTGGAGAAAATCTCAAATTCTTCTTTCTCTTTTGCCGTAACTGTGTTCAAATGTTACTCTCGTCTCCCAGTCTTTCTTGGGAATCATTTCAAATGTATATTCATTATCAGGTATATACATGAGGTGGCCTATTTGGGAGGATTAGGATTAATTTGTGTGAATAGTGCGCTGAGGGCTCCTAAAAAACTGTCAAGTGTCTTGTGATGACGGTGACTCACGACAAATTGTCTGTGGTCAGCACTTCATCCAGGAAGTGGGTGACAGGACACAAAACATGATTTTAGAGCAATTGAGTTGGTTCTACGCTGCCACCACCTCCCTCCCCAGCCAGTTCTTCCCCTCACTCTGATTTATGAAATTCCTCTATTGAGGCTCAGTTCCTTTGAACCCTATTCCAAAGAAAACCCTTTCAGAGAGAGGTGTTATTTAAGCTACTGACAGCCATTTTCTCCTGGGCACAAATTGTGATGATGTATGATGCCTCTTTTCCTTTAAACTGGTCATTGTCAAATCGTGTCCTGCAGAATCCTGGAGCCCCAAGGGTGTTGTAGGGATCCTTGCAGGATAAGAAGAGATCAGATGGGCTGGGTTTCAGCGGAGCAACTCTGCTGTTACCTGCTGTAGATATTCAGCTTCTGAGTAAAATTTCAAGTGATAAGAAAGTTTTATATTACTGTTATTACTATTTTTACATCTCTGCTTTAGGCTCCCTTAGCAGGAGGTCAGGACTGAGCCTCCAATGCTTTTAAGCAATTTACTGAAAGTTAATGCTCTTACATGCTGCAGTCTCCCATACAGCCCTTGCTCCTGATTTGGGCGCCCTTCCAGAACAGGCATTTTCTTCCCTCCTAGATTACAATCCAGAGCCTGTCTCCTGCCTCCTGTATGATTCTCATCCTTGCTTCACTAGAAAGAAAGAAAGAAGAAATGAGACTAAGAAGAGAAACAAAGAATAGCTATGCACATGCTGCCTTCCTTCCTATAATATAATATTTATAGAACACCATCAGCCTTAGGAGCTTTGGAATGGATTCCTCCACAAGTGGAAAGTATCTACTACACCCTTAAATGAAACATTTTCAGAGCCTGCAAAGTTGGAACTATCTAAAAATATATTAATAAATCTAAAGTCACTTACTACTAGGAAATGTGAAAAAATAACATATTCAGGAATGATGGAAAATTGGGCATAAGTTAGAACCATTTAGATGCAATCAAAATAGAAAGTGAAGAGATTAATTATTGACTGGAGGGAAGCTAGTTTTTTAGCTGTGCAGGAATTTTTAGAAAGTCACATCGAAAGAGTTAGAGATTTAATTCTATGAAATTCTACAAAATTGAAAATTTCTAAACAGGAGAAAAAATAATAACACTAGCATTTAAGAGGAGTCAACTGAGGAAAAATATTTCATAAAATCTGACTAAGGATTAAATAATATAGATAAATAATCTATCAAGTCTGATTATAAATAATAGAAACCAACTCTAGCTAACCGTTTATTTTAAAGAATACATTTGTTGGAATTCAATTATGTGATGCAGCTTGCAAAACTGAACACTGGAAAAAAAAATCAGGTCTCATTATGAATGAGACCAGGGGAAGTATATAACTAAATCTGGGTAACAGAAACTCCAGTGTCGGTCCATCCTTTCAGAAAGCTGTGTGTATCATAATGTAGCTTTCATCATTTTCTTTTCTTGTTTCATCTCAGAATTCAAATTGCAGGGAGCATCTAATTGGCCAGGGCGTGGGGACATGTTCGATTGCCCCCCATCCCCCCAGTATAGCGTGCAGCGGAAGAGGGGTAGTTCCCAAAGGAAAATCCAGATATAAAAGGGAAAGGACTCTCAGCAGGCAAAAGGTATGGAGATTTTCAGAAAAACATTGAGAAAAAATTCAATCAATAGATGGTCAGAGGACATGAACTGATAATTCACAGAAGATGCAGTATAAAGCAATATAGGTGAATAAAATGTTCAAATCTCATAAAAAATGAAATTTAAACCAAGTAAAGCAAACAAAGAACTTTTTTTAAGCATTAAAAGAATAGCACTCCTCAGGCTTCCCCGGTGGCGTACTGGTTGAGAGTCCGCCTGCCGATGCAGGGGACACGGGTTCGTGCCCCGGTCTGGGAAGATCCCACGTGCCGCGGAGTGGCTGGGCCCGTGAGCCACGGCCGCTGAGCCTGCGCGCCCGGAGCCTGTGCTCCGCAATGGGAGAGGCCACAGCAGTGAGAGGCCCCCGTAACGCAAAAAAAAAAAAAAAAAAAAAAAAAAAGAATAGCACTCCTCAAAAGTTAAGCAAAAACTGGCCACATGATCCAGCAATTCTACTTCTCAGTATATATTAAAAGAATTGAAAGAAGGGACTCAGATATTTGTTCTCCAGTGTTCACAGCAGCATTAGTCACAATGGCCAAAAGATGAAAGCAACATAAATGTCTATCCACAGATGAGTGGATTAGCAAAATGTGGTATATAAATACCTTGGAATATTATTCAGCCTTGAGAATGAATGAAACTCTGACACATGCTACAACATGGAAGAAGCTTGAAAACATTTTGCCAAGTGAAATTAGCCAAACACAAAAGAACAAATATGGTGTGATTCCACTTATATGAGGAACCTAGAATAGGTCTCAGAGAGACAGAAGGTAGAATAGAGGTTACAAGGGGCTGAGGGGAGGGAGGAATGAGAAATTGTTGTTTAATTGCTGCAGAGTTTCTGTGTGGGATGATGAAAATGTTCTTGAAGTGGATAGTGGTGATGTTTGCACAACATTATGAACATACTTAATACGGCTAAATTGTACACTTAAAATTTACTCTTTTAACCATTTTTAATGTTATATATGTTTGACCAATATCTTTGAAAACATGAATAACTGCTTAAGGGTAAGGTTGTGTTTAACTAGTACATTTATACTGAGGGTGGGAAGGTAAATTTATACAACCCATTTTGGAAAGCAATATAATAATTTTTATCAGAAACCCCCCCATACTCCTATCTTTTGACTCAGCTATCCCATTCCTAAGGATGTAATCTTAAAGTCATAAAATGCTATTTGCATGAAGATGATTGTGGCAGTATCAAAAAAGAATAAAAAGTGTAACAAACCTATATATGCAAAAAAGAAGGAAATACATCACAGAAACTCAATGAAACATTATTCAACCATTAAAAATTATAATGATTATGAGACAGTATTTATATTAGCAAGTAAAAAAGATGAAAAATGGCACTATGCTATGAATGTAATCTTGTTAAAATATTCATGTCGACAGCATACACGAATGAAAGCTTCTGTGGTAAATGGAGGGAATGATGATGAGTATTTTTCCTTTAAAATTTTTCTTTAACTTTTGTGATTTTGCCTTAATAATAAAAAGTGATAATATTTAACATCAAGCAAAATTAATTAAACATTTTAAATGTATTATGTTACAAAAGGTAGACAAGAGATAGAATTCTTAAATACTTGTAGCAGAAATTACAAGAAAAATTTGAAAAGTAATCTTCTTGCCTATTTCTATTGTAAAAGATACTTACGTGATACCTATGTATCAACTAGACTAATAATAGTTATTAACTTACAAAAACCTCAGTTACAAAACTATATAAGTTATTTTAGGAGGAATCTGGGGACTTGTATAATGTAGCTGTTTTATGAAATGCACATTTTACAGAGCAATGGAAAAGCAAAATAAATTGTGAGATGAAGTGGAAAATGGTTTTGTAGATGATACTGGCAAAAAGAAGACAATAATGAAACAATATCTCAGGAAGATTCTCAGATGCAAAAAGCTTCAAAGAGGACACTTCTCACAAGAAGTGGCAGAAAGGAATACCAGTGTGCTCAAAAGTCTCAGAAAAACTACGTATAGCATCCAATGGCATTGCCTCTCCTTCATAAGGAGTTTAAAACAGTGGATAAATATACATAAAAAGATTTTTTAAATGAGGAAATAATTTGAAGCTAGGAAAAGGAAGCTGAGAACAAAGGTACTGACAACTTTCACAGCCCAGAAATACTTCCTTTGTGCAACACCCGTCTTTCTGGTCTCCTTCCCAGATACGAGTAAATTCCCAGACTCTGCAGCATCAGCAGAGATTGAGAGATCACGTGATAAAATTCCCTTTCCTAATTGGGCATATGCTAGAGCCTAGAGAAAGGACACACCCAAATAACATAGCCAGGAGGGGCACATCCCCTGAGACACGCTGCATGTGCTGCGTGGCCTCCATGTTTGTAGCGGCACCAAAGGAGAAGGCTCCATTCCACACCCACACCCACCTCCCTATGTACGAGTGCTTCCTTCATTTAATGCCTTTGCTTTCTCGCCAGGCCTCTTTCTCCGGTCATCTTAAAAGCTATAAATAATTGCATCTTTTTGCCATGAAAGACTCTCTGTTTCATGGGCATTTCATGCCAATATTATTTAATGCTTATTACGTGATGCTATACCATCCTTTAAGACATGAGGTTTCTTCCAAGAGTGTTCAGTAGAGCTCAGAACTGAGATATAACAACATAAAATAAACAACAGTGCAAGAAGATGAACTATTCAGGGTAAATCAGAGGTCAGTATATTACTCTAGAGTCTGAGGAAGAAACCAGTATGGGGAGGATCTGTTAGGGAGGCAAGAAAGAGAAAAATAAAGCAGGTTTGTTAAAGTAGAAGGTGAGGGCCATCTGCAGTTGAACCATTGGGCAAACTGGTTCAAAAATGTAAAACCAGGAGTCAGCATTTTAGTATGATTCCCCAGGTGATTTCTGTGCTGGAAAGGTTTGAGAGCCACAGCTGGGGACGTGGGAGTTTGTGTAGAAAATGGTCTGAACCTATCGCTGAGGGAAAGAGCATGTTGTGTTCCAGAACTGTCCATAAAGGCAGACCCTTCAAATAACACGGTGTGGGAACTAACATAAAACGATGCCTCAGCAGGAAGCCATGAAGCAGAAAAAAGTTTGACTGTATAAATAGAAGAAAATAATGATGACACTTAGCCTCATGTCACTACCGATATGGAAACAAGAGTACATGGGAGAAAAGAATGCAGCCTGGGTTCTGTGAAATTTTGAGTCAAGATGACACATTTCATGGTGTTTCCTAGAATTAAACAGGCTATCTTTTTATACTTCTCTAGGGATAACTCTCAATTCGGATGATTCACTGTTAGAGAAACAAAACAAAACAAAAAAACAACCACAAGTGATTGAATAACTAGTCTAGAGATTTCCCATCGTTTCTGTTTTGCATTGGATCTCTGAAAGGTGCCCTTCTTTTTCATCTCACAGTTCAGCTTACCAAGTTGTGCTATCACATCTGGACATCTGGTAGAAATGATTCAGTTAATAGTCTCATCATGGCAGTTGAATCCGTCATTTTGACAGCCAGAGTCTATAAGGGATCTGTTTTGGGTAAGACTGGGTGCACTGCTCCATTCCCAGCAGGCTTTGCCATGGCCTCTCATGCATCTCAGATCTCAGGGACGTCGTTGATCTCTCCTTCTCTCTTGCTGCTCCCACTTGCAAGACTGTATATGTAATTAGGATACAATCTTTAGTTTTCTGGCTTCTCTCTGACCCAGGATTAAAAGACCACACCCCCTTTTTATTTTAGGGTTTTGCTACTAAATACTGTGTGAAACAGAGAAGGGAACAAAAACGATGGCCATGGGAGTGTTGAAAACTCTAAGAAATCTCTAACGGCTCTCATAATTGTTACTCTTGTCCTTTCCCAGCCTGCAAAATGGGGCTCCTTTTCCTGCTTTCTTCATGGACTCCTCTTTGCATTATCCTGATGAAGCCTCTGCGTGGTATCATCTGCATTTTTAAAACCCGAGGGGCATAGGGCTGACACCAACGCTCCCTCCCCAGGTCTTCACAGGGACAATTCTCACCCCATGGGACCCTCTTTCTAGGTAGATTTCCTGGAGATTCAGGGATGAGAAAACAGGCAGGAACTCAGAGGGCATTTTGTTTCCCTACTGATGTCTTTAGGCAGCCTCTGCACCAGCCTTCAGTCTCCACGTGCTCCAGGTTGACATAAGAAAGTGGGAATTAGGTGATCATCTGTCCTTTTAGCACTATCGAAATGTCTAATTACCTGGGAGCTCATGACAGACATCTTTCTGATCATGAAGAAAGACATTTTTGTTCTCTCCAGGGATTTCAATTCCTTTCCCTGGTCCAAAGCTCATCTCTCGTCACCCTGCCTTGGAGTCTTTCTGTGTTCCAGAAATGCCGAGTGGGTAACAGTTTCCCGGCTTCCTCCTTCAATCACACAAATAGCTCCTAAAAACTCTGTTTCGGGTGATAAGGAAGACAAAGGGCAGGTATGCCTGCAAGTTCCTCACCTAGAGTTCCTGCAACTCCCTCTTCAATTACCACCTCACAGCGGGCACTTAGCACTATTTTTACACAATGAACATAGTCTCATTTCATAGGGATGCATCTGGTTGTGTGGCCGGAATATTAATGTTTCTGGTCTCATTCATTCATTGCAAGTCCCATATCTATTTCCCGAGAGCACACCTGCCCAGGGGAGTGGGCAGCCAACGCTCTAGACGTGAGATGTTCTCTGTTGCTCTCCACATCTTGCTTTTTTAAAATTCCGCTGAGCATGATTACTAAGTACTGTGTGCAGTTTGTATTTACTTTACACATGCCCTCAAATTCCTGAAGGAATTATCCTCTTAGTAAATACTACGTATAGAGAACAAAAAAGTCGAATGGTGCTCTAGAACAGAGCTAGGGAAGAGAGATGTACAGACACATATTTTCTCTGCGAGGCACATCCTCTTCCTAAAAGATGATAGATGTTTCTGTAAGTCTAGCCAGAAATCAATAGGAAATTATAATAGTAATGATACTAGCAGTTTGGAGCACCAGAAGTTAAAATTGAGGGATAAATTTCTCAACTCATGATAATAGAAGTTAATTTAGAAATATACAATCAATATAGATTCACAATGTGATCAATAAGAACTTATAGTAGTATATGTATATTAGAAGGAATAACCTAATTTGAAAATGTAACGTGCCTTTTATTTTAAGATCCATACTATTTTGAAAAGTTTCACCAGAACACCAGATATTTGTACTGTTAATCTTCTTAATCAAGGTAGCAGCTATTTCAGGTTTCCATTCTAGTGAACGAGAACTTTTTTCTCTACCAGTAAGTCTTCTTTTTCATAGATAAATAATTTGAAACCTTCAATCAGTTCTGGTTTTTATCTTTATATTTAGTGAGACAATAAAGTGCTATATTAAAAACCATACAATTTTTTAAATTGTGGTAAAATACACACAACATAAAAATTACCTTTTTAACCATTTTTAAATGTACAGTCAGTAGTGTTAAGTATATTCACATTGGTATGCAACCAATCTGTAGAACGTTCTCATTTTGTAAAACCGAAACTCCATACCCATTAAACAACTCTCCTTCTCCCCTTCCCCCCAAGCCCTGGCTGCCACCTTTCTATTTTGTAAAAAAAATTTTTATTGAAATATAGTTGATTTACAGTTTTGTGTTAGTTTCTGGTGTACAGCAAAGTGATTCAGATATATATATATATATATATATATTCATATATATATGTATATATTCTTTTTTAGGTTATTTTCCATTATAGGTTATTACAAGATACTGAGTATACAGTATACTGTGCTATACAATAGGTTCTTGTTGGTAATCTATTTTATATATTGTAGTACGTATATTTTAATCCCAAACTCCTAATTTATCCCTCTCTCCCCTTTTCCCTTTGGTAACGTAAGTTTCTTTTCTATGTCTGTGAGTCTATTTCTGTTTTATAAATAAGTTCATTTGTATAATTTTTTTAGATTCCACATATAAGTGATATCATATGGTATTTGTCTTTCTCTGTCTGACTGACTTCACTTAGTATGATAATCTCTAGGTCCATTCATGTTGCTGCAAATGGTATTATTTCATTCCTTTTTATGGCTGAGTAGTATTTCATTGTGAGTATACACACCACATCTTCTTTATCCATTCATCTGTCGATGGAAACTTAGGTTGCTTCCATGTCTTGGCTATTGTAAATAGTGCTGCAGTGAACATTGGGGTGCATATATCTTTTCTTTTTCTTTTTTTTTTAACATCTTTATTGGAGTATAATTGCTTTACAATGTTGTGTTAGTTTCTGCTGTATAACAAAGTGAATCAGCTATACGTATACATATGTCCCCATGTCTCCTCCCTCTTGCATCTCCCTCCTACCCTCCCTATCCCACCCCTCTAGGTGGTCCCAAAGTACCGAGCTGATCTCCCTGTGCTATGCAGCTGCTTCCCACTAGCTATCTATTTTACATTTGGTAGTATATATATGTCACTCTCTCACTTCATCCCAGCTTACCCTTCTGCCTCCCCGTGTCCTCAAGCTCATCCTCTACATCTGCGTCTGAAGGACCTAAGGGCAAGACAGGCATGTATCTTTTCAAATTATAGTTTTCTCTGGGTATATGCCCAGGAGTAGGGTCGCTGGATGATATGGTAGCTCTATTTTTAGTTTTTTTAAGTAACCTCCATACTGTTCTCCATAGTATGCACCAACTTACATCCCCACCAACAGTGTAGGAGGCTTCCCTTTTCTCCACACCCTCTCCAGCATTTATTATTTGTAGACTTTTCATAATGGCCAGTCTGACTGGTGTAACCATTCTTCTTTCTGTCTATATGGGTTTGACTATTCTTTCTACCTCATATAAGAGGAATCATACAGTTCAAGTAGTTAAATTCATAAACTATAAACAATGTTTTATGATAAACCAGATCCTATAACCACAGTATAACCAAACTCATGTAAACTCATTTAGTTTAGCTAAGTTGGTACATGAAAACTCCGTAAAATAGAAATTTACCTGGATTTTGCCATGAACTTCTGAAATGGAGGTGTCTTGAAATGAAGTTTTAAAGAAACTTCAAGAAGCTCTAATGAGGAAAATAAGAAGAGAAAAAAAAAAAAGAATTTTCATTGTGAAAATGACAAGGTAAAACAACTCCAGACAAGGCAAACATCTTTGAGGCTCAAATAGCTTCCACAGTTAATGGTGATTTCCCGATGTTAATTTCTTAGTTTTGACAAATGTATCATGATGACATAATATGTTGACATTGGGGGAAACTGGGGAAACAAAACTCTATCTTTGCAACTTTTCTCTATTTAAAATTAATTAAAGTAAAATGCTTATTTAAAAATTTTTTTAATTAAAAAAAATTTTCCCTGCAAAATTTATGTATTATATAGGTATGCAATTTTATTTTTTACACGCTATATGTATTGTTTTCCCATACCCATTTTAGGAAGTTTGAAAAATACCCAGAGTAGAAAGAAGTGGAAAGGTTACCCACAACCTATAATCTCTCCCAAAGGCAACCACTAAGAATAGTGAATTATTTGCTTATAGTTGGTTCTCATTTCACACATATGTTTTGGTTTACCTAATTTTGATCCTATTGAGTATTACCCTTTCTTTTTGCTGTTATTGTACAAATAATATATGCTCATAGTAAAATGCAATTAAGAACAGGAGCTACAGATGAACAAAAGGTGAAAATAAAAATCACCTAAAAAAAGTAAAATAAAATACCTTCCACCGAACACTTGTTCCAAAACATCTCCCATGAAAAAATAAGCTTCTATAACCATAAAAGGTCTAGAAAGCTGCATGATACTTATCTCTTATGGAACTTTGAATAGCACGTTAATGTACTAAAAGTTTTGAGAAGTTCTGAGCATTGTTTCTTGTGTTGGGCCCTGGTGTTTCCCAAACTTATTTGACTAAAGAATCCTTTTCTCTCCCCCATGAAACTTATATAAACACCATGAAGGAAGAAGCCTGGCCTCTAAAACATGAGAGCAGCATCGGTTATACCTCAGCCCTTGAAAGACTGTTTTTAGACTTGGCGTCTGGATTTGACACTCAACCATCCTTCTTCACTCCACATTTTCAGTTACTTCTGGATAGAGATGGCTGTGTGCTCCATAAATGCTGTCACTCAGACACTCCTTACTGTAAATGTCAAGGTGATTAAACTTTCATTTGAAAGAATGGTAAAGCAAGTCTGACAATACACACTTTTCTTAGCTTGGGGTTTAAAATGATGGCATAAATCCCAGGGGGGCAGATCTGCGATCCTCTAGGCTAAAATAAAAACTGGTTAGCTATTATGCCTCCACTCTATGTGAGCTATAAGCCCATCTCCCATGATGAGAACAAACGGGTTAGCTGCAAACTGCATTTAAAGTATTAGAATAAGAACAGCCAGGACAGGTAAATGAGAACATTTCTATGCACATGGAACATTAATATTGCATTGAAAATCTGAGCCCGTGTGGAATGTATGTAGAGATACTAACAATGATTCCCTGGAAAAGACTACGTAAAATAGAAGATGAATCATTGTGACTACACAAAAGCCTCTGAAATTATGCACAGAATCTCAGTGGTAAAGGCTTAGGTAATAACTAGGAAATGACTGATTTTTTCCACTGGAGATATTTTGTTAATTGAAATAATTAACAGCCTTGAAATAAGGCTGTAGAGGCAATTTAAGCACCTTATGAGGCTGTCATTATGATCCATTTACAGTGACAGCAATTTCTCTCTGAATATTTGACAATGTATAAATTAACTCCTTCCTTATGATATGTTTCCCCCCCAATTATGACTGGATATTTGTACACAAGTCTTACCTCTTACACTGAATTTAAGCTCCTTGAGGGCGGCAGTGATATTTAAATCAATTTGGTATATACATCAGAACCTGGCAACCTGGCCCAGTATACAATAGAATTTTAATACATTAAG